>NC_060149.1:220773100-221468934 GCF_021461385.2 Schistocerca piceifrons
TTTTATCTAACCCCTGTATGCCTTGTGCGTGTATTATTGTCAGAGGCACGTTGTTGGATTGCTGCAAGAAGTATGAACATTTCACTGCCCTCCAAACTAGTGTCGACTGTTGACTGTTTCACTGCTTACAAAACTCTCAGCATGCTGTACCTGTTAAGCTCTAGAACACCTTACGAGTATACCCTTTGTGTGACTTAGATTCAGTCTAAATCTACGAGACCTACTGCTTCAGAAATCTGCCACTGTCACTGAATAACCTTCAGGCCAACAGTTAATTTTTTTCAAGATAAGTTGTGTGTCTAAGTGACGCAGAGCTGTGTGATGTTTCGTCAATTGCCACTTTTAGTGAGCAGTCTGTTGGGTCTCCTATGGGAAGCTTACTAGTACAGTGGTGGATTTACGAGGGTTGGAACATTAATAGTGGCAACTATTTATTTACAGCTCGTACGAAATAGATACGAGTTTCAAAGTTTTACTGACCTTCAGAGTAGTCACCAGCATTGTGTATAACTCGTTGCCAGCGATGTGGAAGTCATAGGATACTCTTAGCAGTGCCAGTTGTGCTGAAAGTTCGAGCGGCGTGGTCTATTGCCCGACGGATTTGTAGCAGTTCTGAAGCGAATGCCGTGAAGAGTTTCCTTCAGTTTAGAAATAGAGTTGAACTCACGAGGGCCTTAAGTCAGGGGAGTGCAGTAGGTGGTATAGCCTTTAGCAGCCGCATCAGTGAAACAAATCAGTAACAGCTTGCATTGTACGCGCGTGAGCACTGTCCGGCAAAATGATGGTCAGGTCCTGCAGAAAGTGTCATCACTTCTGTCTCTAAGCTGGTCGTAGGTTGTGTTCCAAAAATGAACAGCATAGAGACAGAAGTGATGACACTTTCTGCCGGACCTGACCATCATTTTGCAGGACACTGCTCAAGAACGTACAGTACAAGCTGCTACTGATTCGTCTGACTGATGGGGCTGTTAAGTGCTATGGCGCATACTGCACTCCCCTAACTTAAGCCCTCGTAAGCTGAACAAGATTTATAAACTGAAGGAAACTCTTCACCGCATTCGCTTCAGAAATGCTACAAATTCGTCGGGCAATAGACCGCGCCGCTCGAACTGTCAACACAACTGGCACTGTTAAGAGTATCCTACGGCTCACACATCGCTGGCAACGGGTTATACACAATGCTGGTGACTACTTTGAAGGTCAGTAAAACTTTGAAACACGTATCTATTTTGTACGAGCTGTAAATAAATAGTTGCCACTATTAACGTTCCAACCCTCGTATTCTATTTAACAGCTTGAGAAGCTGAGGTGACAAAAGTCATGGGATACCTCCTAATATCGTGTCGGACCTCCTTTTCTCTGAGTATCTCGACGTGGCATCGGCTCAGCAAGTCGTTGGAAGTCCCCTGCACTTTATGTCCCCTGCCCTGTCATGTCTCTGTCGCCGTCCATAATTGCGAAAGTGTTGCCGGTGCCGGATTTTGTACGCTAACTGACATTAATGTTCGCTGGAATTCATGTCGGGCTATCTGAGTGGCCTAATCATTCACTCGAACTGTCAAAAAGTTTCTTAAATCCACTCGCGAACTACGCCCGGTGACATGTTTGGGAACACGAAGGCCACAAACGACTGCAAATGGTCTCCAAGAAGCCGAACATAATAATTTCCAGTCTATGATCGGTTCAGGTGGACCAGAGGGCCCGGTTCATTTCATGTAAACACAGCTCACACCATTATGGAGCCACTACCAGCTTGCGCAGTGACTTGTTTACAGCTAGGTCCAAGCCTTCGTGGGCTCTGCGCCATACTCGAACCCTACCGTTAGGTGTTACCAACTGAAATCGACAGGCATCTGACCAGGCCAAGGTTTCCTAGTCGTCTAGGGCCCAGCCGATTTGGTCACGAGCCCAGGAGAGGCGCAGAGGCGATGTCGTGCTGTTACAAAGGACACAGGCGTCGGTCGTCTGCTGTTATAGCCCATTAAAGCCAAATTCATCCCACGGTCCTAACGAATACGTTTCTGCGGTTACTTCAAGCAGTTTTGTTTGTCTGTTAGCACCGACAACTCTGCGCAAACGCTCCTGATCTCCAACTGCCATTCCACGTTCAAAGTCTGGTAATTCCCGTCGTGCGGCCGTAATCACATTGACACCCTTTCACATGAATCACCTGAGTACAGATGACAGCTTCGCCAGTGCCTACCCTTTTGTACCCTGTATACGCAATACTACCGCCGTCTGTATATTTGCGCATCGCTACCCCACGACTTTTGTCACCTCCGTGTAATTTATATTAATTATTTTTTTAGATATGAAATTGTACTTGCATGGGGCATTTGCAGTCAGTACCAAATAAGTGAGTCAGGTGTGGCAGTCACTTGGCTGTATTTAAAATATGAAATAATTGCTTTTATTTCACAATATGTCTGTTACTTCTAAATTAATTATTGTTATCTGTTATACCATTTCTGCAACGGCCTTGCTGCAGTGGATACACCGGTTCCCGTGAGATCACCGAAGTTAAGCGCTGCCGGGCGTTGTCGGCACTTGGATGGGTGACCATCCAGGCCGCCATGCGCTGTTGCCATTTTTCGGGGTGCACTCAGCCTCGTGATGCCAATTGCGGACCGAATAGTAGCGGCTTCGGTCAAGAATAACTATCATAACGGCCGGGAGGGCGGTGTGCTGACCCCGCGCCCTCCTACCAGCATCCTCCACTGAGGATGACACGGCGGTCGGATGGTCCCGGTAGGCCACTCGTGACCTGAAGGCGGAGTGAGTGAGTTATACCTTTTCTGAAACAATGAACGTGTTTCCATCACAACACTAAAATGAAACAATAATATGATTATCAATTTAACAATTTCGTTATAGTTGCTTTTCTGGGTATATATTGGTATTTTGAGACAAACCGAACATTTGCTAATGATCTTTTATGGATTGCTTCTTTCCACACCATTACCAGGCAATATTTCGATGGCGTTGACGTCCAGAGAGTCCTAGCAATGCATATTCCAGGCGGCTGCTGTTGTGTACGTTATGGCAGCCGGGTTGAACTGGATCAGGCGTCTCCCAGCAATGACTACGTGCATGTATAATACACTCAGAGCCTAAGCCTTGTCCTCTTACGAGGGAACCTCCCCATCGCACCCCCCTCAGATTTAGTTATAAGTTGGCACAGTGGATAGGCCTTGAAACACTGAACACAGATCACTCGAGAAAACAGGAAGAAGTTGTATGGAACTATGAAAAAAATAAGCAAAATATACAAACTGACTAGTCCATCCGCAAGATAGGCAACGTCAAGGATAGGTGAGCTCACGATCGCCGTGGTCCCGTGGTTAGCGTGGGCAGCTTCGACACAAAAGGTTCTTGGT
Source organism: Schistocerca piceifrons (assembly GCF_021461385.2). Lineage (NCBI taxonomy): Eukaryota > Metazoa > Arthropoda > Insecta > Orthoptera > Acrididae > Schistocerca > Schistocerca piceifrons. The sequence goes on from NC_060149.1 coordinate 220,776,478, forward strand.
TCAAGTCTTCCCTGAAATAAAAATTTTACTTTCTTTATTTTCCCAAACTTATGATCTGTCCGTTCGTTCATTGACGTCTCTGTTCACGATAATAAGTTTAGTGTCTGTGTTTTGCGACCACACCGCAAAACCGTGCGATTAGTAGACGAAAGGACGTGCCCCTCCAATGGGAACCGAAAACATTTGATCGCAGGGTCATAGGTCAACCGATTTCTCCACAGGAAAACACGTCTGATATATTCTATACGACACTGGTGACGGCATGTGCGTCACATGACAGGAATATGTTGTCGAACCACCTAACTTGTACACTTGGCGAATGGGTAAAAAGATTCTTGTACCTTGCCCGATTTAGGTTTTCTTGTGGATGTGATAATCACTCTCAAAAAAGTGATGAAAACACAAGAGTTTGTCACATAAACTGCAACAAATGAATGCAACAGTTTCACAGTCGCTCAGTTTTCCCTGTGCTCTGTCAAAAAAAAAAATGTTTTTAACGTTTTCAAATTTTTCCGTGTGTAGACCGTCAAATCCTGCATATGTCCAAGCAAAACTGAACATGTCCTGGAATTTTGGAGAGTGAAGTTGATTTTGTGTGAGTTCTGGAACGTACTGACAGGGATGTGGAGCTATGCCGACTACAGTGCCGTGGCCAGCTGCGCGAGATTTCTTGCTTGAAGATCCATGACGCCGACCGAGGTGGTGCCATAAATTCTCAATTGGGTTTAGAAATCAAATGGTTCAGATGGCTCTAAGCACTATGGGACTTAACATCTGAGGTCATCAGTCCCCTAGAACGTAGAACTACTTAAACCTAACTAACCTAAGGACATCACACACTTCCACGCCTGAGGGAGGATTCGAACCTGCGACCGTAGCAGTCGCACGGTTCCGGACTGAAGTACCTAGAACCGCTCGGCCACAGTTGCCGGCAACTGGGTTTAAATCCGGGCATTTTGGTGTTTTGGGAAGTGTAGTAAACTCGTCCTGGTGTTATTAGCATCACCATCGTATACTGGGAGCTATATAACATGTTCCATGTCCTGCTAGTAGATGCCATTATGCCGAGGAAAAACAAACTTCATGTAGGTATGGACATCCCTAAGGATACGAAAACTTTCCTCAGACGATAATGCTCCCTCTTACGACGATCGTTGCAGGATGTTTGTTTTCAGTCATAAAACATGATTCATTTTGAAAGGGCACCTGTCGCCACTGAGTAGACATCCAGTTGCGGTACTGGCGTGCAAATTCCAGCATCCGTCGCCGATGAACGGCAGCTAACACAGGTGCATGAACCAGGTGCCTGCTGCAGAGGTCCATACGCAGCAACGTTCGTTGAATGTAGACTCTTGGTTCATCTGGGCGGTCAGTTGCTCGACAGTTGCACGTCTATTCGCCCGTACACATTTCCGGTGCATCCCTGTCGCCTATGGCCCGTTTTGCACCTTCTAACATTCTGCATGGTGTCTGTTGTTCTATGTCGTGTCTCCCTACCACTTTCGCGCAACGACGCTCTGAGCGTGTGTTTTAGGGAATTGACTAGTTTGGACCTGAGACCTGTTGCTGGTAAGGAGACGCCAGACCACGCATGACATGTAGAGTTCAGAAGAGTTCAGTGAGGCTAGCGATGATATAACCAAATACTTAATGATTTCAGCGACAGCTCCACTGCACTCCCTGTAAAAGAATCTTAATACTAACTAAATTTAGTGGGTTCAAGGCTTTCCTATTTTTAGTTAGCTGGTAAAATAACGTCGAAAAAGCAGTCAAGTTTACCACTGGAAATTTTATTCTACTCACAAAACATTGTTTATAAACCGCACTATTGATAAAAGGAAATGTTTTAATACAGGATGATAAAAACCAACTGCATTCAACAAAAATTTGAACGAATATTCCCTGAATGGGTTTCCCAGTTCTACAATGGATCGAAGGATGACCTATGCCATATCACATCTATAATCTAGGTTTAAATTAAGTTTCACAAAAGAGAAAACTATCAAAATGGTCTACAGTGACCCTCAATTTTCTTTAATTACTTATCTAACTTGTCGTAAATTACAGTGGCTGATGTGGCTTCTCAATAATTATATAACAGAAAAATCATCACGTTTCAGATTTTAACTTACGTAGCAAAAGTGAATACCATGAGCGTTAATTGACGATCGACACTAGTATTGCGCAAAACGGGGGTGTAACAGATGAGACTTCTGCAGTTCTGAGTGAAGCTTTATGCGCTGTTATGCGGCATCGCGTGCGTTTATTACCTTGTCGTTGGTTAGGCAGTGTTAGGGGGCGTCGGTCGGCACAGCTCCACGCACCTCGCCGACTCGGAAGCAACTCCTTCCTAACATCTCCTTACTACAATTTACCGAAGTTGGTTTAAAAAAAACTATCTGGCTGTGTTTTCATCTGACCAATCAGGGTCTCAATGTTAACCTTAAGCTCCGCCTACAAAAAGTCTGTCTATCCAATGAGAAACGTTATACTTTTCGTGGTGGGGCAATGTTTTTAACGTTTGCAACGTAACAGAGACGCGAAAAAGTCTCACGCTAAAACTTGCAGCTGGTGTGGCCCTTTTAGTGTTATCGTAAGATCTATACTGTTCTTCTGGAGGGCTCTATCTTTTAACATGGGCTGGGGGGTGGTCATGGCGGTTAGCTGGCGATGTGGGTTTCCGTCCCTTATCGTAAGGCCTTCTAGCTTAACGCGGTTCTGCTCTCGGCTTCTGGTCTCGTTTCTCCCCTCGGAACTGCGTCTGTCTCACGGTGGGAAGGTATGACATGCATTTAGGCATTCTTGTGTTAGTCTGTGGTATTCCATTTGCTCACTCGTTACTCGTATTACTTTGGTTAATTTAATGTCTCGATTTATTCGGAGATATGTGACATACTACTGGATTTGCTTATCATGTCAGGGTTTTCATGGAAGGTGTTGGATTTGCCTGACACCTTACAACCATAGTTGTCTTGACCATGGTTTTGGATAGCTCCCATTTGCCATCCATGGTGTGTTCTAACCACGGTGGCACTCCAGAAGGTTAAAAACTTAGCCTTCTCGTAAATGCTTCCAACCTTGGCCCTAAAGCCAATGATCATCTCCTTTTGGACGTCAGATAACTCGCTCCGTTTGCGCAATACGACAACGACTGCACTGTTGTTCACGTCCCCCGACACGCTTTATATTCTCTCCACTGTTAGGGCTGCTACCTGCCGTTTGTGAGTGGTTATTGGGCGTTTACGTCGGACACAGGTGGTGGTCGCATTAAAGTGACTGGTTCGTCTACATCTTCATGAGGGTATCCTTCTGTTTCCTTTCTACCCTGAAGCAAAATTCATCCTCGCTGCGTCCCCTTGATCAACCAACCTAGATTCTTCATCGTGGCAATCAAATTATTTGTTACAAGCTTTCTTTTTCTTGTAGACTACCCTCATTTACCTTCGATTTCGGCATAGAAGAGTCCTCCGCCATCATTATCACACTCAGGCATCAATCCCGGTTCAGAATATTTCGTTATTTCACCACATTTTCGTGCATCTGGGACGTTGAGACACTCACAAAACGCTCGTTGTTGTCGACACTTTCTCGAACCTCCCGGAACATTTTGTGCCACACGTAAATTCTTCGTTGAGAGATGGCTTCCTTCTCGAATCAGGCCCACCGTCTCAGAATCCGATATTCTGAGTTCAACTCAAAATTTGATTGACTATCGCCGCTCGATTAACCGCTGCATCTCGAGTCTCAACATGTAATCAAAACACACCAAGCGCCAACTGTGATCCTCACTCTGACAGTGCCGGGAAGTGACTGCGCCAAGTCGCATTCGTTAACCACGGAACGTCACCTCCGTTACAGCCGAAAACGGTTCGCTGGTTCGCTGGAGAATTTTATCCCCGAAACTTTTGGAAGAAACTCCTTAACACAAACTAGATACACTACTGGCCATTAAAATTGCTACACCACGAAGATGACGTGCTACGGATGCGAAATTTAACCGACATGGAGAAGATGCTGTGATATGCAAATCATTAGCTTTTCAGAGCATTCACACAAGGTTGGCGCCGGTGGCGACACCTATAACGTGCTGACATAAGGAAAATTTCCAAACGATTTCTCATACACAAACAGCAGTTGACCGGCGTTGCCTGGTGAAACGTTATTGTGAGGAGAAATGCGTACCATCACATTTCCGACTTTGATAAAAGTCGGATTGGAGCCTATCGCGATTGCAGTTTATCGTATCGCGACATTGCTGCTCGTGTTGGTCGAGATCCAATGACTGTTAGCAGAATATGGAATCGGTGGGTTCGGGAGGGTAATACGGAACGCCGTGCTGGATCCCAACGGCCTCGTATCACTAGCAGTCGAGATGACAGCCATCTTATCCGCATGGCTGTAACGGATCGTGCAGCCACGTCTCGATGTCTGAGTCAACAGATGGGGACCTTTGCAAGACAACAACCATCTGCACGATCAGTTCGACGACGTTTGCAGCAGTATGGACTATAAGCTCGGAGACCGTGGCTGCGGTTACCCTTGACGCTGCATCACAGACATGAGCGCCTGCGATGGTGTACTAAACGACGAACCTGGGTGCACGAATAGCAAAACGTCATCTTTCGGATGAATCCAGGTTCTATTTGCAGAGTCATGATGGTCGCATCCATGTTTGGCGACTTTGCGGTCAGCGCACATTGCAAGCGTGTATTCGTCATCGCCATACTGGCGTATCACCGGGCGTGATGGTATGAGGTGCCATTGGTTACAAGTCTCGGTCACCTCTTGTTCGCACTGACGGCACTCTGAACACTGGACGTTACATTTCAGATGTGTTACGACCCGTGGCTCTACCCTTCATTCGATCCCTGCAAAAACCTACATTTCAGCAGGATAATGCACGACCGCTTGTCGCAGGTCCTGTACGGGCGTTTCTGGATACAGAAAATGTTCGACTGCTGCCCTGGCTAGCACATTCTCCAGATCTCTCACCAATTGAAAACGCCTGGTCAATGGTGGCCAAGCAATTGGCTCTCCACAATATGCCAGTCATTACTCTTGACGAACTATGGTATCGTGTTGAAGCTGCATGGGCAGCTGTACCTGTACACTCCGTCCAAGCTCTGTCTGACTCAATGCCCAGGCATATCAAGGCCGTTATTACGGCCAGAGGTGGCTGTTCTGGGTACTGATTTCTCAGGATCTATGCCCCCAAATTGCGTGAAAACGTAATCACGTGTCAGTTCTAGTATAATATATTTGTCCAATGAATACCCGTTTATCAACTGCATTTCCGCTTGGTGTAGCAATTTTAATGGCCAGTAGTGTATTATTTATGGGGCAACAAAGTGGTCGTAATCCAGTAACCGATCAATGTTCATTGCTCTTGACATCAATGCCCATAGAACCGTATCAGGGTTTTGGTGATGATCTGCACAATGTGATCAATGTAGAACTACGTGCAGGCTGTAGAGCGTCGCTGTTTGGGAAGTGCCGTCGGGCTGGTACCGCAGCGTTGCTAATAACAGCTGATGGTGCGAGCGACAGGAAGGGAGTGGACGGCGTGCACGATTTGTGTTGTAGCGCCGGAGCTGCTGGAGGACCTGTTGGCCGCCATAGCGGAGGAGCACGTGCTGCACCGCAAGCATCTGCACATGCTCGTCACGCCGGCCATCACCAGCCTCGACCTGTCGCTCGGCACCGGCGACACGCTCTCCGGCTTCCGCTTCATGCTCCAGCGCTGCAAGGTACGTCCCAGGTAACAACTCACTCCCGTGCAGGGACGGAGGCAGTGAACATGTGCATCACACGGCCCCTCCGCCACAGGCACTGAGACGCTGCTGGCGTGACGTGGGCGATAGTTTTCAAATGGAGAAAGTAGACAGCCGTTACTTATAGTTTGCCAGCGACGATAGTCTGCTGGTGGGGACACACATGTGGTAAGTAATGTTTTAGCAAGGAGGTTGTCAGAGTGGGATAAAAAATTTCCCCAGGCCGTACAGTCCAGAATCAGTATGCCAATCAGGCAAAATAGCCGTGACCATTGAGGCAACCATCCCACCATACCACTAGGTTGAAGATACCCGTTTGGTAAAATACTGTGTCTTGCTGCGCGAAGAAATCTGTAACAGCCTGCTGCACATCCTCGTCTGACAGGAGTCGTCGACCCTTCAAGGACTTTTTTAAGGGACCGAAGGTGTAATCGTCGCACGGGGAACGAGGAGGACTATAGGGTGGGTGCTCGCATGCCTCCCGGACTGACCGTGTTGGGCGGCGAGTAAGTTACTTGACTGGTTTAAAGTTTTGATGCCGTCTTTAATCACGTGAGCCTGGCAACTAATTTGGTGGTCAGCCAGAAAGCGAAGGGAAACATACTGACCTTAGTTTCCAGTCTGCACGGAAGTGCAGAAAAGTGTGTATTTTCCATTTCTTTGCGGGATCAGGACTATGATTTCAATAAAAGTTTAAAGTTCCAAAGATTTAATTTAATTAAAGTTTCTCACAAACAACACTTAAAATTGCGTTATGGTCAGTTGAAAACAAGTCTTTCTAACCTAACAGCACCTTTAGCAGTTCAGAGGCGACCTCTACGGTAACTTCCTACCAGATTGTTTTTCGCCCTGACTAATACTCAATTGAAAGTTCGCAATAAATGTTCAAAAATTAATGCTCGCCATAAAAGTGGAAATAAATTCACCTCTTGCCACGCGGAATTGAATTTCACACGGATGGCACACAAACAGTTATTTTACCGAATTCTAAACGATCTAGGACGCGAGTTCACTATCCGTTTTCACTGCCAAATACGCGCTTGTCACAGTTCGGGTCTAACGTCATCCGAGGCAGAGCGTGGACCTCAAAGTGTCTGAGAGCGAAGTGAACCTTTCTGCTGCTTCATGGGCTGTTTTTATAAGGTGCTGGCGCGGACTGCCGAGAAAACATCTGTTGTCTCTGTCTATTTGCATACGGCGGCAGTCTACAAACGACCGCTATCTCGGGCACATAATCTTTAATAATATAGTTACTAATTACTTCAGAAACTTCTTAATTTTTGCTGGTATGCAGATAAGCAGATTGAAAGCACGTAGAAAGTTTCAGCTTGCTAGAATGAAAACTTTGCTTAATAGAATTTATTTAGTGGAACTAATGGTAGATTGTTGCCTCTGAACCATACCTTTGCTAAGACTTATATCAGTTGCTATTTATGTTACAAGTCTTAAACTTGGTGTAGCTCTATTATTTGATATATTTGATCATCTGGTTTAACCAAAATCCTCTATAATTAAAATTTCAAGTACTTAATGTACAACACTTAGGTACGTTTCAGTTGCAAAATTAGTTTTTATTTAATTACTCAAAAACTATAAGTGGTAGATTAACGTGGACTCTCTGTTATTATTTTTGGGGTGTACTGAAGCATAAAACAAACTTTCAAGTTTCTAAGTCAATTATTTAGCGCCTCTGATTTTTCCGAAAAACGTGGATTCTGGCGTTAATTTTTGTATTATGGTTTTCGAAACCAGCATCACTTATTTATAACTTCCAACTGCACCTTCTGACCAAATTCTGGCTTCCTAGCGTCATTATTTAGCGCCTCTGATTTTTCTCGTAAAACGGCATTTTTCCTAAGTTTAGAACATCAAGACTTGGTATTTGGAACATTATTACACTAAACTATAATTTAACAAAGTTTTAAACATAAATTTTGATTTTTAATTTCGTACTAAATTGTGGTGCAATACTTGTGTGCTACATGCAGACGCGTTAAGGTGACGTGGCGCTACTAGCAGTGAACTGGGGTAAGTCCCGGCGCAGTCGCTCGCCTCTGTATCTCACAAATGATACAGCGCCTGGTTTGCTTCAACCGGCATATTGTGTCGAATCGTGACCAGCACGGAACTTGGTATACCATTCCACAATGTTGGTTTTCGACAGACATGCAGCTGCATACAAATTTTTCATTCTCCAATGGATGTCTGTCGGTGTTTGTCCTTCGGCGGCCAAGGAAAGAATAACAGCAGTTTGGTCCTATTTGGACGTATTTGGTAATAACGTCGCCATCGTTCACATCTCCGCATTTATCGCACGTACGACCGAAAGATACGAATACCACACTAATTCCTTGTCTATATGTCGGTGCGTATATACTCGCATCGAAGTCGCGCTGCGTTGCGTATACACTGCAGCGACCTCAAGCGTAAACTTCTTAATCGCCCCTTATAAAACTTCCGTAGAAAGTTTAAGGAAATAATTTCTTGATGTTTGTGGAACTAGGGAGGAAAAACGATGGTATAAATAAGCTGCGAACACAGAGGAAAGACGGAAACAATAATGACGCTGCTTCAGTAATAAGCAGTGCATCGGCTGCTTGATAAACACACTCTTATTCGTTAAGTACCTCTGGGGTTTGAGAAGACGATTACGCAAAAATTACAAGACCTGCAGATAACAGATGCGTATCATTGGGCAGAGCATCTTTCCGAGTTTTTAACTCATATTACAGGAGCTCAATAAGGGTTGTGGTGCGATAAACGTCAATATATGCGTGCGACTTGTTGAAATCGCTGTTGATGCTGACCCTCTCCGCCACCTTTTGGAGATCTGTTCCTTGGGTTGTCTATCCGCAGGTTCAAGCGAATTACCTGTAACAATATGGAGCGAATAATTTTTTCACATGTTCTTACACGCATACTCCTTAGTGGTACGCACTGTAGGTATCTCATCACAGAGCATATTATGAATCGAGACTTGGAGGGATGCTGTATCGACTGGTGTCATTTTTCTGTATGTCTCGTAATTTTTTATGCAGGCTTCTTCTGAAATCCCAGAGGTATAAGTGTCTGTCAAATAAAAATGGAGCTCCCGCCATAATACGTATACTGCACCATAGATGGTCCCACTGTTGTTACGTTCCGACACTGTCACCGCTCTGGTTGGGGAACGGCATAGTGCCCCTTCACCGGTGCATACGGATGATCGGTTGTCACGTTGATTGTTGGCGGACTAGTCTATCGTGTCCGCTCATCTGTTGGCATTGAGGCAAGCAAAGGAGCAGAGAGGTGTGGTTCGTTTTCTGGTGGCTGAGTTTGCTGGCATAAGCGAAATTCACAGTCGCATGTCCGCTGTGTACGGTGGACACTGCATGTCTCTGACGTGTATACACGAGTGACAGAGTAGTTTCCGAGAAGGGGCTCTTCAATGCAAGACAATCGGCACCCAAGAGAGGTCCATCTAGCCATTATCCCCTGATCTGATGGGGCGGATTGATAGCCTTACTCGAGTAGACCGACGAATCACGGAGGAAGACATTCGGTTCAGCTCTGCATCAGCCATCGCTCCGTTTATGCCATCATCAAAGACTACTTGCATTACCGCCAAATTTGCGGGCAGTAGGTGCCGCATAACGTGACGGAGGGGGAGAAGATGGACAGAATGGCTTCAAGTCTGATTCATCTGCTGTGGTACCACGAGGAAGGGCATGTGTTTCTGTCCCGTATCGTTACAGGGGACGAAACGTGGTATGTACCACCGTTTCGAGCCCGGGGCAAATGACAAAGCCAATATTGGAAACGTCCAACATCTCCCCCCCCCCCTCGCCCTCCCCCCTCCGCCCTCCAAGAAACCCGAAACTGTTCGCATAAGTTCTTCTTCGATTGTAGCGGCCCTCTGCTCGTCGATTTTTTTCGAGTGTCGAACCACAATCAATGCGCAGTGCTATGAAGACACTTTGCAGAAAATGCGACACGTTATAAAATCAAAACGACCAGGAATACTGTAGGGCTAAACCATCTTGCTCCACGATAACTCCCTCAGCCATACTGCCAATCGGACAAAGGCTACGCTTCAGCGATTTGATGGGGAAACACTGCAAAATCCTCCGCACAGTCCGGATCTTCCATCGTGAAAATTCACGTCTTTGGCGCCCAGAAGAAAGACATGTGTAGACATTGGTTTCAGTCGGACGGGGAAGTGAAAGAGTGGACGCGGTTGTAGATCCCTCAACGGCTGACCGCGTCCTATGAAACAGGTCAAAAAATGGTCAAATGGCTCTAAGCACTATGGGACTTAACATCTGAGGTCATCAGTCCCCTAGACATAGAACTACTTAAACCTAACTAACCTAAGGACATCACACACATCCATGCCCGAGGCAGGATTCGAACCTGCGACCGTAGAAGCAGCGCAGTTCGAGACTGAAGCGCCTAGAACCGCTCGGCCACAATGGCCGGCTATGAAACAGGAATTGATCGTGTCGTCACCCAGTGAGGGTGGTGATTGCTTTTGAATGGAACCATTCCATTCTCCTGTTGTGGCGGGTTTTCCGATTTTATTTGACTGCTCTTCATGTTTTCGAATAACCCTTTATAATTCATTCCAGTGGCCAATAAAAGTGAATGAATAAAGAGGAACACATTAGGGGCGTATGAACAAGAATGACGGGAATGAGTAGTGACGGGGAAAGTTGAATTCAATATAAAAAAAAAGTGGATAAATGTAGGGATAGGTAGGTCGAGTGAAGGTAGGTGGCCCAGTGACAGTAGAGTGGGATCAGAATCCGAGGTATTCAAACATCTATGAAAGAAATAAATTCTTGTTTTTTGTCTCAAAATGCAGGCATTATCTTCTGACGTTCCACAGACCATTTATTGACACCACTGAACAATTTTATTGAGAACGTTTGCTTTTAATAGTGATCATCTTTTCTTGTTGTTCCAGGATATTTTCACAATTTGCTTTATTCTTTTACCCAGTAAAATGCACTTTCCTAATATTTGCTTTCTAATTAAAATCAAACACGTAGTTTTTCGTTTTGCCGATACAATTTAACTTATCGTGTTGCTTATTTGTGTTGACGATATTCTGATCTAACTTCTTCGTTCAGCTCCATTATTCGTTGCTATTTGTCATTGTCAACAGTAACATTATTTCACACAACTTTTGGCTTTAAATCTAGCAGAAAATTATTGATTGGATATCACTGGACCTTACCTCACTATGTAAGGTGTCTATTACAAATGTGATGGAGACCTGATGTTGCAGGAATATGTTAATTATTTATAATATTTTATCAGTTACAATGGTATTCCTACGTAGCTTCGTTTTTAGCTTGAAACTGTGAGATGATGTGTGTAGTCCTGAGCTATCAAGCTACTCAATCTCCAGTCACACTACGGCCTTCAGTAAACAAATAATTTCTTCGGATTAGGTTTTATGTGCAAAACCCTGATTCAGCATGCATCATCTTAAAAGGCCCACAAGAAAGATCAAATTTGTTTGAGGCTCATTTCATTGTTATTGTGCATCCCCCTCCAGTCTCTAATAACGGTAATATTAACGTTTTTGGTAACAGTCCACTCCCAATTTAAATACAGAAAACTAATTTGCTTTGATTCATCTTTTGCATTCTCATTTTCTCATTCGTCACCAATTTAAATTGTTTGTGAGTCAAAAATAGTTTTTGTATGTCCATCTTTGTGACTGAAGGTCTGGGAGACTTCGGCCGTTCACTTATGTAAGAAAATGAAACACCTACAGCCCTCCTTATGATGTCATTTATTGTGTGGCTACCAGTTTCGGCGCTTCAGTGCACCACGTTCAGGCCTTAGCTGAGGATAACACCATCCGTATACACAATGCCACTGTGGCCAAAATAACTGGTTTACGCAGACTACCTGTACCTGTGATGTTGTCTCTCCAACCATCAACTGTCAACTTTTTTGGAGAGACAACATCGTAGTTACAAGTAGTCTGCGTAAACGAGTTACGTTGGCCACTGATGCCTCGTGGTGTTAACCCCTTCAGCATCGGCTCAGGTCTGAAGATGGTGCACCAAAGCGCCGAAACTGGTGGGCACACAATAAATGACATCATAAGGAGGGCTGTAGGTGTTTCATTTTCTTACATAAATAAATAGTTTGTGTGATTGTCTCTTGTAAGTCTGTTCTAGAAATATTTTATGACTAGTGTTGTTATTTTAGTGGCCTTCGTTTGATTGTAGTCACATTCACATTTACTCATAGTTATCATGAAATGTATGTTCCCAGTATATTTTAAACAATAGAGCTTCTGCCTTCGGTTAAGGTTACGGTCATACTGACGGGACTTGTGCTTTACAAAGATGAGGAGTGACACTTGAAGATAAGATGCAACTAAAAATGTAGAAGACTGAAGTAGTACCCAGTTACAAGCATCAGAAGGTACTTTAAAGAAAGACATGCTTTATTTTGAGGAAAGGAAAAAACAAATATTTCGACAGAAAAACTTTCGAAGAACGAGTAATACATAGTGGACGTTCTATTAAATTAGCTTTAAATTAAGATGGAGAATGTTTTGTGGAGGGAATATTTTAAATTTGTTTCAAAATACAAAGATGTAGTATTCCCTTATGGAACGCCTAAATGACTCCTGCAAATTACTTTACAGCGGTTTGAGATTAGCTGATGCATTCAAAGCACAGTTTAAGAATGAAGACACAAAATGAGACTGTTTCATTTTGGTCTATTTACTTTGGCCACTCAGAAAATTATGGCCATTCCTCCACAGCATCTGGACAGTCCATAACGTGGCATGAACGTTTATAATTGTTGTGCTATAAGTAGCGAATTCATTCTTTCAACTTTATGTGTAGATAATTAAAAAAGCTACTGATTAACATGACTTTGACAAAAAGCAGATGCAGATAACTCTACGATTTAGAACAAGTATTGCAGTAAGGTCTGTCAGGTGTCCAAATGCTCCCATCATCAGCCCCCGATGATAGGAGATGAATGGTGGTGAAACGTCCCAAAGAAAACAAGGTGTTCGATGATCAAGAACCACCTAACAGAGTGGTCGTCGAAAACTTGGATGCTCTGTACAGCAAACTAGGCGACAACCGGTAGGGCGGTCCACAGCGGAGGTGCAATGACGGCTTGAGAAGCGAACAAATATTTCTTCCCATCACATCAACGGACGTGTCAGCATATGCCGTCCTCATGGGGTCTGTTTCTCGACAAATGCACCGTCAAATATGCAAAGACGGTGAGTGGCATTGTTATGCTATGAGGAACATTCTCCAGAGGTTCCCTGCGACATACGGTTGTTGCAGCACACAGCGTGAAAGTTGTGGACCACAGTACGTCAATATTACTGTCGACCATTTGTATCCCTTAGCTGCTGACATTTCCACCACGCAACCGAGCAGTATAAAGCAAGCAAAATACAACATGATTTATGAGCATTGCGTAGCACAGCAATAGCTTACTTGCCTTTTACGGCCCACTAAATCGGCTGTAGGTGAAATTTATATCTTTGCTGGCAATACCGTGGATCAGGCTGGCTTGAATGAAACTGGATTAAAGGATACTCGATCTCCTCTTGTCGATGTCGTGGTCATTATTGGAAAATAATGTCGTCTTCAATAACACCTGCGATTAGAGCAGGTGAACTTAATTACAAGACAGCTATACTGACCGCCAGATTCAGCACATCATTCGGCGAATGACTCAGTGACGGTCTAAGAGCGATAGCGCGGAAATACCCAAGTCATACGCCATTAGTAAGCGTGACTTTAGTCTAGTGTCGACTGCGGAAACTGCGTACACTAATAATAGCGGCAGGGACAACATGTTCTTGCAATACAAAATATTGTACCAGACAACTAAGTCAAACAAAAGGACCGATATCCCATCCGTGAAAGAAATACACTGCCTGACAAGAAAAGTGACGCAATCAGAAGACACTGTCGGATAGTAATGTAGCTTTGTACACGTTCACACCATCAACGGGAATCTACACTGAAGCACCAAAAACTTGATATAGGCACGCATGTTCAAATACAGACATACACTTTGTGATAAAAAGTACCGGGACACCTGACTGAAAATGACTTACAACTTCGTGGCGCCCTCCATCGGTACTGCTGGAATTCAATATGATGTTGGCCCACCCTTAGCCTTGATGACAGCTTCCATTCTCGCAGGCATACGTTCAGTCAGGTGCTGGAAGATTTCTTAGGGAATGGCAGCTCATTCTTCACGCAGTGCTGCACTGAGGAGAGGTATCGATGTCGGTCGGTGAGACCTGACACGAAGTCGGCGTTCCAAAACATCCCAAAGGTGTTCTGTAGGCTTCAGGTCAGGACTCTGTGCAGGCCAGTCCATTACAGGGATATTACTGTCATGTAGCCACTCCACCACAGGTCGTGCATTATGAACAGGTGCTCGATGGTGCTGAAAGATGCTTTCGCCATCCCCGAATTGCTCTTCAACAGTTGGAAGCAAGATGGTGTTTATAACATCAATATAGTCCTGTACTGTGATAGTGCCCCGCAAAACAAGGGTTGCAAGCCCTCTCCATGAAAAACATGACCACACCATAACACCACCGCCTCCGAATTTTACTGTTGGCACTACACACTCTGGCAAATGACGTTCACCGCGCGGGGTAGCCGCGCGGTCCCAGGCGTCTTGTCACGGTTCGCGCAGCTCCCCACCGTCAGAGGTTCAAGTTCTCCCTCGGGCATGGATGTGTGTGTTGTCCTTAGCGTATGTTAATTTAAGTTAGATTAAGTAGTGTGTAAGCTTAGGGACCGATGACCTCAGCAGTTTGGTCCCATAAGACCTTACCACAAATTTCCAGATGACGTTCACCGGGCATTCACCATACCCACACCCTGCCATCGGATCGCCACGCTGTGTACCATGATTCGTCACTCCACACAACGTTTTTCCACTGTTCAGTTGGCCCATGTTTACGCTCCTTGCACCAAGCGAGGCGTCGTTTGGCATTTACCGGCGCAATGTGTAGCTTATGAGCAGCCGCTCGACCATAAAATCCAACTTTCGCAGTACTTGCAGTGGATCCTGATGCAGTTCGGAATTCCTGTGTGACAGTCTGGATAGATGTCGGCCTATTACACATTAGGACCCTTTTCAACCGTCGGCGGTCTCTGTCAGTCAACAGACGAGGTCGGCCTGTACGCTTTTGTGCTGTACGTGTCCCTTCACGTTTCCACTTCCCTATCATATATGGAAACAGTCGACCTAGGAATGTGGAAATCTCGGGTACAGAGACGTATGGCACAAGTGACATCCAATCACCTGACCACGTTCAAAGTCCGTGAGTTCCCTGGAGCACCCCATTCTGTCTCTCACGGTGTCTAATGGCTACTGAGATCGCTGATATGGAGTACCTGGCAGCAGGTGGCAGCACAATCCACGTAACATGAAAAACATATGTTTTTGGGGGTGTCCAGGTACTTTTGATCCCATAGTGTTTGTAAACAGGCAGAATACTCCGTGATGCTGTCGGCAACGCCTATATAAGACTACAAGTGTCTGCGAGGTAGCGATGAAGTGGGGATTTTTCAGTACGACCATTTCACGAGTGTACCGTGAGTATCAGAAATCCGATAAAACGCCAAATCTTCGACATCACTGCTGCCGGAAAAAGATCCTACAAGTATGGGACAAACGACGACTGAAGAGAATCGTTCAACGTCACAGAAGTGCAACCCCTCTACAAATTGCTGCATATTTCAATGTGGGCCATCAACAAGTATCAGCGTGCGAACCATTCAACGAAACATCATCGATATGGGCCTTCGGCTCCATATACCATTGATGAATGCACGACAGAAAGCTTTACGTCTCGACTGGGCCCTTCTACACCAGCATTGGACTGTTGATGACTGGAAACATTTTGCTTGGTCGGACGAGTCTCAGTTCAAATTGTATCGAATGGATGGACGTGTACTGGTACGGCCAAATCACATGAATCCATGGACCCAGTACGTCAGCAGGGAACTGTTAAGGCTGTTAGAGACTCTGTAATGGTGTGGGGCGTGTGCATGTGAAGTTATATGGGACCCCTGATACGTCTAGATATGACTTTGACAGGTGACACGTACGTAAGCATCCTGTCTGGTCACCTGCATCCATTCATGTCCATTGTACATTCCGACGGAGTTGGGCTATTGCAGCAGGACAATGCGACACCCCACACGTCCAGAATTGCTACAGAGTGGCTCCAGAACCACTCTTTTGAGTTTAAACACTTCCGCTTGCCTCCAAACTCTTCAGGCATGAACATTATTGAGCATATCTGGGATGTCTTGCAACGCCTGTTCAGAAGACCCTCCACCCCCTGGTACTCTTAAGGATTTATGGACAGCTCTGCAGGATTCATGGGGTCAATACCCGCCAGCATTACTTCAGACAGCAGTCGAGTCCATGTCACGTCGTTTTGCAGCACTTCTGCGTGCTCGCGGGGGTCCTACACGATATTTGCCAGGTGTACCACTTTCTGTGGCTCTTTAGCGTAAATGATTAGAGTTGCAATTTCCTGTGACAGAACGGCCATAGATTGCGTTAGCGTTGTTCATGTTTTTACCAGGGCTCGTGGGATGTTTAAAGGGCGCCAACAGTCAGATTTTGAGTAATCACTGTGAATGACATGGAGATGCCACGGATTTGTGTGAGTCAGCTTTATCAGCAGAGCGTGTTGACGAATGTCTTCACATTGTCTTCAAGAATAAATACAAAATCGTGGTGCGATTTTCAACAGGACAACGTAGCTCTACAAATGGCACGTGGCTCTTCGAACCATCTGCATGATGTTGATGTACTTCCATGGCCAGCAAGACCCCCAGATTGGTTCCCGATTGAACATGTCTGGTGCCAGCTCGGACGTCAACTTCGTTGCAGTGCCAGTATTCAGGATATAAAGGATCAGTTACAACAGTTGTGAGCCAGCTTGCCTCAGGAGATGATACAACGGCATTTCGACACGATTCCCAAACGAATCAGTTCATACATTCAGGCGAGAGGGAGTGGAACGTCATATTGATGATTGGGCTCAAACTGTAAAGTTATTCGCAAATCTGGCTCGATTTTGTAAACACTGTAAATACATACCCTCTCAGCCCACGAAGTTTCATTTCGTGTCCTCGTCCTTTTCTGTGTGCTTCACTTTTTTTGTCAGACACTGTACCTAAGCCTTTCTTGTTACGAACACGTGCGACCATATCAATATCATGCTGTTATAGTGACAGTGGACACCAAAGAGAAAAAAAAGAAGAAATCCAGAAGACTAAGAGATAGTTTGTGTTTGGTAGAACTCCTAGACTATCGTTAATGTCTGACTTAAACCTAAAAGACAGAATGAGAAAATTTTGTGCGAAGGTGACAGACGTACAAGAGTTGTGATCAAAACTTAAATATATTACGAATTGCTCTCTAGATGACTGAACGCTAACTAGCGTAATACAGAAGTCATACATTTTCTTAATGGTACGATTTGGGAAATGATTCGAAAACTTGTATCTGAAATGTTTATGAAAACTTAACAGGAAATTGTGCATCCATAACTCTGCATGACGCTTACGACAATTTCCCGTCAGATCTTGATGGAAGATCTTTCATAGTACCCTAAGAGATTCTGGTTCTCTGTTAAGTCAATGAACGAATCGAAACATCCAATCTGTTTTTTAATGGCTCAGACAGCCAGCGATACAAACGAGAATATTTTGGTAGGTGACAGATTAAATTCTGGCGTGAACAGTGTACTAATGCATGTTACTGTTCGCAAAAGAGAGCTGCTGAATTAATAACACCCTTTATTACAAAACAAGTATGAGGAAAGTTCTGTTGTTAGGTAGTAGCATTGGATAGATCTTGCAGGAAAAATTAGGTGTCAGATACCGGGTCACAAGTATTTTCAAGCCAGAGCATGTCTTAGCCAAGTGATAGAGGATACAGGATCATTAAGCAAGGCTTTTATAAAGCATGATCAAGTTGTGGCAGCGGATGGAGTGGGAAACAGTATTGATAGGGATCAGGGCTACAAAATTGAGTGTGACCTGGTAAAAATAGCATCTGCAACGAACCATACAAATGTTGGCTTGGTTCCTTCTTGTATGCGGTACTGAACAGGTCTGTCAGGAGGGTCAATATGGAGCTAGATCAGCTGCTTGGAGCGGCTACTTTGCCAGGCGTAGGTTTGGTTCCTGTTGATAGTATTGGTAGGTGTGACTTCACACGACATGGCCTGCATCTCAGTAGGAAAGGGAAGGGTAAATTGACTGAGATGATAGCAAAATATTTACGGTGGGGGCACTGAAACTCATGGGAGTACGTATTTTTTTGGCTAATACCAGTGTCCAATCATCCAACATTGATTCAAATTAAGCTTAATGAGAAGCTTGGACAGGCAGGTATTAGAGATGTTAAAATATCACAAGAGTCTCATAACAGTACAGTGAAAAATAATATTAGTGTGTCACAAGATTCTCATAAAAGCACAGTGAAAAATAATGTTGGTATATTGCATTAGTATATCAGAGGATTGAAAAACAACGTAGATGAGCTTCTAGTTTGTTTGGAATATTTAGAGATTGGGGGTGGAATAGATGTATTATGCCTGTCTGAACATCATATTGTCACAGTTATGGAAATGGTAAATGCAGGTGAATATAAACTTTCAGCAGTTGTAAATAAAGACACTATGGAGAGAGGAGGAGTTCCCATATATGTTAAAATCTGTCAGAGTGTGAAAAATTTTTTAAATAAAAAATTTCGTGTAGAGCAACATACAGAAGCATGTGCGTGTGAGATTAAACTAAATAACGATACTTCTATAATTGTAGCCGTGTGTAGGTCCCCATCTGGAAATGTTCAGCTATTTTTGTAAAACTTGGATTCTTTGTTGTGCTATCTGTCAGACAGAGGGAAGCAAATTATTGTTTTTGGAAATTTCAATGTAGATTTTCTGAAAGAGTCTGATAGAAAGCTTGACCTTGAAGTATTACTTGGTTCTCTCAATTTGACATCAGTTATTGATTTTCCTACTTGGGTGGTACAGGAAAGTATCACACTGATTGATAATGTTTTTACAGACCAAGATAAATTAAATCAAATAAAAACTTTTCCTGTTGAGAATGGTCTGTCTGATCATAATAAACAGCTAGTTACAGTAGATGAAATAGCTCGATACAGTAATTCAAAACAGTTCTCCAAAATAGTGTGTTCAATTAACGATTTTACAATTTAAAATTTTAGAGAACGCTTGCAACAGTTATATTGGGATGAGGTTTACAGGGAACGTGATGCTAATTTAAAATTTAACCTATTTCATGATACTTTTGTGAGCATATTTGAAAACTTTTTCTCTAAGAAGACAGAGAAATATACTTGAAAGAAACAATCTAAAAAGCCATGGCTTACTAAAGGGATAAAAACATTTTGTAAAGGGAAAAGGGAAATGTATCTAATAGCTAGGAGGAGCAATGATCCAGAAACAGTGAAACATTATAAAAACTACTACACTGTATCAAGAAAAGTTATCAAAAAGTCCAGAAGTATGTGTATTATGTCTGATATTATAATATCTGATAATAAAATTAAAACAATTTGGAATAATGTTAAACAGGGCAACCAACAGCACAGGAAGAGTGTACTTCTACCAAACGCATTGAAAAGTTTGTTAACAAGAAGTCAGAAGTATAAAACATTTTTAATAATCATTTTTAAGTGTTGTAGAGAAAATAGGAGCCAACTATTCTTTAAAACATGCAAGGCAGTATATGGAATAGGCAGTACCTATGCAATTTGATAAAAATGAAATTCAACCCACCTCTCCTACTGAAATTAGGAAAATAATAAGTTCACTCAAAAGTAAAAGCTCACATGTAATTGATGTCATTTCCTACAGAGTACTAAAAGCTTGTTCCCAACAGATAAGTAGGATTCTCAGCCGCATATCTAATAGTTCATAGAAATACAGCATTTTTCCAGATAGACTAAAATATGCTATTGTTAAACCATTGCATAAAAAGGGAATAGGTGTGATGCTAGCAACAATCGCCAAATCTCACTTATGACAGATTCCAAAAATTCTTGAAAAAGTAATGTATTCAAGAGCAGCATCACATATTTGTAAAAATGGAGTACTAACAAAACGTCAGTTTGGTTCTCAGAAAGGCTTTTCAACAGAAAATGTTATACATGCTTTCACTGATCAAATATTAAATACATTGAATAACCAAACATCACCCATTCGGATATTTCGTGATCTCTCAATTGCTTTTGATTGTGTGAATCATGAAATTGTGCTAGATAAGCTCAAGTATTGTGGTATGAGTGGAGCAGTGCACAAATGGTTTAATTCATATTTAACTGGAAGTAGAAGGTTTAAATTAACAGTACAGATAGCCTGCAAAAATCAGAGAAGAGTCTTCTAACTGCAGAAGTGTCAAGAATGGTGTGCCATAGGGTTCAGTCTTGGGTTCCTTATTGTTATTAATATATATTAATGACTTGCCGCTCTGTATTCGTGAAGATGCAAAGCTAGTTCTTTTTGGTGATGATACAAGTATAGTAATAACACTCAACAAACAAGAATGAGCTGAGGACATTGTAAATAATGTCTTTCAGAAAATTATTAAGTGGTTCTCTGCAAATGGACTCTCACTAAATTTTGAAAAAAACGCAGTATATTCAAATTCTGTACAGTAAATGGCATAACACCATTGTTAAATATAGACTATGAACAGAAGTCTGTTGCAGAATATTCAAAATTTCTGGTTGTGTGCACTGCTGAGGAATTGAACTAGAAAAACACATCGATGATCTGCTGAAATGGTTAGGTTAAGATACTTATACTATTAGCGTTATTGCAAATTTTGGTGATAAACATATCGGTAAATTAGCCTAATATGCCTATTTTCATTCACTGATTTCATATGGCGTCATATTTTGGGGTAATTCATCATTAAGAGAAAAATTATTCATTGCACAAAAGCGTGTAATCAAAATAATAGCTGGGGCCCACCCAAGATCACCTTGCAGACACTTATTTAAGGAACTCGGTATGTTTATACATATATTCACTTATGAAATTGGTTTTTAATAACCCATTCCAGCTCAAAAATAACGGTGAAGTACATAGCTAAGACACTAGAAGAAAGGATGATCTTCACTATTCTGGGTTAAAACTGACTTTGGCACAGAAAGGCGTGAATTATGCTGCTACAAAAATCTGTCGTCGTTTGCCAAATAGCATTTAAAGTCTGACAGATAGGCAACCAACATTTAAAAACAAATTAAAATAATTTCTGAATGACAATTCCTTCTATTCAATAGATAAATTTTCAGGTATGAAGTCGTAACACAAAAAATACTGTTTTGTGCAAAGGAAACTTGTGTTAAAGTGACACGTTCCACATCATTGCGAAATGTCGTATTCATGATCTATGGAACAAGTATTTATGTATGTATGTACATATGTACAAAGGGAACTGTAGACAGCTGAAATGACCCAAAGCTCAACCGTTTTTCTATTAACGAAACGGCTAGCGGCTATGTTCTCAGGAAGCACAATTCGGCTATCAATGTTCAAAATACACATTAGGAGCTTATCGAATAGGATTATCAATTTTCTCAGATAGTTGTCTGACGATGCTTCTGTCGAAAGGACAATTTAGTCTTTGGATGATTGTAAGAAAACGCATTTCCAGTCGGTGCAACGACTGGCGGCTCTACTTAAATGTGAAATCATACAAGATAAAACAAGAGCAATAACAATATAGTACCCAATAAAACATTAGTGGTAAATATCTGGATTCTGCCACATTGTTCAAATATCAAAGAGTAATACTGAAGAGTGAGGTAAAATGCAGTTATAACGTAAATGAATTTCAGGCAATGGCAACGGGAGACTTAGATGTCTTCGGAATATTCTAGGAAAAGTGCAGATAATAGGTTACATAAATGCACGCAAGTTTCTGGAGCACCTGTTTCAGAGTACTGCTCCGGTTTTATAGTTCTTGTTAAGTCGGCCTGATAGCAGCCTTTTAAGGACTTCAAAGACACGCTACTAGGATCGTAGCACACTGGTACAGGAAATGGAAAACTGTCTCACACATTGTTGGCTATTAAAACTGCAACAAATTTCAAACTGGTACAATGTACAACATATAGTTAAATATTCAAATAATTGTTGTTTCAGCGCAACCGTACAAAGTAGGTAGTAGTAACAACGCCTTATGCACTGCACTAACAAAAATTAAGTACTCAGAAGAAATGGTCAAATGTCAACGTAACTTCGTAGTACACACCATCGGCGGGTGTGTAAATCATTAGCGCCATGCAGTTCTCTGGTGCAAGTGGAACGGCCACCAGACTTCATTAGTGTTGTTCGCATTTAGTGTGGTTAGCAGGCCTGGTGGGATACATAAGGTGCATGAACAACGTCAGATACTGAGTGACATGGAGATGTCAGGTACTCTTGTGAGACAGCGTTGTCAGCACCTGACAGAGTTTGAAACGGCCCGCAGTATGGGTCCCCATTTGACCGGCTGGTCAAATAGTGCAATGTCCAGATTTGTGGGGTATTCGGATTTGACGGTGACCCAACGATGAACTGCACAGGAACCTGAGGGTAGTCACACTCGTCGTCATGGTTCCAGACGACCAAGTCTGACCACCAAAAAGGAGGATTGCCGTGTACTGCATTAAACACCTTCACATCTATGCATGCCATCCAAGAGCAAGTAATGGACTCGCTTCAAAATTCTATGTTATGCCACACCATTGGTCAAAGACTAGCAGTAGCGGAACTAGGGAATTTCCGTCTCGTGTGGAGGCTGCCGTTAACACCAAAATACAAACGGCTGCGTTTGGAGTTGTATTGTGACCGAGAAGCATGGGCTATCTTGAATGGCGTCACATTGTGTTCAGCGATGAATCGCGGCTCTTCACTGGCCCGGATGATCATCGTTGGCGAATACGGCGGCGGCCTCGGCAATGGTCACGCTCTTCTAAAGTATTGGAGAGGCACAGAAGTGTTACCCATGGTGTCACGGTGTGGCAAACCAAAGGATATGGCTTCAGGTCAATTGTTGGCAAACAGAACGTCATGGACATCTTGCATCTTCGTATGTTAGCTAACATTCAACAGTCTCGTGGTGTCATTTTTCAATAGGATAATGCTCGTCGACACATGACACATGTCTCTATGAACCGTTTTAGAGATGGTGACGTACTCGCGTGGCCAGCAAGATCCCCACCTCTGTGCCCGACAGAACATGTGTGGGACCAGCTCGGACGTCAGTTCCATCCCAGTGCCGGTATGCAGGATATCAAGGACCAGATACAACAGCTGTGGGTCAGTTTGCCTCCTGAGAGGATACGACCGTTTTATAACACGCCTTCGAACCCAACCAGTGCATGCCCGCAGGACAAAGGAGATACAGTTGCATACTAATATGTGGGCACCTACTTCCAGTCTTCTCGTACATTCGACTCGATTTTATAATCACTGAAGTAACACACGTACCCTTACAACCCGCGAAGTTTCATTTCGTTTCTTCCTTTCTCTCTGGGTGCTTCACTTCCTTGTCAGGCAGCGTAGTTAGCACAAATACGCAATTTCGTTTAATCACTGAATGCGCATCTTGTTGCGCACTTATGGCGAGTTAACGAAGTCATAACGCAAATTTGACATTTAATGAGTAACTGTAAATTTAGATTGTACAATACATTTTAGTTGTTAAGATGGGAGAGTGTGCCTTCTGCTAATGCTGATAATGTGAATTTCAAGAGCAGTTTTATTCCAGGTATACATTAACAAAAATTTCTGTACATAAACATCCAAAATCAACGCCCATTTGATACGTAGTTTACTTCTGTAGCTTCTTACTAACAGAAAAACTATGATCTGTGATCAACATACTTTCAACAGGGCGAGAGGAAATTTTCCAACCCTGAAACTGAAAAAGAAATACAGAAGAAGGAACTTATCCTAATAGAGTATATCTGAAGCACCCTCTTTTGTGGATATCACCATAGTGTCTGTGTGTTGAGCAGATAAATTTTTAACAATTAATGGAAAATAGCAATGTTTATTCAACTCCATTCCGCTTTCATCATTCACAAAACTTATGCTGTTAGGTAAATTATGTCTTCCAACCAATCTAGCATACACTGACATGCTTGAATTAGTAATGGAACTTGTACGACAATTTTTTAGTACATATTAGATGTAGAAGTACGAAATCTGAATTTCCCTATAGATGGCGCGTGCCATCAGAGAAGGGTCCCTGAGACCGCGTCTGCAACGCTGACGACGAACGTCAACACACAGTAACATGTGTTCCATACATCGGTATCTGTTTCAAACCCGTAAACATGACGACTTTTGTGCCTACGAACTACTATTTGCGGACAGCATTGGTTTTCTGTTATCATTTGAAGAGAACTGCTGCAGAATCGCATCGAATGCTTATTGAAGCTTTCGGTGAACATGCTCTTGGGAGAACGCGGTGTTCCGAGTGGTTCAAGAAATTCAAAAGTGGTGATTTTGACGTGAGAAACGACAAGTGTGGGAAACCACCGAAAAAGCTCGAAGAAAACGAATTGTAGGCCTTATTGGATGATGATGATACTCAGACTCAACCAGAACTCGCGGAATAATTGAATGTGAAGCAGAAAGCCCTTTCTTTTCGGTTGAAAGCTATGGAAAATATGCAGAAAGTGGGAAAATGGGTTCTGCATTAAATGAATGAAAGACAGCAAGCAAATCGAAAGACCACCGGTGAAATGCTGCTCGTCAGACGCGAAAGAAAGTCGTTTCTCCATCGAATAGTGACACGTGATGAAAATGGGATACATTTTGAGAATCCTAAGCGTGATAAATTCATTTGCATACTTTTTTATCGTGTGGCAATAAAAATGTTACCAATCTAAATTTATTTTCATAACAACATAATATCTGGCATGAATGTGGTACATTCTTTTAATGTCACCTTAAAAATCGTATTGGTTTACTGTACATCATTAGTTTATTTCAATGGCTTACTTCACATTTTTAGAACAGTACTGTTAATTTGGTTTTAACCATCAAATAAAAATTTGATAGCTGTGTTTGTAGCGTATACAGCGAGATTCTATGATGATGTTACAAGCTTTTAGGGACGATGAGGTAAAGAGTAAACGTATGAATTAGAGGTAAGGGGCCCAGACTCTGGAAGCGCCCAGGTCGAAAGTTATAAGCAAAATTCTTTCTGATATTTCTGACAGTGGACATCTTCTACTGCGAGCTCTTTCATTCCCATACTTTGAAAGATGGTGGTATGGACCAAAACAGGAAAAAATGTCCAGTAAACGTGGGCTCTACAGTACGTACCTTAAGGGCTATGATCACTTGCTCAACTTCACTGCTGTGGAACACATCTCTTCTCCCAGGCAATTTTTTCTTGTTTTGGTTAATACTACCTCCTTCTAAATTATGTAAAGCAAAGAAACCGAAGCAGAAGACGTCCACTGTCAGAGATATAGGACGATTTCAGTTATAATTTTCTATTCGACCATTACCAGACCAAGGCCCCTTACCTCAAATTCATACAGCAAGCCTTCTCCATCATCCTTGAAAATTCGTAACACCATCACAGGATCACCCTGTGCACTACTGCATGAGAAGGATGATAAAAAGTACAATGTCTTTTCACTAAATTGTTTAAAAAGTTAACAAGACTATTCAGAGAGCTACTACATACAAAATATAAAGCAAACAGAAATTAAAGCCCACTCTTTTTGATTTTATTCGTTGTACTGTGGTCTGTAATAGTTCCGATGACAGCAGCCACTCAGGACAAAATTTTCTCGTCTTAAAATAAGTATTCTATCTATATTTTTAGTTTTCAATTCATAGAAACTGATTTGCATATGTCTTCTTAATATTCTGTCACAAAAGATTGAAAAACTCATCTTGGATTTTCTGGAGGAGATGTATGGACAATGTAAATCATGGCAAGACCAGATTAGATTTAACTTCATGTGGGGAAGAATTTTTCCATTTAGTATTCACATTTTATATATGATAAATTAGCACTGTGTTATTTGTTTTACTCATATCAAAAACCAGAATTACTATTATAATGTAAATTAAAGAAAATTACTTATACCAAATAGACATACTTCAGTGAAAGGCTATAGCTCTAATATGGCTTACTGTGATTCTAAAATTTAGTTGTTTAACACTTAACTGTCAAAGGAAGCAAATAGAAATGGAATTATGAGAGTAATATAAATTATTTTCTGTCTCGACCTTAAAGTATTTTCATTAACGTATGACCATCTTCAGCATTCTATGCACCATCATCAAATATAAATTTCTTGCATATGAATAGCATGTTAATGAGAGTTGCAGTATCACAATCAGCAGATTTCCAATTGTAGAAGAAAGAAACACTTTTTATATCTGGATCTTGAAACTTGTGGCAGTAATATTAGACAGAAGAAAATTCTCAGTCATAATAATTTGTTCTCAGTTAGCTACTTTTGATATTATAATTCACAATCTCTTTCGATTTGTAGTTAAGTATCTCCATGTAATGATGATACATAAAGCATTGAAATTGGACATCTATTAATACAAATACTTTGCTATCGTGACAGAAAATGTTTATATCATTAACAGTTTTATGAACGCTACACCAAGTGACAAAGTTACATTTCAATTAATTATGTTACGGACTGAATCTATAAATGAAATTTTCCTCGCACAGTACTATAGCACGCTGCTTGAGGATCCAAATGAAAATGTCACTGTACTTTGATAGAAGTTACGTATATTGCCTTTTAAGGGGAAGCAACGGTTCAATAGTCTGCGCTGAATTGGTGAAAATATATGACAAAAAGGTTCATAATATGGCACTGTAGGTGGTGAACATGCTTCCATTGTGTAGGAATCTAAGTGGCCAACAATAAAGTGGTTGATCCGTGTCTTTGTGAATAACTGTAAATCACAAGAAACGTGGAGGTACTTGAACACCGGCATATCAAACTGAGGCGATAGTGTAAACAGTAAAAATCAGTCATGGATCACTATCATCATGTTGAACGATATCCTGAACAGGACAAAGGTCGTCGCTCGACGGGTTCTGTGAAAGCTGCGTTCCGAGGCAGGAGAGAACATGTTGTAGCTGCGTCGGGACTGTCCAGATGATTTATTTAGTCGTCT
The DNA here is from genome assembly GCF_021461385.2 of Schistocerca piceifrons. NCBI lineage: Eukaryota > Metazoa > Arthropoda > Insecta > Orthoptera > Acrididae > Schistocerca > Schistocerca piceifrons. The sequence goes on from NC_060149.1 coordinate 220,803,475, forward strand.
CATCACCATGTACGAGTGCAGGGTGTATTACTATAACTTCGAAAGAAAGGAGCAAATCAAGCAGTTGAATCATGTTGATTCACACATGCTTAAATAGCTGAAGACACAACAATCAGAGGCTAACATGATGCTGAGTGTGTGTTTTGGACTGCCGTAGTGTGATGTCAACAAATTGTGCTCGTAAGAGCAAGCAATCACAAGCGCATACAACCAAAATCTTCTGACGAAGTTATCAAGACAAAGTATAGCAGGAATGTGTGCAGCGGATGTTTTCGCTTCACAACAGAACCCCAGCTCATTCGGCACAAGACACAGTCTAAAGAGATTTCTGTACCTAATTGCAAATAAACATTAAATATGAAACTATGGGCAATTTTATACACATGTCAAACTAGCGATGAACTGCAGAAGCATATAATATCACAGTCAATAATTTTTTTGCTTGCTTCAAAGATATCACCCATAATTACTTTGGAAAATCAGCACTTATAAATATTCTCTATAGATGTGAACATTTCAGTAATTGATAAAATATCATTAGAAATATAGGAATTAGAAAATGAGTTCTAGAATGTTTGCTGACAAAATTGTATAAGAATCTCACAATCTTTATAATATACAACAGAAGGAATGTGCTTGAATTACATTTCTCTGATCAGTGTGTAACGTGCGCGTGGGGCACACAATGCTCGTTAAAGCCTGTGCTATGGTAATTGAGCGGGGTTCACCTTATGAGAAAGGATTTTCTTACAGATATCGACCGCGTGTACCTGAATGGTGGCAAATCAGACTTACACCCACTCTGTAATAACAATGAACCGTCAAGTAAGTTCGAAATGCAATTACACGTCAGCATGGACCAAAAGCAACACTGAAGATGCTACCAATTTACCAATTTAATAATAATACGGTCGCCAGCCTAATTAGGCATTAACTGGGTTTCTTCCCTGTACAAGTTGGTAGATATTCATGCAAAACAACAAGTAGTAACACTGCATAATATGGTAGAATTTTAGAACCAGAAAATCTATTGAACTGATAGTTTCACGTTCTGTACTGATATGGAAAAACCATAAATACATAACACTACACAATGATGTATACTACAAAACTTCGTACAGTATATTGATCTGGTTAAAATCGGGCATAGGTTACCCTAGAAATAGCACTTTCGAGCCACACACAAAATGTAAATTTTGATAAAGATAAAACACTGATAAATTTTGACTTTTATATTGACTTTAACTTTTGCTGGTCAAATCAATTTAGAACACTTCAGAATTCAAATGAATAAAAAGGGGGGGTTCCTGAAAATGTTATGATCACTGTATTAAAAAAATTGATTACTGAATTTATTATGCGTTCAAGATTTCCAGTATATAAGTTACTACTCTTTTCATCTTATTTACTGCTCATTTAAATACCTTTATATCTGTCTCGAAATAATTAAACTTCATTACTATATAAATATTAATGTTACCTTTCACCTTCGTTAGACCTTCGTTATTCATTTACCGGTTCATTAACAAAACAGGTCTTTAAACACCATTCTAACGTAGCTAGGTCTGCAAGTAATTATTATTAACACAAAATTTAATTTTTCATTTCGGGACACTCGGATTGCACAACATTTGGAAAGGACCCTGTCTAGGTTAGTTGTGAGGATAATTAAATGTTGGGAAAGTTCTGGTAAAATTTAGGTTATTATTGAACAGTTCACTCTATGGTCCATACGAATACAGTGCTAAAAGTTTCAACCTGCTTGTATCGATGCGGCGGTTGGCGAGCGGCGAGATGGCGAGGCACAGAGCACACATACAACCACAGCTATGGCTCTTGACGTATCGGCACTTTAATTCTTCTTAGCGCCGCAATACTTTTCCATTTAGTGCCTATGGAATTTTGCCATGCTGTGTGGGCGTTGGAACAGCATACCCGAGGCTCAATGAAACTACGTCTTCCAGGAGAGCCTCCTCGCTGCAGAAGGTGTTGCTCAGACCAATGCCAAACTCCAACTACTACTGCTGCTGAGCCGGTTGGGCCGTGCAGTGCCCGTGCGCATTTTCCCGCGCTCGCCTGTCATCCACCTTTTACCGCTCCCTTACAGACAGGGTATTCACCCGAGGTTTTGCCCTCTACATATCCTAACACATTGCCTACGTATGGACCAGACGCACAGTTACAATTTTAAACATCTTACAACAGTTTCAACACTTGTTACATTTCAATTCTATTACAATATTGTTTGACATTTGACATAAACATTAATATTCACATTGAAACTTGTTTACAGTTTTCTTAACACAATGACATGAAACAAAAAAGAAATGAAATCAGAACATCAATTACACTAGTTTATCGAAATATCAGATGGAAAAAAAATTACTTATATGTACAATAGTACAGCGGCGTTGTTGTTACAAGTGTATAAGATTGCTGCATGTTTTGTTTAAAAGAAACCTAAATATTATGAAACCATTTAAGGGTTATCGGAGAAATAAAACAAAAAGATAGAGGTTGATGACCATAGCATTGATACCTTTAGTTACAGATGCATTAGTCCTAATTATTTTAATACGTTCATGAGAAATCAGTTGTCTCTGTAAGCACTCAAATATGTCACTTTGGCACAGTGTGTGAAGTATAATCAACAAAAAACTTTCCAAACAAGTACATTGTTGGTGTTATTTTATCCATACTGGCTCACCTAGAACTTAGTGGCTGTCATTCGGTTAAGTATTACTGAGCGAGAACGCAACTAGCCGTATCACGGCAGTAAAATAGTGCTTCTTAGCCCTTTCAGACCCTCTGTCTGCATTTGTGTACATTAACTTTTACTTTGTCTTAGCTGCAATAGAAGTATTTTTTACCAATGGAACCTCAGGTACATATTTGTGAATGTTCGACCTTTCCATCACGCATAAATGCTGCCAACTAGTGATAATCAGTGTGAAAATATCAGCAAGTCATTGTAGCAGTGCGCAGCTGCTTGTAACCACCAAAATGCATGGATGTGTTTGGTTCACTATATTCCACTGTATAACTGAATACTATTATTGTTACTTTGCAAGGAAGTTATTGAATGATCAGTTTTACTAATTATTACAGCGTAGAATATTTCGTAATTAGTTATTTTAGTCCATAAAATGAATCCAAGTGTACAAAGTACGTTTTGAAAACAGGTATATATTTTTGTATAAATCTTGTTTCAAAAATAATTTTTAAAAAACACCTAAGACTAAAGGAAAATTTTCCATCCTCTAGAAAAAAATCAGGTCTAAAAGGGTTTATTGTACTTTTGTCTGGCTGCATTGTCTGTCAACAGTCCCTACGCTGTTGGTGGATTACGTGCAAATTGCTGTACAATCATGTGAGTTTAGATGCACAAACAGTCCCTACATATCACCATATGTGGAACTCTTACAGTTTTGATAAGAAATATTGGCACAGTTTTTTTTATCATTCTCTGTTCCTGAAATATAGTAATGAAGCTACATTTAGTCATCACCACTGTGTAACTTTATTTGGTCTTCACCTTCTTGTTCAAAGTACCATTTAAGTTCTTCACACATAGTTTTCACAATTAGGAAGTTAGCTGCTATGAGCTTCTGCTCCCCAATAGTTTGTGAAGCTGGAGAATGTTACTTGCATTACAATGTGATTAATCACAAATATTTTTCTTTGGCAATGATCTACTATTCTGGCGTCAGAATTTGTTATAGTTTCTTTTACGGTTAATACATTTGGTGTTAAGACAAACAAGCATCATCACACTGGATTTTTGTTGTTACATGGCAGTACATACAATAAGCCTTTATTTAATCTTTTGTGTTTAAAGAAAGACCTTATATTTGGTAAAATTTCAGTTTTTCATTATTATCGTTAATTCTTCGATTTCTGTATGCCGAATATTCATATGTCTTAGTTGTTTACTGTTTACGGTTTGCCACAATAATAAAGAATATATGTTCATTATTATGAATCATCCCTGCTAAAAAATCAGTCTATCAGCTCCATAGTTTATTTTATCTTCTATATTATATATGTAATGTTCATGTAGAAAATTTATAAAGCTATCTCTTGGTATTTTCTTTATTGTTTTCAGATCTTATAGAGCTTGTTTAACATTTATATTGTTTAGTTGTGTTAAAAGTGTTATTGGGCTGTCGATAGCATTTGCTTCTATTGTCAAAAAGTTTTAAAATACCAGGTGTACTAGAAAGTCATTAAGGGTTTGTTTTTTCAGTAATATTAGTAAACGACAGACATATTATAGCAATTTCTGCTAAATGTTAATTGTTAACCAATATAGTTTTGAATTGTAATGTGTAATTTTTTAATTGCTGCTCTGAATGCAAACAATATCAACTTTTCAAAGACAACATCTTTCGCAGAGGTAAAAGAATTATGAAAAGATGAACTGTGGGCGTCTTCTATCTCTGTTTTCTCATAATTAAAATCACTGTTCTTTGCTGTATGGCTCCATGGAATGTGAACTCAATATTTCAGAACTCTGTAATATACAACAAAAGTCACCAGATGATTCAGGTAACCCCATATAAACTCAAACATCTCAAGGAGGCATATAACAAATGTCAAAGTTTTAAAATCCTAAATGTACTAGAAACTCATTAAGAGATTCTTTTTTCACTGATATTAGTAAATGAAAGACATATTACAGTAATTTTTCCTAAATATTAGTTGTCGGCCAATATATTTTGAAATTATAATGTGTAATTTTTGAATTAGTGATAGGAAATTAAAGATATAGGAGATGGATAAGTGAAAGAACCGGGGGTTGTTGAGAGCTTCAGAGGGAGCTTTAGGCAACAGCTGACTAGAACAGGGGGAAGAATACAGTAGAATGCGAATCGATAGCTTTAAGAGACGAAATAGTGCTGGTAGCAGAGGATCAAATAGGTAAAAAGACAAGGTGTAGTAGAAATCCTTGAATAACTCAAGAGATATTGAATTTAATTGATGAAATAAGAAAATTTACAAATGCAGAAAATGAATCAAGCGAAAGTGAATACAAATGTTCAGAAAATGAGACTGAAAGGAAGAGCAAAACGACTAAACAGTGATGGCTAGAGGACAGTTGTAAGGAAATAGAAGCATATTTCGCCAGGGGAAAGATAGATTACGCCTACAGGAAAATTGAAGAGGCCGTTGGGGAAAAGAGAAGCAGATGTATTAATATCAAGAGCTCAAATGGAAAACCAGTCCTAAGCAAAGAAGGTAAAGCGGAAAGGTGGAAGGAGTATATAGAGAGTCTATACAAGGGAGATGAACTTGAAAGCATTAGTATAGAAAAGGAAGTGGACGTAGATGAAAATGAGATTGGACATATGATACTGCGATAAGAATTTGACAGAACTCTGAAAGATATAAGTCGAACAAGGCCCTGGGAGCAGACGATATTCCGTCAGAACTACTGATAGCCTTGGAAGAGCCCGTCTTGACAAAACTCTGTCATCTGGTGTGCAAGATGTATGAGTCAGACGAAATACCTTCTGACTTCAAGAAGAACGTAATAATTCGAACTACAAAGAAAGCAGTTGCTGTCAGGTGTGAAAATTACCGAACTATCAATTTAATAAGACATGGTTGCAAAAATACTAACACGAATTCTCTACACCTCGGGGAAGATCTGTTTGGATTCCAGTGAAATTTAGGAACACCCGCGGCAATATACACCATAAGTTTATAGCATTTGAGACTTACAGAAAGTTTTGACAATGTTGACTGGAATACTCTCTTTGAAAAAAATGGCTCTGAGCACTATGGGACTTAACGTCTGAGGTCATCAGTTCCCTAGAACTTAGAACTACTTAAATCTAACTAACCTAAGAACAGCACACATCCATGCCCGAGGCAGGATTCGAACCTGCGACCGTAGCGGTCGGGCGGTTCCAGACTGAAGCGCCTAGAACCGCTCGGCCACACGGGCGGCACTCTCTTTGAAATTTTGAAAGTAGCAAGCGTAAAATATAGGGGACGAAAGGCTATTTACAACTTGTACAGAAACAAAACGGCATTTATAAGAGTGAAGGAGCATGAAAGGGAAGCAGTGGCTGAGAAGGGAGTGAGGGTTGTAGCCTATCCTCGATCTAATTCAACTTGTACATTGAACAAGCACTAACGGAAACCACAGAAAAATTTGTAATACGAATTAAAGTTCAGGGATAAAAAATAAAAACTTTAAGGTTTGCCGATGAAATAATTCTGCAGAGACATCAAAGCACTTGGAAGAGCAGTTGAACGGAATGGACTGTGACTTGAGAGGAGGCTATAAGACGACACATCAACAAAGACAAAACAAGGATAATGGAATGTAGTCGAATTGAATCATGTGATGCTAAGGGAATCAGATTAAGACACTTAAAGTAGTAGGTGAGTTTTGCTATCTGGGCAGCAAAATAACTGATGATGACCGAAGCAGAGAGGATATAAAATGTAGACTGGCAATTTTAAGAAAAGCATTTCTGAAGGAGAGAAATTTATTAACATCGAAAATACATTTAAGTGTTAGGAAGTCTTTTGTGAAGGCTTTTTTTTTTTTTTTTTTTGTAGTGTAGCCATGTATGAAAGTGAAACATGGATGATAAACAGTTTACACAAAAAGAGAATAGGGCCCCTTTCGAAAGCAGTGTTACGGAAGAATGTTGAAGATTAGATGAGTCGATCACGTAACTCATGAGGAAGTACTGAAACGAAATGGGGAGATGACAAATTTGTAGCACAGCTTGACCAAAGAAAGTGGTCGGCTGATATGAGACGTTCTGTGAGATCAAGGGAACACTAGATCAGTATTGGAGGAAAGTGTAGGGGATAAAAATCGTAGAGGGAGAACACGAAATCAGTACAGTAAGCATATTACATCGCAGTTGTTATTTGGAGATGAAGAGGCTCGTACAGCATAGGGTAGCATGGATAGCTGCATCAAACCAGACTGAAGACCACCACAACAACAAAGATTAGGCTATTTCGCCACTAGTAAACTCGGCTATTTCGTTAACATTATTAATTTAATAATGAATAATGAAAGAAAAACGACATTTGAAAACGTTACTCTACAACTAATTTCGTTGACAATTCGACCCAAATAAACTTAACCCTTACAGGCACAGTAGTTTAGTAGTCAGAAGGCATGACGAAAACAACGATGTAATTGTTTATTTTATGCTCTTAATATTCACAAAGCTGTTAGGTACAATTTACACAAAAGTCAATTTTATAGTTTGTAAGTGCTAGACTAAGCCAGCGACGTAATAACGCCAGTCAGTGAAGACCAAACACGGTCGAATGTAGGAAATAATTCGCGCAGTCGCAAATATTTGTACAATGGTACGAGGAAGTGCCATGAACCACATACTAGAAATCCTGACCGGTGTGGGGTGTTGTGGATGTGGGGTTGTGTTTTGAGGTCACTTTTGTACGTTTTTTTGAGTAACTCGAAAACTACACTCTCTAGTGAAGACGTATCTGAGAACAAAATTTGACTATGTTAATTTTCCTACAAAAAGTCCTGTTAATTTTTTCTGTAGGACTAATAGTTTGCGCGCAGCGAGCGAAAGAATGTGAAAATCTCGCACGTTGTTGCATAATACGACATCGGTACGAACAGCTGACTCACCACGTATAGTGTAAATGCATCTCATCTCTCATGCATATAAATTCTAGCTCGAGGCGTGTCCTCAATAAGTTAAACTATAGCTTTAGGGCGTACCGGTAAACCCACGATTCCTTAAAGAATAGAAGTCCATGAATAAAACAGCTTCGAACATATGGTTAAAAATGAATTATTATGTTAAATATTTAATGTTAAGCATGTAAGCGAGAAAAAGTTTAGAAAATGTTTGAAATTGTGCTTTAAGTTTTTTGGAAGTCGCTAAGGCTCTCATTATGAACCACTGTATAAATAAAGTCTGGGTAATTTTGCGCTGAATTTTAAACAAAGGCAAGTTTTTAACGAATTTCAGTGTTTATGACGTCATATCTCCTGACTTATGTGTCGTACATCCATATAATTTTGCAGATACATTCAGTGGTATATGTGAATACTGCTTGCAAACTGTGTTGTGAAAAGAGTGAGTGGTAAATAAATAATAAACTAAAACGTCATGTCTGAAGCTGAATTTTTGCTGCATGAACAGCGAAAATGTAAGAGATAACCATTTCTCCTTTCATCTTTTGTGGGGGCTGCTAGAGAAGTGTAGAGAAGTGTTTGAGCACCAAAGCACTCCGTCTTCAGGCCACAAGTGGCCCATCGGGACCATCGGACCGCCGTGTCATCCTCAGTTGAGGATGCGGATAGGAGGGGTGTGTGGTCAGCACACCGCTCTCCCGGTCGTTATGGTAGTATTCTTGACCGAAGCCGCTACTATTCGGTCGAGTAGCTCCTCAATTGGCATTACGAGCCTGAGTGCACCCGAAAAATGGCAACAGCGCATGGCGGCCCGGACGGTCACCCATCCAAGTGCCAGGCACGCTCGACAGCGCTTTACTTCGGTGATCTCACGGGAACCGGTGTACCCACCGCGGCAAGACCATTGCCGTAACTGTTTCAAATTATGTGTAAAGTTTGTTTGATGTCGCTAAGTGCTGTAATTCTCAAGTACTAGGTGAATGAAGTCCGTGTATTTGTGCCGTCAGTTATGCTGGCTTAAGACAAACACAGTTTCTAACTGAAACACTTGAATTATTGTTTTAACTTATGACATAAGATTATACCTCTTAATGAGTAGACTATATCAGCATTTTAAATTCGGTCAATAATAATTACGCGAAATATTGAAAATCACATTTTTGTTCCCCCTGGATGCCATTAAATAGGCAACGTGCAACTAATATACGGTTCCAGGTTCCGGGATAGTCCCTTAGTAGTACACAGGGTGATCGGAAACAGTCTGAAAAGTTTGTACGGTTGTTGCAGGGGAGCTTTAACTGAGATATAATTGATAAGAAAATAATTGATACTTTGCGCTGTTTCCGAGTTAATTAGCGTTGAAGTTAGCCAACAGGCCGTTGCGCGCGCCAATTCAAGCGGTCGCCAGATACAGCAAGTGTCAGTTGTTCTCACAGAGTAGATGACTGCGTACGAGCCTGTTCAGCCTTTGACTAGGATTTGATCCGTACTGCCGACCCATGTTCAATTTTTGTATCGCTCTCTTGATCGCGTTTAGGAAACCAAACGAAGGACACGTTTGACGACACAGTCTGTAGCGAGCTGCTTGAATTTGCGCGCTGAACGGCTATGATTGACTAACTTCAGTGCTAATTCATTCGAAAACAGCGCAACGTATTGTAATCGTTTCTTAACAGTTATTTCCCCACACAGTCTACCCTGCAATAGCCTTACAAGTTGTTGAGACTGTTTCAGATCACTCGGTAGACAAGTCCCTTTTAGGACTTATACAACTCTTATTTGCAGACGTAATGGGGAATGGTGAAACGGAAATCAATAATCGACCCATTGATTCCTAACTGAAATTTTTGTGGTTCATGACGACGTAAATTGCAATAAGATCGAACACCCAGCTGTTGGACAACGAACTCTACAATTTTAGGCTATAATACACATAAAATTGAGTATTGACTTTGTCCCACAGGACATTAAATTGTTTTAATATTTCAATAATCGTTTGAGAGGGTCAAAAATTTACGAATGGTAAGAATGTAGAGGGGGCTGTGCGAAACTGGATCAAGGCCTGCCTTAGTTGATTTATTCTAAGAGCAGGCATAAGTTTGTGATTTGTAAATTGGATCACATATTTCAGGAATAGTAAAGAAACCAACGTAATTAATAGATTTCAGCTTCTTGTTATAGTGATTGTGACGACTGACGAAAGGCGGCATCAGCTGCAAAATTAAACTATCACAGTATTTTTCTTACGAAACTGTGAGCTTAAGTAGTTGCTAAAATTCTAAAATCATGAAATGTCGAACTGAAATGATATAGTATGGTCAGCAGACCAATAAACTGCTCAGAGTGTTACACAAATAAAACCGAGAACACGAATGCAAGAAAATTTTACTTTCCAAATGTACACACATACTGAGTACAGAAAATAAGAAGTCTGTGCCCTCTGAGCTCTTACGACCTGTATTTGGTTTTACAATCATTGTTCTGTTACGTCACTTTTAGTATTAAGCATTTTTGTGTTTATGTGTATATTAGTATAGTGTCATGTTGGAAGTGTTAGCCCAAACATAATTAATAGACAGAACAGTTTCTTGTTCATCCACCACACGTTGAGCTAGTAGCTTAGTAAATCTTATAGTGAATGTGTTTATGTAGTTTGGCAATCATTCTAGATACATTTGTTTTCTTGTGTATACAACTGGCAATAATTTATTAAAACCATAACAGATTCTTGGTCCCCCACGCTTCACTTACATTCTGCTTAAATGCAAAGAGTAATACGCTCCCACTGAGAACAAATAGTGTTCATGTTAGTTAAAATAACGAATTGGTAGCAATTTCAATATTACTGTCTTTCAATAGTACAGTACTAAAGCCACTTCACGTCCAATTTATCTGTGTTTATCCCATATTAAGTAGCACTTTGTAAAAACCATTGTCTTTCGTACTTTAAAACAAACAGTGTACGTTAGTCAGAGATAGCTTGTTACCAATAAAGTTAAAGCTTTTATCCGTGTTGCTCATAGCTAGCTGCCTTACCAATACAAGCTAGAGTGTGCTGTTGTTTTTGTGTCCGATTTACATAACAGCCTTATGTTCCAAGTAAAGTTACATACAGCAGTTAGTTTTCTTTATTAGCAGTATATTTACTAGCAATTACTCTGCCTAATTAGGTTGCGACCGTTTTTTATTTACATAACCAAAATTTTAGTTTCCAGCTTCGATAACGTTGATTCGATTCTCGCTAAAATAACTGCTATTCCCTTTCAATAAAAAATCTTTTTGGTGACGAATCTTCGCCCAATTACTTTCCACTAGCACACAATCAAGGTCAAATTTTAATTCTTGTCGAAGCAGTAACATTATACGGGACTTATTCTAGCAGTGATAACCGATAGTGTTATAAGTTCCCCTGTCCCGTTCGGGCTTTACTTCTGTTTCCACCAGGCTCTCCACTTGGTGGCCAACTAATTCCGCCGTAGATTATTTGTGAACGTCACGTGCCACATTGCTGACGTACAAGTGGGTGATGTGGTAAGTCTTTTTAAACGTGGCTGGAAGGCAAGGACATATATCTTGTAATAGGATCGCCTCTGATAAAGCACTGCAGTGTTGAAATCAGTTGCCGAGTTAAGAAGATCGTCACCTTACACCTACATATATAATCCGCAAGCCACTGTACAGTACATGGCGGTGGGAACCTGCAGCTAGCATTAGGGACTTTTTGTCCTGTTCCAACCGCACCCTCAGTAATGAAAAAATTACTGTCCGTATGCGGAGCTTGTAGTTCCTGTTACTGTATTATCTCTGAGCGAGATACGCAAAGTAAGTACGATAACTGTCAGACAATATACCTTCAATACTGACTCTATCAATGTACCTAACAAGGTGTATATAGAACAATGTCCTTGGTCAATATCTAGTCCCTTGTCTGCCAAGAATATGGCTCCACAGCACGATTTCGTAGACGTTTTTCTGAACACAGTCACTGGCTGATGTGTTTCAAAGTCAATGGGTTCTCGTGTGATATAGTTTCTGCCTTGTCTGTCATAGTCTTAACACCTGGATTACTTTCCTAACCTCTTCTGTCCACCCTAAGGCGTTGAGGTATATCAAACTGTCAATGGACGGGGACGCTGCGTTTATAACTGTATTCTTATTTTCAAGCAGTTCTTTCGATACACATTTCACACATCGTTCACCTTTATGAATAATGTAGTATATGAACTATACCTTGTCCCAGAAGGTCAGTAATGTGTACGGAACATCCATTTATTTCTAGTAGCAGTAAAATGATCTGAGTACGGAGTTTATTCGCAGAGCTTTCAATACTTCTTGTCCGTTACCTAATATACGTATATGTACACTGAGGTTACAAAAGTCATGGGATACCTCCTAATATCCTGTCGGACCTCCTTTAGGCCAGCGTAGAGCAGCAGCTAGACGTGGTATGGACTCAACAAGTCGTTGGAACTCTTCTGCAGAAATATTGAGCACCACAGCCTCTAGCGAGGTGGCGCAGTGGTTCGACACTGGACTCGCATTCGGGAGGACGACGGTTCAATCCCGCGTCCGGCCATCCTGATTTAGGTTTTCCGTGATTTCCCTAAGTCACTCCAGGCAAATGCCGGGATGGTTCCTCTGAAAGGGTACGGCCGACATCCTTCCCCATCCTTCCCTAATCCGATGAGACCGATGACCACGCTGTCTGGTCTCCTTCCCCAAACAACCAAACCAAACCACCACAGCCTCTATAGCCGTCCATTATTGCCAAGGTGTTGCCAGTGCAGGCTTTTGTGCACGAACTGACCTCTCGATTATGTACCATAAATGCTCGATTGGATTATGCGTGGTGATCTGGTTGGCAAAATCATTCACTCTAATTGTCAAAAATGTTCTTCAAAACAATCTCGAACTATTGTGGCCAGGTGACATCTTTGGGAACATGAAGGCTATAAATGACTGCAAGTGGTCTCCAAGAAGTCTAACATAACCATTTTCAGTCACTTATCGCCTCAGTTGGACCAGAGGTCCTAGTGCATTCCATGTAAACACCATTGTGGAGCCACCACCAGCTTGCACACTGCCTTGTTGACAATTTGGGTTCAGGCACTGATAACCATCTCGTTTAGTCCCTTTACTCACCAAACCGAGCAAGCAAGCAACTTGGGTTCATGACATCGTGAGGTCTGTGCCATACTCGAAACCTACCATCAGCTTTTGCCAACTGAAACCGGGACTCATTTGACGAGACTACGATTTTCCAGCCGACATAGTCATGAGCCCAGAAGAGGCGCTGCAGGCGATGTGGTACTGTTAGCAAAAGCGCTCGCGACGGTCGCCTGCTGCCATAGCTCATTAAGGCCAAATTTCGTCGCGCTGTCCTAGCGGATACGTTCGTCGTACATCGCACATTGATTTATGCTGTTACTTCACGCACTCTGTTAGCGTTGGCAACTCTACACGAACGTCGCTGCTTTCGGTCGTTAAGTGAAGACCGTCGGTCATTGCATCGTCCGTGGTGAGAGGTAGTGCCTGAAATTTGATATTCTTGACACACACTTGACACAGTGGATTTCGGAATATTGAATTCCATAATGATTTCAGAAATGGAATGTCCAACTACCATTCCGAGTATAAAGCCTGGTAGTTCCCGTCGTGCGGCCCTAATCACGTCGGAAACCTTTTCACATGAATCACCTGCGTACAAATGACAGCTCAGCCATCTGTATATGTACATTTCGCTATCCTACGACCTTTGTCATCCTAGTTTTTAGTAATTGGGATGAACATAAGGTATTACATCTGTAAGACTACTACTGCAGCTGCACCTAATAATTTAGGAAGTATTCAATGTGACAATGAATATTGTACTGTGAATGTAGCCGCTACTGGCATATACTGTTGGTGAAAAGCTCTCAGGTTTCCAGCCAGGTGGTAGTGATAAAATACTGCGATGTTTTGACGTGTGTCATAGTCGTAATCTTCTGAAGGCAGTGTCGAGGTATGGAGTCCTGGGGAAGAGCGCTGTTCATTCCGCCATTTATTGTCACTTATTAATAGCTGTTACGTATGCAGCCATTGCCCGAGTTTGATGTCGCAGTGGTTAAGGCACTGGTAGGGTTCAGCAGGAGAGATAAAGCGGGATGAGGAAGTGCTTACGGCAATGGAGTCATGTTTGGTAGAAGCTGGAGTCAAATTACCATCTGTACACTCTTATTTAAATTTTCTATGGCTGCAGCTGTAGACAGCGATCGTGTATACTGTGTACCTCAATATACCAAGTGTTTCTATAATATCCTTGAACTATCACAGTGTTAAACATTTGAATATCGTTCTGTAGCAGAATAGGAAACAGTAAACAAAGTGAAGAATGGGTACTGTAAAGTAAAAATGTGAGGGTAATTGAAGTTATAGTCGATTTTGAAACTCGAAGTGTAACGAGTTTATAAGTGAATATTAAGGTTTATTCGTAAATATTATTAAGCACTTTCTAATTGTTACGTTACAATAATCTGAAAATATTTTTGTTACACTTGCTGCATCCTTAACTAATTGTTCCAAAAAATGCTTTTGTAGAAACTGACTTTCAATAAAATCCTTCTGGGTTTGAGGCCGCATTGTCAATTATAAAATTCCGACGTTTCGGCGACTACTGCAAGACGCCTCCCTCAGGGTGTATTGCTAACTGTGATAACGTGCTCACTGTGACAACGGCCGCAGAAGCCTACGTTTACACGAAGCTAACTTTTGTTTACAGGAACTTTTTAACACAGTTTCATAACTTCACTCCTCAGTTTTGGAGTTTGCTAACATAAATGAAAACCTTAAGCTGTTGCAGTATCACTGTTGAAACCATGTACAAAACGTACATTTGAGAATTAAAAAATCAGAAAATGAAATGAAAATATTTCTGGTCGTTGTGTCTTACTTCGATAACATGATAACGAACACCTACATCATCGGATGCCTGTAAGCTGGAGTGCCCCGTCAAAATAAATGTGGCCTTCAATTTTAATCTTTGTGTTATACTTTTAGCTTCTCAAAGTATATTCTTAAATCTCAGAGCTCCATATTTTATTTTCTACTGACGTTTTATAGTAGATTTTACTTCCTAGTGCATTCGTAAGCGTACTGCGACTTAAAACACACACAATGAAGCAAAACTGAGCTTAAAATCGAAATATTGCTTCTCCGTTTCGAAATATAAAGCCTTACGCTTTAAATATTTTGCCTTAAGTATTGTTAATACAAATACGAGTAATGATTAATTTGCTAGTTCCTTGACCATTTCAATCTGTTTAATGACATAGATTTTCAGTTGTTAAACAGAGCAGCACATGACTCCGCGTTTGAAAACAGTGCCAGTTTGCCACTGTACCTTCGTTGATACATTTCTCAGACCAAGGTAAGGTCTTAGAGCTCTCAGGTTAATGTATTATTCTGATAAGTTTTATTTCCTAGCGCAGAAAATGCATAGGTCAGGTCCAACTTAGTGAAACCAAATGATCCGTCACATCTCAATTAACAAATTGTTAGTAACACTGTGTGATGTTTTGCTACAATGGAGAATGACTTTTCTCCTTGCGACTGCCTTCGAGAATGAGATGAGTATTCCAGGACTCAAATAGCTACGTAATGGTAATTTCTGACCTTTGTCCTTGCAACTGCCTTCGAGAATCAGGTAAGTATTCCAAGACTCAAATAACTACGTACTGGCAATTTCTGCGGACAGCATACTCCGCGGTCATATGACAGCAGACGAGAAATAGGATTTTACAGAACGGAATATCTTTATCCCTGCAGAGCCGAAACAGTGTAGCACCAAACAGTGAAATATCGGTCTGAATTTGTTGCTGTTATTCACACTGGATCCATACAGATTATTAGTTGTAAAAAGGGGTTAAGGAAAGATCTGAGAGCACCATCAAATCGAGTCCAAGCTGAAGTGGAATACAGTATGTATGAAGCAGGCACTGTTACTATTTTGTGTCCTTCGAGAGGACAGCGTTTATAAGGGTGCCTCATTGACAAGAAAGGTCATGCATTTACTAGTCACCAGGGCACACACATTTTGTTCAGTTCCTGCTATACATGGGAGCCGTCTTCGCCAAGTTAGCTGATTGTTTTGATTACATGAATGCAGTTTTGAATTGGCCAACAAGTTCAGTTTCATAATGCTTTCATTTGGCATCCCAGACTTCTTTTTCCTGCACGACCAGCAACTGTCCAATTGTCAATTAAAGAACCATACATATTTCAGAATGGCCACCTACAGCGGGGACATCATCAAAGAACATCAGCATATATGAGCTGCGTGGGGCGAGCTGAGCACTGACCTTCATGGTTGACTGATTAGTTGATTGATTGTCTGCTCACGTATCGATTACTTTCTTCTTCGACACAGTAACCTAAGGTCGAGCGTTTAACATCCTTCTTGAATTAACTGTCTCAATACACAAAACTTGGATATTGCTACACAGATACACTACTGACCATTAAAATTGCTACACCAAGAAGAAAAGCAGAAGATAAAGGGGTATTCATTGGACAAATATATTATACTAGAACTGACATGTGATTAACTTTTCACGCAATTTGGGTGCATAGATCCTGAGAAATCAGTATCCAGAACAAACACCTCTGTCCATAATAACGGCCTTGATACGCCCGGGCACTGACTCAAACAGAGCTTGGATGGCATGTACAGGTACAGCTGCCCATGCAACTTCAACACGATACCACAGTTCATCAAGAGTATTGACTGGCGTATTGTGACGAGCCAGTTGCTCAGCCACCATTGACTAGACGTTTTCAATTGGTGAGAGATCTGGAGAAAGTGCTGGCCATGGCAGCAGTCGAACATTTTGTGTATCCAGAAACGCCCGTACAGGACCTGCTACATGCAGTCGTGCATTATCCTGCTGAAAAGTAGAGTTTCGCAGTGATCGAATTAAGGGTAGAGCCACGGGTCGTAACACCTCTGAAATGTAACGTCCACTGTTCAAAGTGCTGTCAATGCGAACAAGAAGTGACCGAGACGTGTAACCAATGGCACCCCATACCATCACGCGGGGTGATACGCAAGTATGACGATGACGAATACACGCTTCCAATGTGCGTTTACCGCGATGTCGCCAAACACGGATGCGACCATCATAATGCTGTAAACAGAACGTGGATTCATCCAAAAAATGACGTTTTGCCATTCGTGCACCCAGGTTCGTCGTTGAGTACATCATCGCAGGCGCTCCTGTCTGTGATGCAGCGTCAAGGGTAGCCGCAGCCATGGTCTCCGAGCTGATAGTCCATGCTGCTGCAAACGTCGTCGACCTGTTCGTGCAGATGGTTGTTGTCTTGCAAACGTCCCCATGTGTTGACTCAGGTATCGAGACGTGGCTGTACGATCCGTTACAGCCATGCGCATAAGATGCATGTGATCTCGACTGCTAGTGATACGAGGCCGTTGGGATCCAGCACGGCGTTCCATATTACGCTCCTGAACCCGCCGATGCCATATTGTGCTAACAGTCATTGGATCTCGACCAACGCGAGCAGCAATGTCGCAATACGATAAACAGCAATCTCGATAGGCTACAATCCGACCTTTATCATAGTCGGAAACGTGATGGTACGCATTTCTCCTCCTTACACGAGGCATCACAACAACGTTTTACCAGGCAACGCCGGTCGTCTGCTGTTTGTGTATGAGAAATCGGTTGGAAACTTTCCTCATTGTCAGCACGTTGTAGGTGTCACCACCGGCGCCAACCTTGTGTGAATGCTCTGAAAAGCTAATCATTTGCATATCACAGCATCTTCTTCCTGTCGGTAAAATTTCGCGTCTGTAGCACGTCATCTTCGTGGTGTAGCCATTTTAATGGTTGGTAGTGTATAATGAACTTCTCATTTTAATATAACTTCCACGTTTCAGTTATGGGGCGAGCCAAACAAACTTGCCTTCTAGACAGGCTGGGTTAAGTCTTCGGCTGACCACCCTATTTTAAGATTTACTTTGTTTCTCAATCACTGAAATTTCAGACGAATCTCAAGATAGTTACTTCAAAAAGGGCGCAGTCGCTTCCCCACGCATACATATCTGCCTAAAATTGTTTTTCGCCTCCAACATCTTTGACATCATCGAGATGTTAAACTGTTATCTTCCTCCTTCAGACTATCTCCGTCTTCATTATATATGTTTAGATTACTGCACTTTTTAATCCATTGTTTATTAACAACAAAATATTTGTTAGAACTATTATTTTCTTAATATATGCAGAATCATGTACATATCAAATCAACGTAAGTACAAGTAATTTCAGAAAATAGTGTTACACGGTATTTTTATGTAAAGAAGTAGTAAACTAGGGATTGTCCACTTTTTATGATGCTCTGGAAAACAATTCTTATTTCTCATGCAGAGACCAAAATCACCCGCGTGACGTGCATTTAGTGCAATGGGATGTCTCACTCCACCACCCAATGCACACCTTCCTGATGTTCCTTTCACAGCCGTCTCAGTGTAGTGCTTTACTAACCTTTGGTGCTGTAGAACATGTTAATGCCACCACAAAACCTTACGATGACAGCAACTCTAAACTTCTTCAAACTCATCCTATTTCCTGCATTAATTTCATTGAATGTTACGCTAACATTGGCTACAGCCACTTCAAGAAAATGCCACGTTGTGCAGGTCTCCAATTCCACTTTCATTGTAATTTCTGGGTTTTACTGTGTACACCTCATTTGGTAATTCATGAGTAACTCATATAGGTTGTTAATAGTCTAGTCAAAATCACAGAAATTCCAAGATCGCGTGGCTGAGAAGAGGAGAAAACTCGGTTCTTACCAGCTAGTGGTTATGCACTGGAAACAAAAAGATTATCTTTTTTAGTACGAAAGCTGATTTTAGTAATGACTGACAGCACGTAAAACGTTTAAAGCAACATCAATATTTACCATCAAACAAACGCTGATGTTCTCTGAACCGTATAATCAGAAACAAGAAACAACTTACAGACAGCGGTGCACATATCAAGTATGAGTTACAGCGGTAAACTCACAGCCAGGGATAACGCAAAACGTGTGCTATTGCAAAACCGAGCACTGTGGGTGGCTACTAGGTATCAGTAGGTACCAGTAAAAGACATGGTTCTGCTATCAGACTACTGGTAAGCATGTTGGTCAACATAAAAACGTGGGTTTATACATTAACCTATGGCGCATGGAAGGTTTAAGCATTCAATTGGAGAATGAATCTCAGATGTAATAAATTAAAATACATTCTACCGTATTACAAGGAATTTTAATCATTGGTAAAATCACTGCTCCATTTTGAATAGGACCTCCTGAAATAGTTCTGATATATTTCGCTGCTGGTAAAACAAAGGTAAATCAACGAACCCGCTGCCAGATCACTGATCTGAAAAATCTAACAGTAAAGGAACTGAGGAATAAAAGAAACTTTGATAATAGAAAAAGATATGGAACGGAAATCGTTTATAGCAGATGTGGAACGGTAATCGTCTCCAGTGCCAAAAGAGAGGAAAGGCAGAAGAAAGAGAAGAGAGAGATAATTAAATCTGCTAATGCCGATGAGCAGCAATATTCTCTGTCGGTACTGAACTGAAGACCGTCTGCGCACTTGAAAAGAGTCAACGCCTTCCACGAGCTGAGCTGACTTCATAAAGAAATATAACTCTGACACCGAAACGGGCAGTAAAAGAGAGAACAGTCGTCGCATTTCCCAAATGACTTTCTTTCACCAGCGCCACCGCCGCGGAAATATCTCTGGGCGCGTTTCTGCTACGGCGTCGGCCTCTTTTCCGTGGAGTGTGGCAAATTGTTGTAAGATGAAAGCAGTAAACGAGCAGCCCTGCGAGCGTGCCGGGAATTGTGGCCCGTCGCTTTGCTTTGGTCCCCTCGGCGTGGGATGTGACGAGACGTAGATGCTGTGGTTAGGGTCGATAGCCGCGCCACTGCCAAGCGTCCTGAAAACATCCGCCCCACATCTGTGTTTGCGCTCTTTAGCAGCGCACCTCCGTTTCCAGCCTGGCCGTCCTCTTTAAGGAACACGGGACGGTCCCCCTTCACTTCTGCTGTTTTCAAGTTATCACCATATTTTTTTCTTTTTTTCTTTTCCTGGAGCCCATCACATGTTGCATGCTGGAACACTTCCGGCCCTGAGTTTGTCGCTCAGAGACGGTGCCTGGAGAAGAATATTACCTCCACGCTCGTGGAATTTTCCGAATTCCGCGAAATTTTTTGAAGCTAGCCTTGCACGCCGCAGACGTCCGTGACAAGATTAGGTTTGTTAACGAGATAGGTGGGCCTTGGTTACGTCATTATACTCATATTACACTACTGGCCATTAAAATTGCTACACCACGAAGATGACGTGCTACAGACGCGAAATTTAACCGACAGGAAGAAGATGCTGTGATATTCAAATGATTAGCTTTTAAGAGCATTCATACGAGGTCGCCGCCGGTGGCGACACCTACAACGTGCTGACAATGAGGAAAGTTTCCAACCGATTTCTGATACACAAACAGCAGTCGACCGGCGTTGCCTGGTGAAACATTGATGTGATGCCTCTTGTAAGGAGGAGAAATGCGTACCATCACGTTTCCGACTTTGATAAAGGTCGGATTGTAGCCTATCGAGATTGCTGTTTATCGTATTGCGACATTGCTGCTCGCGTTGGTCGAGATCCAATGACTTAGCAGAATATGGCATCGGTGGGTTCAGGAGCGTAATATGGATCGCCGTGCTGGATCCCAACGGCCTCGTATCACTAGCAGTCGAGATGACAGGCAACTTATCCGCATGGCTGTAACGGATCGTGCAGCCACGTCTCGATCCCTGACTCAACAGATGGGGACGTTTGCAAGACAACAACCATCTGCACGAACAGTTCACGACGTTTGCAGCAGCATGTATATCAGCTCGGAAACAATGTCTGCGGTTACCCTTGACGCTGCATCACAGACAGGAGCGCCTGCGAATGGCTAAACGTCATTTTTTGGATGAATCCAGGTTCTGTTTACAGCATCATGATGGTCGCATCCATGTTTGGCGACATCGCGATGAACGCACATTGGAAGCGTGTATTCGTCATCGCCATACTGGCGTATCACCCGGTGTGATGGTATGGGGTGCCATTGGTTACAAGTCTCGGTCACTTCTTGTTCGCATTGATGGCACTCTGAACAGTGGACGTTACATTTCAGATGTGTTACGACCCGTGGCTCTACCCTTCGTTTGATCCCTGCGAAACCCTACATTTCAGTAGGGTAACGCACGACCGCATGAGCAGGTCCTGTACGGGCCTTTCTGGATACACAAAATGTTTGACTGCTGCCCTGGCCAGCACTTTCTCCAGATCTCTCACCAATTGAAAACGTCTGGTCAATGGTGGCCCAGCAACTGGCTCGTCACAATACGCCAGTCAATACTCTTGATGAACTGTGGTATCGTGTTGAAGCTGCATGGGCAGCTGTACCTGTTCACGCCATTCAAGCTTTGTTTGACTCAATGCCCAGGTGTATCAAGGCCGGTATTACGGCCAGAGGTGGGTGTTCTGTGTGCTGATTTCTCAGGAGGAGGAGGATATTGGTGTTTAACGTCCCGTCGACAACGAGGTCATTAGAGACGGAGCACAAGCTCGGATTAGGGAAGGATGGGGAAGGAAGTCGGCCGTGCCCTTTCAAAGGAACCATCCCGGCATTTGCCTGGAGTGATCTAGGGAAAACACGAATTTCTCAGGATCTATGCACCCAAATTGCGTGAAAAGTTAATCACATGTCAGTTCTAGTATAATATATTTGTCCAATGAATACCCGTTTATCATCTGCATTTCTTCTTGGTATAGCAATTTTAATGGCCAGTAGTGTAGCAGGGTTCAGATCCCCATTCGACCATCGAGATTTAGGTTTTCCTGGTTTTCATAAATGTATCTCTTTCTTTTAATTGGACATGGCGAATTTCCTCTTCGTCATTGTTCTATTCGAGGTTATACGCTGTCTCCAAGACCCTCGTCGGCGGCAAAAAATTAAACCTTTCATTGTTATTAATTTTTAATATGGTTGCTTTCTCTATACCACCGTGGTCATAATGGAACTCATCAATCCTAGTTATACTAACGCATTTGAAATTATGTTAAAATATTATGTGCTATGATCATGCCAATCCATGTACAACATTTGGCCTGTTTTTGTATCTAGGTAACAGACTAAAAGAAAATTCGAAATAAATACATGGACCACATGATCATCCTAAGACTGGGTACGATACCCTGGCACGGTGGCTTTGCACAACTGCACGAACTATCTTAGCATGCATACTTCCTCAATCCAAATTCCCATCCATACCTCAGCCGGCTTGGTGAACTGCAGACCTCGGTTCGCATCCCAGCCTTGGTACAAATTTTCATTCGTTGCTTCAGTCTGCAAACATACATCATAGATGTTTGAATCTTGAAAAGGGCCCCGGAAGCATACAGTTTCATTTGATTAAAGCACCTATGCCTGTGTTTCAGACGGAATCCACCATTTCCGTTTGTTGCTGAAGTGCTATTACAATACAGTTGGAGAGCCTCTGCAATGCTCTTCAAGTTTAAGGGGAATACCAAGTGGGTTGTGGCATGGTTGTGAATTGGGACTGACAAGGGAAGCGTGTTAGGGTAGTCCATGCAGATGTGTAAAACCAATGTGCCAGGGTGTTGTAGTGGTTAGTTCTTCTGCCTACCGAGCAGGAGACCTACGTTCGAATCCTGGCCTTGGTACAAATTTTCAGTCGTCATTTCAGTCTGCATAGAAACATAATAGATGTTACAGGCTTGAGAAGATCTCTGGAACCACATATTTTCATTTGGTACTGCAGTTTGTTGAATACTCTGTCCTGGGCAGTTGTTGTCTTCGTACTAACTGGCTGCACCTTACTTAACTCTTCACTCCTGGCCCTACAGACTACTTTATGATAGGTACGGTGATCATTGCCATATTTTTTGTGGTTCTTTACAAGATGATTGGAAACACAAAAATTAGCAACTCATCATCATGTGGTAAAGATAAGGGAGATACCAAAAAGCCTGAGTAACAAATGGGAATGTGCATGGGAAAGCTAATTTGCTCCTTAGGTATCACAGTAGCGTTGTGCAGCAACAGGTCTCCTTTGCACATCTTATATGTTCCTGTGGGTAAAAGGTGATGCACGAGAAGGAAAACTATCAGTACATGCAAACACTTTTCTTCTTTTTGTACACCACTTTCTCCTGAAACAAAACTAAATTTTAATTGAGAGGCACAATGTAGTACTAGATTTGTAATGCTCATGAAGAATTTGAATGAACCGGTTCTGTTTTAGGGTGCATGTAGTCACCATCGCATTTATTTATTAGATGCCTATTTCCTTTTGTGCAGAGATATGAGATGGTATTTTATAGCTCAGACTGAAGAAAATAGACGCCTAAGAGAGTTTGTCAGATGGTAACAAGAAATTTCTATTCTGATGTGGATGTGGTGAAGGATACAGAAAATAAGACATTGTAGTAGAAAATAAAAACCGGTAAAGCGCGTCCCTGGAAACAGAGAGGTTGCGCTATCGAACCTCGGCCATACCATGGACTTCTTGTCTTCGTTTTAACCTAGCCTTCACCTCTCGAAGATGAGATAATTCGCCAGAAACAATACGTGGTTCAGATTCCACATTGAACTGTCGGTCCTCTTTTCCCGGTTCGATAGCTGGGGTAGATAAGGCACGTGCAACTCACCGAAGTGACGCCCAATAGAACGACTTGCACCAGGTCACTGAGCCACATGAAAGTATGATTATTACCTACATATATAATTAAATTTGTAGGAAACCGCCAGAGAGCAAGGCCTACTCGGACTTGCCTGGTTCCTCTATAATGTTTCCCGACGGAGCATTTGTGAAACATCATTATGTTGACTAAACAAACCAGACACGATTAATGTCGCTCTTTTCGTAGTATAGCATATTTTTTGGACCCTTAGAAGTGACTGGGATCCTAGATAAGCAGAAACTACGCAACGATGATTTCATAAGAATTTTTATTAGCTACCAGTTTCGTGATAAACTGTGCCTCCTCGCAATTCTTTCGAGAAACTGTCTGCCGTTAAATGATTCACAGGCTCCTTGCATCTTATATCTCTTTCAATGGATACAGGAGATACTATAGTAAAGCAGCACTGTTGAGGCAGTATCAGAGCTTTGCCTTAGTTTTCACAAATAATATTTCATATGTTTGTCTTAAGAGTCCGCTTCTGGTATTAATGTATTACCACAAAATGTAATATTTTACAGATTGCTATTACATTCTTTGTGTAGGCGCTTTTTGTGATTCTGACCGTGTTCCAGGGCAAATTTTCCTGTCTAACGTCTCTTCTTCTTAAGAGGCCTTGTAGGTGGGATGTTTGAGTCTCTGGTGTCAGTGCTGTAAAAAGGTAATTTTTCAAATTTTTGTTGGTCCAGCTAGCCGAAAGTGAAGTAGAAATTGCCGTGGGAACGAAAGAACTACACAACTGCAACCAAACTGCACGACAATGACGAGTCTTCAGTGGAATGTACCGCCAGGATATCATGATGACAAATTACCTTCTGAATGGAGCGTTGACAGAGAATCAAAATAAATGACATAACCATCCTTATGAGAGACCTGAAAAGTAATGTAACTATTTTATCAGATAGGATTGTCAGAAACATCAGCACGAGGCATGCACAGTACAGATTATAAGTTCACAAGACAAAAAATTAGTCATCCCTAGAGAAATCATTACAAGCATCATTTAATACCGCCCCTGGGCTTGATAACCGCCTAGAGTCGGTTGGGAAGTGAGTACACAAGACTGTATGGATATGTCGCAACCAGGCTAAGCCACTCGCTGAAGAATTGATCGCGCAATTCCACTAAACTGCGGGGATGCTGATGTCGACGTTTTACACGTTGTTCAATGTCCCACCGGTTTTCTACGATGTGCAAGTCAGGTGATTTTGCAGGCAGGTCGAGATGTAAATTGGTGGGGAGTGTTCAGAAAGGCAGTCTTATATTCTCCCAGCCCCATGAACTTTTCTGTTCTCGTTTTTATGTGCCTAAGCGAGCAATGGCCTCTTGCGAGGTGACCGACTCCAAATGTTCATTGCATCCAGTTCCCGTCGCAATGTTCTTTCGCTACCAGCTTGGGATGGACCTTCATTCACTGCCTAGAGCAATTCCTAACGGGTTTGGAAGTGATTTTCATTCACAAGCCGTGAAACGCGTCTCCGATCCCTCTCAGTCATGATCTTTTTCCGACCATAATTTTGACGTCTTGTTTTGTGACCATGTGTATTACACAACAGTTTGTAGACACGCTGAAAAATCCGCCGGGAAACAGCAGCAAATGCAGCACTTCACATGCCGTATGGTCGTAGGCACGGCGAAACACGATTGCCATTTTTGCCCCTCTATCACGTTCTTACACTTACCCGTGTTTCCGTACATTGTCCACTTGAAACATAAATCATAAATGTCTCACTGATCGCTACTGCTTTATGCCCACAGAGAGCAAGCGCGCGCAGTTGAGCACGTGACTCGATCGTTGCGCCATCTGTTAAGCCTAAGCGATTCATCTGTGTGTGCGCACTCGGGTGACAAAGTTTATGCCTGGTGAGCTTATTAATTATAATAAAACTCATTATACACCGATCTTGACACAGAACTGTTGTAAAAGCGAAATTTTGTCTTAAGATGACCAAATAATCGCTGAAATCTAACATTTTAAATGACGTTTTATCATAAGATGAGTAAACAATCAGAGAACTCAAACATTTTAAATTCCTATGCTTTAATAGTAGTAAAAAGTTGTAACTCTTATTGAGGGTATCTGTAATAATAACTAACAGAGAAGTACACAGCATATGCCGTTATTATTTTGTGAACCATGTGTAATTTTCTTTCCACGAAAATGCAGCTTTGGCTCAGGTGGTCCCAAGGAATATGAAAAATATCAGTCACTTTTTATCACCGTTACAGTTGGCAAGACTTTTCGAGACCCTACTTTTGCAACGATAAACACAACCATAGCGATACTATGCTCATGAAGTGTCTGTAGTCTATTGTTTTATGCAACATTCTTAGTGTAATAGACTTTTGCAGTTTCATGGCAGATCTCCTTCTTGCAGTGCGCCGTTTTTTCATGGTGCAACAAACTTCTCATCTAACCACAGCATACGTTGCTGAAACCCATCTTCTGCTATGTTGTTTGCACATTGATAAACGTCAGCTATTGGCTATTTACACCTTGTAAAATTCCTGTTAGATTTTAAATACCTATCATGGTAAGTCTGGATATGCCCTGAATTAAGAAACAAGCCTTGTTAAACACAATTTTGTGATCTAGAAATCAAATTAGTAACGCAATCTGACTCGAGAGAATTTGCAGAAAGTTACGTAGTCAGTGAACACCTACTTTGTTTGCGCAACGATTTACAATGGGTGAATCGAAGGAAACTAAGTGAACACGAGCAATCTCCAAGCATAAAAATCGTAAAGCAAGCTGGCATTCAGTGCAATGGGCATGTGGAGCCAGTCTGTTATAACAACTCACAGATACAATGTATCAAATAACCACATTTTCTGTAGAACAAAGCACTGCATCTCTGCCAGCTGGGTCAACACCAACACCTGCCTTTCCCTGCTGAAGAGCAGGTAAAGAAATGCAAAATGTAATATTCGCAGTAAGAAATAACTGCAGATTCCATTAACTGCAGAATGCAAATAGTACGTTCCACGTCAAGTTATCATTTTCCAACTACTGAGCGCAGGTCAGCATAATTCGCCTAAATAGGAAAATGAGTGTCATATTAGAATGTAAATTCATATGACTGACTCCCAGAAAGATATTTAACCACATTAGTAAGTGTAATATACGTGCTCAAGAAACACGCTACACACAGAGTTCCAATACGTATGGAAAAGTATAATCCTTAGAAGTCGCAAAGCATTGACAACGGGTCATTGATAGAAAGCGTAACAAAGCTCAGTGAACTGCCACTCAGAGAATGCCGGTTTTATATCGAGCCTCGAAACCTACTCTGCTCACTAAGACCGAATTTCCAACCAGTGATAGTTATAACAACTTCGCGAAGCAAATCAAGAAAATAGTTAAGCGTGAACCACGCGTTCGCTGTGAATGATTCGAAAAATCGTATTGCAAGTGTGCTCAGCTTGTATATCACAAACTTCACCGTAGACCAAAACAGCAACCAGCGGCACCAGACTCCAACCTACAGCACAGCAGACTTCTTCAAACTCATGCCCCAGCATATATTCGTAGAAGCAGAGGTAACAGCTAAGTGGCACCTGTCTCTTAGGAAAGACGATGACTATATTAGTCTACTACAAGGCTATCAGCTGTTGAATGAACATAACTGAAACATGTGATCAAATGTTCTACAGATGGAGTAAATGCGAACATTGACTAGTGCAAATGTTAAATAACAGAAGATGTTTTAAGGAGTATATCAGTTAACATCTTCTCTCTTTTATAGGTATAGTGTCTCAGACAAAAATATACTATATACTGCGCTATTACTATATACTATGTATTGTGTGCTTTGTAGGAAGATTTCAGCCCCAAATCCAGAAATGATGATAGTTGCGTGTTTTAATTGTGGTGCATAATGGGGAGTTTCAAAGTGAATAACGACAGGCAGCAAAGACAATATTGTGTAGATTTCTGGCATAAAGGAAGCTCGCTTCAACCCGTTACTGCCGGCCGGTGTGGCCATGCGGTGCTAGGCGCTTTAGTCTGGAACCGCATGACCGCTACGGTCGCAGGTTCGAAACCTGCCTCGGGCATGGATGTGTGTGGTGTCCTTAGATTAGTTAGGCTTAAGTAGTTCTAAGTTCTAGAGGACTGATGACCACAGATGTTGAGTCTCATAGTGCTCAGAGCCATTTGAACCATTTAGCCAACCCGTTACTACCACCGTTCATTGTTTTTCTTTTTCTTTCTTTTCATAATTATGTCTGACGTGCGCGCGTGTGAATCATTCACTAACATATGTTGTTAGATATAGTTGCCAACTATGCTTATAAATTTCTCAAAACACTTCTTCGATAAACAGCAAATGAGGTTCAGCTATTTCTGAACTATCTTTCTCTAGTATTGTACGCGACTAAGGTTATCTGTTAAATGGTACTTTCATTTAGCCAAAGTAAATGCTTGGATAACATCAGTTTGCCACACTGGCTGTTATTGTTAGGATTACACCATCCATTTATTTTATACATTCTTTTTACTCGCAGCTTTGCCCAGATACACGTATGTCACAAATTTTACAAACACGTCCGAATCTCTGCTGTTTTACACCTTATTTATAATAAATGAAAAACACCAGTTTGCTTTTGTTCTACAATAATATTTATCTGTGGTATTCAGCTGTGCGGCAAGATCCTTCGTCCTTAAACAATTTGACAAAATTATCAGCTCATTCTCTTGATCTGGTTAACACACTAAACAGCACAAACAATAGACAAATTGAACTTCATACAGGAAAACAGTACCAAGTGATCGAAGGAACCTACGCCAGTTGCCCACATGATAATGGAAGTTAGCTGTGGTTTCATCAAAATAATCAGGAAACATTTAAATCTCCTCCTTAACCTATCTCCCCATTTTTATTCATCTCTCCGCTCTTCTATCTGCTTCACCAAAGCCTGTCCCTCATCCAGTTGCGTCCTCATACCCTGTCCCTCTTACACTTGCCTCCTCACACCCTTTTCCTTTTCCACCCGCCCATTAGCCTTCTCTATCTTCTACTGCCCCCTGCACCCCGCCCTCCTTTCTGCCCGTCTTCTTCTCCCCTCTCTCAGTTCATATCCTCTCCACCCTCTTTCTGTCCCCATCTCCATCTCCTCGTCCCCCTTGCCCCGCAGGGTAGCCGTGCGGTCTGGGGCGCCTTGCCACAGTTCGCGCGGCCCCTCCCTTCGGAGGTTCGAGTCCTCCCTTGGGCATAGGTGTGTGTACTGTCTTTAGCGTAAGTTAGTTTAAGTTAGATTAAACAGTGTGTAAGCCTAGGGACCGATGACCTCAGCAGTTTGGTCCCATAGGAACTTACCACAAGTTTTCAAATTTCCTCGTCCCTCTTCACACTGTCTCCATCTCCTCATTCCCTAACCTCACTGTCTCCAATCTCTGCGCTCCCTCTCTCTGTCCATCTGCTATGCCACACCATTTTCGCCCAACCACAGTGGGACGTAGGGGGTTCTTACTCTCACAGTACTTCACTCCAGACAGTGAGTGATTTGTATAGCCAGTTTGGTGAAAATCGGTGAAGAGGTTTAGGAGGAGTGTAGTACATACACTGTTCTGAAAAACTTAAGGACGAAATAGGTCAAGTAACATAGTAAATTAACAACGCTGTGGAAACGAATGAAGGTGCCGGAGCATGTTGCCAGAGGTCCCTAGTCGTGCACTGAAAGTTAGATGTCGCATGGCGTGAGGTCAGCGTGACCATAGCGCCAAATGGCACTGAACTCGCAACACGAAGCAGTTGAAGAAACAGGAAAAACTGTGTCAATCGGCGAGCAGTTACGATGCACTATGTTGGTATTCTTCAGTACAACACGCCCGGAGATGACATTTGGATGACTTCACACGGGGAAGAATCAATGGGCAACTGGAAGGAGGACGAAGTGTCACGAGTGTAGTCCAGGAATTTGTTTTGTTATGTTGACATCATAATAACTGGAGCAGCGAGGAGTGGGGTTGTGTGTTCTTCGCGGGCCGGCCGAAGTGGCCGCGCGGTTCTGGCGCTGCAGTCTGGAACCGCGAGACCGCTACGGTCGCAGGTTCGAATCCTGCCTCGGGCATGGATGTGTGTGATGTCCTTAGGTTAGTTAGGTTTAACTAGTTCTAAGTTCTAGGGGACTAATGACCTCAGCAGTTGAGTCCCATAGTGCTCAGAGCCATTTGAACCATTTTTTTTGTTCTTCGCGGTTGAGTGCAGAGTCAGTCTGAGTAGTGATTCTAATCACACACTCTATTAAGAACCATGTCAAGCCTTTTCAAATGTCCAGGGGACCATTATAAGTCGCGGTGACTTCAGTGTAATTATTGTGCTTGAATAAGGGTGTCATTTCTCTTCCTCTCATTGCGTACTTCTTTTTGTTACCTTCTGTACTAAGCTGTAGCAGTTCTCTCTGTGTATGGTGGATGTTTCATCAAGCCATGTTACTTACAGTGACGCATCGTGCAAAAGTTACTTTCGTCCTTACGTTTTGCTCACCAGTGTATATACATACATTTTTACAATATACTCACTTTATACCTGTCGCTTCACTCGTGTACGCGTGTGTCATATACACTGCACATGTACAAACAAACAAATGATTACAGTTTCATAAAAACTAGATGATTTATTGAGGAGATAAGACATCACAAATTGAGGAAGTCAATAATCGTTGGTCCACCTCTGGTTCTTATGAAAGTTGTTATTCGGCCCGGCATTGATTGATAGAGTCGTTGGGTGTCAAGTGGTTCAAATGGCTCTAAGCACTATGGGACTTAACATCTGATGTCATCAGTCCCCTAGACTTAGAACTACTTAAACCTAACTAACCTAAGGACAGCACCCACATCCATGCCCGAGGCAGGATTCGAACCTGCGACCGTAGCAGCAGCGCGGTTCCGGACTGAAGCGCCACAACCGCTCGGCCATTGAGTTATCGTGCCAAATTCTCTCCAATTGGCGTGTTATATCGTCAGAATCCGCAGCTGGTTGGAGTGCCCTGCTCATAATGCTCGAAACGTTCTCAATTGATGAGTCATCCGGCGACTTTGTTGGCCAAGGTAGGGCTGGGCACGTACGAAGACACGCAGTAGGAACTCGTGCCGTGAAATGTTGAAAAAGATAGGCTTGCCATAAAGGGAAACAAAACGAGGTGTAGAATATCGTCGCCATACCGCTGTTTCGTAGGGGTGCCGCGGATGACAACCAAAGAGACCCCACTATGAACAGAAATGACACCCAAAATGGTTCAAATGGCTCTGAGCACTATGCGACTTAACTTCTGGGGTCATCAGTCGCCTAGAACTTAGAACTAATTAAACCTAACTAATCTAAGGACATCACACACATCCATGCCCGAGGCAGGATTCGAACCTGCGACCGTAGCGGTCACGCGGTTCCAGACTGAAGCGCCTAGAACCACACGGCCACAACGGCCGGCAAATGACAACCAAGAGCGTGATTGACGGGCGTGTGGCGGCTGACATTCAGGTTGGTATCCCACCGGTGTCTGGAGAGTTTCCAGTCACATCTTCGGACTGGCATCTATCTGACTGGTGTAGAATTCTCTTCAGTTATGAGTCCCACTTCGAACTGAGCCCCAATGGCCAGCGAAGTGACAGCTACGCGGACCAGTGACATTAATTTGACTACCGCGAATGTTCATAGTCAACATGCAAAACCAATAACAGACGGCAGGTGGTAGAACTAGCAGTAGGAGGTGTATAAAACATATCGGAAAGGAAGGGGGGGGGGGGGAGAGCTGAAAACAGTGCAGCCGCTGTTGTGATGTAGAAATGGAGCGATTTAGCTGACATCCAAAAGGCTATCATCATTGTCTTTGTGGCCAAGGGTGGAAGTGTTTCCGAAATCACTAAGTTTGTTCCCGTGCGCCGTGGTTGAAGTATACACTGATGAGCCAAAACATAATGACCACTCGCTTAAACCCTTGTTTGTCCGTCTTTGGAATGAAATACGTCACTGATTCTGCGAATCAGGGATCCGGCTGTTTGGTAGTAGTTTCGTGGAGGTGGAGGTATGTGGCATTAGATGTCTACGCATAGTTCATGTACTTCGCGTAAATGACGGGCCGCTGTTTTGCGTACGCGGTGATGGCACCCGATAGCGACCTAGATGGGCTCCATGAGATTTACATCAGCCGAATTTGGTAGCTGAGACATCAACCAAAGTGCACTATAATGCTCCTCAAACCACTGTAGCACGGTTCTGGCACCGAGACACGGACAGATATACTTTTGAAGATGACGTCACCGTCGAGGAAGACATCAAGCCTGAAGGGATGCAGGTGGTTCGCAGAGTCAGCTTGTCTTCGATTACTACCACAGGTCCCATTCAAGCGCAGGAAAATGTCTCCCATAGTGTAATACTGCTTTCACAAGCCTGCTTCCGTGACGCGCTGCACGTTTCGAGCCGCCGTTCAACTCGATAATGGCGTTTGTGGAGACGACCATCGACCTAGTGAAGCGAAAATTTGGTTCACCCGAAGGGCCGACACGTTTCCATTGATTGACGGTCGAATCCGCATGGTCTCGTGCCCATTGCAATCGTAGTTGACGATGTCTTTGGGTCAACATGTGAACACGTAGAACTGATCTGATCTCCCATGTAGCTCCATATTCAACAATGTACGATGAACGGTGTGCACCGAAACAGTTCTGCGAGCATCAGCATTGTGCTCTTTCGACAGAGGTGCTACAGATCACTATCTACCTTCCTTTACAGAGCAGACAAGCTGCCGAACCCCACGTCCTGCGAAGAGTCGTGGACGTTCAGTCATTTAGCGACCTAGCGGTAGTTTCACTGTCCTTCTACCTCTTTCCGTAAATGCTCACAACAGTAGCATGTGACCATTTGACGAGCTTCACTGATTTCGAGATACTCGTTCACAGGCTCCGCGTTGTAATAAACTGCCCTTTGTCAATGTCGCTTATCTCAATGGATTTCACCATTTGCAGCCCATATTTTCGCTAGGGTGATCACCCGTCCGTGTCTGCTCCGTTTACATAATTTAGTTACCGTGTCACGTGCCGGCAGCATGACCAGGTAGCATGCACCATCGCGGTTAGCAGATGATATAATGTTTTGGATTAGCAGTGTACAGTGTATGGCAAAATGGTACTATCCAAAACCGGTACCGAGGCAACTGTGATGCACCATGGGCCACAGATGACAGGGGTGAATGACGATTGCTGATAAGTTTATGGACGAATGGACGTGCATTTGTTGAGCAGCTGGCTACCAAGATGAACCAAGGGGCTAACAACAGTGTATCCCCAACAACAGTTCAGCGAACATTGCTGCGTATGGGCCTCCACAGCAGGAACGTAGGTTATGCATCAATACTGATTGCTGTTTATCGGCGATGAAGGCTGTAATTTGCACACTAATACCGCAACTGGACGTCACATGAGTGACGACAGGTGGCCTTTCCAGATGAATCACGTTTTATGCTCCATCGACGTGAAACGTCTGAAAGCAGACACACTTCAACAGTCGTCGGAAGGGTCCAGGAGGGAGGAGGAGCGTTATTGGCATGTTTTCGTGGCATCCCTTGGATGATCTCATTATTCGGGAAGGGACAGTCGATTAACACAATTATGCACATATCCATGATGACCATGTATACACCTAAATGCAGTTTGTTTTTCCTCGGGACGATGACATCTCCCATTAGGACAATGCAACGTGTCACACAGCTCGTAGTGTACGTGCGTGGTTCGAAGTGCACCAGGATGAGTTTGCCATATTCGCCTAGCCACCAAACTCTCCGGATTAAACACAGTCCAAAATCTTGGGACGATGTCGTTCGGACTGTTCGCACTGTAGATCCTCAACTGAGTAAGGTAGCAAAGATTGCCACGGCACTGGAGTCGCCATGGTTCCACATCCCTGTCGGTACTTTCCAGAAACTCATTAACTCTCTTCCTGCAAGTCTCTCAGCGATCCGCGCTACATAAGGTCGTTATTCAAGCTTTTGCCAGGTGGTCACATTAATGTGATTGAATAGTGTATATTAGACAGTGTGTATGGGTAGTCTTTGGAAAAACGACGTCCATCTATGGAGATGAATGATTGACGAACCATATACTATGTGATCAAAAGTATCCGGACACCTGCCTGAAAATGACTTACAAGTTCGTGGCGCCCTCCATCGGTAATGCTGGAATTCAATATGATGTTGGCCCACCCTTAGCCTTGATGACAGCTTCCACTCTCGCAGGCATACGTTCAATCAGGTGCTGGGAGGTTTCTTGGGGAATAACAGAACATTCTTCACGGAGTGCTGCACTGAGGAGAGGTATCGATATCGGTCGCTGAGGCCTGGCACGAAATCGGCGTTCAAAAACATCCCAAA
Organism: Schistocerca piceifrons; assembly: GCF_021461385.2. NCBI lineage: Eukaryota > Metazoa > Arthropoda > Insecta > Orthoptera > Acrididae > Schistocerca > Schistocerca piceifrons. The sequence continues at coordinate 220,837,290 of NC_060149.1, forward strand.
GGTGTTCTACAGGATTCTGCTAAGGACTCTATGCAGGCCATTCCATTAAAGAGATGTTATTGTCGTGTAAGCATTACACCACAGGCAGTGCATTATAAACAGGTGCTCGATCGTGTTGAAAGATGCAAGAGCCATACTCGAATTGCTCTTCAACAGTAGGAAGCAAGAAGGTGCTTAATGCATCAATGTCGGCCTGTGCTGTGACAGTGCCACGCAAAAGAACAAGTGGTGCAAGCCCCCTCAATGAAAAACACGACCACACCATAACACCACCGCCTACGAATTTAATGTTGGCACTACACACTCTGGCAGATGACGTTCACCGGGCGATCGCCATACCCAACCCTGCCTTCGGATCGCCACATTGTGTACCGAGATTCGTCACTCCACACAACGTTTTTCCACTGTTCAATCATCCAATATTTACGCTTCTTACACCAAGCGAGGCGTCGTTTAGCATTTACTGGCGTGATATGTGTCTTATGAGCAGCCGCTCGAAAATTAAATCCAGGATTTCTCACCTGCCGCCTAATTGTCATAGTACTTGCAGTGGATCCTGATGCAGTTTGGAATTCCTGTGTGATGGTCTGGATAGATGTCTGCCTATTATACATCAGTGCCCTCTTCAACTGTCGGCAGTCTCTGTCATTCAACAGACGAGGTCGGCCCGCACGCTTTTGTGCTGTATGTGTCCCTTCACGTTTCCGCTTCACTATCACATCGGAAACAGTGGACATAGGGATGGCTAGGAGTGTGGAAATCTCGAATGCAGACGTATGACACAAGAGACACCAAATCACCTGACCACGTTCGAAGACCGTGAGTTCCGCGGAGCGCTCCATTCTGTCTCTCACGATGTCTAATGACTACTGAGGTCGCTGATATGGAGTACCTGGTAGTAGGTGGCAGCACAATACACCTAATACGAAAAACGCATGTTTTTGGGGGTGTCAGGATACTTTTTATCACGTAGTGCATATTTCTTTTTGTTTTATACACAGCCGTATAATTTGATACAAGATGGTGAATTCAGCGTTCTGGCCGCCTTTTATCCCGGCTACTAGTATGATAGCAGGCTGAGTGGACCTGGGTCCATCATGAAGGGACTGGAATATGGAAAAGTACTCTCCCTTGTCGTCAGGGATGGGACATCCGGGATTAGTGTCTAGTGCTTTACTCGCTAGACCACCATGCCCACTCTGAGCTAACATAGTGGTGTAAATCAGTCTGTGATTCTAATTTGACGTGACACATCCTGCTGTGAAAGTTATAAATATATTAATCGTTTACATACTTATATCCCAGCATGTAAAAAGACAGTAGTTTATCATCATAAACTGAGACCTACCAAGCAATAAAGTTCTTAGAGAAATTCTCTAGTTTACTACAAGAACATGGCCGATTCGGAAGGAGCGTTTTGAAGCTGCTCACGGAGGCACCTTTGTTGTTGCGCTTTAACCGTATGCGTACCGGTGGTTTCGGCTTGAAACCAAAATTTTATCAACTTGCCTTTAGCATCAAAGCACTGATGCTATGCTGTTGTAAGACAGAAACGTCTAGTGGTACACTGAGCTACTTCTACGAATGAAGTGTATTGTAGCAGTCAGTCACTTGCCGTGTTCAAAGCAACATGATTGGAGGATACTACAACATGGGTTTTTTTATGGTGATCATATCGAAGAGATCATTGAAAGTGAAAGTAAGTATATCTAAAGCTATTGTAGCGTAAATTTGAGTTTGTGGTACCACTATTATGAGTGGTTTCAAACCACTAGGGAAGCACGTAGTTTTGATATAAACTTTGTTAAATTTTAGGCCCATTTTCCTTGTTATTTAGGACTATAGCTGTTTTGGGAATTATGAGCTCATAAAAGTTTAGATATGTAGGAGTGTGTCGGAAAAATGCGAATTTGCTTTCAAATATATCACACGAGATGATAGCTGGCTGAAAACTGTGTCTCCTTGTGGTTCCACAGTGAAATAACCTCCTCTAAACAATTGATTGATTACTTTTTGCCAATGTTTTCTAGTTTCCGTTGCTTACTATGATAATAAAGAGTACTTTTGTGAAATAAATTAAGGTTACATACATTGGATGCTGGAGAATTGCACTTTCTGGAGCGGTTCTAGGCGCTTCAGTCTGGAACCGCGCGACCGCTACGGTCGCAGGTTCGAATCCTGCCTCGGTCTTGGATGTGTGTGATGTCCTTAGGTTAGTTACGTTTAAGTAGTTCTAAGTTCTAGGGGACTGATGACCTCAGATGTTAAGTCCCATAGTGCTCAGAGCCATTTTGCACTTTCTGTCTCAATTAGAGAACCTGGTATTCGATTAATTACAAATTGTAAGTACTCTTATAGAAAACCAGAACTCCTTCCTCTTAAAGTCATATTGCAGGTAGTAATCTTATTTAGAACAGTGTACAGTCAAGATCGCTTGTATTATCATCGCTTTAGAGGTATACCTGAGGTGGAGCAGAACAAGCTGCGTACGATTGCATAATATGTAGGACTCTGGCCTTTTCCTGTTTATTCAAAGCATAATTATAATACATGAAACAATTGTCTCTACTCTGTACAAGTCCACTGATTTATAGGGTTAACATCGCGTATGTTCCTTCATTTCTGTACAGATGAGACGATTATTGGTGTAACTTTATGTACTATCTTTCGAGAAAAATAGCTACAGAGAGCAGAACTTTACTACACTCATTACAACGAGAGAACGTCCCTGACAGCTAGCAGTGCTGATGTCACCTTTCAGTCACGAAGCGGAAACATCTGCCGCAACACAGACCAAAGGCCTTAGTTGCCTGACACTGTATCACTCTGTGACTTTGACACAGAAACATAAACAAAAGCGTGTTACGCGACTGGCCATGAGAGATGCTCAAAGCCCAGTTTAAATCTTAGGGTTCCTTTCTTGCCGTATCGACTGTAGGCGTCGGGGGGCACGGTATTGTTGTAAAAACGGATGATAATGCACTTCAGTGAAATGCAGATGGCGAGCGCATGTCCAGAGCGACTCTCCAGATAATTATGATCATTCTTGAGTAACAGTTGAGGTGCCTGGGACACTTCTTTTCCAGCAGGAAATCGTACTGTTGATTACAACACAGCCTTAGTAACGAAAGGTAAACAAACAGATGCTCCTGCCATAAATCATCTCGGCCGTGAAGTCTGCAGTTTGCTCACAAGTCCTCAACAGACGCAAATTTCTCGGGCGCGGGTCCCGGCTATTTTTATGTAACAGCGGTACTGGCAGCAAAGCGTCTAAACAGCTGAACCCGAAAATACGGAACGCCCCGCTGCGTATGCCAACGCATACACGACAGAAATAAAGCTTGTAGCACCGAACATTTGCTGGAACAACACAATTGTGCTGAAAGGATGACTGCATATTTATATACGCACTCTCCAATTTGCTGGGTAAAGAGAATATAATGTTACACTACCTTCAGAGATGACGAGTTTCTAAGGGATCGCCTTCATGAATTCATTCTAGTTGCAGTTCTTATTATCATCATCATTGGAAGAGAAGGAGACAGATTTTTTTTTTTTCCTGTGTGAGTGCCGCCGAACGTAGAAGTTTCAACGATATACCTAAGCAATTTAAATCTTCCTCCCATAGCACACTGAAAATGTCAGTGTTTTGTAAAACAACCGAGAGCCCCGTCAATTTTATTAGCAAGCTGCACTGCGTAAAATGTAATTGGAAAAGTATAGCACCCACTAAAATCTAGTCAATTATTCATTCTCTGTTGTAAATCACGCTTGTGCTTGGTCACTCGGCCTTATTGACTCTCTTTATGAGTCTAGTTCGTCTCCACGATCAGATTCACTCGACCCAAAACTCGGAACCCGCTGTCAGATGAATTTACATTGAAATGTGAGAGATGTATAAGTACAGCTTCACATCACCAAATTACGCCAACACCTGTGGCTAGATTCCAGACATCAAAACACAACCGTTTCCCTGTATGAAATTATATTTTCCTGGAGCAAGACATGGGGTTCCGCAACAGACTACCCTCATGTTTTTCCATTTTGACCCAACGACAACGTCCGCTGGGACTGCAGTGGACACGAACTGTTCGAGATTGGACCATAGATCAACGGAAACGTGTCGTCTGATCGGATGAAGCACGTTCGTTGTTACACCACGTCGATAGTCGTGTCAGGATAGGCTGTCACCAGGAGAACAGCTGCTCGAAACATCCATCACACTTCTGAGACAGACTTTTGGGTGCATGCTATGGACGATATTCATCTGGGCCTCCATATGACCAGTGGTAGCATTCGAAGGCACCCATTCATGCTTAATATCTTCTTCGATGCTGACGGCGTTTTCCACTAGGATAACTGTCGGGCTCGCACGACAATAATCGTGCTCTAGTGGTCTTAGAAGCATATCACTGAACTCACGCTGATGTTTTTCCCGCCATACTCGCCTCATCTGAATGTCTGGGTCGCACTTGGGCTCCATATATGTGATAACAGTCTCCGGCCCGTAGTTTACGGTTATTACGTATCCTGTGCGTAGGCAACTGTAATCACTTACTTCCGGAAAACGAGTAAGGACTTAACGAATCCATGCCTTGCAGAATCGCTACAGTGTTATGGACCAACACAGTATAAGCGGGTAGTAAAAATGTGTTGTCTCATCAGAGTACAACTACAGGGTTGTCAGAAACAGTCTGAGAAGCTTGGAAGGATGTTGCAGGGGAGGTTGTACTATGATCTACTTATTAGGAAAACAATTCGATAAGTTGCGCCGTTTCCGAGTAAGTTAACGTTGATTTTAGCCAATCAAGTCGCTGCGGCACAAAAATTGGACAGGTGACAATAGTAACGCTCGAACCCGAGCAATAGGCTGAGAAGCCTCGTGAGCTATCATCTACGCTGTAAGGATGTAAGTAGGCTGTTTAGGTTTTTTTATTGGTAACGCCACGTAGCGCTCTGTATGAAAATCACTGGCTGTGCTGTGTGCAGTCTGTGGCTGGTGTGCATTGTTGTTGGCTATTGTAGTGTTGGGCAGCTGGATGTTAACAGCTCGTAGCGTTGCGCAGTTGGAGGTGAGCCGCCAGCAGTGGTGGATGTGGGGAAGTGAGATGGCGGATTTTTGAGAGCGGATGATCTGGACGTGTGTCCATCAGAAACAGTACATTTGTAAGAATGGATGTCATGAACTGCTATATACACTCCTGGAAATGGAAAAAAGAACACATTGACACCGGTGTGTCAGACCCACCATACTTGCTCCAGACACTGCGAGAGGGCTGTACAAGCAATGATCACACGCACGGCACAGCGGACACACCAGGAACCGCGGTGTTGACCGTCGAATGGCACTAGCTGCGCAGCATTTGTGCACCGCCGCCGTCAGTGTCAGCCAGTTTGCCGTGGCATACGGAGCTCCATCGCAGTCTTTAACACTCGTAGCATGCCGCGACAGCGTGGACGTGAACCGTATGTGCAGTTGACGGACTTTGAGCGAGGGCGTATAGTGGGCATGCGGGAGGCCGGGTGGACGTACCGCCGAATTGCTCAACACGTGGGGCGTGAGGTCTCCACAGTACATCGATGTTGTCGCCAGTGGTCGGCGGAAGGTGCACGTGCCCGTCGACCTGGGACCGGACCGCAGCGACGCAAGGATGCACGCCAAGACCGTAGGATCCTACGCAGTGCCGTAGGGGACCGCACCGCCACTTCCCAGCAAATTAGGGACACTGTTGCTCCTGGGGTATCGGCGAGGACCATTCGCAACCGTCTCCATGAAGCTGGGCTACGGTCCCGCACACCGTTAGGCCGTCTTCCGCTCACGCCCCAACATCGTGCAGCCCGCCTCCAGTGGTGTCGCGACAGGCGTGAATGGAGGGACGAATGGAGACGTGTCGTCTTCAGCAATGAGAGTCGCTTCTGCCTTGGTGCCAATGATGGTCGTATGCGTATTTGGCGCCGTGCAGGTGAGCGCCACAATCAGGACTGCATACGACCGAGGCACACAGGGCCAACACCCGGCATCATGGTGTGGGGAGCGATCTCCTACACTGGCCGTACACCACTGGTGATCGTCGAGGGGACACTGAATAGTGCACGGTACATCCAAACCGTCATCGAACCCATCGTTCTACCATTCCTAGACCGGCAAGGGAACTTGCTGTTCCAACAGGACAATGCACGTCCGCATGTATCCCGTGCCACCCAACGTGCTCTAGAAGGTGTAAGTCAACTACCCTGGCCAGCAAGATCTCCGGATCTGTCCCCCATTGAGCATGTTTGGGACTGGATGAAGCGTCGTCTCACGCGGTCTGCACGTCCAGCACGAACGCTGGTCCAACTGAGGCGCCAGGTGGAAATGGCATGGCAAGCCGTTCCACAGGACTACATCCAGCATCTCTACGATCGTCTCCATGGGAGAATAGCAGCCTGCATTGCTGCGAAAGGTGGATATACACTGTACTAGTGCCGACATTGTGCATGCTCTGTTGCCTGTGTCTATGTGCCTGTGGTTCTGTCAGTGTGATCATGTGATGTATCTGACCCCAGGAATGTGTAAATAAAGTTTCCCCTTCCTGGGACAATGAATTCACGGTGTTCTTATTTCAATTTCCAGGAGTGTATATTATGACTTTTGAACACTATTAAGGTAAATACATTGTTTGTACTCTATCAAAATCTTTCATTTGCTAACTATGCCTATCAGTAGTTAGTGCCTTCGGTAGTTTGTATCTTTTATTAACTGGCAGTAGTGGCCCTCGCTGTATTGCAGTAGTCTGAGTAACGAAGATTTTTGTGAGGTAAGTGATTTGTGAAAGGTATAGGTTAATGTTAGTCAGGGCCATTCTTTTGTAGGGATTATTGGAAGTCAGACTGCGTTGCGCTAAAAATATTGTTTGTCAGTTTAGTGTTGATCAGAATAGGTAAAGAGCGACATGTCTGAGTACGTTCAGTTCTGCTCAGCTGTTTGAAAATCAAATAATGTAAGAGGTTTATCAGCACAGTAATTCAATAGTTTTTCTAAGGGGCCGTTTCAAGGACAACTAACACTAATTGTATCTGGCAGGCCGCTTGAATCTGCGCGCGCAGCGACCTGATTGACTAACTTCAAAGCCAAATAACTCGGAAACAGCGCTACGTATGTAATTTTCTCTTTGACAATTGTTTCTCATCACAGCCTCCTCTGCAACGTCCTTACACGCTTTTCAGACTGTTACTGATCACTGTACACTTGTTGTCTGTATGATGTGTAGCAGAGGGAATGTCATTCGTCAAGATAATTTTCGTCCTTCCTACTCCTTTCGCGAATGGCATGAAGGTAGAAGATAGTCAGAACCCCTCTTTATGAGCACGAATTTCTACAATTTTAACGTGGTAATAATTATGCATGATGTGTGTTCGACCCCATATTGAAGCCTGGAGTCTCTGTACTATGAACTTAAGGTTTGGATAACACCGCACCTCAAATCGTCACGGACAAAAAAATGGCTCTGAGTACTACGGGACTTAACATCTGAGGTCATCAGTCCCCTAGAACTTAGAACTACATAAACCTAACTAACCTAAGGACATCACACACATCCATGCCCGAAGCAGGATTCTAACCTGCGACCATAGCGGTCGCGCGGTTCTAGACTGAAGCGCCTAGAACAGCTCGGCCACACTGGCCGGCTCGTCACGGACAGATGCTACCTCATACTAAACAGCTGTAACTGGGATCATTGACTGACGGTCGACCTTGTAGTCAGGCAATATCGGTATTCTTCATCGGTTTACGCTTCTTGTCTGCCTCCGTAGCTGGGTGGTCAGCGCGGCTCACTGCCACGAGGAGGACCCAGCCTCGATTCATAGTACTGCCAGGGAGTTTTTCTTTGTAGGAGGTCACTGAGCCACGCTGCCTCTATAACCAAGCACAATTGCCAAAGCGTTGCCAGTGCAGGAATTTGTGCACGAACTGACCTCTCGATTATATTCAATAGGAGTCATGTCGGAATATCTGTGTTGCCAGATTATTCGCTCGAATAGGCCAGAACTTTCTTCAAACCAATCGCGGACAGTTATGACTCGGTGAAACGGCGCATAATAACCATAAACATTTCATCGTTGTTTGGGAACATGAAGTTCAAATAGTTCAAATGGCTCTGAGCTCTGTGGGACTTAACTTATGTGGTCATCAGTCCCCTAGAGCTTAGAACTACTTAAACCTAACTAACCTAAGGACATCACACACATCCATGCCCGAGACAGGATTCGAACCTGCGACAGTAGCGGTCGCGCGGTTCCAGACTGTAGCGCCTAGAATCGCTCGGCCACTCCGGCCGGCCATGAAGTTTATGAACGACTGTAAATGGTCTCCAAGTAGCCGGAGGTAACCATTTCCAGTCAATGAGCGGTTCAGTTGGGGCAAAGTCCATTCCATGTAAACAGAGCCCACGCCGTTGTGGAGCCACTACCAGCTGACACAGTGCCTTGTTAGGCCTTGAGTCCACAGCTTCGTGGGGTCTGCGTCACTCTCGAACCATACCGTCAGTTCTTACCAACCGAAATCAGGATTCATCTGACCAGGCCAAGGTTATCCGGTCGTCTATGGGCCAACCGATATGGTCACAAGCGAAGGAGAGGCGCCGCAGGCGATGTGTTGTTAGCAAAGGCACTCGCGTCTGTCGTCTGTCGCCCATTAACGCCAAATTGCACCACACTGTCCTAACGGATACGTTCATGGTACGTCCCACATTGATTTCCGCGGTTATATCAAGTATTGTTGCTTGTCTGTCAGCACTGACCACTTTATGCAAATGAAGGCCGACGGCCACTGCGTCGTCCGTGGTGAGATGTAACGCCTGAAATTCGGTATTCTCGACACAATCTTGACACTGTGAATTATGAAATATTGAATTCGCTAACTATTTCCGAAATGGATTGTCCCATGCGTCTAGCTCCAACTACCATCCCGCTTTCAAATTCTGTTAATTCCCGTCGTGCAGCCATAATCACGTCATAAACCTTTCCATATGAATCACCTGAGCACAGACAACAGCTCCGCCAACGCACTGCCCTTTTATACCTTGAGTACGCGACAGTACCGCCATGTGTATATGTGCATATCGCTATCCCATAACTTCTGTCACCTCATTGTGTATATAACTCTGCAGGCTTTTGTGGCCGTTGTCATTGACGATAAAACCTTCTGAGTCTTTGATCGCCGTAATGTGCCCCTTCAGAATTCTTCACTGCTCGACGTTTCGATCCCTTTACTGGGATCTTCTTCAGGACTCCACTGCTATCGCTGTGTGGCTAAGCACTATCGAAAGACAGTGTCGCATTCGCATACAAAATGCTATTTTCCAGCACTCTTTCAGGCAAGTGGTGAAACGTCCCCTTTGAACAATTACACAAGACTGTGCTTGAACTGACACACAATATTTTTTAGCGCAACGCAATCTAACTTTCAATAATCCCTACAAAAAAAATGGCCCTGACTAACATTAACCTATGCGTTTCACAAATCGCTTAGCTCACAAAAATCTTCGTTAGTCGAACTACTGCAATACAGCGAGCGCCAGCAAACCCACAACAGAGTCATTCGAAGTTTTGAAGACTATTGGTAGGTAGGTCATCACAGAGTAGACCCACCGGAAGGCACTAACTACTGATAGGCATAGTTAGCAAATGAAAGATTTTAATAGAGAACAAACAATGTATTTGCCTTAATAGTCATAATACACTCCTGGAAATGGAAAAAAGAACACATTGACACCGGTGTGTCAGACCCACCATACTTGCTCCGGACACTGCGAGAGGGCTGTACAAGCAATGATCACACGCATGGCACAGCGGACACACCAGGAACCGCGGTGTTGGCCGTCGAATGGCGCTAGCTGCGCAGCATTTGTGCACCGCCGCCGTTAGTGTCAGCCAGTTTGCCGTGGCATACGGAGCTCCATCGCAGTCTTTAACACTGGTAGCATGCCGCGACAGCGTGGACGTGAACCGTATGTGCAGTTGACGGACTTTGAGCGAGGGCGTATAGTGGGAATACGGGAGGCCGGGTGGACGTACCGCCGAATTGCTCAACACGTGGGGCGTGAGGTCTCCACAGTACATCGATGTTGTCGCCAGTGGTCGGCGGAAGGTGCACGTGCCCGTCGACCTGGGACCGGACCGCAGCGACGCACGGATGCACGCCAAGACCGTAGGATCCTACGCAGTGCCGTAGGGGACCGCACCGCCACTTCCCAGCAAATTAGGGACACTGTTGCTCCTGGGGTATCGGCGAGGACCATTCGCAACCATCTCCATGAAGCTGGGCTACGGTCCCGCACACCGTTAGGCCGTCTTCCGCTTACGCCCCAACATCGTGCAGCCCGCCTCCAGTGGTGTCGCGACAGACGTGAATGGAGGGACGAATGGAGACGTGTCGTCTTCAGCGATGAGAGTCGCTTCTGCCTTGGTGCCAATGATGGTCGTATGCGTGTTTGGCGCCGTGCAGGTGAGCGCCACAATCAGGACTGCATACGACCGAGGCACACAGGGCCAACACCCGGCATCATGGTGTGGGGAGCGATCTCCTACACTGGCCGTACACCACTGGTGATCGTCGAGGGGACACTGAATAGTGCGCGGTACATCCAAACCGTCATCGAACCCATCGTTCTACCATTCCTAGACCGGCAAGGGAACTTGCTGTTCCAACAGGACAATGCACGTCCGCATGTATCCCGTGCCACCCAACGTGCTCTAGAAGGTGTAAGTCAACTACCCTGGCCAGCAAGATCTCCGGATCTGTCCCCCATTGAGCATGTTTGGGACTGGATGAAGCGTCGTCTCACGCGGTCTGCACGTCCAGCACGAACGCTGGTCCAACTGAGGCGCCAGGTGGAAATGGCATGGCAAGCCGTTCCACAGGACTACATCCAGCATCTCTACGATCGTCTCCATGGGAGAATAGCAGCCTGCATTGCTGCGAAAGGTGGATATACACTGTACTAGTGCCGACATTGTGCATGCTCTGTTGCCTGTGTCTATGTGCCTGTGGTTCTGTCAGTGTGATCATGTGATGTATCTGACCCCAGGAATGTGTAAATAAAGTTTCCCCTTCCTGGGACAATGAATTCACGGTGTTCTTATTTCAATTTCCAGGAGTGTATATATAGCAGTTCATGACATCCAGTCTTACAAATTTCAAAACTCCGCCATCTCTCTCCCCACATCTACCACTGCTGGCGGCTCACCTCCAACTGCGCAACGCTACGCGCTGTTCACATCCAACTGCCCAATACTACAATAGCCAACAACAATGCAAACCAGCCACAGACTGCACTCAGTACAGCCAGTGATTTTCATCAGAGCGCTACGTGGCGTTACCAATATAAAAACCTAAACAGCCTACTTACAGTGGAATTAGTGGATACTTTCGGGCAAGTGGAATTAGTGGATACTTTCGGGCAAGTGGAATTAGTGGATAGCAATTTTACGGCTGCTCTTGATGGGCCGTCTTCATTAGGTATGTACTGAAAGCAGATACTGACAGAGACGGGCATCCAAAATATTATTGTTGTACTGCCTCGGTTGATTCCTAATAGCTGTCTCCCTCCCTACCGCGATACTTTTGTACTAGGTCTCCAGTGGACGATATCGGAAACATGCGGTTACGGCAAAGTAAACAAGTATAGGAGTGACTAAAGAAAATGCATCGCACTGTGAAGGCTTAAAGGGCAGTTGTGCACATACTATCAAGTTTTCCAGCGTGTCCTCGTGAAATACCATGATAAGAACTACCGATAAGCCGACAGAGGCGCCTTCTCTCCCAGGAGCAATAATAGTGTGGTCGTCTTGTGTGTTCCTCGCTCAACGTGGTTGATTGCTGACTTCCGTGATAGCTGGTAGCCACGAAGACGAAAGTCTGTAATCGTATTCTCTATTGAAATTGTACTCATTATTCGACATTTCGACTGCTTCACAGACTTCCCTTCTATAAATAGAAAGGTACTCTCTCTCGCGAGCACGCCTGTGTTCTTAAAATCCATATCCTGATCACATTGTAATTAGTGCTCCGTTACCGCTGAACTGATCTTTGATCTTAAACATATGTGGCATTCGTGCTTTATAAAGCATTCTCTTACTGTCATTCCAGTTTCGACGATACATGCTTTGCCGCACGTCACTTCATACACTCCTGCAGTGTGGAGGCGGCCACGCATTTCTGTTTTAGGTCGAAAAAGCCTTTTATCTTCTGCGACTCAGCAAGATATTCGATTGGTATGTGAACATAATCGAGTTTCATTGGTCCACTGATGCATTCAGAAGAGCATCCTCACCTTGTAAGCTCAGAACAGCATGTTACGAGCGCTTTCTTTAATTAAAGAAGTGTAAGTTTAGCTGTCAAAATATTAAGCATATTTAAAATATTTAATATTACAGTTCTTTACTTTTCAGCATTATCTCTTTGACTGCGTGAATAATTGTCAATTCGTACACGATTTTCGTAATACTTACTTGTCTAACTTTCCTAACTATGTAGAAAATCATACAAAACTGATCATTTACCTTCTTTAAGATATCCATGTGTTATCCGCTATGTCGGTATGGTAAACATTATTTTGTGTGTGTGTGTGGGGAGGGGGGGGGGGGGGAGGGCATTGGTGTGTCTGTGTATGGTAAGAAAACAGCTCTGACTAGGTTAAAAATATATAATTTGCATAAATTCAGATTTCAAATTATGTGGAAATGTAGATGATATAAAGGAAATCGTAAAGCGACTGTCGTGATATTAATTTACAGCTGCAATCTCTAAAACTTCAGGGCTTACAGACGAAGCACATGAGCATTACTTTCCATGGAGTTAGTTATTTAGTTATTTTGTTAGTTTCATGTACCTCCCTGCTGTCCTCCTTTCCAATCCCGTACGAAATTTGCTATCGATTATTACGCTGAAGACATGCATCACACGTTCTGCACAATTCTACTACTATATGCTTTTAGCAGTGGAACGTGAGCCCGCTCTATATATTTCGTTCTAAGGAGATTAAAATACTGAGCGGTTTCGGAAAATTCTGTGGCGTCGCTGAGAGACTGAAAGGCAATCGGCTTCGTGATGTTTCTGACTGTACAGTTGCAGTACGTAAGAAAAAAAGAAGAAAACGAGAACCATTTATTCCACTTGACTTTACACGCGATACAGAGCACCATATATATCTCAACACTGCGACGACTTGTCCCTAAGATAGTAATTTTCCACAGTACCGCCACCATATACATTTTAAGTCGCGGCGCGACGGTACTGCAAAAGTGAACTCCCAACCCACTGTCAACAACAGAATGAAAAAGACATCGTATAAATAGTTTATTGCCCTCTGAATCCTGTCAAGTTTAGAAACGGCGGAACTTTGGTTTTCTGAAAATAAAAGGCGCTAGTAATAATTAGAGATTGCTTTTAAGAAGAAATTACCTGTAGTTTTGAATTTTCTGGTAGTTTGGTATGGAGTAACTTCCACTGAAATTCAAGAAATCCCGAAAATCGTGAGCATGATATTTTCAAAGGACGCACTTCGTGTAAAGGAGACTGAGGCATGAACATACGTGAAAAAAAGCTTTCGCACAAAACTTAATGCAGGAAATCTTTTCTGCAACAAACTGATGTGAGGAGTATTTTAAATTGCGAAACAGACATAACTTCACTGGTGGACACGGAAATTACGCTAAACACAGCTAGGTCAAGACCATACTTTACTCTAATGGGAATGTGTGAATTATCAAAGGGACCATGCGGTATCCTCCATGTCGGTAAGGAAAACATTATTTTGTATGTGCGGGGAGGGGGGCGGGTGGATATTTATGTGTCTGTGTGTGGTAAGAAAACAGCTCTGAACAGGATAAAAATATATATTTTTCGTAACTTCAGAATTCAAATGATGTGGAAATGTCGATGATATAAAGGAAATCGTAAATCAACTATCGTGATATTAATTTTCAGCTGCAATCGCTAAAACTTCAGGGCTTACAGACGAAACACCTGAGTATTACTTTCCATGTAGTTAGTTATTTAGTTATTTTGTTGGTTTCATGTACCTCCCTGCTGTCCTCCTTTCCAATCCCGTACGAAATTTGCTATCGATTATTACGCTGAACACATGCCTCACACTTTCTGCACAGTTATTCTACTTTATGTTTTTGGCAGAGGAACGTGAGTCCGCTCTATATATTTCGTTCTAAGGTGATTAAAATACTGAGCGGCATCGGAAAATTCAGAACGCATGAGACCGAGGGTACTTTTTTCCCATCCCCACTTATTGAAGGAGACGGACAACAGGCTGCGCAGTGCTCGTTTTAAGGTCAAGATTTGTCCTTATGCCACGGTGTCGCCACACGGATCACAAGCAGTCAAACACGTCTCATTGTGATCATGCAGTATGTATACACCAAGGTCAATATCAGGATGGTATTAAAGCTCTTCTTCGGTTCATAACACCACCAATGGATCAACGCTCTGTGGTCGAAGTCGCTAACGCAAGCTAGAGGCGTGAGACTCGACCCGGAGGTCATTACTTCGAACCCCGATCGTAGAAAATAATTTTCATAAGGAGTGTGAAGTGTGGGGACGGACAGTTCATGATCACCAGATTGTAAGACAAAATGCTCGCTTAAATCTAAAACAGTTCGGCTGCGTCCCGAGGAGAAACACGTGTGCCAATATGAGTACTAGTCTGTCCGTGAACTTAACGCCCGTTGCCTCTTTAGAGCTATCCGAAACGAGTAAGCCTGTGGAAGCACAATATTTCTTCAAATTACATCATCAACAGTCAAACAAAACACACATCGGATGCGTTACTTAGGGAGCATTACAATATGCGCAAAGAAAGATATCGCCTGGAATTTGTCGGTGGAACAACCCTTGAAAGTTTCCCAATCAACAATAGAATCGATTTGTCTCCCCAACCTCCCCCCCCCCCTCTCTCTTCTCTCTCTCTCTCTCTCTCTCTCTCTCTCTCTCAGACACCCGTAGAGCGATGCCATATATCATGCAGCCCAAAGACAACACAAAGAGTTGAAACTGTTGTATCCAGCGGCGTGCAATACCAGCTAACGGCTCCTTATTCAGAATGACATTGCGGGTAGCAGAGCCCACACTGCTGTCGCCTGTGAAAGAAGCCTGGCCTTTATGCGTTCGTTACGCAGACATCTCATTATTTTAAGACACATTGTCACTAGTGCATTAAATATTACAATTGCACGTAGGAATGGCTACCTGTAGAAGTACGCAACGATTATCCCTTCAGTCTTGATGCAGACAATGGTCGCAGCAAGGTTCAACGTGTTACAGGACAAAAAAAATACTCGACCGCTAATGCTCGAACGCGATTAATCTTGGGCACCAGTTGTTAGTCTTCGTAGTTCAAACGTTAGTATTGTATGTTTGCCTCACTCACAGCACGAAAGTCGTGTAGTTGGGTATCATAAAGCCGTTTCTCTGAGTGTTTGCCGTGTGCAGTTAGATTGATCTCTGACTCAGTACTTAGAGTTAACCCACTACTTTGTATTCTTACCTTTGAGAAAGAGTTTGGTTAGTACTGATCACCGTCTAAGAAATCTTGTGGTTCGTTTCTTTTTCTTGCCCTCATTCTTTTTCCAGTGCGTATTATGGTAGTAGACCAAAGGTCTTGCAGCAGTGGTAACTCCGGTTCCCGTCAGATAACCGAAGTTAAGCGCTGTCGGGCTTGGCTAGTCACTTGGATGGGTCACCATCCGGGTCTGCCGAATGCCGTTAGCAAGCGGGTTGCACTCTGCCACTGTGAGGCTAATTGAGGAGCTACGTGGTTGAGAGGTAGCGGCACCGGTCACGAAAACTGACAACGGCCAGGAGAGCGGTGTTCTGACTACATGCGCCCCGTATCCGCATCCGGTGACGCCTAAGGGCTGAGGATGACACGGCGGCCGGTCGGTACCGTTGGCCCTTCAAGGCCTTTCGGACGGTGTTTGTTTGCATTATAGTGGTAAAGCCTATAGCCTTGCACCTCCTGCAGCGTCATATTCAAATTGTTTAATACCTTATTGTTGCTGTCTCACTGTAAACTACAGTTTGTCCCCGATTACTTATGTTAGTTCCTCTTCCATCTTACTATATAGTTACAAATAGTGAAATAGGGTCTAAGCATCTGACTTCTTAAGCTTTCACCGGATAAGAATTCCTTATAATCTCCTCGTGTTTGCTGCCGCATCGCAAAATCAACATGATTCGATATTTCGGCAGATAACCCTGCTGCTACTGCTGCTGCTAAGTCCTACTGAAAACTGATACCAGTGCTGCAAATCGTCGTTGCACGTAGGCTTCCGTACCGTACACGGCGCATGCGCCGCTCACCACCGTTGCCGCCCTCCATAATTGGACTGGTGGTGCCGACCTTGAGACTTGCCATTCACCGTACCTACGAAATGGCGTCCTGAGGACTCTCCTAAGGAGAGCATATGCCACTTCCTACGCGGGCAGTTCAACCCAAGTATTTGCATCATTTGACGGCTGTGTTTAAGGAAAATGGATACTGTGAGAAGCAGGTTCGTCGGGCTGTGGAGTTTGGACCATGAAGAGGAGCATAGATCTGTGACCTTTCTTCCTTATGTTGGGTCGCATATCGTTTTAAGACTGGAAGAATTGTAATGCATTTTAACATTAAGAGTTTGTTCTGTCCACCTTCCAAGATTAGGACACTACTTGGCTCTGTGAAAGATGATTTGAGGCTTACAAGGGACCTCCCCATCGCACTCCCCTCAGGTTTAGTTATAAGTTGGTACAGTGGATAGGCCTTGAAAAACTTAACACAGATCAATCGAGAAAACAGGAAGAAGTTGTGTGGAACTATGAAAAAAATAAGCAAAATATACAAACTGAGTAGTCCATGCGCAAGATAAGAAACATCAAGGATAACATGAGCTCAGGAGCGCAGTGGTCCCGTGGTTAGCGTGAGCAGCTGCGGAGCGAGAGGTCCTTGATTCAAGTCTTCCCTCGAGTGAAAAGTTTAATTTTTTATTTTCAGACAGTTATTTTGCGAAGCTGCACAAGTACACAGAGCAGTATTGTTTACGTGATCGTGTGTCAATTATCAAAGTTCAGGCACTCACACATAATCAACTTCGCTCTCCAGAATTCCAGGACATGTTCAGATTTGCTTGGACATATGCAGGATTTGACGGTCTACACACGGAAAAATTTGAAAACGTTAAAAACATGTTTTGACAGAGCATAGGGAAAACTGTGCAACTGTGAAACTGTTGCATTCATTTGTTGCAGTTTATGTGACAAACTCTTATGTTTTCATCACTTTTTTGAGAGTGATTGTCACATTCACAAGAAAATCTAAATCGGGCAAGGTAGAAGAATCTTTTTACCCATTCGCCAAGTGTACAAGTTAGGTGGGTCGACAACATATTCCTGTCATGTGACGCACATGCCGTCACCAGTGTCGTATAGAATATATCAGAGGTGTTTTCCTGTGGAGGAATCGGTTGACCTATGACCATGCGATCAAATGTTTTCGGTTCCCATTGAAGAGGCACGTCCTTTCGTCTACTAATCGCACAGTTTTGCGGTGCGGCCGCAAAACACAGACACTAAACTTATTACAGTGAACAGAGACGTCAATGAACGAACGGACAGATCATAACTTTGCGAAAATAAAGAAAGTAAACTTTTCACTCTAGGGAAGACTTGAACCAAAGACCCCTCGTTCGGCAGCTGCTCAAGCTAACCACGGGACCACGACGCTCCTCAGCTCATGTTATCCTTGATATTGCATATCTTGCGCGTGGACTATCCAGTTTGTATATTTTGCTTATTTTTTTCATAGTTCCACACAACTTCTTCCTGTTTTCTCGATTGATCTGTGTTCAGGTTTTCAAGGCCTATCCACTGTGCCAACTTATAACTAAATCTGAGGGGGGTGCGATGGGGAGGATTCCTTGTTAGGAAGCCTGGCACATACAAAATACCGTGAAAATGTGGGAAGACTTAAATCGGCCGTTCGATTCTCACAGTTCAGGATAGGTGCACGGAATATCGCCGTGACAGGAGGCTACAAAGCCGGAAAAATCGTCAGTAACAGAACATTGCCTAAACGACGGACACGGAATTAAATTTGACTATAATCTGATAGTTGCAATTACTTCGGTTTTTGGAACAGTGTTTATAAACAGACAATTGAAATTAGGTTGGCAGACAATTTCATTAACAGAGACAATGGTTTTCCTCTTAGCAGGACGTGGAAACCTGTACTATCCCGCATCGAAACACAACGTTCTTCCGTGCGGCCAGCCCAGGTGTTTGAAAATAATCTCTGAGTGCGACATATCGTTGCCGCCGGTGTTCTACTGAGGGCGGCGCCACTAACCCAGTCTTGGAGGGTAGCAGCTGTTGTGGGCGGCGCATGCGCCGAGTGTTCTAATGTTCTAATGTGCGTGAATTCCTAAGGGACTAAACTGCTGAAGACATCGGTCCTTAGACTTACGCACTACTTAAACTAACTTATGCTAAGGACAACACGCACACTCATGCCCGAGGGAGGACTCGAACCTCCGGCGGGAGGAGCCGCGTGATTAGTGACATGGCGCCTCTAACCGCGCGGCCATTCCGCGCGGCACACCGAGTGTGATGGAGAGCCCTATACAGGACGACGATGTGCAACCTTGGCATCAGTTCTCACCGGGACTCAGCAGTAGCAGCGTTCTAATGAAGATGGCGGACAGATGGATCGCTGAAATATCGAATCGTGTTGATCTTACGATCCGGCAGCTAATTCGAGGTGACTATCGGTATGTAAGCATGTTGCGTACAGATGCGGAGGATTTGGCTCCTGTCCGGAAACAGCTAGAAGCTGCATGGGCTTTGATCGGCAGGTTTCAGGCTGCTGCCGTGTCCTTGGGGCACCTGGGGCTGAAACTGGAGTCGTCTGAGATCCCTCATGTCGCAGTTCCAGGCCTGAATGGTTCGCCCTCATTGGAAGGACAATAGCAGAAATTGGTGGTGTAGCGAAACCCTGGGCGAAAGACGAGTGTGGGTACTGTTTACATAACTGTGTCATTGCGTATTAAAAACGGAGATGTGCTGACCATTACTGGATTTACGTCTAAGCAAGGGACGCTTAAGCTGTTGGGAATGGGGGCGACAGTACTGGAAGGTCCGAACAAGTGAGAAGTGCGGATGTGCTGATCAGTGGAACCTCATACGTTAGGCAGACAATGGAGAACCTGTTTCTAAATTTTCGCAGGTTGAGAAAGATGAAAGATGACCACAGTGCATCTGGTAGGTTTTCCAAGGTTTTGTCTTAGATACGTAGGAGGTTCTACTGGCAGTTATTGAGTGCACGAGCTGCAGACAGCGACTTTTATCGCCAATTCGTCACCAGTGACCTACATTCAGAGCCCATCCTCAGATCCCTTCTTTGGTTGAACGAAGGCGTTCAGGGAGGTAGCCCCACACGCAATTTGGAAGCACAGCTTGCGATTTACACCATTCACTGAACCAATTGCTCTCCTCGGATTGCGAGTCGAGCCAAGGATTTATATCTTAGGCTCACACTATTTTGTGACGACCTCCAGTGCGGTTTCATTGACCTTGTTATCTAATGGGTAGTTTGGGGACTCTTTTAATCGATTACACATGCACTTGACACAAACAGCGGCCACTTGGGTAGTGGAATACATGTGGCGTGCACAAATGGGATTTTGAGGCTACAGAAATCTTTCTATGTGCCTGATGTTCAGTTAAGTAGCGTATTTGTAGAGTGGAGTACAGCAACCACATAGATTATGGATGGTAACATTCGTTCTTGTGGGTCATAAAAGCGGAATTGTTAATATGGCATTACTCAACTGCAATAGCCTGTAATTTAATTCCCCAGCCCCACATGGGCAGGGGAGGGCTGGCAGAAGCACAGTCCGCCACTCTTCAGCCAAAGGACTTTACAAAAAAAAAAAAAAAAATACAGAAAGGCAAACTCTTACATAAAAGGGGGATAAAAAGTGTGACAAAAAAACATTGTAAATAGAGATGATAGGCGTTAAAATACGCACTAATACAGGAACAGTTAAAAAGTCGACGTTAAGTTAAATAACACAGCTGGAAATTCCAAGCACACTTAAAAAACACTGGAGGCAAAAACAAGTTAAAAGTCGGCCACAATATAAAAAGCACACAGTCATAGACTATATACAGGTCGAACACACATCACTAGATGACATTGTATAATGGCACCGAACAAAACACTAATGCAGAACACTTGATAATGAATAAAAACCTTGGAGGACCTGCCAGAGGGTGTGGAGGGGGGGGGGACAAGGGAGAAGGGAACTCAGGGGGAAGGAGGAAAATCCGCTCTGGGAGAAGGACGCGAGAGGAAAAGGGGGCGCTGGGGAGGGGCGAGGGAACAAGGCGAGGCTACAGTTGGTAGGAATGGTAGATGTCACAACAAAGTTCAACATCTGGAAGGGGGAGGTGCTGGAAATTTCCCTGATGAAGGAGATGGACAGTGTGGAGGGATACAGCGATAGAGGTTCAGTAATGGGTGGGGGGTTGAGAGGGAGGAGGAAACCAGGAGTTGGGGGGGGGGGAATCAAGCCTACAGACAGTGTAAATGATGTGGAGATATTGGAGGAAAAGGAGGATGTGGGAGAAGGGTATGAGGTCATACAAGAGTCATGTGGGGGAAGGACGGCGGATACAGAAGGCAAGGCAGAGCACGTGGCATTCAAGAATTAGGAGGGCCTTGTAAAAGTGGTGGGGGCAGAGATCCAGGCAACGCTGGCATGACAGATGATAGGACGGATGAGGGATTTGTAGGTGTGGAGGATGGTGGAAGGATGCAATCCCCATGTCCAGCCAGACATGAGTTTAAGGAGGTGGAGGTGGGAATGGGCTTTCTGCTGGATGGTCAGGAGGTGAGGGGTCCAGATGAGGTGATGGTCAAGGGTGAGGCCAATGTATCTCAGGGTGGAGGTGAGCTGGATAGGATGAACATAAATGGTAGATAGAAATTGTGGAGACAGAAGGAGCAGGTGGTGCAGCCTATGATGATTGCCTAGGTTTTGGAGGGGCTGATACAAAGGAACCACTGGTTACACCAAGTGGTGAACTGGTCAAGGTGGGTTTGGAGGTTGCATTGAAGGGTAGGATAGAGAGCCAGGAAGGCAGTGTCAGCATATTGTAGGAGGTGGAGAGGAGAGAGTGGCTTGGGCATATCGGCAGTGTACAGGAGAAAGAGGAGAGGGGAGAGGACGGAGCCCTGCGGGACGCCAGCAGTGGAATAAAAGATACGAGAATTGGTGTTGTGGAGAGTGACATAGGAAGGACGGCATGAGAGGAAGGAAGTGACCAGACGGAAAAAATTGATGGACAGGGCGCGGGTTTGGAATTGAAAGGGGAGACTGGGATGCCATATGCAGTTGTAGGCATTTTGGAGGTCGAGGGAAACAAAAATGGCGGAGCGATGGGAGTTAAGCTGGAGGGAGAAAAGGTGAACGAGGTTAAGAAGTTGGTCTTTGGTGGAGAAGGAGGGTCGGAAGTCACACTGAGTGAGAGGGAGGAGGAAGTGTTGATTAAGATGCTGATGGATACGGTGGGAGAGGATGGATTCGGAGACTGTGTTGAAGACGGAGGTGAGGCAGATGGGACAATAGGAAGAGGTGACGGAAGGGGGTTTGTTGGGTTTGAGGAATAAGAGAACGCAGGAAGTCTTCCACAGGTAGAAGCTGGTAGAGAGGATGACGTTAAAGAGATTGGTAAGGACAGTCAGGAAAGAGAAGGGGAGGTCCCAAAAATTGGACTCTGTTACTGACATGAAAAATACCCACATAATTATATGAACACATGATGTCTGTTTTGGACAAGTCAAAAAGAACAGACACCACGCATTCAGATAAGTAATTCGCCTGGATGAGCAATGAATCCACAACCTTCAGTGTAGGTGTACATTATCGTTCGGCCTCCAATGGGTATCTAAAATAGTGAGAGTGGAGGACATGAACGGGAAGTGGAGGTACGCGGCGCTGGGTGGGATTGTGGGTCGGCCGAGGAATGTGCCAAAATAGTCCTTGCATTTGCCATAAACACTGTGTCTGGATGGCGCAGTGGGTTACACAACTGATTCGTAAGTAGGAGATTCGGGTTCGAGTCCCGTTCTGTCACACGTGTTTACTCATCGCCACTGATTCTGCATAAAGTCCTGATACAGCTGATATCATCGGTTCCTTTCTTTCCTTTCCTTTTTTTCTTCTCCGCCACTAATTACGTAATATGCCCACATAATGTTAGGAACAGAAGGCTGACTGAAACCGAAAGTGAATGGCAGCGAATTTTAAATTCTGATCACAATATATACATTGCATTGTTAAGCTTGATACCAATGATGGAGGTGTCTTTACTGTCATAAAGTACTTGATCTTATCTAGTAAGGTCATTGCTTATTCCAAATGCAATTTTGGATGAAGTATCAAAGGTGGGTCAAATATGTTTTTAAAGATGAGTTCCTTAAGGAGACATGGAGGAAGGACGCTTCAGAGGAAACTTGTAGAACGTTGATAGTAATTTTCCTGGCCACATTTCAGTAATATGGGAGGTGAGAGGGTTTATCTTATCAAGTTTATGCTTAAGACTCGCGTGAGTATTACCGTCAGGAGTTAAAGATTGGCCCGTGTAGATATGATACGCTAGTCGCAAAAATTTAAATTTTAAGCGGGAAAAACAAAATACCACAACAGTGGAACCTCTGTCAACAACTAATGCGGCTGTCAGGAAACAAAAAAATGGCTCAAATGGCTCTGAGCACTATGGGACTTAACATCTATGGTCATCAGTCCCCTAGAACTTAGAACTACTTAAACCTAACTAATCTAAGGGCAGCACACAACACCCAGTCATCACGAGGCAGAGAAAATCCCTGACCCCGCCGGGAATCGAACCCGGGAACCCGGGCGCGGGTGTCAGGAAACAATGAGCAGCAGTGTCATACACAGTGTCTCAGTCACCCAGCAGACGTGAGTACATAAACAAGTTATTGTAGCCCTGTTTTGCAAGTGTGGTATGACTCAAACGTAAACGGCAGTTTTACGCACAAGTATGAACTTCCCAAAGCAGTCATCTTGTAAATCAAGATCAACCCATTGCAAAATGACATGACTGCAGACGTAGGTAAGGTCCTTTCTATTGCATAACAACTGAATCAACTTTGAAAAGTGCCCAAACGATTAAAAAAACGGGTAAGACAATTCTAACACAGGTCCTTGGAAGTGAATATGTGAGACAGGTAGAGAGAAAGAAATGTTCCTAGCTTGCACTTCAGAGACCATAACATACATGTTGTGCAGACGTGCGCGAAGAATGAAAACCGATGATCGCTTCTAAATCCTCTTATTGCAGGGGCGACGTTTGTGGGCGTATGTATTCGTGTCTGGTAGTAGCGCGCAGGGAGCTCGTGTTGCTAGCTAGGTGGTGCTGCAAGCAACTATAGCTCGGCCGCCACGGGACGACGGAAGGAGATTCGAATGAACTGTACCGTGACAAATTGGCGTTCTCTTCCCAAAGCCCGCCAGCTAATGGAACTGGAAACGTAGGCCCGACACAGTCTCATAGACCGCCAGTTAAAAATTCTTCATAATTCAGCACTGATTTACCTAATACACAGATTTTTCTCATCCTCTCTTCAGCGCAATGGAATTTTTATGAATGAAAACACGATACTGATTTAATATCCTACTGTATTTAATATTTTCTTTTACAATCGGTTTTCGGCCGTTACGCTATCATCATGCACAAAAATAAATATGTGTGGTTCTGAAATTTTTGTGGGATTAATGAACAACAAACTTTGGTGACTTTGCCAAGTGAATGGCTGAACAAAATAATATTGTCTTCAAAAGGTCCAACGTTACGAACAGGTAAGATATATAAGTGAGATTAAGGAGGTATGTGAAGCAGTTGCGATCAGACAAAATTCATTTACTCGCCACTTCTAACTGCGGTTACTACTCATAATCCCAACCAGACCACTTTGCAAATAACCCCTCCTACTTACATGCCCCAATTTCCTTTATTTCATCTACTATAGTTTCACTCGACCTGTTAAAAAAAAATTCTTTGTATAGTCACAGCTGCTTCACTTTCATCCTTAATCTCACTTGAATATCTCACCTGTTTGTAATATTTGATCTGTTCAAGACTCACTTGGAACAGTATTGTATGTGCCACATATATTATATAAATCCAATAATTTTTAATCTCATTTTCATTCAAATAATTCCTCTGTAGATGCACTAGTTTAATCTTCAATCCTACAAAAATTTCACAGCCACACATATTTATTTCTGTACCTCATGATGGCGTAGCAGCTTAGAACCGGTTTTTAAAAGAAAATAATAAATCTTGTAGAATATTAGACAGGTATCGTGTATGTTTTCATTCATAATGTATAAAATATTCTACGAAGAACAGAAGGAACAGTCAGTCAATGCAACCGAAACTTTTGTTGTGAAAACATTTAGCTACTCGATGTGAGCGTCAAATTAACTTGGAAGTTTACTACATTATTCGGTGCTTGGCAAGTTTACGGAGAAGCTGACTACGTTACCACGAGGGTATTATGACTGATATAACACGACTGCGAGATGACAGGGTGGTACTTTCACTTCACATGCATCGTACTGTTTTTTCTTATTTCACTTATTTATTGGCGTCCGGAATGTGCCCATAAAGCCATCTCAACACTGGAAATGTTGTACTGCGGTTTGTTTTTGGCAATTCAGAGTATATATTACTTAATTCGAAGTTGTCCTGTTTTCATGGTAACACATGTCGCACAGTGAAGAGAGCAAAGTATGGACGGTTTAGAAAATGTGCACACTTCGACCACGTTGCAAGATACTTGACGCTCCACATTTAATAGTTAAAAATACCTGACTTCAAGACAGGGGACTTCAACTTTCACTGGCAGAGGAGAAATAAATCAATTACTCTACCGGCACAGCAACGAGTTAGCATTTACGACTTTTCCGCTGTCATGAATTAAGATACCGCATACAGCAACTGTTATTCTTGATAAGTATGTCGTGAAGAGACTCAGTCATCGAAACTCTACATAAAAATGAGGTGGGGAGTGCGAATTAGTTGCCACATATGTTGAAAACGGGAAGAACATCCGAAACACATTGGGAAAAAAGGAACAAAAATATATAATACAAGGAACCATCTAAAATATTAGAAACACCATACTGAATACGCATTGGAAAGATAAGCAAACGCTGGTAAAGTACCATTTAAAATCTTATGTTATACTGTAATGCATTCACTTTGTTGGAATGTAAATTCGTGTTACCTCTGAGAATATCAGAAACGAGTGCAGATAGAGTGGTAAATTTCTTCTCACAGTATAACGATTCACTTCTTCCATTCCTCAGTTGCATGAGGTCGAGGAAGCACGTCCGTGTGACGGCTTGCGCTACGTACTTTGCGACTCACGCTATTCACGCGCTTGTCACCCAAGGACCTGTTAATCAGCGAACACGGCTGTCCGTTTAACCACCAACTGGTCTTTTGCTGCATGCTTAGCGACATGGAAGAAAAAAATTTCACGGGATAACAATTCAAAGATATGAAATCAGAAAGTCACACCAAACACAAACACTTTGATTTCAAATGGTTCAAATGGCTCTGAGCACTATGGGACTCAACATCTGTGGTCATCAGTCCCCTACAACTTAGAACTACTTAAACGTAACTAACCTAAGGACATCACACACATCCATGCCCGAGGCAGGATTCGAACCTGCGACCGTAGCGGTCGCGCGGTTCCAGACTGAAGCGCCTAGAACCGCACGGCCACACCGGCCGGCACTTTGATTTCCTCAGGCACCGTGTAGTTTATTTCTGCCTGATTAGACCCAAAACTCTCGATAACAACCCGCGTCCTGGACTCGACGGACTTGCCTACTCCCACTGTAAAGGCCCATTATAGATTACCGCTAAATGGTTCAAATGGCTCTGAGCACTTGGCACTTAACTGTTGAAGTCATCAGTGCCCTAGAACTTAGAACTACTTAAACCCAACTAACCTAAGGACATCACACACATCCATGCCCGAGGCAGGATTCCAATCTGCGATCGTAGCGGTCGCGCGGTTCCACACTGTAGCGCCTAGAAGCGCTCGGCCACCTCGGCCGGCGATTACCGATATTCCGAATTCAAAGCTACTCACGAAATTTGTTTGATATTTGAGGCCTTGCCACCAATTAGTGCTGTGCCGGCAGATTAATTGATTTATTTCTCCTCCACCGATTATAATTCGTTCATCCCGCTTCACGCCTCAAATGCATCCTCTATTCAGTGTCATTATTTCACTTGTTTACTGTCTGTTGCGTTGAACAACTACTTTCTGCGTCCAACATATATGTGGCAGAAAGAGAACCCTCTATCACCGAAAGTAGTTGCTGTTGTTGAGGTGACTTGCTCGCACGCACAACTATACAGCCTCATCACAAAGTCAAATAGGTTTTGGCAAACTGTGGCAGAAATTTTGGTAATACAGAATAGCAACAATTTACAATAATTTACACTGTTCAGTCACATTAATGTGGCCACCGTCTATGTTTGGCGTCAACGTGCAATAACCACTCATAGACGGCAGGAGGCAGCACTAGCAGTGGAGGGGCTGTTGGGTTGGGTTGGGAGGAGACCAAACAGCGAGGTCATAAGTCTCATCGGATTAGGGAAGGACGGGGAAGGAAGTCGGCCGTGCCCTTTCAAAGGTACCATCCCGGCATTTGCCTGGAGCGATTTAGGGAAATCACGGAAAATCTAAATCAGGATGGCCGGACGCGTAGCAGTGGAGGGCTTATGAAGTGTGTAGGGGGGAGTGGGGATAGTTGACGACGCGGAAAACAGAGCAGTTGTCTCAATCCAGAAACGGAACGATCTATCTGATGTCCAAAAGGACACTGTCATTGCCTTTTGGGCCAAGGATGGAACCATTTCCGAAATGGCTAAGTTTTGTTAACTGTTCGCGTGCCACCGTGGTTAAAGTAGACCGTGCATGGCGAAACAGCGAAATCCCAAACTGGCACCGAGGCAACGGCTGCGGAGATTTGTACGGGGGAATAGACGTGCAACTGTTCAAAAACTGACCGCTCAGATGAACCAAAGGGCTACCACATGTCTCTTCAACGACCGTTCAGCGAATGTTGCTGAGTATGGACCTCCGAAGCAGGCGCCCGGTCCATACGCCTATGCTGGCTGCTGGTCTTCGGCGACGAAGGCTGGAATTTGTTCGCCAGTACCACAGCTGGACGTAAACTGTATGGCGACAGATGGCCCTTTCAGATGAATCACGTTTTATGCTCCATCGGACGGATGGCCGTTGGCGTGTAGGCGTGTAACGTCTGAAAGTAAACACCCTGCCGCAATCGTCGGGAGGACACAGGCCGGAGGAGGGAGTGTTATAGTCTGCGGAATAATCTCGTGGAATTCCATGGCTAATCTCGTCGTTCTGGAAGGTACAATAGATCAACACAGATACACATCTATCCTTGGAGGCCATGTCCACCAATTAATGCAGTTTGTTTTTCCCCGGCACGATGGCATCTAGCACCAGGACAACGTAACGTGTCAGACAGCCTTGCAGCGTACCCGCGTGGTTCAAAGAGCACCAGGATAAGGTTACCGTATTTCCGTGGCCATCAAACTCCACGAATTTAAACCCAATCAAGAATCTGTGAAACCACTTCGATCGATCTGTTCGCGCCGTGGGTCGGGAACCGAGAAACGAAACAGAGATGGCTCCTCATCCCTGGTGGTACCTTCTAGAACGTCACTGACACTCTTCCCGCGCGTCTCGAAGCGTTCAGCGCTGCAGAAGGTGGTTATTCAGGCTTTTGATAGATGGTAACATTAATATGAGTGTAAATCGTAGCACATTTTAAAATTACAACCGACTGCATTTGGAAGAGGGGTTTAACGTTGGCGCTGGACAGAATCGCGTTCTCAAGTCAGTTTCATGGCTCTCGGTGTGGTGTAGGACACGTAAACTTATTGAATCATCAACGTATCAGATAAATCAAAGTATTTCTATAACTAAATCTTGGTTAAACAGTGAAAAACAAATGTCGTTCTACACAGTAACGCCATTTTTTATAAACAAGACGCTTTTCTCTTTCAGTCAAGTGTTCATATCAGTTTTCCGATTCTCAAGCCTAATTATACGAGGGGTATTCAAAAAGTAAGTTACACTTTATTATGACAGGCCAAGTAATTTTTATTGAATGCTACGCTATACTTCAGAATGACACAGATAAGTGGTACTATTTTTCAACATAGTCACCATGATTCTGTAACAACGACCGAATGTTCTGCCAGTCGTTCAGTCCGTGCACTCATCGGCAACGCTGTGTGGGCGTCCTTGTCCTTTAAAAATCTCTTTCCGCAGATGTTCTGTCAGCTTGCCGAAACGGTGGAAACTGAGTGGTGCAAAATCTGGAATCGCTCTTTGTTGCAAGTGTGAAATGATGGACTCATGTATCATCGCCCGTAATGACTCGACTAAGGCCTTCGTGCAAGCGACAGTGATCGCGGAAGCCAGTGTGAGCACAACTTCCGATGCTGCAGACCAACTCGGACCATGGAATGAACACTTTCTATTGAGATGCGCATGTGCTGAGCATTGTCCGCAATAGTCACTCTGGGATTGCTGAGAATCAGTTTTTCGATGGATTGAACATTGTCTGCTGTTGTCGATGGTCTTCCTTCCCGACGAGCATTACCCACCTCTGTGCGGCCTTTGTAATATCGTTGGCACCATTTCACTGTGGCTGGATACGAGCCTGCATTTGGTCCATATAAAGCCAGAATTTCAAGGTGAATCTGTGTGCTGTTTAGAAGTTTTGCTCACAAGAATCGTACTGTCCCACGTACTGCAGCTTTAGAGTACGTTTCCAGTTGCTATGCCATTTCACGCTATGATGCACCTGTCATCCACAGAGAACGCTGTCTCCAGAAAACCCAGAACATGTACTCCATTTTGACAATGCACCACTCCTGTTGAGCAATGGTCTTAGCGTGAGACTACACGAGTAACTTACTTTTATGAAGTCCCAATGCACATTATTTTGCCTCATTACATTTGGCGTAACTGCGACGTGTTTGTTATTGTTGGGTGTTCCAGTGAGGCTATGTGGCGAAATTTCATCAGTTCTGCCCAGAAAATTTACTGTAAGTTATAATACAACATTTCATACTTTTATGTGTCTTACGTTTGTAATACTTACGGATAATGTAGAAAGGAAAATGCAAAATATTGTAGATAGGCACTTGATGGCAGCAGAATATTATCTAAACGCGTTGTGCCAAACTAAATATTAATATGAAACGTGGCTATAACATAATGTGTATAAACTTAGTAAGACAGCCACGGACCTCATCCAGTTCTATGGAATAAGGAAAAATTTCAATCATAGCAAAATCTGTTAAAAAATTCTTCTGTGGACTAGAGATATCTGTCAAACACTCATAATTTAATTGTATTTATGTTAGCTATTAGAAACTTCAGATCGCATTGTAAATGGTCAAAGATGTTTATCGCTGCACACTTCGCTTCTTCCTGGTCCATGTTAAGGTCGAGTAATGGTTAGCGTAGTTCAGGTTCCATTGTAGTGCTACATTTTTTACAATTAATGTTTCATGCTAGTGAATGTTGACTAAGATTTCATAAAGAAAAGAATTTTAACGCGAGATTAGTAATATTCCCAACCAACGACAGAGGTCCAAGGGTAGGTGTCACATTTTATAGTTACTAGTAGTTACTCAGAAATGAATACTTGCTTCGCTAATGAGTAGTTGCTCGAATTACTATACCACACAGCATTTGTTAAGAAGTCACAAAGTCTCCTATCACTAACTCAGCCGTTTGGAAAAAAATTTAAACTTCATACTTTTGATCGATTTTCGTCCATGCATTATGCGAGGAAGTCCATTCGCCTGCAGATTAGAAGAAAATGTGTGTGAAATCTTTTGGGACTTAACTGCTAAGGTCATCAGTCCCTAAGCATACACACTACTTAACCTAAATTACCTAAGGACCAACACACACACCCATGCCCGAGGGAGGACTCGAACCTCCGCCAGGACCAGCCGCACCGTCCATGACTGCAGCGCCTGAGACCGCTCGGCTAATCCCGCGCGGCTGCAGATTAGAAGAAAAGTGTGCTACGTAGGGGAGGGTCGTGTAGTATTGGACACATAAGCTTTTGCAAAATTATAATTTTCTCCGGAGGACATTCTTCACACCAAACAATACTACGATATGTCGCTTAACAGAATTACAAAGCTTGATGTCATAAGAAGACACGTTCGTCACCTCCCCAAACATCCGCGCGTGTTAAAGCGCCATATCCGGTAGGGAGAGATGTGCCGGCCCCACATCGAATCGATCAAGTTAGATTTGCCGGCCAGACTGGGTGTGGTTTTTAGGCGGTTTCCCGCATCTCACTCGGTGAATACCGGGATGGTACCCAAGACCGGCTTCAGTTACACGATTCGCAAACACTTAGAAAACTATAGCTCACTTTCACATGAATGACACTACACGCAGACACTTGTGATGCACATATTCCGTACTGTGGGGTAACGGGTAGGCGGCAGGAAGAGCGTCCAGCAACCCCTTAGACTAACAGTACCGACCTAGCGACGATACAGTACAAAAGTGCACGAAAAAGAAGAATGTACCACCGGGACAGCTATGATCTCTCCCTTTTATGGTCCATGCCGAAATGGTACCTTGGAAGAACTACTGTCGCTATGACTCCGTATGAGATCTAATAGCTCTAATGTCTCATTTTCCCATCGTAATCATTTCGTTATCTAAGTTTCATGAAAACTAATTATCAGCTAACATCAGCCCTCTAGTGCAAAGTTTAGTGCCCGTCCAAAGCCAGCACGTGCAGCTAGTGTTGCCAACTCTTTTCTTTTTTTTTTTTTTTGCCAAAATTAGGAAGACTGATCCGATAAAATAAATAGGCTAACGCATTTTTTTTTAAATCTTAAAACAGGTTTACTGCATCAACCAACCAAAAACGTCTTCCTAACAGTTACAAACTGAAGGTCTACAGACTGTTTTACTTAAAACTATATTTGCTTACAATTTTGGCAGCATCCTGAAGTTTGCGATCATTCTTCACAAATTTAACAAATTCTTGACATGTGTAACCAAAATTAACACTCAATTGTAATTCAGCATTCATTAAACCTGCATTAGAACGGTTCTTCCTATCATTTACTGTTCATCAAAGAAAGAATTATTTGTGTGTGAGCATTAGATGGCAGTATACTGAGAACAAAGCGAAGAAGCCTATTTATCTCCTGGACTTTAATCCCTTTTTTGTCTGTTTCAGTCATTAGAGATATCTAATTTTGCACTGTGTTACCATCAATGGAAATTTTTGTAGTTATATCTTTCAACGAAAAAAATTCACCAGGTAGGTTATCCTCGGCTATGTCTAGCTGAATGTGATACAACACCACTAACGCACCTAAAGAAGCTTTCTCGAATTCCACACAATTAGGACTATCGCTTGTGCACCGAAAATAGCTGGATAACTTATCACATGAATGAGATTTTCACTCTGCAGCGGAGTGTGCGCTGATATGAAACTTCCTGGCAGATTAAAACTGTGTGCCGGACCGAGACGAGATACTGGCAGAAGTAAAGCTGTGAGGGCCGGGCGTGAGTAGTGCTTCGGTAGCTCAGATGGTAGAGCACTTGCCCGCGAAAGGCAAAGGTCCCGAGTTCGAGTCTCGGTCGGGCACACAGTTTTAATCTGCCAGGAAGTTTCTTATCACATGAATTAATTCCCCTAACTTTGTTATTGTGTCCTTCTGTTCTGCCGTGCTGCCGACTGACAGTATTATCACTATGTGCTATGCTGAACACACGCTTTCAAAGGGAGCAAACCGCTTTATAATTGTTAACTTTTACCAGAGTAACCCATAAATAAGTTTCTTCCCATTTCTTATGATGTGTACATAAGTGTTTTTCTCTTTTTTTAGGCGGAATTTTGGGTTCATCCATTAGAGGGAACGAAAACTAATACGATAGCATTGTAACAAGAAACAACAATAAAACGGCAATGTGACTCGCGACGTGCCGCCGAATTAAACATAACATAATTTTTTTCTTTTTTTTATATCTTTTTCTGTTATGTTCTGGTTTTGAAGCCAGCTGGCCCGCTGTGCGGCAGTCACATTAAGATATCTGTCCACTGGAGAAACATTCCTATCGTTGACTTATGCAAAAGTTGCAGCATATACATTACTTATAATAAATAACATCGTCTATTGCAGATAATACTTCTATTAAATTGATAAGAAAGACTCAAAATATTCTGAAAAACAACAGGTGACAAAAAATTTGGAAGTAGCTAGACGCAAACCTGCTACATTTCTCTTAATAATTCCCGACGCTATCTAATGCACTACGGCTTCCATATGGCAGCAGCATATCAGTTACATGGAATACACTGCGGAACAGCTGTTTCTACAAGCGTCATTATTTGATATTTAACTATGACAAACTGTACCAAAGACGAAGGCTTTTGATAGTTCATCATGTCATAGCATTGAAACAGTATAATTTCATCGCATTCCTCTCCATGAGACGAAAATCTGACAGACCAGATTCTTCATTTCACGCTTCGCAGTGTAGTGGAACGTGGAATTCCAGGCTGTGACGTCACCAGTTCCTCGTCCACGTACTTTTTCCCGTACCGTGAGAGGACGGCTTCAGCGTGGCTTAGGTCTCTCTGTATGCAACGACCGTGCTACACTGCTACTCGGTAGGAAGCGGGCTCAAACCACAATGTGATCGCCATGAATTTAGTGCCGTGTCTCTCAATAAGGGAACATCGAAATGGTTCTGTGAACAAATTTGCATACGATTCCCTCTCATTCCTGGATAGCATGGCATCTCCAATGCTCTGACTGTACAATAGATCTCATGTAAAGCCTTATCTATCAGGCAGTGTTTTAGCTCAAAATACATTTCCCTGTGATTACAGCCGGACAAAGATAACTTTCAATGCAGCTCGTCCGTTTGCGAGATTCAAAACCTCTCTGAAACTCAGATTTTAATTTGAGAATGAGCAAGGACACGGGACCCTCCCCATCACAGAGTTCGCCTAAATGAATGTGGGAAACACCTTATAGATCAACTCATCCCGCCCCCACATCGGAACCCGGCAGATTGCAATCAAATAATGCCACACTCCTCCTGCATGACAGGCAACGCAATTATCAGCACAATGTACTGCTAAGTACTATTAAACGACCCCGGCGCTAATTATGCCCTGCAGTACAGCTCTCGATTATTGGTTAACGCGCATTACGAACGAGCACTTAGTGACACTAATAACCCTTAATATGTCTGCACTCGATTATTAAAGTGTATCTTAATTTTATAGACACAGCCGTTAACCTTTAGAACTCACTTTTATTGCGCAATAGCTTTCGCAATATTGATTTTTTTTCCCCAGCTGCTGTCTGAGTTTATTGCCAGCTTGTGGGCTATGTTAATTACTGTAAGCGCCGACGTCATCCAAGAAACAGCTACGTCGAAATGAATCAGTTCATTGACCTTTCCTTTCTCAAAATGGGAGTCCGTACAAGCCACCCTTATTTTTAAGGCAAACTGTCAAAAGAAAAGGAGTTTGTGGTATAACATCCCAACGGCAACATGGTAATCAGAAATGCAACAAATGCGTGCATCAGACTAAAATAAGGAAGGAAATTGACTTTACCATTTCCGAAGGAAGCAACCCGTCGTTGTCTTTAATCGATTTAGGAAATCACACGAACCTTAATCCGTTTCTCCAAATGCGAGTCCAGTGCCCTGATCACTGCGTCCGCTTGCTCTGAAGCTTTCTGTCAGGGAACATTGTATCACAATCAGTTGACAATGATTACACGATTTTGTGTATAATTAAGAGAATCAACACACGCTGAATTACAAATGCACACACACACACACACACACACACACACACACACACATACACGCACACACACACACACACACACACACACACACATGTCACAATAAACTTCTACAGTTGATCCACTACGAAACAGAATACCACTGCGCATCAAGTCAGTTCCATTGGCTCTCAAAAATTTTACTGCGCACGAGATCAACCTCTGCAGACAGTGTAACATTAACACCATCTACGAGTCCTCGTTATAAGTACTTTGGAGCTAAGACAGAGCTTTTTTCCTTCAGGGATAAAACACGGCACTCATTTTTATGTCAGTTGTTGTTGTTGTTGTTGTTGTTGTGGTTTTCAGTCCTGAGACTGGTTTGATGCAGTTCTCCATGCACCTCTATCCTGTGCAAGCTTCTTTATCTCCCAGTACCTACTGCAGCCTACATCCTTCTGAAGCTGTTCGTGTATTCATCTCTTGGTCTCCCTCTACGATTTTTACCCTCCACGCTGCCCTCCAGTACTAAACTGGTGATCCCTTGATGCCTCAGAACATGTCCTACCAACCGGTCCCTTCTTCTTGTCAAGTTGTGCCACAAACTCCTCTTCTCCCCAATTCTATTCAATACCTCCTCATTAGTTATGTGATCTACCCATCTAATCTCCTGCATTCTTCTGTAGCACCACATTTCGGAAGCTTCTATTCTCTTCTTGTCTAAACTATTTATCGTCCATGTTTCACTTTCATACATGGTTCACTCCATACAAATACTTTCAGAAACGACTTCCTGACACTTAAATCTATACTCGATGTTAACAAATTTCTCTTCTTCAGAAACGCTTTCCTTGCCATTGCCAGTCTACATTTTACATCCTCTCTACTTCGACCATCATCAGTTATTTTGCTTCCCAAATAGCAAAATTCCTTTACTACTTCAAGTGTCTCATTTCCTAATCTAATTCCCTCAGCATCACCCGACTTAATTCGACTACATTCCATTATCCTCGTTTTGCTTTTGTTGATGTTCCTCTTATACCCTCCTTTCAAGACACTATCCATTCCGTTCAACTGTTCTTCCAAGTCCTTTGCTGTCTCTGACAGAATTACAATGTCATCGGCTCAAAGTTTTTGTTTCTTCTCCACGGATTTTAATTCCTACTCCGAACTTTTCTTTTGTTTCCTTTACTGCTTGCTCAATATACAGATTGAATAGCATCAGTGAGAGGCTAAAACCCTCTCTCACTCCCTTCCCAACCACTGCTTCCCTTTCATGTCCCTCGACTCTTATAGCTGCCATCTGTTTTCTGTACAAATTGTTAATAACCTTTCGCTCCCTTCATTTTACCCCTGCCACCTTCAGAATTTGAAAGAGAGTATTTCAGTCAATATTGTCAAAAGCTTTCTCTAAGTCTACAAATGCTAGAAACGTAGGTTTCCCTGTCCTTAATCTTTCTTCTAAGATTAGTCGTAGGGTCAGTATTGCCTCACGTGTTCCAACATTTCTACGGAATCCAAACTGATCTTCCCCGAGGTCGGCTTCTACCAGTTTTTCCATTCGTCTGTAAAGAATTCGCGTTAGTACTTTGCAGCTGTGACTTATTAAACTGATAGTTCGGTAATTTTCACATCTGTCAACACCTGCTTTCTTTGGGATTGGAATGATTATATTCTTCTTGAAGTCTGGGGGAATTTCACCTGTCTCATACATCTTGCTCACCAGATGGCACAGTTTTGTAAGAACTGGCTCTCCCAAGGCTGTCAGTAGTTCTAATGTAATGTTGCCTACTCCTGGGGCCTTGTTTCGACTTAGGTCTTTCAGTGCTCTGTCAAACTCTTAACGCAGTATCATATCTCCCATTTCATATTCATCTACATCCTCTTCCATTTCCATAATATTGTCACTTACCATTTACTAATTCTCGGCTTCTCATCTCCTTTACAAAATGATGCACCATTCACATCGGCCTGACGTCAACTTTAGGTATTTGGCGTTGCCGAGATACGTATGTATTTCAATCTTCTATTAGTCCATCTCCTCCTCGCCATCTATTTGTCCATCTGCTCCTGCCCCCTCTCTCTGTCCATCTTCTGCTTTTCCCTCTCTCTGTCTATCTCCTCCTTCCCCCCCACCACCCTCCGTCCGTTTCCTCCACCCCCTCTCTCTGTCCACCTCCTCCATCACCCACTCTCTATCTCCTCCTGCCACTTTCTCTCTCTCCATATTCTTCTACCTTTCCCTGTATCAATTTGTTCCTCCCCCTCTCTCTGTCCATCTGCTACTTCCCCTCTTTCAATCAGCTCCTTCCCCCTCTGTCCCACTCCTCTTCCCCCCTTCTAATTCCTTTCCTCGTCCTTCCTTTATTTGTCCATCGCATCCTTCTCCCTCTCTGTGTGTCCATCTTCTCCTCTTCCCTTATCTCATCACATTATCACCCCCACCCCAATACGAGGCTGATGGTTCTAACCACACAGCATTTCTTTCCAGATCGTAGCTAATCTATGTATCAAATTTGGCTGAACTCGTCCCAGGAGTCTAGGATGACCATTTTGCCTGTGGCTTTGCCCACCTACGCACATGTCAAATATATTTCAGGTATATTTAACATTTTTCATACGTACTTGTACACATATTTCACACGGATCTCAAGCAAATTTCGTCCTGAAGTTTCATTTTCACGCAACTCAATGTACGCGACATCGTATCTTCTGAACTATTTGTCGTATAATGATATAATTTTGTGATACATTTCGTGGTGTGCGTCAATACTGTCTGCAAAATGTGTCAGGAATACAGTTAACAATAAAGGAGCAAAAAATTGAAACGTCGTGCTTCGTGCAGCAACGGTACTCTATTTACAGCGAAACTGCAGTAAGCTAAAAACTTTTTTTCTTTCATCATTTAATTGGGACTGTCAACGAGAAAAAGTTTCGTAAAGATTTGAAATAATGTGTAAAGTTTCTTGCAATTCATTAAGTGCTCTCATTCACAAATACAGGATGAGAAAAAGATGGGTATTCGCACATTGTAGGCTACACTACTCCTTCACTCCCACCCCTGTCTCTTTGATAGGTAGGCCGTTCTTACCCCCAGAGTGATTCTTTCCATATACTACACCATATGCGTACCATGTTTTGTTCAAATCACTTCAGTGGTTTAGAGAGAGATGTTGAACATACATACATACATTTTTATAATATAGATGGATTTTAGTCCATTTTTTTGGATATAATGAATTCGGCTAGTTACGAGTTAAATGTCAAACATTTGGGAATTCAGTAAGTTCCAAGATGCTCCCATAATCGATCAGATCGTGGGTAATGGCTGCAGACAGAAACTTGTACCTCAACTGACGTAACTGCAGTACTCAGTCGATCTGGTCTAACAACAACCATATATTTATTTCTTGTCTAATTCGATCGCTCACAAGCACTTGGAATGTTTATTAAAACAATATCATTTCACTTTGTTGTGTAGCAAGCAAATATGGAAAACCATTCACACGCCTTCATCAATGTATAAAATCACTGCCTCCAAAAAGAGTTATTTGCAAATGGTGCACAGGTCTTATACAAAATTTCACTTTTCAAACAGTACATAAAGAAATTTTGCTATGTATTCTGTCATTTTTTGTATGTATTGTGTGATTGTTATAATTTTTCATACTAATGCATAAAAAGTTTCACTAGAAATATTTCCACAAAACTACATAAAATTACGTAGCGCTAAAGGGCCAAACAAGGGATCTCTTTTCATTTTCAATATGGAACCAACCTTTTCTTCAACTGACGGATAACTCAGTAACTTTCTGCCTGTATCTAATATTCATGTTGTTTGACGCACAGAATATCGTCTTCTTCGTCTGTAGAGATGAGTTAACTTTAGTACAGATTATACGTAAGAGGATGTCTTACAAAAGGAAGTTATCAAGGTAGGTAGGTAGTTAGTGTTTAACGTCCCGTCGACAACGAGGTCATTAGAGACGGAGCGCAAGCTCGGGTTAGGGAAGGATTGGGAAGGAAATCGGCCGTGCCCTTTCAAAGGAACCATCCCGGCATTTGCCTGAAACGATTTAGGGAAATCACGGAAAACCTAAATCAGGATGGCTGGAGACGGGATTGAACCGTCGTCCTCCCGAGTGCGAGTCCAGTGTGCTAACCACTGCGTCACCTCGCTCGGTGAAGTTATCAAACAACCAAAAATGTGGATTACTGTTTGCCGAACTTGTCTTTACGGAGAAAGAAGATCGATACAAAACGGCTTACACTTTGCAAGGTACGTCTGGAAAAGTAAAAATAAAATTTCTGATAATGGCGATGCCTACACCAAAGTGCAGGGGACACTATCAACGACGCATGGAGTGGAACATCGCTGTAGGTCGGCAGCACAATTGTCTCGGTCTGCTACCTTCTCTCTGCTAGCTCGTATTTCGCATACTGTAGGCAGGGAGAGTGGTTTAAGAGGAAGCTGTACTGTTACGTGTACTCAGAGAAACATAACCATCTGAAAGCAGCCTTCGTCTAAGGCAGTACCTCTTACAGCTCTACAATTTCACCCGATCTATGTCTAAAATTATTATTAAATACAGGCCTTAGATTTGGAGTCTACGCCGGCCGAAGTGGCCGAGCGGTTCTAGGCGCTACAGTCTAGAACCGCGCGGCCGTTACGGTCGCAGGTTCGAATCCTGTCTCGGGCATGGATGTGTGTGATGTCCTTAGGTTAGTTAGGTTTAAGTTGTTCTAAGTTCTAGGGGACTGATGGCCTCAGAAGTTAAGTCCCATAGTGCTCAGAGCCATTTGAACCATTTTTTTGGAGTCCGCAGTTATACACAAAGGATTATCGAAGGATCAGTTTCAGGTCTACAGTTGCTAGCTGTAGCTCTACACTGATACAAAAACAGACTAATTATTTCAGATCCCTGTTATAGCAAACCACCACCAGCCTTACCATGACTCGTTGAATGGGGCATGGTTCACTGTGCTGTTGTTTAAGTTGGCAACCTCTTTAATGCTTTCCGACAGAACACAATGTACCACCATAAACAAAATTATTTATATTACCGCTCCATATTAGATATAAAAAACAAAATATGTAAACAGTACAAAGCTACTATCGTCGGGGTGAGTGTTTGAATCTATGCCTTAATCTGTCATCAAACACACATTTTATTTTATCTTGAGGCTAACAATAATGTTTCTCTTTCCGATCATTCCAAAACGATTTCAGTTCGTAATACCACACGCCATTCGTTCTGCAGAAATCACTTCATCAATCCGTTTTTCTTTCTTAGTTAGTAATCACTGCGATGCTGCTGATATTCATATTTTAGCATAATACATAGCTTCCTACTTGTAATAGCAGACTTGGTAGTTGTAAAACACTGATCTTGAGTATACTTTTAATTGGAAATGGACTGCTCTACTCGTCACGCTCCCACTGGGATGGTACTCATTCAGTTCTTGATTAGTTTAAAATATTTTTGTGGTATTTAAGAATTCTGCTATATTGTGAGGCAAATGAAAAGTCTGAAGTCCGTCTGATTATCATTAGTAGATTTCTTTTCAATGCTTACCCAGTTACCACTCTCGATCCTATTCCATTGGAAGTTTGATGCTGACAGTCACCAGGTGAGTCCACTATGAACAAACACGTGTGCCTGATTTGTTTTCACACCATGTCAGGAAGTCAAACCAAAAATTGCCAGTTTTAGCTTCTCGAGTATACCTGCCAACCTTTACCTTTTAGGGAACGTACTCGATGCACAGAAGGGTTCCAACACTTAGTATGTTCTGCAGGATGGTAAACTTGCCATTTGTGGAGAGGGAACCCACGTCTGGAGACTTCAAGCTTGTTTGAATTAAATTTAGTATCACAATTACTTATGAAATCCATTAGTCATTAGTGAATTCACGAAGAATGCATAATATCCTACCTGTGCATGGGCTATATCTATGGATATTTCTTGCTTCACGTCATAATTGTTTAGGTGTATTGTCTACCAGTGCAGTAACTGTAGACAGCATTACACTAAGTACCAGTACAAAAGTAACGAAATGACCAGTACGCTCCTTGCAGACATCAAAGTTGATGGCAATGGCTTTGTTCCTGCACGATTCTGCGCACAAAGAATTCCCAATTGAATTGCTCCATAACATTCAAGCATCTGCTGAAGATCATAATGTGTCCAACACATGCATGCATGACACAGTCAAAGACTTTGATCGCATTATTTCATCAAGATGACATTCGGCTATAAATTTAAAAATACAATATAATGTTGATAGGATGTTTAAAAATTAAGAAGTTAATGATGGGAAATTAAAAATAAAGTGCTCTCTCTCTCTCTCTCTCTCTCTCTCTCTCTCTCTCTCACACACACACACACACACACACACACACACACACACATATTTCTGTCATACTGCAGCCTGATCAGAGAATGTATGGGGTAATTTGTTACACTTTTGTTATAACATGTCGATGAATGAAATTTGTTACAATTTTGCTACAACATCAGCCAAAATGTTACATTTATGCTGTCTGAGGGCTAATATCTTACAATTTTGTTGTAACATGAGGCAGTTTGTTATAATTTTATGGTAATATGCGGCAAATGGTTACAAATTTTCTGTAACATTTGTATGTATGGGGCAGTTTGTTACAAATTTGCTGTAGCATAGGGCTATATCCTGCATTTTTGTTGTAACATGGGGAAATTTGTTACATTTCCGATATATGGACCAATTTGTTACAATTTTGTTGCAACATGATTATATATGGAGCATTTTGTTACTTTTTTGCTGTGACAAGGTGATATGCAGCACAGTTACACAGTTTCGCTCAAACATGAGGCAGTTTTTTGCAGTTTTACTTTAACATGGTGATGTATGGGGCAATTTGGTACATTTTTGCTGTAAAATGACGGTTTATAGGGTACTGTGTCATGTAGTCTCCACTGTGTGATACAAGAAGATGACAAACCTTTGCACTGCAAAATAAAGTTAATATTCTAGGATTGGATTGCTACAGAGTTTGACTGAAAGTGGATAACTGAAAGCATATCGAGCCTCCATTTCTCACCTATACGAATGTGAACTACTACTGTTCACTATGGCAATTCTTCAAATATCATGTAGTTTCCACTGTGTGACAGTATGGTTTAGCATTATTAGCAGAACATGGCAAACACTTTGAACTACAAGATGAAGCAAATACCGTAGCATGGGGGTTCACTACAATGTGGTTACATCGATTACTTTGATACAATGATCAAATTGTTCTCACCGATAAGTGCCGTTAATTTATAAGTTAGATCAGCAGCATTGTCCACGTAGGTTTTGTAATGTTATAGAACCAATTTTAATGTATTTTGGTTTCTGTAATGCATGGTACAAAGATCGCATTAATCTAGTCGACTAACCTACAGTTTATTTCAGAAGTGCCAAAAACCAACACATGTTGTTTTTGATAAGCAATATAGACAATTAGGATGCAGAAATACTTAATTGGATGGTCCACTGTGCTTGTAGAGTGTGGTATGCATATCAGTCTTTGGTCATCAATAACTGCTGAATAACATGTAAGTTGCATCAACAGTGCCAATATGCAAGTTAGGTGTATTTTTTAAATCTTATAGAACAATGAAGTAATGACAGTAGTGTCATGTGTATTTTGTGTTGGAGATCTTACTTAATTTGAGAAATAATTTTGTTTTGGTCCAAAGTTAAAATTTTCGTTTATGATCATAGATCCATAAATGTACTTCTATATGACAATAAGCAACCTGTGTGTATGTTTTTGTAATTCGCATGGCTGTTTACTTAGATAATTAATTCTATTTTGACGCAACAATTGTGTTTTCGAGATCTCGACCTTTCATCCCTGTATTGTTCCATCATTGTTTGGTCATGTTTACATCTTGGATCCAGAGCACTGTGAATTTTTACTTACGTATCACGATAATATGTAGTTTGTGTTACCGTCCAATAAAGATACATCGTAAAATTGTGCTTGGTCAGTTCGTTTGTCTTTAGTCATGTTGTGGACCTTAACATCTCGTATTTTGAAGAATTATGATCAGATTTTTGGCATTTTTTTGTAGTTGATTACGGAAACATGGTCTGTAAACGTTTTAGAGAGTCATGACATCGTAATTCTGATCAGTACATG
Source organism: Schistocerca piceifrons (assembly GCF_021461385.2). NCBI lineage: Eukaryota > Metazoa > Arthropoda > Insecta > Orthoptera > Acrididae > Schistocerca > Schistocerca piceifrons. Next base: position 220,879,445 of record NC_060149.1, read on the forward strand.
TTGCATGCTTCCTCAAAAGTTCATTTTTACACATAACTTCAGGAATGCCTAAACCACATGTAAGAAATAGCAATAGTAGCCTGTCTAATGAACATTTGAAACATGAAAATAATTTCATTACGCTAGACATAAACATTGTATTTTTATGGTGCTGAGGTATTTTTGCGGACATTTTAAATGTTTGCTTGACATTATGACGCTTGACAAGAAACAGAGAACAATTTACATGTGCAAATATTTAATCTGAGGGTCCACTGTGGCCTACACCAAGTGTAGGCCTAAACATCAAATTTCAGCTGCCTACATAGGATGTGATACATTCATTGATATATGTGTATACTGTCTGAAAAATGTGTCGTAAATAGAGTTAGCAATAAAGAAGTAATAAATTAAAGCTTCATGTCTGATGTGGCAGTTTTAAACTATGAACAGTGAAACTGTATTAAGCAATATCTTTTCCCCTTTCTTTATTTTGTGAGGGTTGTCAATGACAAGAAGTTTTGTAAACTTTTGAAAGAATGTGTAAAGTTTTTTGCAAGTCGCTCTCAAGTGCTCTAATTCTCAAATATTCTATGAATAAAGCCTGGGTATTCGCACATCATAGGCTACACTTTTTATTCATTCCAACTGCTTTGGAATCTGCATGGCTCACCCCCACAGCGATTCTTTCCAGACAGCAAGTGATTTGTCAACTAAGTTTGGTTCAGATCAGTGGTTTAGGAGGGGATGTGGAACATACATATATACATTTTTATAATACGTATATATATCTTCTTTCCATGACCAGATTTAGATGAAATAAAGCCTATATTTTGCCCCCAACTTACGGTCAAGTTACGTGTGAAAACCCCATGAAGGTTCGTCTAGCAGTTTTGGAGACTGACGTGCTCAAACAGACAAATAGACAGACTCGACGGTTTTACGGTTTTATTATTAGTATAGATACAGATATAGATGTTCAATACTGAAGTAAAGAAATAATTTTGATCTCGGACCAATTGTTTGATTTTGAAATAAATCTTTATTTTTTCGCCAACCTAGCATATCTATAAAAGTAGCCTTTATCACTAATCGATTCAGTTGAGCAGAAAGGTACACTTCTGCCTATCGAATTCGCAGAGCGACAGACGGTGGGTAAATCGATTCTGTAACTGCAGTGACCTCACTTTCATCCTTTTTTGAGCGAACAGTGTCGTAGCTTGTATTAATGACGGGAGTGAAATGTAACGTAAGATGTGCTGACATATTTACTACCTTTTACTGGAGGTAGCCAACGGATAATTGCTCACTTTGGAGCATTATGGACAGGGCCCTCCAAACAGCTAGGGATTTTGGTGAACTAACACCCCATTTGGCCAGAATTTTGCAAAACTGCTAGGATAAGGGCCAGAGGTGTACCAACTTGCCCAATCTGTGAAGCTTTTCCTCGTGAAAAAATCATCCAATTTTTCCGAAACTGTAATCATTTGTTTATCTGTACACGTACATCACATCTAAAAATTTCAGTTCCATTTGGATAATTCCTTCGTGGTGCGTCGTTTTTTTCCCTTGTCTTCGAGTGTATTTTTTATTCTTAACTAACCAGTCTCTGTTGAGAGTGATTCCATTCAAGGAGTTATTCCTAGAATGACTCACAAAGCACTCGAAGTTCGTAAAAACAATTGGAATCTTTATTCATTTTATTTTAAAAAATTTATGTGGTTACAACACAAAAATCATTTCCACTTCTGCTGTATTTATTTTATTGTAACACTACTAGTTTCTGCCTTTTATGCTATTTTCAAGTAATTTTCCGTATACAAGAGAGCACACTACATAATATCGATGAATAGAAATGTAATGATATGAATGCAATTTATCGGAAACTCACAAGAAAGCTAGTTACCAGCAATAGAAAAATGTGGCAAGCTTGAACATGGTTGTGTCTTTAAATTTAAGTGATCTGTTCGTTATGTGTAATTACGTAGGCTTCCGCTGCCAGAGTCAGTCGACATAAAAGTTTTCTGTGTATGGTACCGCGCCGTAAGGTATAAAACTGTTGCTCTTGGTGAAAAACCAACGTTTCAACCATAGTTGCAGCGGCCTTCTTCAAAGTCTATTGGGCTTCTGACCCAGACCTAAAAGAAGGCCGGTGCAACCGTGGTCGAAAAGATGGTTTTTCTCCAGCAGCAACAGTCTTATACATTATGACGCCGTACCATACCCAGAAAACTTTTATGTCGACTGTTCGGTATAGTTTACACATATGCTGTCTTGTTGGGTTGACAGTTTGACATTTTAATAAGGCATGAAACTTGCAAAGCTGTTACACTGGCCAAAGAATAAAGCTACTAAGACTACATATTTATTTGTGGTATTTGAGGAAAGTTAATAAAGAGTAAGAAATAAAAATAATACTGAAAATAAAGATTAAATAAAAAATATTAAAGTATATGGGGAGGTAAGATTAAATTTTAAACTTCATTTATTGTATGGACGATTTTAATTGGTCATTGGTCATTGTCACTGAAGCTATCGAGAACTTTCTGTTCTGTAAATCTGTTTTTTCATACAGCGGAAGTTGAAAAATGTCACCTTCTTTTAATAAATTTTTTGCTTTGATACCAACTACTAGGAAAACAAAAATTATTTTTGAGAAATGTACAATTATACTATAGCTTCTTATCAAATTTTCTTCCTATTCTATTTTTCACTTGAACAAATAACAGGCGTTGTAGCGTTTATGTTTCAAGTCATCGCTTGTAAGTCACAGTATTTTCGAACTATATACGTCCGTTCGCCTGAAGTATCTTCTCTATGTTTTACAGATCTACTGTCGCCTCCAGGACGAATCTTTTACTTTGCAGTTAATTGTAAGCTTCTGTGGAGATTCCAGTCAGTTGAAAAAACGTACTGAACTGCCAGGAAGTTTCTTAATGACCCACGCTTTGCTGCATGAAGAAAGATTCATCTTAGGTAAACCATCTCTCAAGGCTACTAACCCAGAAAGGTATGCAAGAGAGAGTTGTAGAAGTTTGGAAGCTGAATGGCACTTCGTGGGTTGTGGTTGGATAATCCAGACCGTAAGAGCATTGCTTGTCACTGGCCAACATCAGGATTTTAGTCTCTGACCGCTATGCTGTTATGTAAGGAAGTTTCTTCTGTCGTTTCACTGATACAGAGTAAGACAGGCGTAGCACGTTTGCTATCAGGGATGATCTAACGACACAATATTAGTCTATATAACTTAGTACAGGGCACACGTAGCGTGAAACAGTGGCTTGGCTTGTGTCTGATGTTGGCACTCGTTCCGTGGTATGGAGGTCCGCTGGAAATTGCGGCAATTCATCTGGAGCCACGGAGGCTACGGGAGACGCGATTGGCCTGACGTCTCATGAATACTGGAGAAGCAGTTCTCGTTGGGCGAGGCATTAATCACTAACAAGAACAAAGAGGGCCACGTGATTCACTAGCTACTCCGGAACAGAGGTGCCCTAATGAAATGCCGGCCGTGCGGCTTCCGTGGCAACGCTAGAGCAGTAGAATGTATGGCAGAGACCGCTTGGGAAAGGTTAATAGCGAGGGTAACGTTATTGGCTACGAAAGCCCAGTAAATAACGCTTACAAACTAAGTATACTTTATTTGGCGTTAAACGATTTAGTAATCGATTTGCTACCGCCAACAAATATCTCATACAAATTAAAATGTTAACCTCCATTTCTATCATGTTCTATCGTCCACTTTATTACTGGGCTGGTCGCAGTCAAACACTACGAGGATACCACATCATCCAAGCTGAAAAGACCAGGAACAAATAAGGAAGGCATCATACGGATTTTGCTTCGAAACCACTGATTATTATACACCTCGCTCTACAATTGTTAACATTAGTTTACGACTATGAAAACTTTATACAGATGTATTTTAGTATTTAATTTATTATTTGAAAAATGTAGGTTTCAATGCAGCCATGATCATCGTATTTCAGAAGTACGAGGAAATGTTTATGATTTCCAACAATAAGCCTAATGCTTTACCTTTGGTTCTGGTCATAAATTTTTAACGCATAGTCTGATTGCTTCCAATACACACAAACAACATATTCGCATTAAAAATGCAATATATACGTGAGATAAGTTCGTCATTACTCCCTCTGGAAATACTGTCTGTAGATTCCAAAGGAAATGTAGCTCGAAACACTATAAAACAACAGTACATAAGAAACGTTCCTAGAATATGTTACTGAATTTAAAATAAAGTTAGCTATGAATCCACAAGCAGTGCAATGCGTCAACTACGACAAAAAATGGTTCAAATGGCTCTGAGCACTATGGGACTTAACATCTGAGGTCATCAGTCCCCTATAACTTAGAACTACTTAAACCTAACTAACCTAAAGACATTACACACATCCATGCCCGAGGCAGGATTCGAACCTGCGACCGTAGCAGTCGCGCGGTTCCGGACTGAAGCGCCTAGAACCGCTCGGCCACCGCGGCCGGCGTCAGCTACGACAGTGAAATATATTTTTATTATAATATTACTATTATAAGAATGTCATTATTACTTTTTCTATGGTTTCATTCGGTGTACCGTCCCGTTCTGATACACCGAAATTGTGCTTTCTCTACACTCTACAACATTCAGATCTTTTTATTGAATTTTATAAAATATATTTTTAATTTTCATTAGAAAAATTTCAAAATATAAAATGAAAGTGAGAAACTAAAAAATACTGACTTTTCATGGAGTGGATAGACAACTTCCTTTCAGATGAAACCAAAGGACGGAATGTTTAGCTTTGAGGTCTCATCGAAATCAATGTCATTTGACACAGAGCACTGTCTCAGATAGGGTGAGATAGGTTCAGGGGACGTCGTTTTGCTAGATGAAACTTTCTGCCATTCGTCTGAAGTGATTTACGGAAACCATCAAATATCTTTTACTGTAAAGTCAAGCCCAAACTAATCACAACCGCTAAGTTTTTTGGAGAAATTATACTGTCTGTAATGTGTAAGTCTCGAATAAGTAAGTATGTACAGAATGAAATTGTAATTAATGACTTCCTCTTTGCTTACGATTCGTGATATACAGTTAGAACAGAGTTACAGTGCCTATTGGATACCATTATTGAAACACTATGAAGGTATCGCCAAAAAAGCGAAAAATTAGCCTCACAAAACGAATGATGATACGAGAAAATGGTTTCCGACTGTCACGAAGTTATTACTGCAAAATTTGCTGTTTTTATCGTCATTTAGACCTCTAGTAAAGCGTATTTATGTGGGATCATGAAATTACCGAAGTATTTGTTGTGATTTGAGGTATTACACACAAGACTGTATTTTTTTGAGTGCTGATCTACGAAAGTACCGTAGCCAACAGTCTTCGCCCGAGTACTTTTAGTTGGTTTCATTTCAGCCTAATAGACAGGCCAGGCAAGATACGAGGCATGTTGTTCTGTGAATGCGGCTCCCACATTTCACACAACAAGTGATGGTATATCGTTTTATTGGAGAATGTGCCCTGCAGGGCTGAGAAGTCTTTGTTCGTTCTGTTTATCTTCTGGTTGCGAATCATTTCAGTTTGAACAGTGTGAAGTGCTTGAGGCGTTGGCCAGCATTTCTTTGTACCTAAATATTTTTCATTCACTCATTTTTCTCACTTTCGAGCAAGCGGCAATTTTCCTTAGAACCAGTGCTAATATTAAAATTGAATTTTGTTTCTTTTTCTGGATATGTTTTCGTGTGCTCCCTGCCAATCTCAAAATTTGTATGGTTAACTTTCCCTGAAATTTATATTTTCCGTCACCAACTTCACTTATATTTTGATGAGTACAGCTATTTTCAGGCTAATCGAACAGTCCACACGTGTACTGCCGGTTCGTGGAGCCCAACGGCCAAAGTATGTATTTCGGGAATCAGACATGTCACCATGTGCTGATGAACTGACCAGTCTCTGTGCTTTCTGACCCATGAAAGAAGTACGTGCCGCTATGAGCAATGGTCTATTGCGAGTGTGTATTGCATGCAGTTTGTTTCACAATGGTCGTTCGAGATCTGGTTGAGACGGATCTAGGCCCACAAACAGCAGCAATAGGCGACTCTCATATGCTAACAACAAAATTTTCGGTCATATTCTCACAAAATATCTGTTTTTATGTAATTGGAGATTAAAAATCTTTAAATTTCAAGATTTGGTCAAGTGATCTAAAACGCTCTGTTATTGGCTGATGCACTGGGGACGACACATGCTAGGAGTAAGATGAAGTGATACATGTGTTGCAGAAGTGTAAGCAGAATTTACAACCGTTTTTCCTTACTTTTCCTGTAAAGGATTTAAGCAACAATGGAAAGGAATTTTGTGAAAACTGATAGTGGAAACATTCCGAAAGTTGATGCGTTTATGGTTTCTTCGTTCTTCAAAAACAACTCAGAATCTAATGTTCCGGAAATAAGAAACGTGAAAACTGCATTGCATTGCTACTGAGACGGAAGTACTGCGACTCAGTAATAAGCCGCAGAATTGTTTTAAAAATGAGGGAATCTGGAACTGGATTATTTGTTCCGTCCATGCTCAAAAGGTTTTACAGGGCGACTTGTGAAATCCTGCACAAAAAACACAATGGAATATTCTTCATTAAGAAGATAATTCTGATTGTTAACTGCTGTGGCTATTGCCAGAACTACTACTATTTACCAGGTACCTCTTTCCTGAATTTTCAAAAAAGTCAGATAGTATAATAAGACCCTTAGGGAACTGCAGAGTATCACTGTGTTTGCCTTCAACAGCTTCACATATTACAGTTTTTCTGTTCTCCAGGTCATTAATGTAAACCACAGGAAAATTACGTCTATAAAATAAGCAGATGACGCAGCAGAAAATTAAAGTATCTGTTGTTCTACTGCATACTTAACCGCTGCTGAAACACTATGATTTACAAGTGCTTAAGCAGGACAACTTTCATTTTGTCGTGATTCCCTGATCTTATTACATTTCCTCGTAGGTTTCAAGCATTGTTCAATTTTTCTCTTTGTCAAATTCTTACAGCTTTACAACAGAATCAAATGATTCAAATGGCTCTGAGCACTATGGGACTTAACTTCTGAGGTCATCAGTCCCCTAGAACTTAGAACTACTTGAACCTAACTAACCTAAGGACAGCACACACATCCATGCCCGAGGCAGGATTCTAACCTGCGACAGTAGCGCCTAGAACCGCTCGGCCACCCCGGCCGGCTACAACAGAATCAATGGAGACAGTTGGTAGTGGCAAATTACTGTCTTCAACGTCTTGTTATGGAATAATAATTTGGTCGGAAATTTTTAATCGTTTCTCAGATTCTTCAGTGAGCTACATCAGGCATGAAATACAGTTTCTGAACACCATCCTTGTGATTCAACTCAAATTTATCAGGAGTAAAATGAAGCTAATAAATGAAAATAAATAATAAAAAATAGTATGTTATAGATGTTATAGAATTTAAAACTGTTACATAACTGTATTATGAATAAAGTAAACTTAAGAGGACGCTAGTATTGAGCGAAGAGAACAGGAAGGAAAAAGAAAAAGAAACACCTGCTAAAAGTGAAGCTCGACCTTGCGATCATTGCATTTGAAATCCAGCACGCCTCCTATTACATTACAAGCGACAACACGTTTAGATGCCGGCCGGTGTGGCCGTGCGGTTAAAGGCGCTTCAGTCTGGAGCCGCGTGACCGCCACGGTCGCAGGTTCGAATCCTGCCTCGGGCATGGATGTGTGTGGTGTCCTTAGGTTAGTTAGGTTTAATTAGTTCTAAGTTCTAGGCGACTGATGACCTCAGAAGTTGAGTCGCATAGTGCTCAGAGCCACGTTTAGATGAAGTGTTTACTTACAAAATGATCCTCACATAAATAAAAACGTGTAGTGACCACTTCCTTATTTGTATCTCTGCGAGGGTGTTGCAACCACATTTTACGCATCTTCTCATTCTTTGAAATACTCAGAAACAACTTTTAGCAGTTTTTACAGATGCATTTGCACAATGTAGTACTACGCGTCCTTTGGAACCCATTTTCCAAGAGTAAATTCCAAAACAAATTATCACTGTGAAGACCTTTTCGACAGTAGAAGCAGCGTGCTAACCAGTGGCGTCGTAAGCATGACGTGACTCAAATGGAGCGTTTTAGCGGGATTTCAAGCTTTTTGAATATCATTTCCTGTTTTTCTAATACCAAAATTCATGAAGAAGGAAAACATGTTATAAGCATAAAATAACATTATCAATCATTCAAGACGATTACCAGAAAACAGTCAAGTACCATATTCCTGTGTGGTTTGAAAATGTTTGTTGCTGACATGCCCCGACACTCGTCTCCGATCCCTGTCGGTTCGGATCTATTTTACGGCAGGTGTTGCTAATCTGTGTTACAGTATACCGTTCCCCGCGCAGACATAGGACTGTCTGCTTCGATGCTCCAACAAAAAAGGTGTCCTCATTCAGGGTGCTGTAATATGCGCCATTCAAACATGGTAGCTGCTTTCTGTCACGTCACCACATCGATCCATCTTACTGCACTAACTCCATACAAATGACGCACATACGCACCACTTCAATACCGTGACTTACGTCAGAGGTGGTGATCTACATAAGCGACTGGCACCAGTTATACACTCAGAGACAAAAAAAAAAAAAGACGCTCCACGAAGGAATTATCCGAAGGGGACGGAAATTGGTAGACGTGATGTATATTTATATACAGATAAATTATTATAATTTCAGTAAAATAGGATGATTTATCCAAGAGAAACAGATTCACAAACTAGCAAGTCAATAACGTGTTGGTCCATCTCTGGCACTCAGGCAAGCATTTATTCTGCTTGGCATTGTTTTTCAAAGATATGTGACATTTTACGGCTACATCGATGCAAAAACGCGAACATAATACAATACCAGGAGAGGCTCCTGTATAGCAGTATATTCAAAGACTGAAAGTATACGAATGTATTAGCCAAATATGTTGTAGAAGTGATTAATGGCACAGACTACTTAGTTTTATGGGCAAACTGGTGATGAACAGCCTGAAAAATAGGGGAGACAGAGGGGAGGACCTTGTCTATGAAATGGGCCACCATCCTATGTGTAGGTAAGACTTCGCATATAATTGCCAAAAATCTGAAATCCATGAAAAATACTCCAGCTTTTTACACTACGAATGCTGTTGCTCACATTGTGTTCAACAATAAAAGTAAGGCTCCATCTTTAGAATAGGGTGAAATTTATAGCATTTTCTGTAGTCTGTGTATCAAATTATATGCAGGTCAACCAATTAGGGTTTATTTATTTAAGCGTATGGCTAGGACCCCCCGTCGGGAAGACCGTTCGTCGGGCGCTTGTCTTTCAATTTGTCGCCACTTCAGTGACCTGCCGTCGATGAGGATTATAGGATGATGATGAGGACAACACAACACCCAGCCCCTGGGTGGAGAAAATTCCCTGATCCATCCGGGAATCGAACCCGGGCCCAGAGGACTGACAATCTGTCACGCTGACCATTCAGTTGCCGGAGTAGGGCTATAACAACTAGAATGACTGAGCATAAAAGGAGCTGAAGGTTAGTCCACCTTTGCTGAACCTGATCTGAATGAATGTCATTCATTTGATTTTAACTGTGATGTTTTCCCTAGAAGCACCAAAGGCAGAAAAATAACATTACTCGAAATTCTGGCCATTAATAAACACCAATCGAAGAATCCTGATCTGGTCCTTAACAACTAAACACAGTTCCCTTACTCACGCTCACTAAAGTAACAGAAACCAGTTAATATTTCTCTCACCATTAGGTAATATGCTTGTTATAACTGTTCCACATCCACATTCCTTTGACTCCTTCCTCCCCTCTGCCCCATCCCATTTTTTCAGGCCGTTCATCACACTCACCAGTTTGTGTACATAATGTAGTAGTGTGTGCCATTACTAGCTCGCACTCGTGAAACATATTTGGCTTATATATTCATGTACTTTTAACCTTTGAATATACTGTGATACAAAATTTATTTGCTCAGAGCATCTTTGGGTATTACATTACACTTGCGTTTTTGTATCGATGTAGTTGTAAAATGTCACATATCTTCGAAGAACAATCTTTGTACATCTCTGAACTCTCCCTGAAGTTGTGTAGACTATCTCTTTAGCGTTAAGTTAGATGATGGACTAGAAATCCGAGAGCCAGTTTATAACGAGCTATTAAATAAATAGACTTTTACTGTGGAACATTAATACTGTGTATTCAGGTTCTTACTGTGTCTATGTTCCTCCAAGAAATAACGAAATATTCCATAAATATTATCAAAAGAAAGCTTGTTAAGCGAAATAAGTTTCCAAACCACAACTGGCATCGTTTACAATCTGACGATAATAGAATGAAAAAATCAATTTTTACTTCAACAACAGTTGCGATTTTAGATTACTGAAATTAGTTTAGTGATATTATTTGATTGAAAATGTCTCATTATTTGCGGGGCGCATATTAACCACAAAGGAATTCGACTGAGAGAATTAGCAGCAAAATTTATCATCATATCGCTGTCCATATGAGATCATTTGTGGAAGGTCAATTTGCCAAACAATTCTTGGTCGTAATAGCAGCAGAGCTGTGTATTCAGTTAGTTCCGTAATTGCAGTCGGAGTCCCTTTCTCGATAGACTAAAATATCCCAAAAAGATGATTTTGCGGAAGATACGGAGGCGCATCTAACAACGAAAATCAGCAACAGTGTTGAACTTTCTTTGCCTCTGGATGCTTGGACTGAAGGGCACAACAAAATGTGTTTGATTCTCTGGACGTCGTTGTAACAGAAGCGCTTCAGCTATTATTGGTGAAATCCTTCGGTTAGCCGCATGAAAATAAAAATGGAGAATTATGACCTGTCGATTATTGCTATACATTGTACGACTCAGCTGCAAAATTCTGCGTTCAGATATTGAAAAACCAAGTAACTGAATGAGCTTAGTTGTAAGAAGCAGTAAACAAAAGTGTGAAAGGAATTTGCCACTGGCATTTGAAGGCATTTTTTGACGATTTCTGTTGCAAATTAGCGATTATCCATGATATTATTTTAGCCGTTTTGTGAACTTTATCAAGAGAAACCTTTAATCCTGGAGACGGAAGAAATGTTCCTGAACTGTATGATATAGTCATTTAACTGGTGCTACATGACATGTACGCTACTTTGAAGTGTCACTAAAGGCAAATATGTGGTCATCATTCATTTAAATGGCAAAGCTAATGTGGTCAGGATGAAACTGTCGCTCTGGGAGAAGTAACTGTAAATTATAAATCCCTCGTATCATCCGAACCTCTCGTCATTAGCCAACATTGATATTGTTACGAGATTTTGGTCACAATGTAGACGTTCTAAGTAAGCTGACTACCAAAATCTGATACAAAGTTTGTCGATCCATCGCATCTGGAAGTATAATTAGTACTTTCGTCTCGCAATGCGTTCTGCGGATGTTGATTCTGTAAATCAAGCATTGCAGATGAAAATCATAAAATACTGTGCGATACTCAATTAACAGGCAGACATGAGAACACAAAAACTTTGAACAACAAACATTTACCACAAATATGGTTCCAGAAACTTCATAAAGATGCAACACGGAAGTTAAGTCTCTTTGGATTAAGGAGTAATTGCGAACAGTATTTCTTTCTTTGTGAAAATATGTTAAATGAGACTGACAAGTGAAATGTTCCGTATTAGAGAATCGTCTTAATAGCGCTCAGTCAATCGTCCTCAGAAATGAGGGACAAGGAAAAGCAAAGAAATAAAAAGACTATATTGTACTAATGTCGTGTATTTTCATTGTATTTATTTCTCATTGTTGCGTAGTAATTTAATTATTGGATATATTGAGGACTGCTCGTTTTTATTTAGTTCGTAATTATTACTGATAAACGGGTAAACGTAATTTAAGTTGACTACAATTATCGTCATCTTCATTAAATGTAGAGATCCAACAGGAAAGCTGCGCACATTAGCAAGCCGCTGCCTGAATTCGGGGACGCACGCCGGCTTCGGATCGAATCGGCCCAAGATGGGGCCCGGTGTGCTGGCCAGCCAGGATGTGGTTTTTAGGCGGTTTACCACATCCGACTATGTGAATACCGTGTTGATGCCCACGTTCCGCCTCAGTTACAGGAATCGCATACATTCAGAAAACGTTCGCACACTTTCTCGTGGAATAACACTGCACGCGGTGATGGGATAGAGAAATTCCGTTCTGGCGAGAGATGAGGGGAGGAGGGAGGGAGGGGAGAGGAATAACGACAGTAAGAGGAAGGGCATCTGGCCACTATTTACCACATTGTCAAATCCGAGGAATTAACACCCTGACCATGTGAAGACAAGGGATAAAGGCCAGAAAAAAGAAGATCCTCATTATATACAGGAGACGCTTAGTCAGTATTTTGGACACTTTTCTGCTATTTCTTTCGTTCTCAATTCCTGAACTGGCCACGAGAAGGTTTATTCGTGTATCGAAGGTTGAACTGCGACTGTTGTCTTTAACTTAAGCCACCGCTGTTTGAGACAGAATGAGACTTGATGCAAGCGCGCCATGGCCTCGTTCTTCGTGGAGCATGGGCGAAATCTCGATACTACAGAGAGCAGTATCGTGAACAGTTCGTTCAGAATGACTGATCACATAATCGTGTATCCGAAAGCTTAAAAACGCTGATTTTATCTTAAAGTACACTACTGCCCATTAAAATTCCTACACCAAGAAGAAATGCAGATGATAAAAGGGTATTCATAGGACAAATATATTATACAAGAACTGACATGTGATTACATTTTCACGCCATTTGGGTGCATAGATCCTGAGAAATCAGTACCCACAACAACCACCACCTCTGGCCGTAATAACGGCCTTGATACGCCTGGGCATTGAGTCAAACAGAGCTTGGATGGGGTGTACAGGTACAGCTGCCCATGCAGCTTTAACACGATACCACAGTTCATCAAGAGTAGTAACTGGCGTATTGTGCCGAGCCAGTTAGTCAGTCACCATTGACCAGACGTTTTCAATTGGTGAGACATCTGGAGAATGTGCTGGTCAGGGCAGCAGTCGGACATTTTCTGTGTCCAGAAAGGCCCGTACAGGACCTGCAACATGCGGTCGTTCATTATCCTGCTGAAATGTGGGGTTTCGCAGGGATCAAATGAAGGGTAGAGCCACGGGTCGTAACACATCTGAAGTGTAACGTCCACTGTTCAAAGTGCCGTCAATGCGAACAAGAGGTGACCGAGACGTGTAACCAATGGCACCCCATACCATCACGCCGTGTGATACGCCAGTATGGCGGTGACGAATACACGCTTTCAATGTGCGTTCACCGCGTGTCGCCAAACATGGATGTGACCATCATGATGCTGTAAACAGAACCTGAATTTATCCGAAAAAATGACGTTTTGCCATTCGTGCTTCCAGGTCCGTCGTTGAGTACACCATCGCAGGCGCTCCTGTGATGCAGCGTCAAGGGAAACAGCAGTCATGGTCTCCGAGCTCATAGTCCGTGCTGCTGCAAACGTCGTCGAACTGTTCGTGCAGATGGTTGTTGTCTTGCAAACGTCCCCATCTGTTGACTCAGGGATCGAGACGTGGCTGCACGATCCGTTACAGCCATGCGGATAAGATGCCTGTCATCTCGACTGCTAGTGATACGATGTCGTTGGGATCTAGCACGGCGTTCCGTATTACCCTCCTGAAACCACCGATTCCATATCCTGCTAACAGTCATTGGATCTCGATCAACGCGAGCAGCAATGTCGCGATACGATAAACCGCAATCGCGATAGGCTACAATCCGACCTTTCTCAAAGTCGGAAACGTGATGGTACGCATTTCTCCTCCTTACACTAGGCATCACAACAACGTTTCACCAGGCAATGCTGGTCAACTGCTGTTTGTGTATGAGAAATCGTTTGGAAACTTTCCTCATGTCAGCACGTTGTATGTGTCGCCACCGGCGCCAATCTTGTGTGAATGCTCTGAAAAGCTAATCATTTGCATATCACAGCATGTTCTTCCTGTCGGTTAAATTTCGCGTCTGTAGCACGTCATCTTCGTGGTGTAGCAATTTTAATGGCCAGTAGTGTAGCTTTATTTGCAGTTGTTAGTTATGAAGGATAATATAACGCTGACGCGCGACGCAGACTGTTCGTTGTAGTGTTCTTGACTATAGCGCGTGCTTCTTGAGCCGTTCATAGTCAGCCATGCTGCGGCCTAGTGTTTGCGGAAGTCGGCAGCTGTAATAGCGAACGTTGTTCAGGGGTCAGAGACCTTTATGCAGACGCGACTTCCGCCTCGTGTGGGTGGGACCGTAATACGAGGCCAGGCAGAAGACGCGGCCGCCTGTTGCGGCGCGGTGGCAGGAGGGAGAGACGCCGCAGTTGACGTCATCGGCAGCCCCCACTGCTATACTCCTACACCGCTCCTCCTAAGAGTCGGCAGGCAACGTGTCGACACTATCATATAACTGCCAGCCCCAAAAATTACTTAAAGTGGTGGAACAGAACCTCGCTACGTCTTTTAATAACATTGTACAATAAATGTAAGTGGCTATGACTTCTATTTTTTTTTAATTTTCAAACTTTTTAAACTGTTACGGAGCATCACGAAAATTCCGCCACTGTGCATAATAAAAACACAGAATGATAAGAAAAAATCTGATGAGCTTGTAACGGTGTTGCAGAGAAGTCTGTGCCGAGAAATAATTCTTGAGAAAAATATTCGATGCGTTGCGACGTTACCGATTTAATTAGCATTGGAGTTAGCCAATCAGGCCGTTGCGCGCGCAAACCCAACCAGCCTGCCAGAGACAGTGTCGTCAAACGCGTTTTTCGTTTTGTTTCCTCAAACTGAACGAAAGTAGCTTTTGCTCATGTAGCTTAAGTTTATTGCTGTGGCCTTCTCCACCAGACATCACGGCGCCTACAGTATCAGCAACCAAACTGACAGCCTGCAGCCGCGGGTTGCCCGCTTCGCAGGCACCCCGAAGCACTAAACAACCGACAGGCAATATTGATGAACGGCCACAACAACTACAACAACACAGCAAAGACACCAGCGGCCACTACCGGCCCACATAAACATAAGGAAGGGGTCGCTGCAGATCCCGAACTATTTTCACACGTCAAACCACGTGATGGAAAATAGTTCCGAGGTACTCATCCGCCGAAGCGCTATAAAGGCCGGCGCTCAGCCGCACGTGGGCAGTTCATCGACCGCCAGCAGACGTGGGTAGCTGCCGCCCCGACAGCACGGCTTGGATATTCTCGTCGATCTCTGGATTAGGCTTGGTATATCGGAGAAGTCTCTGGTGGAGACTAGTAGGAAATTATTTCAGTTGTTTTCTATGTTATACTTGTATGTAGTTGTGATTCGAAAATGGATCACTGTTTTGTGTTAGTGTTATACTTGGAGAATTTGTTTAGGTTAATTGAACAGTTCAATAAATGTTTTCGGACTTTTATCGTTACTTTCTTCTGCTTACGCAGACATATCATTTATCACTTCCGGAAAAGACACATCTTAACTGGTAATGAGCATTTGAACAAGTGATGACTCACGGACCCAAAGATGCCTGTGCATTGCCGCATTGTAGAGCGCGTGTAAGTTCTTGAATTTGCGCCCGCAAAGACCTGACTAGCCAACGTCATTGCTAATTAAATCAGAAACGGCACACCGTGCCTAATTTTCTTCTGAACAATTATTTCTGAACAGAGGCTACCTTGTAACACCCTTACAAGCTTTTCAGACTGTTTCTGACCACCCTGTATACCCCATCAGCCCAAATAGTTTCGAGACTGTATAATAATTTAAAAAATGATAGTTGTAATGTTTCAGTTGTTCAAAAATGTACAGCTGTGTGTGAATTCCTAGACTTACACACTACTTAAACTAACTTAACGCTAAAGACAACACTCACAGCTGTGCCCGAGGGAGGAGTCGAACCTCCGGCGTGATGGGCCGCACGATTAGTGACATGGCGCCTCTAACCGCGCGGCCACTCCGCGGGCCTTCAGGTGTTCTACATAGTTTCCTCCAACATGAATATAACTCACAGAAAGTCCATATAACCACGTGAAACAGTCGGAGAAGTCCTTCTTTGGGATGTGGCTGAACTCGCGCGTCACGTTGTCTTGAATGTCGGTTATGTCGTCAGAGTGTCGACCCTTCATATGAATTTCTACACTTTGTCATTTTGTGGTAAGATCGTATCGATAACACAAAGTGTTATCACTCGTGATAATTTTTCCAGAAAAGAATTGTCCGCGTTTTGCATTTCAATAAAGTTGCGACAGGCGACCGCTTTCTACAAACTTCATTTTTTAGACGTTTGTATTCTCTTTCTCCTGTCTCTTTTGCTGCATTTTTATACTTTCTCCTTTCATCAATTAAATTCAGTATTTCCTGTGATATCGGGGACTTAGAATAGTCCTTGCCTTTTTACTAATTTGATCATTTGCTGCCATCACTATTTCGTCCTTGAAAGCTACTCAATTCTCCACTTCTGTATTCCTTTCCCCTGTTTCAGTCAATCTTTGAATCATGCTCCCTTTGCACCTGTCAACAAACTCTGACTCGCATTCGGAAGAAGGACGGTTCAAATCCAGGTACGGCTGTCCAGATTTAGATTTTCCGTGATTTTCTTAAATCGCTCCAGGAAAATGCTACGACGGTGCCTTTTAAAGGATACGGCCGATTTCCTGCCCCATCCTTGAAACAATCCGAGCTTGTACCTCGTCTGTAATGACCTCGATATCGGCGGGACGCTGAACACTAATCTTCTACATCCATACTCCGCAAGCCACCTGACGGTGTGTGGCGGAGGGTACCTTGAGTACCTCTATCGGTTCTCCCTTCTATACCAGTCTCGTACTGTTCGTGGAAAGAAAGATTGTCAGTATGACTCTGTGTGGGTTCTAATCTCTCTGATTTTATCCTCATGGTCTCTTCGCGAGATATACGTAGGAGGGAGCAATATACTACTTGACTCCTCGGTGAAGGTTGTTCTCGAAACTTCAACAAAAGCCCGCACGGAGCTACTGAGCGTCTCTCTTGCAGAGTCTTTCACTGGAGTTTATCTATCATCTTCCTTCCTTTTTTAAAAATCCTATCTTTTTGGAAATTCTTCGGTTTTAATCTACAGTTCATAACCAATAAATTATGCTCAGAATCCACATCTGCCCCTGAAAATCGTCTTATAGTTTGAAATCTGGTTCTGATATCTCTGTCTTCGTTTGTCTAACCAATCTGAAACCTTCCAGTGCCTCAAGATCTCTTCCTCGTATACGACCAACTCTCGTCATTCTTAAACCAAGTGTTAGCTATGATTAAATTATCGTCTGTCTAAAATTCTACCTAGCGGCATCCTATTTCCTTCCTTTCCCCCAGTCCATATTCTCCTACTATATTTCCTTCTCATCCTCTTCCTACTACCGAATTCCAGTCACTTATCACAATTAAATGTTCCTGTCCCTTAACTGTCTGAATAATTCCTTTCTATCTCATCATACATTTCCTCGATATCTTCATCTGCGCGTCTAGTTGGCATATAAGCTTATACTGCTGTGGCGGATGTTGTTGGTGTTTCCGTCTTGGTTACGATAATGCAGGGGTTCCCAACAAAATTTTCTCGAGGACCCCCTCACCGAGCATGATTGGTGCCTTGTCATATCACAGTATCAAGTACCTAAAAAAGCCAAATTAAGAGTCTTTCTATAAGTTTTCTATTTTTTGGTACTTAGAAAAAACATTGTCATATTCATTATTGAAAAAAATATTGAGCTTAAAACTTTTTCAATTTGGCCATCATTGTTATTGTTAAATTTTTGATTATTGCTCAAAGTCTTTGTCTTCAAATTTGGGTGTTTAGTATAACAAATTCTTTAAAAAAATAAAAATTGAATACGAACTGAAAATGACAGGAAAAAATTAAAACTGAGTGTATTGGTCTTTCAAGTGTACTACATTAGAGATTGCATTGAGTAGACATGTGTGAAAAATAAGAAAACACTAATTTCATACAAGGTATTATTTATTTGAAAAAAAAAATACAGTTATAACAGAGTACTCCATCAGTATACAGTTAGTTTTAATTTTCAGTTCTTAATGAGATGAGTTCAATCAGACCTTTGAGTCCATTATTTCTGAAATATTATTTTCTAAATTTGAAAATTTCACTCTGAAATCCGACCGCATGTCGAGCCGATTCTGGCGGCATCCAGCAGAACTATTTGCCTCTATCTAATTCTAGTTTTGCGCTAGAGTGTGCTAGTGTCAGTTGGCTCTAGGAAGACGCTAAACGCAGAAGTTAGCGTTCGCTAAGGCTCTGCTCATGCTGGAAGCGGCCAAAACAAAACATATGTTATCATATGAAATATATTTAATATATTTTTTATTCTAATAGTATCTTGCGGACTCCTCTGGCGTAGTTCGCAGACCCCTAAGGGTCCGCGGACCGCCTGTTGGGAACCACTGCGATTATGCATTCACTATGCTGATCACAGTAGCTCACCCATATTCCTACATGGTCCAGGCACATTAATGTGACCACCTGTCAAAAGCCTGAATCGGAACCTTTCACATCGTGGACCGCTGCGAGACCTGCAGGAAGAAGGTCAAGCTCTGGAAGGTAGCGACAGGGATGTAGAGGCATGCCGACTCACGTGGAGGTTGAAGATCCATGGCGAGAACAGCCCGTCGACGTGGTCCCACATATTCTCGATTGGGTTTTAATCTGTGGCATTTGGTGGCCATGTGAGTACGGTATCCTGATGCTATTCGAACCATGCATGTATACTGCGAGCTATACGAGACGTTGTGTAGTCCTGCCGACAAAAAGCAAACTGCATGTAGGGGTGGACATGGTCTCCAACGATAATGCATACTTGTATTGATGCACTGTGCCTTCCAGAATAACGAGATCTGCAAGTAACACCACGAAAACATTCCGTGGACTACAACACATGCAGGGTTGTTTGCTTTGAGGCGTTTCGCGCTGTACAAGGCAAAGGCCTTCTGCCCGATGGAGCAAAAGATGTGACTCGTTTTGACTCATTTGAAGAGGCCATCTGTCGCCATTAAGCGGACGTCCAGTTGCGATATTGGTGTGCAAATTGCAGCCTTCGTCGCCGACGAACAGCAGTCAGCATGGGTGCATGAACCAGGCACCTACTACCTGCCATCGAGGTCCTTTAATTGCCACTATATCTAACTTCAGCCTTTCAGTGACTGGTGCACTGGCCAGTCTGGGTGTAGTTTTTAGGGGATTTTCCGCGCTCGTTTAGGGAAATTATTGGTTGGTTCCCACTTCCTGCGTAACAAAATATGATACATTAACAGTTAAAATTCGACCAGACACAGAGGTACGTTTACAGAATTCTCAGACTCTACTCGCTCAGTTCGCTTTGACGACTGTAACGACAGGAACGGCACCGGCCGCAAAAATAAGTAAAATAAATTTGCCAAAACTTAAGTACCGCGGAGCTCGTAACTGGACTGGATAAACGCCAACGAAAAGAAACAGAAGATTTTTGTTACGTCTCACCACGAATGAAAGCATGTTTTCTCGTTTGCTATTCCTTATTTCCGCTGCAGGTTAGTTGGGAAGAACTGGTTTTAAGGGCAGAGCGGCTGAGTAAATAT
The DNA here is from genome assembly GCF_021461385.2 of Schistocerca piceifrons. Lineage (NCBI taxonomy): Eukaryota > Metazoa > Arthropoda > Insecta > Orthoptera > Acrididae > Schistocerca > Schistocerca piceifrons. Next base: position 220,899,121 of record NC_060149.1, read on the forward strand.
TTATTGTAAGCGCGTGTTGCTTGCCGCCCCCTTCATCAATACGAGGGGTCTGGCTGTGAGGGGAGCCAGTGAAAGGGCATGGCGAGTCTGCCGTGTAGGGGACGCGCACGCCTCCCTCGCCGGCCTCTGCAAATCCCGCTACTGCGTCGCAGTCCCGCTTACGTTTAACACGTTTATATTCGAAGAATATTTGCGCCAAAGTAACTAGATGGCGATTTCAATCGAGCTCCTCCGAACGACGATACCAGTGCTGGCTCGCTTAGTTAGTACTGAGGTTTCTCGTAGTGGGGCATCTCTTCAAACACACTACTGGCCATTAAAATTGCTACACCAAGAAGAAATGCAGATGATAAAAGGGTATTCATTGGACAAATATATTATACTAGAACTGACATGTGATTACATTTTCACGCAATTTGGGTGCATAGATCCTGAGAAATCAGTGCCCAGAACAACCACCTCTGGCCGTAAAAACGGCCTTGATACGCCTGGGGATTGAGTCAAAAAGAGCTTGGATGGCGTGTACAGGTACAGCTGTCCATGCAGCTTCAACACGATATCACAGTTCATCAAGAGTAGTAACTGGCGTATTGTGACGAGCCAGATGCTCGGCGACCATTGACCAGACGTTTTCAGTTGATGAGAGATCTGGAGAATGTGCTGGCCAGGGCAGCAGTCGAACATTTTCTGTATCTAGAAAGGGCCGTACAGGACCTGCAACATGCGGTCGTGCATTATCCTGCTGAAATGTAGCGTTTCGCAGGGATCGAATGAAGGGTAGAGCCACTGGTCGTAACACATCTGAAATGCAACGTCCAATGTTCAAAGTCCCGTCAATGCGAACAAGAAGTGACCGAGACGTGTAACCAGTGGCACCCCATACCATCACGCCGGGTGGTACGCCAGTATGACGATGACGAATACACGCTTCCAATGTACGTACAGCGCGATGTCGCCAAACACGGATGCGACCATCATGATGCTGTAAACAGAACCTATATTCATCCGAAAAAATGACGTTTCACCATTCGTGCACCCAGGTTCGTCGTTGAGTACAGCATCGGAGGCGCTCCTGTCTGAGATACAGCGTCAAGGGTAACCGCAGTCATGGTCTCCGAGCTCATAGTCCATGCTGCTGCAAATGTCATCGAACTGTTCGTGCAGGTGGTTGTTGTCTTGCTAACGTCCCTATCTGTTGACTCGGGGATCGAGACGTGAGTCCACGATCCGTTACAGCCATGCGGATAAGATGCCTGTCATCTCGACTGCTAGTGATACGAGGCCGTTGGGATCCAGCACGGCGTTCCGTATTACCCTTCTGAACCCACCGATTCCATATTCTGGTAACAGTCATTGGATCTCGACCAACGCGAGCAGCAAAGTCGCGATACGATAAATCGCAATCGCTATAGCCTACAATCCGACCTTTATCAAAGTCGGAAACGTGATGGTACGCTTTTCTCCTCCTTACACGAGGCATCACAACAACGTTTCACCAGGCAACGCCGGTCAACTGCTGTTTGTGTATATGAAATCGTTTGGAAACTTTCCTCATGTCACACCAGCGTCAATCTCGTGTGAATGCTCTGAAAAGCTAATCATTTGCATATCACAGCATCTTCTTCCTGTCGGTTAAGTTCCGCGTCTGTAGCACGTCATCTTCGTGGTGTAGCAATTTTAATGACCAGTAGTGTAATTACAGCTGTTAAGAGTAGTACTTTTTTGGTTGGATAGTACCTCCAAGTACATGGGGCAAAAGCAAGACGTTATGCTTATTTTCCGCTGCGCAGCAGTTCAGCTGTTGAAATGTGGACGTGTGGACGCAAAACAGTCGTAGTCCACTTAGTGGTGCAGTTATGACCGTGCAGAAAACATCAGGTAGTAAATTACATGACGTGTTTGCGGTAAGACCTTTTGACGCAGAAAAAAAGGCACTAACACACTGAATTGTTAGATATTAGTATAACAATGACCCCAATATCTGCACTTATACCCCTAACTCGCAGCGCAAGGTATACAGCTACTGGAACAATTTTATAAAATTACTAACTCAGTTAAATTTCGCAGTCACTTTCTCGGCCTTCCAACATGGGAATGAACCCACTATGGGTCATATAAGACTCAAAACCTTCGCAAGGGGCTAGATATCAGTTTCGTTTGACTGTTACCAAAAGTGTTGGCTAAAGATAGGAGGGACGGATTTGATATTGCCAACGAATTTGAGCCGTCTACTTCAGAGCAAAACAGTACCTGCTGTGCACCATATAACAGCATCGCTGTAGAGATGTTTATGCCCCATCTTTGGTGTCTCACTTTGTATCAGAAGGAAAAAAAAACAAGGCAAACTCACAATATAAAATGGAATCTTTTCCGAGACGACGTTCACTGACTCTTGTACTGAAACGCCAAAAATGGAAAAAAGCTTCTATAACAAACATATATGTGGCTACAGAGTAATTTAACACCCCAAGATAAATCGAGTGAGTGACTTACTTGTAGTCCTTTCAACGGAATCCCTTATTAATGAATGCAGCGAGGCAGTTCTGAGCTGGAAGAGACAGAGCTGACATAAATGAAACAAGCTTACTGGTTTCCATTATCAAGCATAATAAAGTACGGACTTCAGAAAGTAAGTTACGCATGTCGTCCCACGCTAAAAACATTGCGCAGTAAGAATGGTGCATTGCCAGAAGCGAGTATATGTTCTAGATTAACTGCAGACACAGTTCTGCTGCGTTTCGAATAACAGGTGCGTCACAGTAAAAGAGAAATGGCGTTGCAAGTAGAAACGCACTTCAAAGTCGAAGTACGCGGGACAGTAAGATTCTTGTACGCAAAACGTCTAAATTGCACACAGTTTCACCACGAAGTTCTGGCGGTATAGGTGCCAAATGCAATGTTGCGTCCTGCCGTAGTGAAATGGTAGTAACAATTCGGTCAAGTCTGATTTCTATCTTTTCGGCAAACTGAAGATCTGGAGTGGGGGGGGGGCAGATTTTCCAACGATGAGGACGTTCAGACAGCGGTTCTCGAATGTCTCCGTGACAAAGAATCAAATTTCTATCGTCGAGAAACTGAATTATTGGAAGAACGTTCCGATCTTTGTTTATAGAGACGTTATGGCTATGTTAAAAATAGTGTCATATACAGGGTGGTCCATCTGAAGTTTCGGATGAGATTATCACGAAAACTATTCATCGGGTAAAAATAGTGGGTAAGAAAAGTTCTGAAGCTCAAAGGGGGACATCAAATAATACCACACGTGACCTCCAGCCCCCGCCCCCTTGGGTGGGGCCGGGGGCAACTTTTAAATCTTAAATGGAAACACCCATTTTTTTTATTGCAGATTCGGATTCTCCATAAAAAGGTAATCACATTTTGCCTGAAATATTTTTTAAACCATTAACAGATGGCGTTGAAATCGAGAAAAATTAAAAAGGGGAAGAACTCCAATTTATTTAGAATGATCCGTGAAAGACGCATCAAATCGATACAAAATATACACCAATTCTTTCATTACGCCAAATTAACCTATTATTTTCATAAAATGTATTCCACCCGCCACAGATTTTGATGGAGGGAGGCGGAATGGTATTAAAATCTCGTTAGGGAACTCTTCACAATTGCATTACTCACCCAACTGTGCCACTACCATGGCCAAACTGCGAACTATCGCTCAGTATAAAGGTCGGTGCATTGCGATCAGACGTCACTTCACCTTCAGATTGTGCGCCGTAAGCATCAACTTGCGAAAGTAAATTATTCCTTAGCGAAACATGAGCCGGCTGGAATGGCCGAGCGGTTCTAGGCGCTACATTCTGGAACGGCGCGACCGCTACGGTCGTAGGTTCGAATCCTGCCTCGGGCATGGATGTGTGTGTGATGTCCTTAGGTTAGTTAGGTTTAAGTAGTTCTAAGTTCTAGGGGACTGATGACCTCAGAAGTTAAGTCGCATAGTGCTCAGACCCATTTGAACCAATTTAGCAAAACATGGCTCACTATCCTCCTATAGAGATTGTTGATATGATGTTAATTTTAAGTGAATGCGATAACAATTACGCTGCAGTGCGCAATTGTATGCATATCGTTTCCCAAACAGACGACATCAAAATGGTTCAAATACACTCCTGGAAATTGAAATAAGAACATCGTGAATTCATTGTCCCAGGAAGGGGAAACTTTATTGACACATTCCTGGGGTCAGATACATCACATGATCACACTGACAGAACCACAGGCACATAGACACCGGCAACAGAGCATGCACAATGTCGGCACTAGTACAGTGTATATCCACCTTTCGCAGCAATGCAGGCTGCTATTCTCCCATGGAGACGATCGTAGAGATGCTGGATGTAGTCCTGTGGAACGGCTTGCCATGCCATTTCCACCTGGCGCCTCAGTTGGACCAGCGTTCGTGCTGGACGTCCAGACCGCGTGAGACGACGCTTCATCCAGTCCCAAACATGCTCAATGGGGGACAGATCCGGAGATCTTGCTGGCCAAGGTAGTTGACTTACACCTTCTAGAGCACGTTGGATGGCACGGGATACATGCGGACGTGCATTGTCCTGTTGGAACAGCAAGTTCCCTTGCCGGTCTAGGAATGGTAGAACGATGGATTCGATGACGGTTTGGATGCACCGTGCACTATTCAATGTCCCCTCGACGATCGCCAGTGGTGTACGGCCAGTGTAGGAGATCGCTCCCCACACCATGATGCCGGGTGTTGGCCCTGTGTGCCTCGGTCGTATGCAGTCCTGATTGTGGCGCTCACCTGCACGGCGCCAAACACGCATACGACCATCATTGGCACCAAGGCAGAAGCGACTCTCATCGCTGAAGACGACACGTCTCCATTCGTCCCTCCATTCACGCCTGTCGCGACACCACTGGAGGCGGGCTGCACGATGTTGGGGCGTGAGCGGAAGACGGCGTAACGGTGTGCGGGACCGTAGCCCAGCTTCATGGAGACGGTTGCGAATGGTCCTCGCCGATACCCCAGGAGCAACAGTGTCCCTAATTTGCTGGGAAGTGGCGGTGCGGTCCCCTACGGCACTGCGTAGGATCCTACGGTCTTGGCGTGCATCCGTGCATCGCTGCGGTCCGGTCCCAGGTCGACGGGCACGTGCACCTTCCGCCGACCACTGGCGACAACATCGATGTACTGTGGAGACCTCACGCCCCACGTGTTGAGCAATTCGGCGGTACGTCCACCCGGCCTCCCGCATGCCCACTATACGCCCTCGCTCAAGGTCCGTCAGCTGCACATACGGTTCATGTCCACGCTGTCGCGGCATGCTACCAGTGTTAAAGACTGCGATGGAGCTCCGATTGCCACGGCAAACTGGCCGACAGTGACGGCGGCGGTGCACAAATGCTGCGCAGCTAGCGCCATTCGACGGCCAACACCGCGGTTCCTGGTGTGTCCGCTGTGCCGTGCGTGTGATCATTGCTTGTACAGCCCTCTCGCAGTGTCCGGAGCAAGTATGGTGGGTCTGACACACCGGTGTCAATGTGTTCTTTTTTCCATTTCCAGGAGTGTAGCTCTGAGCACTATGGGACTAGAACTTAGAACTACTTAAACCTAACTAACCTAAGGACATCACACACACCTCACAGATGAGGCCACATTCGAAAACAATGGTGAATTAAATCGTCATGATTGTCATTATTGGTCCTTTGTCAATCCACACTGGCACAGACCCATTGACAATCAACAAAGGTCGTTAATGGTCTATTGTGGAATTTTAAACGGTTACACGATAGGTTAGATGTTATTTAATCTGTATATTGAGCAAGCAGTAAAGGAAACAAAAGAAAAGTTTGGAGTAGGTATTAAAATCCGTGGAGAAGAAATAAAAACTTTGAGGTTCGCCGATGACATTGTAATTCTGTCAGAGAGAGCAAAGGACTTGGAAGAGCAGTTGAACGGAATGGACAGTGTCTTGAAAGGAGGGTGTAAGATGAACATCAACAAAAAGCGAAACGAGGATAATGGAATGTAGTCGAATTAAGTCGGGTGATGCTGAAGGAATTAGGTTAGGAAATGAGGCACTTAAAGTAGTAAAGGAGTTTTGCTATTTGGGGAGCAAAATAACTGATGATGGTCGAAGTAGAGAGGATATCAAATGTAGACTGGCAATGGCAAGGAAGGCGCTCCTGAAGAAGAGAAATTTGTTAACATCGAGTATTGATTTAAGTGTCAGGAAGTCATTTCTGAAAGTATTTGTATGGAGTGTAGCCATGTATGGAAGTGAAACATAGACGATAAATAGTTTAGACAAGAAGAGAATAGAAGCGTTCGAAATGTGGTGCTACAGAAGAATGCTGAAGATTACATGGGTAGGTCACATAACTAACGAGGAGGTATTGAATAGAATTGGGGAGAAGAGGAGTTTGTGGCACAACTTGACAAGAAGAAGGGACCGGTTGGTAGGACATGTTCTGAGGCATGAATAGATCACAAATTTAGCATTGGAGGGCAGCGTGGAGGGTAAAAATCGTAGAGGGAGACCAAGAGATGAATACACTAAGCATATTCAGAAGGATGTAGGCTGCAGTAAGCACTGGGAGGTGAAGAAGCTTGCACAGGATAGAGTAGCGTGGACAGCTGCATCAAACCAGTCTCAGGACTGAAGACCACAACAACCTACATGATAGGACCGTATTTTTTCTGACCGAAATGTTACTGGGGAATCTTATTTACAACTTCTCCGCTATGACTTGTTGGAGCTAATGGAAGACGTTGAAATGGCTCTGAGCACTATGGGACTTAACATCTATGGTCATCAGTCCCCTAGAACTTAGAACTACTTAAACCTAACTAACCTAAGGACATCACACAACACCCAGTCATCACGAGGCCGAGAAAATCCCTGACCCCGCATGGAAGACGTTGATTTAGAGTCTAGGCAACGAACATGGTTCCAACAGGACGGAGCAGTTCCCCATTATTCTAAAAGTGTGTGAAACGTTTTAAATTTACGGTACCCTGTTCGGTGGATAGGTCGCTGTGGACCAATTCAGTGGCCTCCACGTTCACCAGACCTAACATCTCCTGATTTTTTTCTTGTGGGGTTATTTAAAAAACATTGTTTATGACACAGCCCACAACCCGAAACAATATGGAGCAATGCATTCGAAGAGCGTGTGCAGCCATACCACAGGATGTGCTGCTAAAAACTGTGGACAACTTTCGCAGACGACTGACTTTATGCACTGAAGCAAATGGGGATAATTTTGAACAGTTACTTCATGGCCCGAGGTGGCAAGTGACTAAAGGCTTCCGTTCTGTTGCTGGCATATTGCAGCATCGGCTGTTGCTATGCCGCGCAAAGCTGGCTCTGCTTTCTTCACCTGTCGGCAGTGTTTTGCTTCGCAACGCGTAACAATCTTGCCTGCCTGCAGCTGGCTCTGTTGCAACTAACTTCCGCTCTGGCGCACTTTTTGACCAAATAGATACACTACATCTCGTATGATTAGAAACAAAGCAAAAGACAAAGGTTTCAGAGAGTATACTTTGTTGACGCCTTTGACTGCGTTAGTCCCTGCTAGATTCTTTTCCTATCAACAATTTACATTGCTAATAATGAATAAAGCAAGTCTTACATAGTACGAGGTAGTTTCCTAACATTTTATTTTACGACACGCTCAAAAGTGCGTGGGCATCACATGTCCTAGAATCGAAAAGTTTTAATAATAGGCTTTTGCTGGTTAAGCCGTCAGTAACAACTTATTACAACGCCAAGCAGTATAAAATAGTTGCACATTTTTGTTGTGGGCTCGCACACTATTACTCTTCCTCATGATGCCTCTCAGTACAATGACCACGACGCAAGTATAACACAAAACTGTGAGACTTCGATGCGGTTTAGTTCCATTTTACTTTGTTCCAGATGAAGAAGAAACCCAGAGGGGAAGATGAATGGACGTATGTAATTGAGATACTTACCAGCTGCATGAATTTTTTCGTGTGTCTGAATGATTCGCAACAGTTCGTCAACTGTTTTCCCGCGGCCCGCTTTTGCGTTTGGTAGAAAATGAATTACTAACTGTGTCATCAGGAATTCTGTGGGCGACTGTTAACAATTTAGACAGGTTAAGTTATATTTGCGATTCAACGCAGGCGCGGATTCAGGGCTCGGGTCTGAGGAGGGTAATCAATTTGTTAGCGATTTAGGAGGATTTTCAAAACATATTTCATCCTCAGCGTCTCTGTCAGCGTAGGAGGGATGCACCCTTCACAGATTTCTCATTGTTTTCCAGTGTGCAGATTATTTTCACTGCAGATTATTTGTCTACAGCTATTATCCCCCCTTTCCCCCTCTCCCCCTCCCCATCCTACGAAAATAGTTTACCTTTACCCCATGTTTTCTCATATGGCTAGTGTTTTAATATAATAATTTATTTACGTCATTTCTTAGTACATCACTGTAAGATAACTTCAATGATACTGAAAGTCAGAGAAATACAAGATTTTCAAAACACTCATCCCAAAGTTTGAGAAATACGTGTGTTACGCAATTGATTTAAGAACAGTAACAGCAATAAACTTTTATAACTTTGACGACGTCCTAATTTACACGATATGGAAATAAAATTATCAGCGTTTCACTTAGCTCTACGACTGAGAATACAGGTCTGCACACAATTCCTATGTAAACTTGTATATGTGTGTGGGATATCCATCGTTTCGATCGTTTTTGCCTACGTTTGGGAAAGCTCAATCTTTCTGTGGTTGTGCTTTTAGCAGAACGGAATGTTTCCAACAGCCATCAACGTGGACTAGCCGTCAAGCAAGCAACTAAAAACTGCAATTCCTTGCCATTATCAAGATTCACAGCTTCAATGTTGCATTACTCCTCGAAAGTGGCTTAAAAGTATGGAAAGCGATTTATGTAAAAATATAAATAATTTTAATAGATTGTTCTTTGGAGATGGTCATTACCCCTATGTCCGCCCCCGGTAGCTGAATGGTCAGCGTGACGGATTGTCAATCCTCTGGACCCGGGTTAGATTCCCGGCTGGGTCGGGGAATTTTCTCCGCCCAGGGACTGGGTGTTGTGCTGTCCTCATCACCATCCTACCATCCTCATCGACTGCAGGTCGCCGAAGTGGCGTCAAATTGAAAGAGCCGCACCCGGCGAACGGCCTGCCCGATGGGGGGGCCCTAGCCATACGATTAAATAAATTACCCCCATGACCGTCCCTTTGGATCCTCGCCCGTGTCCAGCCTAGGGTGTTTCACAATTCCTATTATGTGCTGCCAGAGGTTGTACATAAAGTTTTTATAAGGAACCCATATCCAGAAATGCGTCATCTAGATGTAAAATAAATCTGAAGATAGGGTCACTTTCAAATTTCATACTTCACAGTACGCAAAAGCTGGAGACAATGAGCTCTGAAGTATGTATTCTACAGGAGCTTATGGCGTGGGCATTGTTTCGAGTGCCCGTCGGCGTGATCTCTTTTACGTGGCGAATCACGTCCCCTTCAAAGGAGAGAGTGTCGTGCGGCCACGGTTAACTACAGTCAACAACGTACCAGTTTCTCACAACCATTGTTATGATGCAGTGTATACTAATGACATATGCAGTAGGAGGGTAATAAGCTGTATCGGAACAACAGTCATAGTCATAGTTAGGTATGGCAGCTGGTGTAGTCTTCAATAATAGCAAAAATAGGTATGGTGATGGGAAGTAGTATTGTGTTAGATGTAAAATTGTGTAATTTTGCCAGTGCTTAAGAAAACAAAACTGCTGTTGAAAGTACAGGGTTATTACAAATGATTGAAGCGATTTCACAGCTCTACAATAACTTTATTATTTGAGATATTTTCACAATGCTTTGCACACACATACAAAAACTCAAAAAGTTTTTTAGGCATTCACAAATGTTCGATATGTGCCCCTCTAGTGATTCGGCAGACATCAAGCCGATAATCAAGTTCCTCCCACACTCGGCGCAGCATGTCCCCATCAATGAGTTCGAAAGCATCGTCGATGCGAGCTCGCAGTTCTGGCACGTTTCTTGGTAGAGCAGGTTTAAACACTGAATCTTTCACATAACCCCACAGAAAGAAATCGCATGGGGTTAAGTCGGGAGAGCGTGGAGGCCATGACATGAATTGCTGATCATGATGGAAGTCGGGGGAGCACCATCCTGTTGAAAGATGAAGTCGGCGCTGTCGGTCTCCAGTTGTGGCATGAGCCAATTTTCCAGCATGTCGAGATACACGTGTCCTGTAACGTTTTTTTTTTTCGAAGAAGAAAAAGGGGCCGTAAACTTTAAACCGTGAGATTGCACAAAACACGTTAACTTTTGGTGAATTGCGAATTTTCTGCACGAATGCGTGAGGATTCTCTACCACCCAGATTCGCACATTGTGTCTGTTCACTTCACCATTAAGAAAAAATGTTGCTTCAGCACTGAAAACAAGTTTCGCACTGAACGCATCCTCTTCCATGAGCTGTTGCAACCGCTCCGAAAATTCAAAGCGTTTGACTTTGTCATCGGGTGTCAGGGCTTGTAGCAATTGTAAACGGTGAGGCTTCTGCTTTAGCCTTTTCCGTAAGATTTTCCAAACCGTGGGCTGTGGTACGTTTAGCTCCCTGCTTGCTTTATTCGTCGACTTCCGCGGGCTACGCGTGAAACTTGCCCGCACGCGTTCAACTGTTTCTTCGCTCACTGCAGATCGACCCGTTGATTTCCCCTTACAGAGGCATCCAGAAGCTTTAAACTGCGCATACCATCGCCGAATGGAGTTATCAGTTGGTGGATCTTTGTTGAACTTCGTTCTGAAGTGTCGTTGCACTGTTATGACTGACTGATGTGAGTGCATTTCAAGCACGACATACGCTTTCTCGGCTCCTGTCGCCATTTTGTCTCACTGCGCTCTCGAGCAGAAACCTGAAGTGCGGCTGCAGCCAAACAAAACTTTATGAGTTTTTCTACGTATCTGTAGTGTGTCGTGACCATATGTCAATGAATGGAGCTACAGTGAATTTATGAAATCGCTTCAATCATTTGTAATAGCCCTGTAATAATTTGCGTAAGGATAAATAGAGTCTTTGTTTCTTATGTGTAAACTCTTAGAGCTTTTTAAACGAAACAGACGTTACTAACATTCTACATCTTTAAGCCTCCTCTCTACCTATTTGCAGCTCTCTACCGCTAGAGGGCTCCGAATAGTAGCGTGCAAAATGACTGTGTGCAATGTAACTGTGTTGGTGCGTCAGAAACGGCGTGTTGTAATCGAGTTTTGAATTCGAAGAGTTCGTTTACTCATGGAACACCCTTTATTACAACACGATAATGGGGTTGGGTTGTTTGAGGGAAGAGACCAAACAGCGAGGTCATCGGTATCATCGGATTAGGGAAGGATGGGGAAGGAAGTCGGCCGTGCCCTTTCAAAGGAACCATCCCAGCATTTGCCTGGAGCGATTTAGGGAAATCACGGAAAAGCTAAATCAGGATGGCCGGACGCGGGATTGAACCGACGTCCTCCCGAATGCGAGTCCAGTGTCTAACCACTGCGCCAACACGATAATGCCAGACTGCACACGAGCGTTGCAACATCTGCAACAGTCCGACGCCTTGGGTTCACTGTTATCGATCATTCTCCATACAGTCCCGACTTTGTCCCATCCGATTTTCATCTGTTTCAAAAACTTAAAAAACTCCTTCGAGAACTTCGCGTTGATAGTGCTGAAGCCGTGGAAGCAGAGGTGAGGTTGTGGCTCCGTCAACGAAGTCAAACGTTCTACAGGGTCGTCTCTCGTTGGAAGAAATGTGCTCATCGCCAGGATGACTCTATTAAAAATAAATATCTAGACATGAAGAATAAAAATGTTGAATGTTAATAAAGTTTGTTTTATTTAAACAGCTTTAAGAGTTTTCACATAAAAAATTCGGAGGCATTACTTTTCAACACCCACGTAAATTTTAGGTAGCAGGCTACAATGTAACAGGTAAATGTGATGTTGTAATTACAACCAGACTGACGACGGCAGCCTGTTCTCAGTTTGTGAGCTCAATGAAGCAGGAGATTTGAAAGTGATTCGATCTTCAAGCTTCTTTATATCCAAGCGGTACATCTCCCCACATCGTTTCCTTATCAAAGCTTAGTCTACTAAATGCCCGCAACAGCTCCTAGAAGCCTGTAAAAGGAATTATGGAACATCCTGTATATACAAGTGTCCTGTTTGCTTCTGCGCTCATTCTGGCTGCCACAGCATAGTCTCCTTCCTGAAAGGCGATCTAAGTAATTCATACGTTTCACTAAACGCTGCCAACGTGGAGTCGCTCAATGGCACTAGCTTTTGATAAAAACGGAACATCTACGGGTCTGACATCGACACGAATAACGCCTCCAGGATCTGAAGATCTGTTACTTTACAGCCCTACAAATAAGGGGAAACTGTGATGTGCGACTCGCAGTCCTCATTGGCTTCCCGGAACAACACAAACGCACACGGCTGTGGTGCGCCCAAGTTTCAGTACCTGCTGTCGCAGCTCCCGTTGTTCCAGGAGCTGGAGAGGTACCTGAGTTTGTTGCTGTTGCATAAGGAGTTTGATCTGTCCCAGTTTTAATTGAAGAATATCCGCTGTCGAGTTCATGGATTCCCGCCGCTACTCCTCTGTCATAGTTTGATAGACCTTTCATCGCACAGCATTAGTGATGCATAAATGCACAAATATAAAGATCGCTTAGGGTTCATTAGGAAGAGAGGAAAAGTGTGAAGGAAGGAAGATTACAGCTTCACTTCCCGTCGATAACGAGATCATAAGAGATCAAACACAAGCTCACAGTAGCCGCGCGGTCTGGGGTGCCTTGTCACAGGTCGCGCGGCTGTCCCCGTCGGAGGTTCGAGTCCTCCCTCGGTCATGGGTGCCGAACTTACCACTTACCAGGAACTTACCACTACAAGCTCGGAGTCCATACACCTAGCTTTCCGGAAAGCGTTTGACACGTGCCCCACAGCAGCTGTTAACGAAGGTATGAGCATATGGAATAGGTTACCAGATATGTAAGTGGTTCGAAGACTTTTTAAGTAATAGAACCCAGTACTGTCCTTGATTGCGAGTGTTTATCAGAGACAAGGGTATCGACAGGAGAGCACTAGGGAAGTGTGACAGGATCACTATTATTCTGTGATCTGACAGACAGGGTAAACAGCAATCTGCGGCTATTTGTTGATGATGCTGTGGTGTGCGGGAAGATGTCGTCGTGGAGCGGCTGTAGGAGGATGGAAGGTGACTCAGACAAAATTTTTAGTTGGTGTGATGAACGTCAGCTGGTTCTAAATGCAGAAAAATGTAATTTAGTGCAGACGAGTAGGATAAACAATCGCATAATGTTTTAACACACCATTAGCAGTGTGCAGTTTGGCAGAGTCACATGGATTAAATATCTAGGCGTAAAGTTGCAAGGCGATGTGAAGTCTAACTATCACATAAGGATGGTAATAGAGAATTTGACTGGTCGACTTCGGTTTAATCGGAGAATTTTTAGAAAATGCGGGTCATCAGTAAAGGTGACCGGGTACAGAAGACTAGTTCGACCCATTCTTGATTACTGCTTGAGTGTCTGAGATCCCCAACGAGTCGGATTAAAGGAAGACATCGAAGCAATTCAGAAGCGGGCTGTCAGATTTGAGTCCGGTGTGTCCGATTAATAGGCGAGTATTAGGGAGATTCTTTGTGAACTCAAATGGATATCCCTGGAGGGAAGACGACGTTCTTTTCGGTAAACACAATTGGGAAAATTTATGAAACTGACATTTGAAGTTGGCTGCAGAACGATTCTTCTGTCACCAACGTACATTTTGCGTAGGGGCTACGAAGATGAGATAAGAGAAATTAGGGCTCGTTCAGCGGCATGTAGACAGTCAATTTCCACTCGCTCTATTTGTGAGTGGGATAGGAAAGCAAATGACTAATATTGTTATAATGTACCCTCCGCCATGCACCATAAGGTGGCTTGCGGAGTATGTATGGAGATATAAATGCAGATAGAGAGGTGGGAAGAAAGTCGGCAGTGCCCTTTCATAGGAACTATCCAGGTATTTGCCTGAACGATTTAGAGAAATCACGAAAAAATTAAATCTGTATGGCCGGACGGAGATTTCAACTGTCGTCTTACGAATTAAAGTCCAGTGTGTTAACCACTGCACCACCTCACTCGGTAGTAAGATTGTAATTCAACGCCTCGTCGACGATGGAGCCAGTAGATGCGAAGCACAAGCTCCGTAGGACAAGAATAGGAAAGGAATGATCTTGTCGTTTTCAAACGATCCCGATATTTGCCATTAACTGTTTAAGGAAACCACGAAGGCCCTGAATCTGGTTGTCCGGGCTAGGCTTCATTTAATCACTGGGCGAGGAGGACATCAATTAGTTCCAGCTCAGTACAAAGAACTAAGCGGAAGATAACACTAATAGATTTTACCGACGATTCTTAGTGACAAAATTTTAACTTTAAGGGTGAAATCCACAAATATTTGCTACCGAATGCAGCTGCTACACTACTCACATTTCATTATAACAGCAGAAGATAGTCAATAGTTCACAGTTCATGCACGTAGATGACGACACCCGTATGTGCAGGAGGGGAAATTCAAGGAAGGGATGAGTACTGCGGTGCAGTGGACGAGCGAAAGGGTTAGGCACGGTACAGGCATACATAGGAGAGTGTGTGGGGGTTTATTTTAAAATCACAGTCATATGAAACGTACAGTTTCGTCGTAAACAGACTGTTAGCAAGACTTCGTCGATCTTTAGAGTAATTAGAGATACGAAGGTGTGCGGAAACGTAATTCTTCCGAATTCTTTATATGAAAAGTCTTAAGTATTTTAAAATAAAACCAACGTTATTAACATTCTACATCTTCCTTTCGAAAGGGGATTCAGCAGACCCGTTGTGCATTGCCGTTCCATCCGTATGATGCTACGTGATGACTGTCAACAAACGTCTCGCCCATACAGACTGGACAACACTCATGTCTCTATTGAATACTTTTTAAGCAAGCATTTGTGGGGCCATATTGTCCGTAGTTGATTTACAATTCTTGAGGGTACATTCGTTCTTTCGTCGTTGCAACTACAAAAATGTGTGTTTTTTTTCACCAGATGCGTTTCACTTTATTGAGGTAAAGCATCATCAGTGGTCTTTGATAAATTTATTTACATTTGGATTTGCTTTAAGATCGAAAAACAGTTCGTTAACAACACGTTGGTTTGTATGTATGATTTTCGCTTGACTTCTTGCTTAGATCGAGAAATGTCACCTGCTAGCACATCTTTGAAGTTTTACTTCTTTAGGCACTGATAGTGGTGGTCTAATTTTTAGGTGTTCCGCAGTACTACGCATTCACTGTTTTCTGTTTATTTTTGTACTTCTAAGTATGTGTTGTGGTTTGTAGTGATGCCAAGATGACCTTTCCATTAGTTTGTCTTTGACCTACAATCTCTTTTTTTATATTATTGTATGTGTGTAATCCTATTTACTTATGTCGCTGGGTATTTATATACTGTGTAACTGTAGGGAGGGAATAGAAATGGAGCTTCTTTTTTGCGTGCAGAAGGGAGAAACCATGACGAGGGGACATAAGTGAATAGTAGTGTGATGGAATGTGTGCTAGGGGGAGGAAGGTGGCGAGCAAGAAGTGAAATGAAATTGAGAGGAGGGGGAGGGGGTGGGGTTGATGGGTTGGGTGGGAGAGTGGGAGGGGTGAAGAATGCAAAAGGCTCTTTTCTTTTTCATGTAATTTCATCAATTATTTTATATAAAGTCTGTTTTCCAATGTTTTTTGGTCTTCTTCAACGTAATTTCTACACTGCGAAAAATTTTACCACGTGTGTTTACACTTCCTTCAAACTTTATTAAACTCTGTAAATTTTTATTAATTTTCCTTAAAGTGGGTAGTCTTCTAACTGTAGTGTAGAAATTATTCGCCACGTGGCGAACTACTGTAGCCTTCTAAGATTTTCTGGGCCTTTCTTTGTGATGTATCGAGGATTCACCTGCATAGACGCTTTCCAGCTCTCCGTTGATTTGCCTAACAGAAGTAAACGATACACCAGTTGCTTCGGCCAGTTGTTTCAATGTGGATTTCCGTTTCAGTGGAGCACGTAGCAGAGATTCTTCTTCATAAGCTGGTACACATTTGCACCACTTTATGGGTTTGACTATGAAGAACTTTGCCCGTTTACTGGTGGCATTTTCAATTTCGAATGTGCTCTTCCACGGTATTTACTAGCTGAGGGTTCCGCCTGACACTATGGTAACACTTCCGATGCTGGAGAATAACTGAGACAGGTCGACTGTACATCATGTTTATGGTCTTCAGGTTTGTTTGCATTAACTGTACATCTAACAAATGCAGTCTACTGAGTTCATAGCGAAGTGGTAATGAAATCCAGCAGTGAAACTTTCTGAGAGCACGCAGTGGAGGCGATTGCGCCAGAGTGGTAGAGAGTAGTGCGTTCCGGTGTATTTCCGGTATCGGGCAATGGGCGTGTCCCACGTAACACGGCAGGACGCATCGAATTTTGCGACCACGCTGCCTGCGTGAGGTCGGCGTCCATAAGCTCTGCGGCCTTTTTTAGTCTCACAACCAATATCTTTAAGTGAGCCGTAATAGGGCTCGTTGCTGTTATGCATGTAGAGCTGCTCCGCAGAAATCTGACAGTGTTTCTGGTAAAGGAAGTGCGTGATCTCGAACCACCAGAAACAACACGAAAATGGCCGGCCGCGGTGGCCGAGCGGTTCTAGGCGCTACAGTCTGGAACCGCGCGACCGCTGCGGTCGCAGGTTCGAATCCTGCCTCGGGCATGGATGTGTGTGATGTCCTTAGGTTAGTTAGGTTTAAGTAGTTCTAAGTTCTAGGGGACTGATGACCACAGCAGTTAAGTCCCATAGTGCTCAGAACCATTTGAACACGAAAATGTGCTTAGAATATAAATCGCTAAATGAACGATCACCTATTCGGGAACCCGAAGAAACATAATATCCATATAATAGGACCAAAAACACGCATATTTCTCTGCTTGACTTATGGATATATTTCCCTCTGCTTAAAATAATTACGATAGCTGAACAAAAAACTTTTTGTACTGACCCGATAGTGTTGCGCAGGTATTCAGTCTTCATTGTGCACGTATAGTATATCAATGAAGTGGAGCAGAGCGAAGTGGAATAGAACAGTAAGTACACTTGACTAAAGCCGCTTTTTCACATTCAATATCACTTCGGTATTCAACGAGTCCATTGTCAATCGTCACGCTAATTACATTTTCTAACGATGATATTTGTATGTCAGTGTCATAACCTGCCTTTTGTCAAGCATATTGTAAAAAAGTTTTGGAATTAGGTGCAGTTGATTGTATTGCACAGAGTAAAGTTGATGGTGGAGTGACGATGGTGCACCTTTACTTGTTGTTTTATACGTTTTAATCTTACATAATCAACGATGCTTCTCGTGTAGAGCTTTTACTGTCTAAAGAAGTACACATCAAGATGTCGGCATTATTTTGTCCGTTTACGTGTGTTTGTTTCTACTATACCGATGTTTTGTGCCTTCACGTTGCCAAAATTCCTCTCTTTAATCTTGAATATGTGATCATTCAAATGTCTCATGTGGTAAGACGAGCAGTTTAGAATACAAACGTTTCCTACCACTGTTCTTGGGATATATGACTTGTAAGGTAATTTTTAGTACAGTTCTGAGGTTCGAGGTCACAAACTTTGTTTGTTAAAGAGAAACACTCACTGTATACGATATGAACTTACCTAATGACATCGTAAAATTAAGCTCACCGGACGAAAAATTATTCATCTGACATGTGGTTATGACCACGCGTGGAGGAGGGAAGGAGTGAGGGTATTAATATGCAATTCGTTATCGTTGCCTATCTCTAGGAGAGGCTTGCACTAGGCAGCCTCATTAGAGATGACTGGATGCTAAAATTTCTGACGGAAGTAAAAAACACTATACCTCCTGCATTCGGATTCTTGCCAGATTTTCATATGGAGGATACCGGAATACAGAAAGGCATGACGAGGGCCAGATTTACAAAACTGAAATGTAAACAGAATTTCTCATATACGTGTTATTTCTTGTGCGTACTTTTTATAATTGTTTACTTCGGATATTACGATGATTATTATTAAATAACCTCAGGTCGTAGCATTCTCAATCACAAAAAATGATTGTTTCATCCTCAAAAGGCTGTTGCAGTCCTTTAAAAAATGTAAATAATCGCCAAAAAGTAGACTTTGGAATAAACACTGTGGATTAAAAAAGTCGGACGTGTCATCGAAAATTTAACTTTAATAGCACAAAATCAACGGCCAATGGAATATATTTAAAATATCTTTCAACAAAATCTCCCAAAACCGTCAAACATCACAATTACAACATATCTTGCTCTGAAATTCAAATCGCACGACAATAATTGTAAACAACTTTCCAAATCTATACAAGATAACAATCAAATGATTCTAAGTGCAGCGTAGAACTCCTCCACACACAAAACGTTTTCTCTGTATTGTGCACGTAGTTGATACGAGGCGGCAGGTTTATGACACTCTCAAACATTTAATAAATTTTGTTGGTGAATCACGTAACCAGCCACATATACTTTTTAAAATGTTTAGTTTTAGCACCATAACCAGTTTCGGGTTATCACGCCCATCTTCAGGTGGCTAATATTTTCAGTTACACAGATGTTCTGATCAACAGCATGTCGACAGCTCCTACACTGCACAAAAATATTTGAATATTTAGTGCCACTTCATAAGTTGTTCCATTAACAAAAACACGCTAAAGTACCTGTATTTATTTAGATAAAACGTGGAGTAGTTGTATTCCCTTGCATAAATTCCAGTTGATGGCGATTTGTTTCGTTGCGTTCCATATAGTTTTCCAGGTCGCTGTTTATGCTGTTTAATTGGAAACAGCACACATATTGTAAATAAATTACTATTCCACACTTCATAATATTCTTAACGTCAATGTCGAGGGTCACACATGCACTATAAACTTGACGTTTTTGTATACAGTGCAAAGGTTATCATTAAAGAAAGATACAAAAATATCATTTATTTCCTATTGACCTAGGATGTAAACAGAACAAAGATATGTTGAAAAATGCAGCACTTTAATAACATAAAATATTTGCACTCTAAGAGTAAACTTACTATTAAAAGACTATAGGACAAATTGTTTTCAGTATGTTTTCTTTTAACTGTCAGCGGAAATTTCGACGAAATACTTTAAAGCAAATCAATTGTATATTATAAATTAGACATACATCTACACACATTTACATATACAGACTTATCGTTACAGTTTATAAGTTCGTTGCGGGAAATACAAAATTAAAAAGGTGGAGGGGGGGATGAGAGCAACACATTTGTTCACCATGACAGTTTATATTTATAGAATTTTTACTTATATCTTACACAGGGTATTTTTTCCCTTTTGCATACAGTTGTGATTTTAGGGGTCCTGTTTGTGTTTGAGTTCTGCGAACAGTCAAAGGAAATTATTTAGAAACTTTTTACTGGATAGCTCCAGCCGCTCATTTAGAATTTTATAATGCGTTGGGGGTGAACTGAGGGTGTGAATATATATTTCTGGTTACTCTAAGAAGTCTATTTTCTTGCCTTTGTTCGTAGTACGTAATATCTGTAAGCTGTCAATGTTAAAAACGGAATGACCATATTGACTCATGTGAGTGGCTATTACAGATTTATTTGAATTTTTTAGTGGAAAAGCATCCACGTCTTCACGTTATCTTATACTGAAGCTTCTGCCAGTCTGTTCAAGATAAAAGCTGGGGCAATTGCCACAAACAGTCCAGTAAAGTCCTGACTTTTCAAGGCCTAGGATGGTGATTTTGGTGCTGTAGATAATGTTAAGTTGCAGTTGATCAATACATCTATATACCTGAAAATATCAGCCATCTGAAGATGGGTGTGGTAACCCGTAACCGGTTATGGCACTAAAATAAAACGTTTTGAAAAGTATATGAGGCTGGTTAAGCCATTCACCAATTGTCATTAACAGCCACAGGGTCCACAAGAACCAATACGGATATTCACACTATGTACAGAATAACAACATTTTACGACTAAGTATCTTCGTATCCTTTGAGTTCGCTTCAGCAAAGTCTCTGTTCCGTTAGATAATTGAACTGTCTTTGACACAATAAGGCAAATCACTTGTTAATAACTATCACTTTAGAGCTGTTATAATATTAGTAGCGTTGTGCTAGTACGTAGTGACTCACCGCAAGTCTTTTTAGATCTGGAGCGAGCTGTGAGTGCGGCGTCTTAAAAAGACGAGCGCAGGGTTACATTTGCATGCAGAGATTTGAAACGCAATCTGAATACGGTGGAGCACGTAACTAGCGGGGCTCAGGGTAGTAGCTGATGGCGACCCGTTTAAAAGCAGCTTCCTCTGTGGAGCTGTGAGCGGCGCGCGGCGCAGGGTATGCGGTATACATAGACACCGTCGATACCGTACTAAGCCTTACGCACCAAAAGCTTCACAGTCAAATACGACTGACGCTGTCGCTCTCAGCGGGAGGCAAAAAAAATATACAAAATGCCGCGCTTCGCTCTCACTGCCACTGACGCTACACTGCAGCGTAACGCCGTGCCAGACAGAGCTTTCCGCCTCCACTATACGAGGGCGTTCAATAATGCAACACATTTTGTTTCTCGACCAGCTTCGGTTGAAAAAAAAATGTGGAATTTATTGTGGGACGTCGTGAAATATTCCCGCTTCATCGTGTAGTTTCATGAAGTTCCGATAGTTGACGATCCTATATGTAACTTACAAAATGACATCTGTGACGGAAGTGTGTTGGAAGTGGAGAGTTGTTATTGAACTTCTTTTGCCGAAAAAACAGAGTATCGCAGATATTCACAGGCGCTTGCAGAATGTCTACAGAGACCTAGCAGTGAGCAAAAGCACGGAGAGTCTACATCTACATCCATACTCCGCAAGCCACCTGACGGTGTGTGGCGGAGGGTACTTCGAGTACCTCTATCGGTCCTCCCTTCTATTCCAGTCTCTTATTGTTCGCGGAAAGAAACATTGTCGGTATGCCTCTGTGTGGGCTCTAATCTCTCTGATTTTATCCTCATGGTCTCTTCGCGAGATATACGTAGGAGGGAGCAATATATTGCTTGACTCCTCGGTAAAGGTATGCTCTCGAAACTTCAACAAAAGCTCGTACCGAGCTACTGAGCGTCTCTCCCGCAGAGTCTTCCACTGGAGTTTATCTATCATCTCCGTAACGCTTTCGCTATTACTAAATGATCCTGTAACGAAGCGCGCTGCTCTCCGTTGGATCTTCTGTATCTCTTCTATCAACCCTATCTGGTACGGGTCCCACACCGGTGAGCAGTATTCAAGCAGTTCGGCGAACAAGTGTACTGTAACCTACTTCCTTTGTTTTCGGATTGCATTTACTTAGGATTCTTCGAATGAATCTGTCTGGCATCTGCTTTACCGACGATTAATTTTATATGGTCATTCCATTTTAAATCACTCCTAATACCTACTCTCAGGTAATTTATGGAATTAACTGCTTACAATTGCTGACCTGCTATATTGTAGCTAAATGATAAAGGATCTTTCTTTCTATGGATTCGCAGTACATTACTCTTGTCTACATTGAGATTCAATTGCCATTCCCTGCACCATGCGTCAATTCGTTGCAGATTCTCCTGCATTTCGGTACAATTTTCCATTGTTACAGCCTCTCGATATACTACAGCATTATCCGCAAAAAGCCACAGGGAACTTCCGATGTTATCCACAAGGTCATTTATGTATATTGTGAATAGCAACGGTCCTACGACACTCCCCTGCGACACACCTGAAATCAGTCTTACTTCAAAAGACTTCTCCCCATTGAGAATGACATGCTGCATTCTGTTATCTAGGAACTCTTCAATCCATTCACACAGTTGGTCTGATAGTACATATGCTCTTACTTTGTTCATTAAACGACTGTGAGGAACTGCATCAATCGCCTTGTGGAAGTCAAGAAACACGGCATCTACCTGGGAACCCGTGTCTTTTTCGAAACCCTTGCTGATTCCTAAAGAGTAGATTTCTAGTCTCCAGAAAAGTCATTATACTCGAACATAATACGTGTTCCTAAATTCTACACCTGATCGACGTTAGAGATATGGGTCTATAGTTCTGCACATCTGTTCGACGTCCCTTCTTGAAAACGGGGATGACCTGTGCCCTTTTCCAATCCTTTGGAACGCTACGCTCTTCTAGAGACCTACGGTACACCGCTGTAAGAAGGGGGGCAAGTTCCTCCGCGTACTCTGTGTAAAATGGAACTGGTATCTCATCAGGTCCAGCGGCCTTTCCTCTTCTGAGCGATTTTAATTGTTTTTCTATGCCTCTGTCATCTATTTCGATATCTACCATTTTGTCATGTGTGCGACAATCTAGAGAAGGAACTACAGTGCAGTCTTCCTCTGTGAAACAGCTTTGGATAAAGACATTTAGTATTTCGGCCTTTAGTCTGTCATCCTCTGTCGCTGGGCGAGACGTCTGTCTTCATCGCAAGAACGTCGCGCAAACCAATCCGATCTCCCGCGTGCCTGCAGCCACACACAGCTGTAAATCTTGCAGTGTTGGAACGTGCGGACACTCTCATTCGAGTTGATCAACAGCTCACAATCAAACACCACGCTGCTCACTGCTCGCTGTTCACTCGTCCACCAGTTGGGATACTCAGAAGTGTGCACCCGCTGGGTTGCTCCCCGCTTAACACAAGGCCATAAAGAACAACGAAGAACAATCTGTGCGGAATTGCTTGCGCCTTACGATGTTGATCGTGACAATTTCTTGTCGAACATCGTCATAGGCGATGAAACTGGTTCATCACTTCGAACCGGAAACAAAAATTGAAACCAACTTCTTCTCCATGGCAACGCAAGGCCTCACACAAGTTTGCGCACCCGAGAGGAGCTCACAAAACTTCGTTTGACTGTTCTTCCTCACCCAGCCTACAGCCCGGATCTCGCACCTTCCGATTCCCATGTGTTTGCCACGGTGAAGGATATACTCCGCGGGAAGTAGTACATGGATGGTGGGGGAGGTTATTGATGGGGCAAGAGGTTCGCTCCTACGTCGACGAATAGAGTGATACCATGGGAGCACAGAGGCCCTCCCAGTAAATTGAGGTAAGGCCGTCGCATGGAACGGAGATTTTGTTGTAAAGTAGGGTTTTGTGGCCGAATGAGCGGGAAATAATATGGTGTGTTGGAGTCCTAAATAGAACCAACGTGCTTTCAGTAAAAAAATGTTTTTCAAATCTTGTTGACTACCCCTCGTACATAGGGACTTCGGAAAGTAAGGTACACATCTCGTCCGACGCTAATACCAATACACAAAGAGTAGCGCATTTTCAGCAGAGCATATGCTCCGAGTTTCCTGCACACACATTTCTGTTGCGGTACGGATAACACGTGCATCACAGTGGGGGAAAGAAATGGTGCAAAAATTCGAAACGTACTCCAAAGATGAAGAACACGGAACAGTACGACTCTTGTGGTCAAAACATCTAAATTACATACATATTGTCGGTCAAAGGCTGTTGGTATGTGGACTAATTGAAATGTCGCGTCCATCCGTAGCGAAATGGTGCCAGCCGGGGTGGCCGAGCGGTTCTAGGCGCTACAGTCGAACCGCGCGATCGCTACGGTCGCAGGTTCAAATCCTGCCTCGTGCATGAATGTGTATGATGTCCTTAGGTTAGTTAGGTTTCAGTAGTTCTAAGTTATGGGGGACTGATGACCTCAGAAGTTAAGTCCCATAGTGCTCAGAGCCATTTGAACCATATGAAATGGTGCCATGAAATCGACTGAGGCGTGGGTGAAGGTCAAGAAGTCTATATCTTATGCATGCGATTTAAATCTTTTCGGAAAGCTGGAATCACATCTGCGGGAAGGCGGGAGGGGATTTTCCAAAGATGAGAGGTTCTTGAATGGCTTAGTGACCAAGGCGCGGAGTTCTATCGTCGGGGGATTTAATGCTTGGTGCAACATCCCGACGGTTGTCTAGAGAGGCTTAATGACTCTGCTCAAAAATAGTATATCTGTGTCGCTTTGAATTGTAGTGCAACAGTCAATAAAAGTTACTTGGCCTGCCGTAATAAATAATGTGCAACTTACTTTTTCAAGTCCAACTATAAATTATATCTTGGTACCGAGTCCCACAAACAGCGAATTAACGATCGTAAAGCGACGACTTGTAGTTAAGACACGGTCGACCGAATCTAACGAACATCATGACATACGGGGTATCTGTATTTAAAGTTCTAGCTTCAAAACGCTGTAGAAAGAGAACCACTGCTCAGAATGACGTCAGATGTGAACAGCATATTATTGACGCAGGCCGAAACGCCATGGAACAAAAAAATTAACTAAAATTTGACCAACAGATACCACTGTAAACGCCAGAATATACACACTAACAGACCGCGTCAAAAAGCTCTTTCTCATCTTCCGTGCGGGACGCCCAGAATCACTGTCTCCATGAAGGATCGCGCGCTGCTGGTAAAGATCTTATTCAAGAATGGTGACTGTGCACCAACAGCCCTGCAGAAGTTCCGGACACTTAGGTGTACGAAAAAAGGCATTGGTCTCATATCTGCTAATGATCTGGAGAAAATAATCACAGAAATTGAAAAAACAGGTTCTCTTGAAGTTCAGTGTGGCAGAGGGAGGAAAGCAGTCGAAGATGTGACAACAGCGTTGCACGAGGGATCGAGCTGTGGTGCGTATACATGCAGTGCAGAGTGTGCCCGAACGTTGGATATGCCTGCGAGTACGGTGCATAAAATCTTGTGAAACGTCCTGCATTGCAATTCATACAAACTCGCCCATGTTCAAGAATTGCTTCCTACTGACCTGCCAGCAAGACAAATGTTCGCTCTGGAATTCCTTGCTCGCATAGAAGTGGACAATGAATGGCCGTGGAAAATTCTGTGGACACACGAAGCCCATTTCCACTTCAAGGACATGTCAAAACGCTCAGCTGCAGGATATGGACAATGGAAAAAGTCCGCACATCAACCGGTACCATTTCATTCGTCAGAAGTGACTGTGTGGTACTGGTTGACGGCATTGTTTATCGTATGGCCCTATTTTTTCGTGGTATTGAGTCCTGCGTGTCCTCTTACCTGTACCGTCACTGGTAAACACTACGAGAATCTTTTGCCCACCAACCCTCAACAGCGTGGATATGTGGGTAGGATCATTTTTATGCGGGTTGGCACTCCTCCGCACACTGCATAGCCATTAAAGCAACCGCTGCAGAGGCATTTCGGAAATGCTAGAATTATCAGCCGTCATTTCCCTACAGCTTGGCCGTCCCGATCACCTGACCTTAATCCGTGTGACTTCTGGCTGTGGGGTTGTCTGAAACATGTTGTGTTCAGTGCTACAGTTACGAATCTAGATGCACTAAAGGTGCGTATTGCGCAACGCATTCTGAACATGACCCCCGAGACACTCCTACGTGTTGTGTAACATGCTGCTTCTCGATTTTAACTTATAGCAGAAAGCGGTGGACAGCATATTGAATATGTCTTGCGTCAGTCTCACGACTGCTAGAAACCGACGCCATTTTGTTTTTTATGTGGTTTTAGACCTCAGGACAACTGAGAACCGATTTTTCCCATCCGATGTGGTACGACGTTGCCGTGGTGGATGGGCTTGCCTAACTAACAGCATCCCAACTGTTGACTGCCAAACTTGTGCTGTCATGCATACCGAATAGTATGGATGTGCAATTCAAACCATAGACCTTATACATATTGCGGTTAATCTGTCATTTGTAGCCGACCTAATTTACGTTAAAACGCTTAATCTATTGATCTATTGATCTATTCATCTATTGATGAAATTTTCCGAATGTTTTCCCTCGACTTTTCCCCTGTGTCAATAACAAGCTGCAGAAATTTGACGTCGTTCTGAGCAATTTCTCTCTTTCTATAGCGTTTAGAAAATAGAATTTTAATTATGGACACCCCGTGTTTATTTATGAGGGGTAGTCATATAGTTTTAATTATCGTCTCGAAAAATCAAGCTGCGACCCTTATAGTTGGCCGTTCTCTGCATATTCGCTCTTCATTGCGACGCGTTGTTCCAAGCGGTGGATGACTTGGCGGAAACCTTTGCTGTACCTGTTCAGGAAACGTTCTATCTAGAAAATTATCTCGATGTCTTTCTTAAAACGCCATCTACGCAATAATTACTTCATCCGAGGAAAGAGCCATGTCAGGACAACATGGGTGTGAGGCAAAACTTCATAGCCGTGCGGGATTAGCCGAGCAGTCTTGGCGCTGCACTCATGCACTGTGCGGCTGGTCCCGGCGAAGGTTCGATTCCTCCCTCGGGCATGGGTGTGTGTGTTTGTCCTTAGGATAATTTAGGTTAAGTAGTGGGTAAGCTTAGGAACTGATGACCTTAGCAGTTAAGTCCCTTATAATTTCACACACATTTGAACATTTTTTTTTTTTTTTTTTTTTTTTTTGGCAAAACTTCATAGCCCTAAGAAGCAGCATGTGTTACTATATCCTCTGTACAATAAGTTGGGACGTTGTCGTGGTGCAAAACGCCCCCTAGACTGCTTCGTCTTGACACCCCTCCCCTTACCCCGTCAGGAGATTTCGGCAGTACGCTCATGTGGTGGATTACCCTCGAAAGGCATCAGTCAGTTCTCTGACTGCTCCGTTCATTTTCGCTTTATATGATACAAATTTGCGACACTCGGGCAACAGGAATAAAAATTATACTCGAACATTAACAGAGACAGTTGTTCAAATCTGGCGTATCTACCGCTCTCTGACCTCCTTTTTGTCGTCGTAATGTAGTTGATTTTCCCACTAGAGGCATTGCATGGGAAAATTTTTATACAAGCAGTATGGGAAGGAGATTCCTACTCTCATCTAGAGAGGAGCTGTTGTTAGAGACGGGCAATCAGCCGCCCCGCGGTTAGCGAGGGCGTCTTTTGTAAGGCCGCACAAAGGAAAATCGTCTCTCCTCACGGCAACGTTACGCAAGTGGCGCCCACGCACACGCTCTGTAGAAGGGTGACGCACGAACACTTCTGCCCGTGGAATCGCATTAGGGGTCCGCTTCGTCACCATACATATACGGGGTGAAACGGGGTGTAAGTGCAGATATTTCTGCTGAAGACTGAGGACGGCGTAATGAATAACATTACATAATTACTCGTATTTACGTCATCTGCAGACTGCCAGTTATAGCCAGTACAAGTCGTATGTTTTTAGGACGGTTAGTACCTTCAGGTACATGTGGCAACAGCAAGTCACTAATGCTTAACTTCCCCTGGGCAGAAGGTCAGGTGTTAAATTATGGACGCGTGGATTCAAAACGGTTAGTCTATACTGACAGGCATAGTCCACTTGGTGAGTACTCCAGTACGAACGCGCAGAAATCATCAAGTCGTACAATTTGTGACGTATTTGTGGGAAGACTGTTTGACGCAGAGAAAAACAACCAACAGAGTGGTGTGTGTAGATATTAAGGAGCCACATGTAATATTATCTGCCCTTACAGCCGTTACACCTCGCATACGTTATGTTCTCGAAAACTGTGTAGTGGGAGGCTCAGGAGCAAACGTTGATGTGTCCTGTCTGGAGCCGCTCCCTGATTGTTGGTAGCGCTGCGATAAAGTCTCTCTTTGATTTTAACTGCCGATCGCAGTTATCCTAGACGATCATTGCCCAAGTATCTCTTAACAAAGTTGAAGATGTGGTGCCCAGTCAGAACAGTTAACTCCTTGCATGATTAAGTAAGGCTAACATATACACTGACCATTAACGTGAGCACGTGTCAGAAGCCAGAATAACCCCTTTTAGCGCTGCAGACCACTGCGAGATGTCCAAGAAAAGAGTCATTGAGGTTGTGGAAGGTACCGACAGGGATGTGGAGCCTTACTGACTCCAGAGAGGTTGAAACATCCCCTTTGAACAATTTATACAGGACTGTGCTTAACCTGACACACAATATTTTGTTAGCGCAACGCAATCTGACTTTCAAAATTCCCTACAAAAGAATGGCCCTGACTAACATTTAACTATACCTTTCACAAATCACTTACCTCACAAAAATCTTCGCTGCTCAAGCTACTGCAATACAGCGAGCGCCACTACTGCCAGCTAAATAAAAGATTCAAACTATGGAAGGCACTAACTACTGATAGGGATAGTTAGCAAATGAAAGATATTAATAGAGAACGAACAATGTATTTACCTTGATATCATCACAAGTCATTATATATATATCAGTTCATGACCAATTACAAACCTCCGCCATCTCTCTCCCCACATCCACCACTGCTGGCGGCTCACCTCCAACTGCGCAACGCTACGCGCTGTTCACAGCCAGCTGCCTAACACTACAATGGCGAGTATTACAACAATGCAAAGCAGACACAGACTGCCCACAGCACAGCCAGTGATTGTCATACAGAGGTGGCGTTACCAATAAAAAAACCTAAACAGCCTACTTACATAGAGAAAACATAAACAGCCTACTTACATAGAGAAAACATAAACAGCCTACTTACAAGGTGGCCGGCTGTGCTTGCTATCTCGCCTGAGAGATCACTGCGCGAATTGCCCGTTCTAGGTGGTCCCACAGAGTCTCGATTCGGTTTTAATTGGGGGATTTTGGTAGCCAGATGAGTATAGTAAACCCATCCTGTTGTTCTTCGAAATCACACACCTACACCGCGAGGTGTGTGACGTGGTGCATTTTCCTGCTAGTAGATGCCATTGTACTGAGGAAAAACAAACTGCATATAGGGGTGGACATGATCCCCAAGGATAGATCCATACTTGTGTTAGCCGACCGTTGTGGCCGAGCGGTTCTAGGCACTTCAGTCTGGAACCGCGCGACCGCTACGGTCGCAGGTTCGAATCCTGCCTCGGGCATGGATGTGTGTGATGTCCTTAGGTTAGTTAGGTTTAAGTAGTTCTAAGTTCTAGGAGCCTGATGACCTCAGATGTTAAGTATCATAGTGCTCAGGGCCATTTGAACCATACTTGTGTTAACCACTGTGTCTTCCAGAATGACGAGATCAACAAGGCAATGCTACGAAAACACTCTCCAGACCGTAGTCTACATCTACATGGTTACTCTGCAATTCACACTTAAGTGCCTGGCAGAGGGTTCATCGAACCATTCCACTCTCTAATGGCGAGTGGGGAAAAGGAACACCTAAATCTTTCCGTTCGAGCTCTGATTTCTCTTGTTTTATTATGATGATCATTTCTCCCTACGTAGATGGGTGTCAACAAAATATTTTCGCATTCGGAAGAGAAATTTGGTGATTGAAATTTCGTAAATACATCTCGCAGCAAAGAAATTGGCCTTTGTTTCAGTCACTGCCACCCCAACTCGCGTATCATATCAGTGACACTCTCACCCCTATTACGCGATAACACGAAACGGGCTGCCCTTCTTTCCACTTTTTCGATGTCCTCCGTCAATCCTACCTGGTAAGGATCCCACACCGCGCAGCAATATTCCACCGGAGGACGGACAAGCGTAATGTAGGCTCTCTCTTTAGTGGCTTTGTCGCATCTTCTAAGTGTTCTGCCAACAAAGCGCAGTCTTTGTTTCGCCTTCCCCACAATATTATCTAAGTGGTTTTTCCGAATTTCTGTTGCTCGTAATAGTAATTCCTAGGTATTTAGTCGAATTTACAGGCCTTAGAATTGCGCGATTGATCGTATACCCAAAATTTATTGGATTTCTTTTAGTATCCATGAGGATGACCTCTCACTTGTCTTTGTTTAGTGCCAATTGCCACTTTTCGCACCATACAGAAATTCTCTCTAGATCATTTTGTAATTGGAATTGATCGTCTGATGATTTTACTAGACGGTAAATTACAGCGTGATCTGCAAACAGTCTAAGGGGGCTGCTCAGATTATCACCTAGATTATTTATACAAATAAGGAACAGCAGAGGGCCTATGACACTACCTTGCGGAACACCAGATATCACTTCTGTTCTACTCTACACTACGAACTGCGACCTCTCTGAGAGGAAATCACGAATCCAGTCACACAACTGAGACGATACTCTATATGCACGCAATTTGATTAATAGTCGCTTGTGGGGAACGGTATCAAAATCCTTCTGTAAATCTAGGAATATGGAATCGATATGAGATCCCTTGTCGACAGCAGTCATTACTTCATGGGAATAAAGAGCTAGCTGTGTTGCACAAGAACGATATTTTCTGAATCCGTGTTGGTTATGTATCAATAAGTCATTTTCTTCAAGGTGATTCATAATGTTCGAGTACAGTATATGCTCCAAAATCCCACTGCAAATTGAGGTCAGTGATATGGGTTACTTCTATTTCCTTTCTTGAATATTGGTGTGACCCGTGCTATTTTCCAATCTTTAGGAATAGATCTTTCGTCAAGTGAGCGGTTGTATATGATTGCTGAGAAAGGCGCTACTGTGTCTGCATACTCTGAAAGGAACCAGATTGGTATACCATCTGGACCAGAAGACTTGCCTTTCTCAAGTGATTTGAGTTGTTTCGCAACACTTAAGATATCTACTTTTATGTCACTCATGCTAACAGCTGTTCTGGTTTCGAATTCTGGAATAGTTACTTCGTCTTCTTTCGTGAAGGAAAACTGTATTTAGTAACTCCGCTTTAGTGGCACCATCATCGGTAACATTTCCATGGCTATCGCGCAGTGACGGTATTGACTGTTTTTTGCCACTGGTGTACGTTACATGCCACTTCCTCCATTCTGAACATTTCTCGTGATTGTTGCAGGGTGTTTGCTTTCATACGTTTCACGCCGTACCCGCCAATGGACATGCCCGATGAAGTATAAACGTGATTCACCTGAAAAGGTCATCTGTCGCCACTCAAGAAAATGGCTCTGAGCACTATGGGACTTAACATCTGAGGTCATCAGTCCCCTAGAACTTAGAACTACTTAAACCTAACTAACCTAAGGACATCACACACATCCATGCCCGAGGCAGGATGTAGCGTCGCCACTAAGTGTACATCCAGTTGCAGTATTGGCGTGCAAATTCCAGCCTTCGTCGACGACGAACAGCAGTCAGCATGGGTGCATGAACTATGGACCTGCTGTGGAGGCCCATACACAGCAACATTCGCTCAACGGCCGTTGAGGAGACACTGTTGGTAGCCCCATGGTTCATCGGGTCGCTCAGTTTCTCAACAGTTGCACGTTTATTCACCCATACACATCTCCGCAGCCATCGTCATCTATGAAGCGAGGTGCACCACATTTGCCTTGGCGCCGGTTTTGGACAGTGCAATTTTATCATGCATGGTATACGTTAACCACTGCGGCACGCGAACAGTTTACAAACTTAGCCATTTCGAAAATGTTTTCATTCTTGGCCCGAAAGCCAATGATTATGCTCTTTATGATGTCAGAAAAGTCACTGCATTTCTGTATTAAGGCGAGGAGTGCACTATTTTTCGCGTTCATACATCTTACTCTGAGGTGACAAAAGTCATGGAATACCTCCCAATACCGTGTCGGTCCTCCTTTTACCCGGTGTAGTGCAGCAACTCGACGTGGCATGGACTCGCAAGTCGCTGGAAGTCTCATACAGAAATTCAATGCCGCCTATATAGCCATCCATAATTCGGAAAGTGTTTCCGGGGCAGGTTTTTGTGCACGAACCGACCTCTCGATTATGTCCCATAAATTTTCGATGAGGTTCATGTCAGGAGATCTGGATGGCCAAATCATTCACTTGAACTCTTTAGAATGTTCTTCAAACCAATCGCAAATAACTGTAGCCCTGTGACATGGCGCATTGTCATCCATAAAAAATTCCACCGTTGTTTGGGAACATTAAGTCCATGAATGGACTGCAGATGGTCTTCAAGTTAGGTTGGTTGGGTTCTTTTGGGGGAGGAGACCAGACAGCGGGGTCATCGGTCTCATCGGATTAGGAAAGGAAGTCGGCCGTGCCCTTTCGAAGAAACCATCCCGGCAGTTGCCTGGAGCGATTTAGGGAAATCACGGAAAACCTAAACCAGGATGGCCGGACACGGGATTGAACCGTCGTCCTCCCGAATGCGTGTCCAGTGTCCTAGCCACTGCGCCACCTCGCTCGGTGGTCTCCAAGTAGCATAACATAACCATCATAACTGTTTCCAGTCAATGATCGGCTCAATTGCACCAGAGGACCCAGTCCATTCCATGCAAACACGACCAACATCTTTATGAAGCCACCAGCAGCTTGCACAGTGCCTTGTTGACTACTTGGGTCCATGGCTTCATGGGGTCTACGCTACACTCGAAACCTGCCATCAGCTTTTACCAACCGAAATCGATACGCATCTGACCAGGCCACGGTCTTCCAGTAGTCTAGGATCCAACCGATACGGTCAAGAGCCCAGGAGATGCGCTGCGGGCGATATCATACTGTTA
The DNA here is from genome assembly GCF_021461385.2 of Schistocerca piceifrons. Lineage (NCBI taxonomy): Eukaryota > Metazoa > Arthropoda > Insecta > Orthoptera > Acrididae > Schistocerca > Schistocerca piceifrons. Next base: position 220,931,650 of record NC_060149.1, read on the forward strand.
GCCAAGGCACTCGCGTCGGTCGTCCGCTACCATAGCCCAGTACAGCCAAATTCGCCTCACTGTCCTAACGAATACGTTGGTCATACGTCTCACATTGATTTCTGCGATTATTCCACGCAGGGTTTCTTGTCTGTTAGCAATGGCAACTCTACTCAAACGCCGCTGCTCTCGGTCGTTAAGTGAATGCCGTCGGCCACTACGTTGTCAGTGATGAAAGATACTGCATTAAATTTGGTACTATTGGCACAGTATTGATACTATGGATCTCGGAATACTGAATTCCCTAACGATTTCCGAAACAGAATGTCCCACGGGTCTACCTCCAACTATGATTCCGCTTTCAAAGTTCATTAATTCCCGTCGTGTGGCCATAGTCACGTCGGAAATCTTTTCGCATAAATCACCTGCGTACAAATGACAGCTCCCCCTGTGCACTGCTCTTTCATGCCTTGTGTACGCAATACTACCGCCATCTATATATGTGCATTTCGCAATCAAAATGGTTCAAATGGCTCTGAGCACTATGGGACTTAACATCTGAGGTCATCAGTCCCCTAGAACTTAGAATTACTTAAACCTAACTAACCTAAGGACATCACACACATCCATCCCCGAGGCAGGATTCGAACCTGCGACCGTAGCGGTAGCGTGGTTCCAGACTGTAGCGCCTAGAACCGCTCGGCCACTCCGGCCGGCTATCGCTATCCCCTAAGATAATATACCGTCCATTGTTACTGCGGTCACCTGCCGTCTGTAAGTGGTTTTGCACGCTGATATCGAACATAGGCGGTGGTCACAATATAATTGGACCGTGAACCACGACCGGTACAATTGTCTGTCTCAGCGCCGAAGGTTGCCTTCAGCAAGATTATTTGGAATGACGATTTTTCCTGTTTATCCTCTCAGTTCCAAGTCTTTTAATCGATACTAATGAGTAAAGTTGTTCGTCTCCCCCGCCGGAAGATCTGAGAAAACTGCATCCACATCAGAGTTGTGTTCCTTTCCTGTGCCTTTGTCCCGCATCGGCGCGAGGTTGGCATTCTTATTAACATATTTTGCGTGGTTAGTTTACGGTGCCGCCGAATACCCTCCTTGTCGCCACCCCATTAACCCCTTCCTCCGCCCCCTCCCAGAACAATGTCTACCCCAGCAGATTGTGTGAGTGTTATTCATGTGAAAGTGAGCGGAACCTTTCTAAATGTTTCCGAATCGTGTAACTCAGGCATTATTCACATAATGGCACGCGGGAAACCGCCTAAAAACAACATCCAGGCTGGCCGGCACACCTCGTCGTTAATCCGCCAGGCGGATTCGATCCGCGGCCCATGCAGTTCGCCGTCCTGGAAGCGGCGCTTTTACACCCACGGCTACCGGGAAGCGGTGGTGGGGGGAGAGAGGGGGGAGGCGGTAGTCCACATCTGAATTTACTTTCGAGTTGAAAAATCACTTACAAAAAATAAGGGCCAATGGAACGCGCTAGTTATGTGTGTCTGAGAATACCAGATTCTACGAATCATATCGGCTTGTTGAGTGGTTTCTTTAAAAATTCTACCATGGATGCCATAGCACATGCCAAGTGTATAACTCTAGAAAAATGGACTAAAAATTATTTACATAGATAAAAAAAATTGTTCAAATGGCTCTGAGCACAATGGGACTTACCATCTGTGGTCATCAGTCCCCTAGAAGTTAGAACTACTTAAACCTAACTAACCTAAGGACATCACACACATCCATGCCCGAGGCAGGATTCGAACCTGCGACCGTAGCGGTCACGCGGTTCCGGACCGTAGCGCCTAGAACCGCCCGGTCTCACCGGCCGGCCCATAAATAAAAAATTAAATTACTTGAAGCTATAACTGAAAAACAATATGAAGTTCACAGTTTAGCACTCAGTGGTTTTACTTCCAGGTTCAATATCTTGAAACCACACCAAAGGAAACACGTAATATGGCACATGGGAAAAATATGTCGTTTAAAGTGAGATAAGCTGCGTGAAAGTGACTTGTGGTGTAAGACACGCAACATTTAAATAAGTGGCAGAATAAAGACTTATATTTACAAGACTAAATTACAACCCTATTATCCGATAAACAAGAGTTCATTTGAAACGAAACTAAAACTCAAGAAGAGCAGCAGTATCAATTATCACATTATATCACAACAGGCTGTTCAAAAGCTTCCATCTTGTACATTAGACAGAGGACATGAATAACTGCTTGAATATGTCGTGTTCCTAGCCAGCGCGTCAGCCCCGAACGATCGACCATCATAAGTAGAACAGAGTGCCATGTGTGCTCGGAACCGCGTGACCGGAAAACCAGCGAAAGTACTGCCTAGCGTTTCAGTTGACATACCAGGGTTCAGATACATTAGCATCTCAAAAGAGACCATCACATTTTCACACAAGCAAAGATACAGAGCTCCCGCTCTATGCAGTCGACACGCTGATCGACAACCAGACCAAACAAGTGATAAATACAATGAGTAGTGCAGATTCAGGAGGAACGAAAAGGCGCGTGTCATTGAGTAGCAAATACATGTCAAGATTCAGACAGGTCGCCATGACCTGCTGTTCAATCCTCTGGTTTTCCTTCAACTCGAAGTAATGAATATTCTTCGAGTAGAACATATGAATCCTCTTTAAAAAAATGGAATGAAAAGATAAATGTTCGATTTCTTCTATTCTAACTGCAAAAGTTTGATATCGGATTCATTGTATCTTCATCTTTTCAACTTTTTTTTTTCTAAGGGGGGATTTAATTGCTGTAGCCGAAAAATATTCATTTCTTCTGATGAAAAGGAACGAGTGAACAGTACAGCAGGTCAAGGCGAAACTTCAGTATCTGAACATGCATTTGTATCATCATACGTAGTCTTCACGTGCTCAGAAGGTACTGTTTATAAGATTTCTACATTTTCTTGGAGAATGGCATTCTAAATTCGCAACTGCGTTGTCTGCTTGATCTGGTTTTGTCGATGTAACTTTTTTACGATCTTATCTGTGTTAAAATTTCTTTGGACGTTACAAGGAACCAGCTGGAACCGGTATACTGGGTGCCCGTCTTCCAGTTCAGTGTTTGGATCTCGGAATCTTTCTGTGGGTAGTTGGATAAAAACTAAACTAAACTCTGCCCGAACAGGCTACAAAGGCCCAACTGTACCGACCGGCTGCTATGTCATCCTCAGCCCGAAGGCGTCACTAGATGCAGATATTGTGGGGCACGTGATCATCACACAGCTCTCCCGGCCGCGACCTGAAGTCATATCTGATGGCTTACCACAACACCGCTGCACCTCTCCAAAACATTGAAAGAATGGGACCTCTCCCAGGTCGCCGCCATAATCTCCGACGATTGTCATCCGGGGAACTGCAGAATCGTTATTCATTTTTGAACAAAACGTGATTAAGTTCACCATCAGACATGCTTCCCGACCACGGCACCAATCAAAACGCAGCCGTTTGTGTTGCGGCGTTAACGGCAGCCTACGCGTGGGACGGTAATTCCTTAGACCGACTGCTGTTAGTATCCGACCGATGGTGCGGGATGAGACAGAATGTTGCAAGGAACCCATTACTTGTTCTCGGACGGCAAGCGCAGATGTGAAGGGGCTACGATAGGCCTGGTGCACAATACGGCGATCCTCCATTGGGATGGTCAGACGGGATCAGCTAGAACCTTGACAACAAATACATCTGCCCTAAAGTTCCTGAGCGGTCCAAAATCGGGTCATTGTCACACCCGAATGGCCCACAAATTTGGAAATTGCATGATTCGACAAGCCGTCCAAACGAAGACCCACAATGAAGCCCCTTTCAAACCTTGTCAGATGTTGATAACGCTTTCTCACACGAGTATGTCTCCGTTTCCTTCACAATGATCACTCAACATCTGACGTTATTCGCCCCTTATATAGCCTACCAAGCCTGGTAATATCAATGAACAGGAACAACACTAATGCTCTCTGGTGGCCGTTCTACCTGTCACAGAATTAGAACTGTAACCATTTACACACCCACCGATGATGTGTTCGTGTAGGATGCTATACCGACATTTGACGGTGCCTTCTAGGAGGTACAGTTTTCTTCTTTTTTTATCAGGAAGTATACGTAAGTTTATGTTGCCTGTTATTTGTTGTATATGACTTTTGTATTTTCTCGCTCGAGTTTTTTGAGCAAATCCTAGCTAGCACCATCTGACACGAGTCTACTTTTGAGCTTCAGTCAAACTGAGTAGAATGTATCAGAACAGATTTTATTTACAGATAAGTCTTCATGCAAAATCGAATGTATTTCACCTTTCGATAAGGCTAATGTTACATTTATCTCGTGATAAATCACATGACGATTCTCTTTAATCATGCTGCGCACAGTTTGTATGCTTTTTGGAAAAACAGGCGTTTCTCGTTAACCTTCTCGTAATTCACCACTGACTGCAGCATAACCACGACGGAATTTAGCAAACCATTGTAAACAGTTTTTTTCGGAATATGACTGATTATTAAAAGCTAAATACATTGACTCGAGACATTGGTATTGAGTTAGAATATTACGAAAATCACAAAAAGTCGTCTTACAATAACCTTCAGGTGAAGTTTCTATTTTTTTACAACACTTTATTTATACGTTCACTGTAAACAAACTACTGGGCCAGTTCATGAGCTGTGATTGTCGTTAACAGTTCGCCGCTGTAGGTGAGGGATCTGTGTTCGATTCCCGGCACTGGCTTGGATTTTTCCTTGGGAGGAATACTGCTACGGAGTGCGCTCAGCCTCATGAGGCCAACTGAGGAGCTACATGGCCGATTAGTAGCATTTCCAAGGCCAAGATCTAGGCAACGACTGGGAGAGAGGTGTGTTGAACACATGTCGCTGCATACCACATCTGATGGCGCCAGCGACAGAGGATGACATGGCATTCAGCCGGTCCCGATTGGCCCGTCAGGGACAGAATGCGGAAATTTATCTTACTTTTACCTACTTTTGTAACAATAAAAATGGTAACCTTTAAATTAATGATAATAATAATAATAATAATAATAATATCGCATATCAGTAGCGTCCTATGGTAGGCTCCATCGTTCTTCTTTAAAACTGTAAGCAGCTCGCAGGTGCTGGACATTGATGGTGTTCCAGCGGTTCGAGAAAGTACTCTCTACGCGATGTAGAAGTGTGGTGTCTACTGCAAAGCCACATTACGTTTGCTCATTGTTTGGATGTACTTTATATTGCTTCCAAAAAGTTTAGAAGTCTGCCATACAAATTGTAGAGAGTGAGGACGTAGAGATTTTGAAACATGTCGAAAGTTACGTCCCATTTCTAGATCAGAATCGAGGAGCACAAGTGCAATGCTCCTTCTAAAATAAATCTTTGACGATACAAGACGAGCGTTGGGGGAACTGTGTAGTAGTCTGCTTACATCAGACGTTAACCGATTTTCAACATGCACACTCGTGTTTTGTATCTTTTTAGTCTTTATTTTATTATATGACTTTCATTTTCGTGACAAATTCCAGATGTTCCATGACGACTTGGATAATTTTTCCATTGAGTTTTTTCTTCCATAAGCGAGGCCAAATATCTGAAAACGAAAAATGATTTAGGTTTTACAATAACAGAATATAGCTGACACCTACAGTATGTGTAAATAAGAACATAAGTTGATGAATTAATTTTCATTAAATTACGTTTTTCGTGAGAAAAACTCAGCTCTATTGAAGGAGAAAATGCATTTGTTTATGACGTTGTTTGGTATGTAAGGAAAAAACATAATGGATAAGGTAAACAAGCTCTATTTATTCCCTTATTTATTGATTGATGTGTTTGTATCCATATATTTTCACTAGCGAAGAAATGTCGATGTTCTGAAATATTATTTCACTTCTCAGCACTTTCCTACGCAAAACTGATCAAGAACATCCGTTATGAAGCTTGTGTTGATCATGAATAAACTTTATTGTTGTTAGTTCCTCAAGTTCGATACTATACTCCGACTTTTTGTTCAAAATGGCTCTGAGCACTATGCGACTTAACTGCTGAGGTCATCAGTCGCCTAGAACTTAGAACTAGTTAAACCTAACTAACCTGCCTGAGGCAGGATTCGAACCTGCGACCGTAGCGGTCGCTCGGCTCCAGACTGTAGCGCCTAGGACCGCACGGCCACTCCGGCCGGCCCCGACTTTTGTATCGTGGATAGTATCTCAAAATCTCACTTTTACCGTTCGGTACTGGGCTAAGCGAATTGACGTAACGTGACATGACGTCTAGTGCAAATTCTAGGACATGTGTTGATTGGTAAGCTAACTACCTACGCGAATATGGCCGCTACTGTAATATCTATTGTGACATCCCTTCAGGATAGCAACGGAGTCCACATCTCATTTAATCCTGCAGTAGATGCTATTTGTTTTTATTTTGGTAACAGGAACCTGAATTAGTACGACTGAATCTAACTTTGAAACCGACTCTGGCCGAGTACGAATAGTGTTCAGTTCTGTTTAATTTTATATGTCGCAGATGAATGTATCTCCAAATTCCTTTTACAGTCATTATAATTTCATTTGATATTGTGTACGCTAACATTTTAGATCTTGTGAGCCTAACTTCGGTTGCTTTGATTTTTGCAAAATTTACCCAATCTTGTGTGATTTCTTGTGTCTGGTGTTAACAAAGGAACGCCGTCACATAAAGCAGATATAAAGATAAGACAAAAGCAACTTACTGCTAATGATAAGGGCATTCCTTGGAAATGTGCCGACGTAAAATAGCTTCAGAAACAAAGATAATTTCATAATCAGCACAATACAACAGACTGCAAATTTCCTGAATGAAAAAACTACATTTTGCAAACATGACTTTAACAGCGACTTTTTTTATGCACTTCTCTTACATTTAGCCATTTCAGACAAAGAGCAAGAATGCTAGTTAGATGTATGCAGATATCTAGTTTCTGAAATCAACAAGAAAGCGTGTGCCGCAATACGTAAAAGGTTATACCTTTAAATGTAGTACACAGCTTCATAATAACATCTTTAAAAATTTTCTGTGTTTGATTGGTTCATGCGTATTATTTGTGCTTCATAGCGCCCTTGTATTAAGTGCTGTGATAAGCAATAATGTTACATTGTGCCGATATGGTATTACTTAGGTTTCTGGGGATGTTTTTACGTTTCCATATTGCTAAGGGGTGTCTCTGAAGTTAACAATACATATTGCACACAATGTCAGTTTCGTTATCAACATTTCCAAGACAACACATAACAAGATACTTGCAAACACTTTAAAAATCTATCCATCTGTAGTGTGGAAATTTGATTCTACCTGATTATATGAACAACATAATCTCTTCTTATGCTCCGAACATGTTCTAGCACATTTGTGCCATCATCAACGGATCAGATCTGATGGTTCATATAATCGTACCTTGTAAGCACAATGCCCTAAGATGTATGCTGTTCACTAAAATTATATATGGTCTATGTCTCTGCCTATCTGCTAGAGATGAGCATACATACATATATATAAGGACGAAGACAACGAGAATAAATATGACTTGCTGTATAATCATTTAAAGAAATTCCTGCAAGACCTAACATTCTAGAGTCTAACACCCGAATAAAACATTTCCTCCTGATGATGGCACGAAACTGCTGAAACCTGTTTGGGCAATAAGAACAGACTGTGTTGTTTGCAAAATCAAGTACAACCCAACTCCCAAAATTTAGTCTGCAAATGCGACTGCTGTTAGAGCATCAAAAGCCAAATGATGAAGACCAACCATCTGAAAATAGATCCTTGGAACCTGAAAATGTAGCATAAAGTGTGTGGCTCATTTACCCCAGCCAAGGTCATTTCAGACCTAATGAATAAGATTAAACCTGTGTGTTTGTGTGTGCACGTGTGTGTATCTCTTCCTTTTATTACTATAATTTAAATCCCTAGCTAAAGCGAGGTCCTTAGAGACGGAACACTTGCTCAGATTTGACGAGACTGCGATACTGACTGGTCCGTAACTTTTTTTCGTGCAACCACATTCCCATTGCGTGATTTGCGGGAACATCAGGCAACTTTAAGCAGGTTGGTAATCGAACTAGTATTTGCGTGCCCTCCAGTTACGAGGGCAGGCCTGCATAGGTAAGCTGTACCGTCTGAGACGATTGACCATTGAGACCTCTCCAGGTAACTCCTTGAGCTATCGGTCTGCAATATAACTGGGCGTCAGGTTATTCATACTCTCGAGATGAAATTTGATTGAGGTACAGTGGTAGTATTCATCCATCATTTCCTTCATATCATCAACGTTTCCGTTCCCATAGCTGCTTGTCTGTTGTAGTTATCATTATTACACCATTCATACCCCTAATTGTTACTAATAAGCACACAGGACAAATAATTAGTCAACCCTAGGAGACATCAGGCCAATACTGCGTAACACCGCCTCTAGTCTTGACAGCTTCACTTAGACAGGAAAGAGAACTCACAAGATTGAAACGGTATGTCGTACCCAGCTAACCTTACTCATTAGTGATTAGATCCCGTAGAGCTCCCAAATTGCAGAGATCTACCTAGTGATTATAATTAAAGTGCTACTGCTCACGAAGTTACAGCGTGGACTGTAACTCTCGTATGGAAGCGAAACTTGATAGATATGGTAGTGCGTTAATGTGGAGCCGATATTCGCCGGAAAAACAGTTGTTCCAAATTTGGCCACCAGGTACAAATATGGCGTTGTATACTGTTTTTATGACCGTATGACACCCACGCTGTCAATTGACACGCCATAACGTGAGTGAACAGAATGGCTATAGAGAAGAGAGACCGTGCGCTATTAGTGAAACTGTTTTGTGTTAACGGCAGCAATTACAGTGCTCCATTGAGAGTGTATCACCAACTGAATGGTCTGAGGAGAGGCCCGATGTCATTAAATGGTTTAAAAAAGATGATAATGAAAATTTAAAACACGGGTGAGCACGAGGAAAAGGAAGGTATTCTATCCCGGTGGAAGTTATTGAGGAAGTTGCTCACCATGCAGAATGTGCCCGAGGTAGTGTTAGTGTTCGTCCAGTGTAACGAGAATTGTCCATCCTATGGTCAGCAGCATGGAAAGTTTTTTGGTCTACTTTACACTGGTACCCGTAAAAGACCCGGACGATGCAGCATCTGAAACCTCATGATCCGCAGCAACATTCGGAATGTGCTCATCGGTTTCTGGCACGGATCTAATTTGACGGCATGTAGCCGGGCAATATTCCATGGAGTAACGAGGCATATTGCACACTGCAGGGCGCAGTGATTACACAAAAATGCCGAATTTGGGTTACTGTTAAACAGCGTGTTCAGCACGAAGAGCCATTGTACTCGCCGTATGTGATTGTGTGGTGTGGATTCACAAGCACCCTTGTTATAAGTCTCTCCTTCCTCGAAAATAATACGCCCAGAAGGCCTGTCAGGTGTCCCGTGATGTCAGCGTATTAATCGAGAGCTCCTTGGACAGCGTGTGATTTCTACTTTGGAAGAGCGCAGCTGCATGGAATCCATTGTTTTCTTTGAAGATGGAGCAACACCTCATGCCGCACGCCTAGTGAAAGATCTGCTCATTGTAAGTTTCCACAAAAGTGTTATCTGCGAAGGCTTTACAATGCATGGCAGGAAGATCACCTGATGTGAATCCATGTGACTTTTGGGTCAGGGTATATCTAACAGAACGGGTTTACCAGGGACACATGCGGTCTCTACCTGATCTGAAGGCTAGTACACAGGAACACGTTGGTCAGATTCTATCGGAAATGCTGCGAGCAAATGTTAATCACTTTGTTTTACGGATGCAGCATCTCGTCGCCCCCTCGGTGCTCATATTGAACAAGTTGAGTAAGCAACGGTTAGTAACAAAATCAACATTATGGCGTTCTCACTTGTCTGACCTTTCTAACCATGTCCCATTCCTAATCTATTACATAAGGAAACATTTTTATAAGTATTTCTCTCATTCACAGCTCCAGATTTGCACCTGGTGGCCAAAATTGGAACTGTCTTTTCTTTCCAGCGTAGATCGGTTCCGCTTTAACGCATCAGCATATCTACCAAGTTTCTCTGCCATACGATAATTACAGCTCACACTGGACCCCTGTGAGTAGCCTCACTTTAATTATAACCACCCAGTGAACTGCTCCGTTTCATCCACAGTTCTAATAGTATATTTTCTGTGCTGTTAAGACCGGGAGATTTTACAGACCAACCGAGGTGCAATAGGAAGCCCCATTGCTCTTCAAACCAGGAACTCATACGTGCTGCCGTGTGAGCATGGCTGAGGTCATATTGAAATACGAGAGTGTCCATACCATACTAATCATGAACATGTAGAAGAAAAAGCAACACCTGGTGAACGAGAATGTTGATGTAAACAACCTGGCTCATTTTCACGTTCAAAAACAACCCCAGGCATCACAGAGCAATCTCAAACCTGAACTGCACACGCCACACAGCACGAATTGAACGCCTCTTTGGGCAGCAGGTGCACCCGATGCCTTGCATCATTTGAAAAGTGGCAAAATCTCAACTTTCTGGACCGCACTATACGTCTCAAGTTAGCTAATGTGCAGTTTCTGTGTTAATTGGCCCATTGAAGAGCTGCAGCATTATATGCTACTATGACAAATGTTTTTTCTGAGTTTAATCCAAATTTTCACTGCATGCAGTTCCCTTCACAAAGTTCACTCGGAAACTGGTTGAGATGGTCCTACGGTCACTCACGGTAGCAATTCTAGTCATGTTTGGCAGCAATTGTCACTGACAAGGCGTCACACTCCCCTCCGTTCCCTCTTGGTTAGCTTTTTACGACAACTGCTCTTACACCGTGTTGCACGGTTGCAAGAGACACACAAGTGCCTGCAGGCGCGTTGGACAAACCCCGCCCATACACCAACAAATTTCATTCAGGCTGTGGTCATGGACACTTTCGAAGACGATAGCTCCATTCTACGACAGGCGTTCAATAAGTAATGCAACACAATTTGTTTCTGAAAACAGGTTGCTTTTATTCAGAATTCCAATACATCCTATTATTCCCCAGTCTTTTGGCTACAAAACCTTATTTTTCAACGTAATCTACGTTCAGTGCGACGCCTTACGCCCCCCTGTATACCCGCTTGGCACCATTCTGCTAGTCGATGACGGGGTCAACGTATCGCTGCAGCAATAACCTACTCATCATCCACGTAATGCTTCATTGGGCCAAACAGATGGAACTTCGAAGGTGCGACATTCAGGCTGTAGGGTGGATGAGGAAGAACAGCCCAATGAAGTTTTGTGAGCTCCTCTCGTGTTCTCAGGCTTGTATGAGCCCTTGCGTTATGAGCCCTTGCGTTGTCATGGAGAAGAATAAGCTCGTTTGCATTTTGGTGGTGACGCAGGGTGCGATTTGTGCTTTTACCAGTGGGGGGGGGGGTGTCTTAGGGGGTTACTAGAATTATATATGTTACTAGCTAGGACTGTGGCGTTACGCACGGTTAAACAGCTATTTATAAATAGATATTAATGCCGAAACTCACTATTGACGCGTATGCAGTATCAGAAAAGCCATCCCTTGTTATATCTTGAAAAGTACATTATAGGTAAAGCTTATTTACAAAATCATCTACATACGGGTACAGATACACGAGGGGAATTCAAAAAGTAGAGGCACATTTGTGAAAAGTTGTACTTATTCTGATGATAGAAAACTGAAACATATTAATAGTAAGACTTATTAAACATTTTCAGTGTTCGGCTCCACAAATTTAAATTATTTATAAAGTTTTACTCCAGTGAATGGGAAATAAACATCCCAGGTTGGGATGCATAAACTAAAACCAGAGGAGGGGATGGTCTGATGCAGAGGGGGGGGGGGGGGGGGAAATCCCCCCCATCCCCACCCTGCAAATCGCACACTGTGGTGACGGGTACACTGAAGTCTTTTTTTCAGTTTCCCAAGGGTTGCCCAATACATTTCAGAGATGATCGTTGCATCATGAAGGAGGACATCAAACAGAATAACCTCTTCAGGCTCCCAGAAGACAGGCTGAGTGTGCTTTTTCGAACTTTTTCTTCAGAGGTGTGACGTCACTCCATGAATTGCCGTTCTGTTTCCGGTTCTAAGTGATGAACCCACGTTTCATCGCCTGCGAAGACTTTCGACAAAAATTGTCACGGTCAGCTTTGTAACGTGCAAGCAATTGCTCACAGATGGTCCTCCGTTGCTCCTTATGGTCCGCTGTTAGTCGGCGATAAAACCAACAGTGAACGAGTGTGTCGGCACTTGCGATGGTGACAGACGCCTCGCCCAACGACTCACCGTGCTTTTGTTCACTGAATGTCCCACAACAAATTCCACAATTTTCAACCGAGAATGACCGAGGAAAAAATGTGTTGCATTACTTATTTAACGCCCCTCGTACATCCTGTCACGTCTGTACGTCGACCTGCATATTTGCAATGATTCTATACAGTCGACTAGCAAATACACATCTCTTCACTGTCATGACTGACGTCGGCGGGGGTAGTACCGTGACCGCCTGGTACCAACTCCACACCGTCTACAGCGCTCCAAATGGAACCAGTGAGCTCTTTCAAAGGGGTAACTAATATTTTGTCCAGTGAGCTTATTTATGCCGCCTCTGCAAGACACGAGGAAACAAGCCCCGTTCCTGTAACACGAGAATGCAGCGTGGCGCGCAAACTGAGTGTAGTGTGTGGTGTGGTGGCAGCGGCGAGCCTGTTGGAGGACCTGGCGGAGGAAGTGAAGCACGTGACGCACCTGCGGCGCCACCACCTGCACCTGCTGCTGACGCCGCCGCTCACGTCATGGCGCGCGCACGGCGTCGGGGACCTGCTCGTCGCCTTCCCGCTGCTCGCCCTGCGCTGCAAGGTACGTCGCGCGGGGGCTGCTGCCCATTCAGGTTGCAACACCAGCAAGAAAGCACACAATGATGTTTCACTTATAGTGCATGTACTGTATACACTGATCAAAAGTATACGGCCTTACCTCAGTAATGCGGAAGTACCCACTATACGTCACGAGAGGTGGGGAGTATTGGGTTTTGAGCAGAAAAGCAGTAACAGCAGAATGGGTCGGTCAGTAGGCCTCAGTGACTTCGATGATGATGATGATTGGTTTGTGGGGCGCTCAACTGCGCGGTCATCAGCACCTGTATAAAGTCCCAATTTTTACATAGTCCAATTTTTACGCAGTCCAATCTTGCCACTGTCACGAATGATGATGATGATGATGATGACGATGATGAAATGATGAGGACAGCACAAACACTCAGTCCCTGGGCAGAGAAAATCCCCAACCTGGCCAGGAATCTAACCTTGGACCCTGTGATCCAGAACGTTAGTGACTTCGAATGTGGTCTAGTCACTCTGGATCTCACCTGACTGACAAAGCCATCAGGAACATGTCAACCATTCCAAAGCTGTCCAAGTCGACTGTTGGCCAGGGCCGGCAGGGGTGGCCGAGCGGTTGTAGGCGCTACAATCTGGAAGCGCGACCGCTACGCTAGCAGGTTCGAATCCTGCCTCGGGCATCGATGTGTGTGATGTCCTTAGGTTAGTTAGGTTTAAGTAGTTTTAAGTTCTAGGGGACTAATGACTTCAGAAGTTAAGTCCCATAGTGCTCAGAGCCATTTTAACCATTTTGAACCTACTGCAAATCGACGTTAGTGATATAGGCCTGTAATTCAGCGGATTACTCCTACTTCCCTTTTTGGGTATTGGTGTGACTTTTAGCAATTTTCCAGTCTTTAGGTACGGATCTTTCTCTGAGCGAGTGGTTATATATAATAGCTAAATATGGAGCTGTTTTATCAGCATACTCTGAGAGGAACCTGGCTGGAGCGGAGGCCTTGCCTTTATTAAGTGATTTAAGCTGCTTTGTTACACCGCGGATATCTACTTCTATGTTTCTCATCTTGGCAGTTGTTCTTGACTGGAATTCAGGAATATTTACTTCGTCTTCTTTGGTGAAGGAGTTTCGGAAAACCGTGTTTAATAACTGTGCTTTAATGGCACTGTCATCAGTGACTTCACCGTTGTTATCGCGCAGTGAAGGTATTGATTGCGTCTTGCCACTGGTGTCCTTTATGTATGACCAGAATCTCTTTGGGTTTTCTGCCACAATTCGAGACAGAATTTCGTTGTGGAAATGATTAAAACCATCTGGTATTGAAGTACGCGCTATATTTTGAACCTGTAAAACTTTGCCAGCTTGGGGATTTTGCGTTCTTTTAAATTTGGCACGCTTTTCTCGTTGCTTCTGCAACAACGATCTGACTCGTTTTGTGTACCATGGGGGATCAGTACCACGCTGTGGCCCAAATTGCCGTCCTCTATTCTTCTAACCAGGACGTCCAGAAAGGGGAGCACTCCCTCCACCTCGACTTCCATGGTGAATTTGAAGTTCTGGTGTGAGGAATTGAGGCGTGTAAGGAAGTCATTCAGCTTGTCTCTTCCATGTGGCAATATGACGGAAGTGTGATCTGCATACCGGAAGAAACAGGTAGGTTTCCATTGTGCTGATTCCAGGGCTTCCGCCTCGAAAAATTCCATGTACATATTGGCGACAACTGGTGAAAGAGGACTCCCCTAGGCTACTCCTCCCGTTCGCTCGTAGTGGACACCGTCGAAAAGAAAGTATGCAAACGTCAAGACGTCCCTAAAGAGGTTGGCCGTCTCTGCGTCAAATTTCTGGCCAATAAGTTCTAAGCAGTCTTGTAAAGGCACTCTGGTAAATAGGAAAACGACGTCGAAAGTCACAAGGACGTCGGTATCTTTAAGCTTGAAGTTGTTATGGCGTCCAACAAAATCTAGTGAGTTGCGAGTGTTATGTGAGCACTTCCCGACGTAATGGCCAAGCAAACCCTTTGGATTCTTAGGACGTGAGTATGTCAGAGCACCAGTGTTGCTGACAATGAGACGTAAAGTTACCCTATCCTTGTGAACCTTCGGCAGTCCACAAAGGTTTGGTTGAATTGATGCTCTTTGTCTTAGCTTCCTAATAACCTCGTTTGGCAAGCCGGATTCTTTGAGAAGCGCCATGGTCTTCCTCTCCACCCTCTTGACAGCGACAGTGTCGATCTTCCGATATGCACTGTCTTCTAACAGGCCCCGCATTTTCTCCATGTACTTCTGGTGAGATAGGACCACAGTTTCGTTGCTCTAATCGGCTGGTAAGATCACAGTTTCAGGATATTCTGTTAGTCCCCTTATGTCTATCCTTCCCCTGCTAGAGATGTTCGGTTTCATAGATCTTGTTGTCGTGAGAGCACGACAGGTTTCGCGACATACTTCTTTTACTGTTTCTCGAAGAAGTCGTGCTGCTGCCTTTTCAACTGAACTGACTATATTCGTGACAGGTGCAGATTTAGTAGCGGGTGCAAAATTCAGTCCTTTCTTAAGAACTGACATCGCACCCTCATTCAGCTGCTTGCCCGTGATATTGATGATAGTCTTTCAGAGAATATCACGAGGTTGCCTCTCAGATATACAATCGAATTTCGATGTCTGGTGTCCGGTGGCCTTTCTTTGTGCAGAGTCTGCTATGACCAATGTGACACCATCAATCCAGTCCCACGTCCAAGAGCTGAACTGGTTGGCCAGCTGTAGATGTAATTTGTAAAGTGCTTTGTTGGTCAGGACCAGGCACCAGCGAGTACAGCGGATTCTCTCACGTACGATGGCTGGGCTGGTACGTCTCCTGATTCTTCAGGCTGCCGCTGAGTCGATATGATGCCAGAATCCTTATTCTAAGTTCCTCCAGCAGAGTTCAAGACATCATCAAATAGTTCAAATGTTCAAATGTGTGTGAAATCTTATGGGACTTAACTGCTAAGATCATCAGTCCCTAAGCTTACACACTACTTAACCTAAACTATCCTAAGGACAAACACACACACACACACACACACACACACACACACACACACACACACACACCCATGCCCGAGGGCAGACTCGAATCTCCGCCGGGACCAGCCGCACAGCATCAAATAGTGCAATTGAAAGTAGAGCTAGTTGTCTTGGCCTTCAGACTCACTCGTAAGCTCGTCGCATACTCGCAACCATGACGTGCAGTGAGACAGACATCTGGTGCAGCAAGCCATCGACGTCCCACTGTGCGTGTACTGCTCGTGAGATCGTTGACAATCGACTGTTGTCATAATGCTACGCTCTACTGAGGACGTTTTGAGAAAGTTAACTGAGGAGACGTACTTTCTACTGAATAGACTCGGAATAAGCAGGGGTAGTTCCAGCTGCGATAATTTCAAGTTGCTGGTTGTTTAATTTTTTAATGTCCGGTGAACGAGGTGCCCAAACCAATGTTATTGGATTTTCCTGGAGATTTTTCGTTGACTCTTACAACCATCTGAAATGAGAGTCCATTAGTTTATTTCAAAATTATTATAGTTTCTGAACAGTAGCATGCTAAAATAATAAAATCTGTAGGATTTCTTTGACTCATTATCTTCATTAAGTTATCTCGATTCCATATAAAGCTAAAAACTTCAAATACGGACAGAGGAGCGAGCATATCGTCAGACATTGTGTTAAAGAAATTGTAAAAGATAAACTCAAGGGCAAAATAAAATTTGATAACAGTTTTTAGAAAAAGCTTTCCTTCGATTTCATCGATAATTTGAATAACAATTCTTATTTACCGATGAAACTGTCCACCAACCTTCGACTTGGACCATTATGGGAAGAATCGACACAATATTGTCGTCTACGCTTTTGACTTGCTGCTTTCTCGTTTCGGAAAACTTGCATTATTATTTTTAAATGGTAACAGAACGAGATAGGGAGCTCTATTCGACAAAACGAATATACAACAACACTATTTTTAATTTCAGATGGTGGCTAAAAGCAATAATTTTAGTCTTGTGAGGCGTTAAGTGCAGAACAGCAGAATACGAAGCGTTACTCAAATGCCACAGACTTGAAGAATATCCCATAAACAGTCATAAAAATGTTCAAATGTGTGTGAAATCTTATGGGACTTAACTGCTAAGGTCATCAGTCCCTAAGCTTACACACTACTTAACCTAAATTATCCTAAGGACAAACACAAATACCCATGCCCGAGGGAGGACTCGAACCTCCGCTGGGACCAGCCGCACAGTCCATGACTGCAGCGCCATAGACCGCTCGGCTAATCCTGCGCGGCAAACGGTCATAAAATAACTTCGTTAACTGAGTGTGACGACAGTACACAAAAATTTTGCTTCTAGGCACATGCTCATGGAACGAAAAGCGTGGCTGCTTTCTGATGCAACGCTGTTTGTGAGCAAGAGGGGAAGAAAATGCAGAGATGAAAATATTATAAGAAAGAAATAATATATTCACTAAGTTGTATTTACGAAGCTTGGAGTTTTAATTGCAGTTCCTTCATTACATTAGCCGTTTCCCTTTCCGCTACGACCGAGTGTGTTGTTCATACTCGAATTTCTCGCTACCCCAGCAGAAGCAATTGTCAAGATCACGAGTAACGACAGAGCTTGATGCGCGTGCCGCCACTTCTAGTTCTACGAATACACGATTAAGTTTTTAGGTTATTTGGGGGTACGCTCTCTGTAACCGCTGCATCAGGTTGAAGGACCCTTTGCAGTCGGAACATTTGTCATCGACGGGAATTCTCGAAGCCCTCCTACTGAACCTGTAACAAACTAATTTTACATAAGTCATTTTCAATATGTTTTCTACCAGCATACGTAGGATAATTGAAAAATATTAAGTTCTAACAAAATGGTCACGTGTTGAAGCAAATGCTACATTTTTTCGCCCAGAATATTGATACACGAGTGTGCACCGAAAACAGGCTCTTGAAGATATTGCAAAACGGGTACGTACTCTGACAAAGAATTCAGTTTAGAATGCCAGCATCAAAGTCCGATCAAAATCTTATGTACCGTTTCAAATTATGTTTACCGCCAATCTGAAAAATATGGTTTCGAGAGATACGTGTTTAAAGTTTTGGATTATATTTGTTGTAGTTATGTTAAACACACCTCCAGTCAGCGATCTCTGGACCATACAGCAATTTTCCCAGATCCAAATAGAGGCCCTCCTCCACCTTCTCCGTGGCTACGGTGGACCAGCGGGCCTCTTTGGCAACTTTTGTTATCCATTGCTCTGCCCGATAGATTCGCTTTTAGTCCGATTTTGTGCAGAAATTGTAACAGGTTGGTTCGATCTTAAGTTCAGGCACATTCGTAATTTCCATAGTGGCTGTTGAACCGTCGTTGAAATTACATGTCTACTATTTTTTTTCCCATTGTGAATGGTTTTCGGAGACACCTCTTCACAGATTGCCTTGCAACTCGACAACGGAGTTTCTGGCGAACTTTGGATGAACACTACAATAAAATAGAAATCCTAAAAAACATTTTTAGCTTAAAAATAAAAAATCAGTTTTTTTAAAATTTTCAACCAGAACTACCGCTTTGGTTGATACTGTTAGTGGCTGTTGTCGTGGAGAATGTTCCACACGGTCGTCTGGCCTATACCATGCTGTCTGGTGCTGATATCGAGCTCACTGTCAAAGAACGTTTATCTTCAAATGTGTGTACTTCCCTTCGAACGTATTTCCAGTCCTATGTCCAAATGACCTTTATCGGTCCTTGTCCTAACAGGGGCCGTTTCCTGGAGTTTGTCCTCGTTTAGCAAAACGAGCCTGTATACAAAATGTTACCCTACGTACTGTGTATGGTTGTGCTGAAACGCTGATCATTTGCACATCCAAGCAAAGAGTACACTTCATGCCAATTTGAAGTTGTGTCCCGTCTTCATGGAGTGAATAATGTAATGGCCAGTTATAGAGTACGAACACCGACCTACATCACAGAGCATAAATGTCAGTAGAGTGAGCATTCACATGCGCGTAACGAGGGTTCTGTCCGCGAATTCTCCTGCAGCTCAAGTCGCGTGTATTTTAGGCCGTATAGCGCTTAGCGTATTACGGGCATTGTTACTTCGCTGCTACAGATAGATCACCTTCAGAGGTACCGCGAAACTTCGTATACGCATTTGTCAGAGCTTATTAAACTGATACCAGGAACTGAAGCTGCCTTAAAGATTTTAAGAGCGATGGCATTGTGCTTTTTCGCATCAAGATCATAGCTCAGATATTCCACTTCATTTACGTTTTTAATGGGATAAGAAGTGACAGACAACAATTTTTTTACGTTTTGTATTGCGAATATTCATATTGTCGATTCACTGTTCTAATTAATTCCGTTACAAGGACACTGTAGACGACGCCAAAGTGTCACGAAGAAACAACGCATCTGGAACTATCGAAATTGTTACGGTAAATACGGTAAGCGATTTGCATCACCTGCTTGTCCATTATTATTTTCTATTCTTCTTTATTTACCCTTCTCATTTTTGTAGACAAGTAATATATCTGTAACTTTTTTCGCCTCCCCATCAGAAAAGTAAAATCATACACTTCACAATCCGCCCCGATAGCTGAGTGGTCAGCGTGACGGATTGCCGTCCTACGGGCCCGGTTTCGATTCCCGGCTGTGTTGGGGAGTTTTCTTCGCTCAGGGACTGGGTGTTGTGTTGTCTTCATCATCATTTCATCCCCATCCGGCCCGCAGGTCGCCCAATGTGGCGTCGAATATAATAAGAACTGCACCAAGGCGGCCGGACCTGCCCCACAAGGGGCATCCCGGCCAATGACGCCAAATGCTCATTTGAATTTCCATACACTTCGCACAAAAAAAAAATAAAAAATACAGCATCAATGCTTGAATTTTGGACTAATAGAAGAAGTGACAGCTAACAATAGTCTTCTATTGTACTCATTCACATTGTCGAAATTGTTCTAATTAATTACGTTACAAAGACACTGCATACGAAACCGTCTCACGCGGAAATACTTAGATACACACAAGGGTATGAGAACCTGCATAAACTGAAGGAAATTAATCAGACTACCATGTATGTCTGGCATTTTACTCAAACACACTTGCAAATTTATCTAGTACTTCTCTTGTAAATACATGGCCATAAATAGCAGAATTTATCCCTACAGTGCAAGACTTCGTAATGTCATGTCCCGATATTTTTCAACATGAAAGTGCCTCATATCAGCATGACATTTACAATTACATATATTTATTGTACATACCCATGAAAAATAACAGATCCTCCTTTCACATACTTCTCTTTACATTTGTGGCAAAGACAATACTGGACCATAGCTGTTACTAAAACTCAAACGTGCAGAAACGTATATAAAACAAGGCGAATACGTGCAGTATTCAAATTTCGGCATTACCGCAAACTGTAGACACAGTGTAGTCCCAAAATCACGTGACTAGCTCGGTATGCTGTTGATAACAGGCGCAGTAGACTATGCTCACTCCATAGGAACACATACTCTATGACATATACCAACGATCCAAAGCATTATGACCATCTGCTTAGTAGCGTACTGGTTTACATTTGGAACACAATACAGCAGAGATTCTGCGTGACATGGATTCAATAAGTCCTTGGTAGGGTTCCAGAGGTACACGGCTCTAGATTTCTAGGTTGGTTGGTTGGTTGTTTTGGGGAAAGAGACCAGACAGCGAGGTCAACGGTCTCATCGGATTAGGGAAGGACGGGGAAGGAAGTCGGCCGTGCACTTTGAAAGGAACCATCCCGGCATTTGCCTGGAGCGATTTAGGGAAATCACGGAAAACCTAAATCAGGATGGCGGGACGCGGGATTGAACCTTCGTCCTCCCGAATGCGAGTGTCTAACCACTGCGCCACCTCGCTCGGTCTAGATTTCTACGTACAGGTCATACAGTTCCCGTAATTTACGGACCGATGATTTGCGGACGCGGAGCTGCGCCTGGTTGCGACCCAGATGTGTCACATAAGGTTCAAACCAGGTGAATTTGGTGGCCAAGATACCAAACTGAGTTTACAATCATACTCCTCAAACTGCTGTAGCACGATTCTGGTCTTGCGACACAGACAATTATCCTCCTGGTAGACAAGCTCACCAGACAAAAAATTAGTCACCCCTACAGAAATCATAACAAACACCATTTAATTCCACGTAATGCCGCACGTGGACTTGATAACCGCCCGAATTCGCTTAGGAAACGAGTCCATAAGGTTATGCAGGTACATCACGTCCAGGTTAAGCCACTCGCCGAGGATTTGATAACCCAGTGCCACCAAATGGTGGAGATACTGATGCCGGCGTTTTAACGGTTGTTCCAACATGTCATGCAGATCCT
This sequence comes from Schistocerca piceifrons, assembly GCF_021461385.2. Taxonomy (NCBI): domain Eukaryota; kingdom Metazoa; phylum Arthropoda; class Insecta; order Orthoptera; family Acrididae; genus Schistocerca; species Schistocerca piceifrons. The sequence continues at coordinate 220,952,924 of NC_060149.1, forward strand.
CTATGGGGTTCAAGTAAGGTGATTTTACAGGTCAGTAAAGATGTTCTGTGTTCAGAAAACTAGTTACACATTCTTCCAGCCCAATGAACTCCATTGTTGCTGTCTTGAAAAATAGGGGTGTCAATAGCATATCGATAATGCAAATGTTGTGACTGAAAGGTAACATCCGATCATTCAGAACGCTTACATAAACATGCTGCTTCATGTTAGCAGTCACCTCAGGGATTGGGTCTAATTCATGATAAGAAAAACACCCCCAAAATATTACAGATCCACCTCTGACTTGAACCTGACCTTGCACACATTCAGGATGAAATGCTTGATTTGGCCTTCTGTGCAGTCGACGACGTGTGTTATTTGAATATAGGCAAAAACGTGATTTGTCAGACTACATTACGTTCCGCAAGTCAGATATTGCCCACATTAGATGATTTCCATCCCATTCAAGACGCGTAGCTTCATATGCCAGTGTGAGCAATGGCCCCTTGCGATGTGGTCGACTCCAAAAGTTCATTGCACGCTGTTCCCGTCGTAATGTTGTCTCGTTAATAGGTGAGAATGGACCTTCATTCACTGACTGCAGCGATTCCTGTTGGGTTTGGGAGCGATTTTGATTCACAAGCCGTGAAACACGTCTCCGCTCCCTCTCAGTCGGGATCTTTTTCTGACCACAATACTGACGCGTTACGGGGTCACGGGTGCCACACCACTGCTTGTAGTCTGCCGCGAAAGACCAACAAATTCACCAACTTCACACACCGTATAGTCATTGACACGGCCAAACACGATTGCTCCTTTCTGCAACTCTGTTAAGTCTTCACATTTAGCCGTGTTTACGTACAACGTCAGCTTGAAACATAAATGTCTCACTAATCGTTACTGCCTTAGGCCGTGTCCTACATGAGCGACAGAAGCGAGTGACAGTGCGCGACAGCTTCAGGTGACAAAACACAACTGCAGGCGTACTTAGGGAAGTGTCCTACGTGAGCGACATATGTGTCGCTGCCTGTCTCCCACTGCAACTAGCGACGTTTGAATTCAAACGTGTTTGAATCTTGTCGCTGCAGCACTCGTGACACAGAGCGACAGCCACGTGTCTTCTTTGCGGAGCGGACGCGACGGCAGTTATGAATTACTTAACATCCGATTTTAAGAAAACTATTCGGTGAAAAAAACTGATTCTTCCGCAACCTATAGCCTGATATCCTTAAAGGATAAAGGTCAGAATTTATTTTCGTTATTCGTCATAGTTACTGTGCTACACAAAATTTTTAAGAATTTGCAGAGGTAAAATCACATTGTCCAGACTTTCCGTATAGTTCATTTAAGGCCATACATTATTGCGTATGAAATGTAACCAATATATCTCAGTTGTATTTAAAGTTGAGACCTGAATGATATCTCTTTTCATTCTTGAGATATTGGTTGTTATATCCGCGGACGAGTCAAGTGCGGCGCGTCCGAACCTTTCCTGCTCTTCAGGAATCAGGTGGTCGTAAAAATCGTCGTATCTCATAAAAGGTTCAAGGTATTGGAACCTCGATTTTTGGAAATGACAGCACGCAGAAAGGACAATTTTATCGTATGATTAACACTCGATACGTTTTTGTAAACGCATGAGCAGACCGAAAACAGGACTCCCTATAACTTACACCATGAGGTTTCGTCCAAATTTTCATAGCCAAACAAAGCGAGAGAAACAGGTAAATGGGGTATCAAAGTGACCAGCATGAGGTCTAGTTTGGCATGAAAATATTTAAGTGCTTGAAAGTAATCAGGGTAATGAACGAAAACTTAATTAATAAACTGAGGAAAAATTGAAATATTTCACGAAAAGCTGCTGTAAATGAAGTGTCAAAAATTTCATCTGGTCAAGACCTAGCTATTTTGCATATAAAAAGATACATTGGTGCGGTATTTAAATAACAAAAAGGCTTCCTTCGAATCAAGCACCTTAGGACGGCAAATGTGGGGTCAGTAAGATCATGCTTTCTGAATAAAACTTGAAATTCAAAAATGGAAGAAATCAGTCAAATATTTTATGAAGTAATTTGTGTAAAAGAAATAAGTAGATCAGAGAAACGTTCTACACGCCTCTGAATGATGCTCGAAATCATGTATAGAAAATGAGGTGCACTAAACGTTTCCATAATATTTTTATTTTATGCTTTTAGACAAATCATTATACAAAACATTTGACTTTCTTTTAAAAAATTTTGGAAGCCTTACTTTTACAGACTACTTAGAGTAATTGAAACGCTAGGCCTTAACACTGACCGCTGATGAATTACGTTTGCAACATCAAATATCTGTAAAATTTCATGGTTCATTATTAGTAATTAAATGTGTGTGATATACTGGGATAGGTGTGAAGATCAAGTTCTTTGGCAATACCTTAAAAATATACTTAGCGTTGCAGTGTTAACAGTATACATAAAACTTAGTATACAGAATCGTAACAGTCAGTGAAATTATAAGAACGGCCCGGAATCGAACCCAGATCTTTATCCACACACGTAATTACGAAGTGAACACGCCACCTCTACACCACAACTAGCTATTATTCACTGAAGTCAGTGTGTGTGCTTATGTTCGTATTTAGTGTAGTTAGTCATGTAATAGTAATTCCTCCACATTTATTGGCTGTTAAAAGTTCTTGATCATGTGAAAAAACATTCGTATTTAATTTATTGATGGGATAGTCGAATGCTCCTCTGTTCATTCACGTGTATTCGAAGAATTTGTCTGGCGATTTCGTAGTTGACGATACTCATGGAGATTCCTCCATTTGTAAATTTCAAGCACAGCATTCCTTTTCACTTTATTTTCTTAAGTAAACCTAATTCTGTATCCTTACTGTCCAGCTACAGTATTCTATGGATTAAGGACACCGTTTTATACAAACAGCTGGTTGTCTCTAAGCAGCCATCTTGTAGTGCGACATGGTCTCTCGCACGCAGGACACCCAAGGTTGTCGCTCGATGCTGCCGCTTGTCGCTGGAGTGTCGCATATCCAGAAGTCGCTCGCTGTCGCTCGCTTCTGTCGCTCACGTAGGACACGGCCTTAGACTCACTTACAAGGGAACCTCCCCATCGCACCCCCCTCACATTTAGTTATAAGTTGGCACAGTGGATAGGCCTTGAAAATCTGAACACAGATCAAACGAGAAAACAGGAAGAAGTTGTGTGGAACTATGAAAAAATAAGCAAAATATACGAACTGAGTAGTCCATGTGGAAGATAGGACACATGAAGCAAGTTGTGCGCTCAGGAGCGCAGTGGCCCCGTGGTTAGCGTGAGCAGCTGCGGTGTGGGAGGTCCTCGGTTCAAGTCTTCCCTCGAGTGAAAAGTTTAATTTTTCAGTTTATGTGACACTCTTATGTTTTCATTACTTTTTTGGGAGTGATTATCACATCCACAGGAAAACCTAAATCGTGCAAGGTAGAAGAATCTTTTTACCCATTTGCCAAGTGTACAAGTTAGGTGGGTCGACAACATATTCCTGTCATGTGACGCACATGCCGTCACCAGTGTCGTATAGAATATATCAGACGTGTTTTCCTGTGGAGGAATCTGTTGACCTATGACTATGCGATCAAATGTTTTCGGTTCCCATTGGAGAGGCACATCCTTTCGTCTACTAATGGCATGGTTTTGCGGTGCGGTCGCAAAACACAGACACTAAACTTATTACAGTGAACAGAGACGTCAATGAACGAACGGACAGATCATAACTTTGCGAAAATAAAGAAAGTAAACTTTTCACTCGAGGGAAAACTTGAACCAAGGACCTGTCTTTCTGCTGCTGCTCACGCGAACCACGGGGCCACGGCGCTTCTGAGCTCACACTATCCTTGATGTTGCCTATGTTGCGCATGGACTACTCAGTTTGTATATTTTGCTTATTTTTTTCATAGTTGCACACAACTTCTTCCTGTTTTCTCGATTGATCTGTGTTCAGTTTTTCAAGGCCTATCCACTGTGCCAACTTATAACTAAATGTGAGGAGGGTGCGATGGGGAAGTTCCCTTGTTAGAGGCAGTGCGCACGCAGTTGACCTCGTGACTCGATCGCTGCGCCATTTATAAACGCTTCACGGCTCATCTGCGCGTGCGCACTGGGATGACTAATTCTGTGCTAACCAGTCGGGGAAGCCACCAAGCATGAAGAGATGCAAGTCGTCCGCAATTACGTTCGCGTAGTAAACATTTGCCAGGGTCCCTTCGATTATTACCACAGGTTCGATGGCTCTCAGGTGAATATCCCTCACAGCACAATACTGTCCCCACAGCCCTGTTTATGTGGTTCCATGGATGTGTCGAGCAGCCGTTCGGCTGGGTGACAGTGTATACGGATACAACATCGACTTGGTGTTACAAGAAACGTGATTCATTCGATCAGGCGACACGTTTACATTAATCCATGGACCAGTCTCGATGATCTCGTTCCTATTGCAATCTTAATTGTGGATGTCATTAGGTCAACATGAAAACACGCAGGGGGCGACTGCTGTGGAGCCCCCTGTTCAGCAACGTGTGCTGAATGCTGTGCTCGGAAAGACTTTGCTTGCATCAGCATCGTATTCTGTCGTCGGATCTACCGCAGGTCGCCACCTATTCTGCTTTACAGTGCGTGCTAGACTAGGTCCTACAAGTTCTATGATGATGTTTGGACGTCCGACACTGTCGCCAACACGTTTCACGTCCTCCAATCAATTTCCATAGATGGTCATGACAGTTGCATGCCAGCAGCCGACCAGCTTCGCAGATTCCGTGATTCTCGTTCCCAGGTGCTTGCCGTAACAATCTGCCCTTTGTGAAAGTCATCTATGCCAGTGACTTTCTCCATATGCGATCCGTGTCATCGCTAGAATGATTTTCCAGTCGTCTCTGGTCCACTTGTATACTTTTGTTCTTACATTACGTGAGCGCAGCGTCACCAGTTGGCATATAGTCTAGTGGCGGGTAGTAATCCTATTGTTTTGGCTCATCAGCATATTATGCTTAAGAATTGCATTTTGCGCGTTAAATTAGCTAATCCTCGTGAGATCGGTGCATGTATATCACTTTTATTTTCTATCGTGTCGGAATTACGAAGTAAATAATCAACAAAAGGAAATCGGTCGTGGACATCAGTTTATACATTGATTGATCATAAATTGGCCACTTTGAGTGCATCCGGTGTCGCCCTCGTCAGGTCTCTCCTGGTACCCCACCACACTTGAAGATTACAAAAATAAAATAAAAAATAAAATAAAAACACTATGACTCCAAAGGAAGGCCCCACTTTTGCAGGTTGGTCTCATATCTCGTGGTACGAGTCTGTTGAGAGCCTTCCGTGTTGTCCAAGTCTTTGAATGACGAGGAGGGAGCTCTTCCTTCTGAACCATCCATTTCTCCAAATTTTGACATTTCCCCCACCACTTTGAGGTCCTTGCTGTGGTGTTCCTGTGAGAGCATCATTAGTTACCAAGAAGCTCTCTCTTGATTTCAACACATCATTATCGTGCTGTTGTCGAGGGTCGAATTCAAGAGATTTCCCCACATGAAGCACTCTCTGCTTCAGCATGACAATGCCAGAACACACTCGAGTGCTGCGACATGTGCAACAATCCGACGCCTTGGGTTCTCTGTCATCGATTATCCTCCATGCAGTTCCGACCTGGCTCCATCCGATTTTCATCCTGTTCCAGACCTTAAAGAACACCTTCGATGAATTCACTTTGATAGCGACGAAGCAATGCAAGCAGAGGTGAGGTCGTGTCTCCGTCATCAAAGTCAAACATTCTAATGGGACGGCATCAACAAACTGGTCTCTCGTTGGGAGAAATATTTTCGCCGCCAGGATGACTATGTTGAGAAACAAATATGTAGATATGAAGAATAAAGATGTAGAATGTTAATAACATATGTTTTATTTAAAAAGCTTTAAGTTTCTTTAGGGGTTTTCACCTAAAAAAAAATTCGGAGGCATTACTTTTCAGAATGCCCTCGTAGTATTCGACATAGTCCCCTCTGAGGTGAATGTATTCCGTCCAGTGTCTTACCAGAGTGTCCCTGAAGGGTGATCCTGGGTGGTCTGCATGTTTCTCATGTACTACTGTCTTAATCCCTTAATACGATACAAAACGTTTACCAGCCACAAATTTCTTTAACGGTGTGAATGTATTTGTCAGTAGGTACCAAATCAATTGAAAAATAGAAATTTTTCAAAAGTTCTTGTTTGAAATTCTTAATTTTCCGTATGTTCAACATCCTAATTGGCATATAAATTGTCTTCATAAAGCATAATTTTTAGTCCTGAAGAATTGCATAGGATTTGGCTCTGGGCACTGTGGGACTTAACTTCTGAGGTCATCAGTCCCCTAGAACTTAGAACTACTTAATCCTAACTAACCTATGGACATCACACACATCCATGCCCGAGGCAGGATTCAAACCTGCGACCGTAGTGGTCGCGCGGTTCAAGACTGAAGCGCCTACAACCGATCGGCCACACAGGCTGGCGCATAGGATTCGACAGTTAATATTTTACCCTTCTCAAGAGCGATTTTGAATTGTATAAAACAGTAGCCATAACCCTCATCGCAGATCAAATCAGTTTCCTCCCACTACTTGCATTTCTGCTTCGGCTCTCGGCATTAAGTAATTGACCAAAATATCACCTATAACACAAATCGGAGCACCAAATAATTTGTATGCTCTATAGGAGTACAAACATCGCTGAGAAAATCGTTTCCATATTTGCTTTCGGCCAGAATTCACCCATTATACACACAGTTGTATCGTAGTTAATGCCTCATGTCAAACCTACCGTACTCCTTCAGAATGCCTAGTGTGTCAGTTATTTCAAGCCCTTTCGTTTCGGCTGTCCAGTACAATATTCTTCACTTTCACAATATTTCCATCTACAGCTTCAGATTTGGTACGTCCTTCAAGAAAACTACGGCCTCTTTCGAATTTAGCTACTCTTCTCGAACTGTTGAAAACAGGCGAGTAATTCTCACACAACACTACACAAAATATGGATCGATTTCTCTAAAGTTTGTGCTGTTTCTTATCCTGGTAGACTGTGCCAAGTTTAATGTGGCCTTTCGTTATAATTGCCTTAGCCTGGTGTGGTAAGCCAAATATAATATGCCTCATATCTTACACCGGCACGGGTCGACAAGAATAATTAGCCTACTGTTAGATCTCTGTTAAATGGTAATGTTTACGTATAACGGAATTTGTATGTATGCTCATATTATTGAATCTGACTGCGATCACGAGGCCGGCCGCTTTGACCGAGCGGCTCGTCGCCGGCACGGTAGCTCAGCGTGTCCGGCCAGAGGGCAGCTCGCCCTCTGTAATAAAAAAACTGAGTAAAGGAATCAACGATCAACTTCAACGGATGCCTTGTGACGTCCGCCCAGACCAAACGCAACGAACAATACTGAACAAAATGAAAAAAAAAAAAAAAGAAAAAGAGGTTCTTCAGTCTGGAATCGCGCTGCTGCTACGGTCGTAGGTTCGAATCCTGCCTGCTACGGTCGCAGGTTCGAATCTGCCTCGGGCATGGATGTGTCTGATGTCCTTAGGTTAGTTAGGTCTAAGTAGTTCTACGTCTAGGGGACTGATGACCTCCGATGTTAAGTCCCATATAGCTTAGAGCCATTTTTTGCGTTCATGAACTGAATTTGACTGCAATAGAAGTTATTTTTAAATTCTGCGACACGGAGACAACACTAGCGTTCCCAAGCTGTTCTCTTGAAGGTGTCTTCTTTGTCTTGAGAACTGTCTCGCAAGTTGCGCAATAAAATTTTATTGTTTAAAATGAGTGGAGCTGCTATGGAGTGTGTTGTCGGTCCTTTCTTGAGTTAAATGTGTAGGCAAATGTTTTACAGAAATAAGAGAGACCTACACTCATTTCCTTTACCTTATCACTTACTAGTTACTGTTATATTGCGACACAAACGGATAACATACACTGTTACTACGTATTGCACCACAAGTTTTGCTAGGTTGCACTTTGTCAAAAATAAACTTTTTCGACTACTATTACAATCAATATTCAGCACACTCTTCCGCCCTCAGTATTCTGTCTCAAAACTGTTAATTATCTCCCCATTCCTTCACGTAATTCGACCTCAGTCATCACGAATCACTTGCGGCGTCCAGTGCAGCTTTCCCTCGTCCCCAGCACTCGTCCACTACTCCCCTCTAGACACAACTTCCAGCATTTGTCCTGCCTGACGTCACTCCTCAGGGATATTGCTCCTTCCCTGACGCCAGTGGGTAGCGAGCTTACATCATATGTGTTAATTATCACTTATCATAACATTTAACGATGAATGCAATACTCTTTCAGTAATTTCGTCTTCTGAGTAGTACTTTCTTCTAATGAAACTGCTACGTACACTGGGGTTTGAATTCAGGGTTCATTAACGTGCTAGTTTACGTATACAAAATGTTTAATTGTTAGTCACTGAATATGGTCAGTATCCAGACAGAGTAAAATAATCATAAGTAAAGCCACTTTATAAAAACAAGGAGTGGATGATCCTCACAAAAGTTAGACCATTTCCATACTACCAATGTTTTCGAATGGTTTTTGAAAAGCCTATATCTAAAAGTGTTGCAACACGTATTGGTACACATATTTTCCTGTCGGAATCTCTTCAGGAAGGAAATTTTAACAGAAAATGCGGTTTTCTCGTTCGCATGTGAGGCATTTTTAGAACTCAATGACAAATTGAGGACAGTAAGCGTTTTCTCTGATCTAACTTTTACATAAGGTGGATGATTATGGATTAGGGGAAAAGCGCATCAATGATTTCTTACGTATCTAGCATACAAAAAGCAGAACGTTTCGCTCCAGTGTTGACAAATAGGAAACAATGATCCGCTGCTAACAAGGGAACCTCCCCATCGCACCCCCCTCAGATTTAGTTATAAGTTGGCACAGTGGATAGGCCTTGAAAAACTGAACACCGATCAATCGAGAAAACAGGAAGTTGTGTGGAACTATGAAAAAATAAGCAAAATATACAAACTGAGTACTACATGGGCAACATATGCAACATCAAGGATGATGTAAACACAGGAGTGCCGTGGTCCCGTGGTTAGCGTGAGCAGTTGCGGAGCGAGAGGTCCTTGGCTCAATTCTTCCCTCGAGCAAAAAGTTTAATTTTTTTTTACAGACAATTATCAAAGTTCAGGCACTCACACATAATGAACTTCGCTCTCCATAATTCCAGGACATGTTCAGATTTGCTTGGACATATGCAGGATTTGACGGACTACACACGGCAAAATTTGAAAACGTGAAAAACATATGTTTTGACAGAGCACAGAAGAAACTGTGCGACTGTGAAACTGTTGCATTCATTTGTTGCAGTTTATGTGACACACTCGTATGTTTTCATCACTTTTTTGGGAGTGATTATCACATCCACAAGAAAACCTAAATCGGGCAAGGTAGGAGATTCTTTTTACCCATTCGCCAAGTGTGCAAGTTAGGTGGGTCGACAACATATTCCTGTCATGTGACGCACATGCCGTGACCAGTGTCGTATAGAATATATCAGACGTGTTTTCCTGTGGAGGAATCGGTTGACCTATGACCTTGCGATCAAATGTTTTCGGTTCCCATTGTAGAGGCACGCCCTTTCGTCTACTAATCGCACGGTTTATTGGTGCGGTCGCAACGCACAGACACTAAACTTATTACAGTGAACAGAGACGTCAATGAACGAACGGACAAATCATAACTTTGCAAAAATAAAGTAAGTAAACTGTTCGCTCGAGAGAAGACTTGAACCAATAACCTCTCGCTCCGTAACTGCTCACGCTAACCACGGGACCACGCGCTCCTCTGCTCATTCAAATGGCTCTGAGCACTATGGGACTCAACTGCTGAGGTCATTAGTCCCCTAGAACTTAGAACTAGTTAAACCTAACTAACCTAAGGACATCACAAACATCCATGCCCGAGGCAGGATTCGAACCTGCGACCGTAGCGGTCTTGCGGTTAAAGACTGCAGCGCCTTTAACCGCACGGCCACTTCGGCCGGCTCCTCTGCTCATCTCATGCTTGATGTTGCTTATCTTGCCTATGGACTACTCAGTTTGTATATTTTGCTTATTTTTTCATAGTTCCACACAACTTCTTCCTGTTTTCTCGATTGATCTGTATTCAGTTTTTCAAGGCCTATTCACTGTGCCAACTTATAACTAAATCTGAGGGGGGTGCGATGGGGAGGTTCCCTTGAAAGCAATTTTTTATTCTATCTTCTCACTAAAGTAATTGCGGAACATGTGGAATGTCATGTACACGATTTAGCAGTTACGGTAGTGGGTAACAGCAGCACGAACTTTAAAGAGGACAGATTACCATTTATCGGTAACAAAACGCAATTCATGCAATCTTTGTCAGGGAACTCTTGTAGAAGTAAAATTTTATTAGAGTAATTTGGTCAAATTTGCAAAGCCGAACATAGAAATTTTTCTAACAAATGATAGATGAAACTTGTTCTTGAACGTGCAACATTCAGGATGTTGCTAAAAAATGAGTGTAGCTGTCTTAATTATATGAATGACTTCGTAACCACTAACAGCGAAGTACGAAAGCCTGTTTGCTTTGCTGAATTCTACCCTACATCTACATCTGCGTGCAAACTCAGCCAGCCATCACGCGTCCTATTCGGAGGGTACCGTGACCACTGCTAGTCATTCCTCGCGCTGTTCCACTAACATATGGGGAAACGGAAAAGCGATTGTCTGTATTTCCTCTAATTTCTCTTATCTTTTCTTCGCGGACCTTGCGCAAGATGTACACTCCTGGAAATGGAAAAAAGAACACAATGACACCGGTGTGTCAGACCCACCATACTTGCTCCGGACAGTGCGAGAGGGCTGTACAAGCAATGATCACACGCACGGCACAGCGGACACACCAGGAACCGCGGTGTTGGCCGTCGAATGGCGCTACCTGCGCAGCATTTGTGCACCGCCGCCGTCAGTGTCAGCCAGTTTGCCGTGGCATACGGAGCTCCATCGCAGTCTTTAACACTGGTAGCATGCCGCGACAGCGTGGACGTGAACCGTATGTGCAGTTGACGGACTTTGAGCGAGGGCGTATAGTGGGCATGCGGGAGGCCGGGTGGACGTACCGCCGAATTACTCAACACGTGGGGCGTGAGGTCTCCACAGTACATCGATGTTGTCCCCAGTGGTCGGCGGAAGGTGCACGTGCCCGTCGACCTTGGACCGGACCGCAGCGACGCACGGATGCACGCCAAGACCGTAGGATCCTACGCAGTGCCGTAGGGGACCGGACCGCCACTTCCCAGCAAATTAGGGACACTGTTGCTCCTGGGGTATCGGCGAGGACCATTCGCAACCGTCTCCATGAAGCTGGGCTACGGTCCCGCACACCGTTAGGCCGTCTTCCGCTCACGCCCCAACATCGTGCAGCCCGCCTCCAGTGGTGTCGCGACAGGCGTGAATGGAGGGACGAATGGAGACGTGTCGTCTTCAGCGATGAGAGTCGCTTCTGCCTTGGTGCCAATGATAGTCGTATGCGTCTTTGGCGCCGTGCAGGTGAGCGCCACAATCAGGACTGCATACGACCGAGGCACACAGGGCCAACACCCGGCATCATGGTGTGGGGAGCGATCTCCTACACTGGCCGTACACCACTGGTGATCGTCGAGGGGACACTGAATAGTGCACGGTACATCCAAACCGTCATCGAACCCATCGTTCTACCATTCCTAGACCGGCAAGGGAGCTTGCTGTTCCAACAGGACAATGCACGTCCGCATGTATCCCGTGCCACCCAACGTGCTCTAGAAGGTATAAGTCAACTACCCTAGCCAGCAAGATCTCCGGATCTGTCCCCCATTGAGCATGTTTGGGACTGGATGAAGCGTCGTCTCACGCGGTCTGCACGTCCAGCACGAACGCTGGTCCAACTGAGGCGCCAGGTGGAAATGGCATGGCAAGCCGTTCCACAGGACTACATCCAGCATCTCTACGATCGTCTCCATGGGAGAATAGCAGCCTGCATTGCTGCGAAAGGTGGATATACACTGTACTAGTGCCGACATTGTGCATGCTCTGTTGCCTGTGTCTATGTGCCTGTGGTTCTGTCAGTGTGATCATGTGATGTATCTGACCCCAGGAATGTGTCAATAAAGTTTCCCCTTCCTGGGACAATGAATTCACGGTGTTCTTATTTCAATTTCCAGGAGTGTATGTTGATAACAGAAGGACCGTTCTGCAATCTGTCACAAATGCCGGTCCTCTGAACTCTCTCAATAGTCTTTCGCGAAAAGAACGTCGTCTTCCCTCCAATTGCTTCGATGTCTTCCATTAAACCGGCCTCTGTACGCGATCTCCTTCCTAGATGAGGTACGCTTTCCCAGAACTTTCCCAATAAACTGAAGTAGATCGTTCGCCTTCCGTACAACCCACCTTACGAGCTCGTTCATGCGCTCCTGACAATACCGTTTCCTCCGATAAACACTCGGCGACCAAGACAACGTATTGGGTTCTATCGCTTAAAGTCTCCAAGCCACTCTCATATCCGAGAACCTATTCCTTTTGCTGGGACCTTCGTTAACAGCCTGCAGTGTGGCACCGTGTCAAACGCTTTCCGGAAATCTAGGAATATAGGAATGCCTGCTGCCCTTTATCCATAGTTCGAAGGGCATTGTGCGAAAATAGGACAAGTTAAGTTTCGCTCGAGCGACGGTTTCTAGATCCGTGTTGCTTTGTGGATAGAAGCTTTTAAGTTATTATATTCAAACTTAGAATATACTCAAGAATTAGCAGCAAACCAAAGCTCAGGCCTATCATTTTGCAGGCCCATTCTTCTACTTCTCTTATATACAGGAGCAACCTGCGCCTTTTTCCAGTCGGGCGACAGAATTGCGGCAAATGCAACCTAAGTAGAGGGCCAATTCTCTGCACGATTTTTTCTTATTTTTTAAAATGCGAAATTCAGTATTTCTTTTGCTGGTTAGTTTAGTTGGCGAGTGACTGAATGGAAGGAAGCCTTAGATCTCCTCAACCATTTTACATAATACCAGAATTTTCTAGCGTTTTCAGCAAGATCGTTCGCTAACGAATCATTGAAAGTTGCATGCTTTGCGCATCGACTTTTTTATAGACGCACAAATTTCTATTAACTTTTACAAGTCAAAACATCTACGTTATTTTTTAACAGATAGTGCAGCAACCTCTGTATCCTCAACATTTTCTGAATTTTGTCATTAAACCCAGTGGGGCTTTCCCGTCCTTATTCCACTTACTCAGCACATACTTCTCCATAGCGCGATTAAGAATCAGTTTAACCTCAATGTTGTCATATTAAACTACATAATGTCCATTTGTTGACTGTCATGTTCAATGACTTTTTTCGGCAAACCTGTGCTTTTTTTTAAAATATCCCAAGCCGTGAAAAGGGCGGTCAAGACGACCCGTGTTAACGGCTTGTGAACTTCTTGCACATATTTGTGCAAGTGTCTCAGACAACTTAGTCTGCTATCCTTATATTTAACTCTAGGCGTTCATGTGGTTCGCAGTTTACAATATGGATTCATCTAATATGAAGGACTGTATTTAAACACAATGCTTTTGTTGCACAGGGTGAATCACTAACTGTTGCCACCTATAACTCCGAAAGTATAATAGTAACTGAAACGTTTGTGGGACAAATGTTGCATGGGACAAAGGGGGCCATAATATGACGTTGATTTTTTGTTGCTGGGTGGGGTCGCGTCAGAGATATGAAGGTCAATTTTTTTTTTTTTTTTAATGGGGTGCTATAGTTGGGTATTTATTTTCCGATATCGGCTATCGAGACGAGTCCAATTATGTGTAACAGGTCTTTGAAGATCAACGAAGGTCAAAAAGGCGGCATAAACGTCCATTTACAGAGGGTGTTCCAATGATGACCATTGGTATCAATGCTGCGTTGCAATCTTCGTATCATGGGTTGAGTGGTATTCCTTATCACTTCGGTACACTTCTACACATGAAGATATACGAGGGAGAATTGTCAGAGCATGTGCTTCGATAAGTGCCGATGTGATAAGGTTGGTTCAAATGGCTCTGAGCACTATGGGACTCAACATCTGTGGTCATCAGTCCCCTAGAACATAGAACTACTTAAACCTAACTAACCTAAGGACATCACACACATCCATGTCCGAGGCAGGATTCGAACCTGCGACCGTAGCAGTCGCGCGGTTCCGGACGATGTGATAAGGAATACCACTCAATCCATGATAAGAAGATTGCAACAATGCATTGATACCAATGGTCATCACTTCGAACACCTTCTGCTAATGGACGTTCATGCCACCTTTGTGACCTTCGTTTACCTTCAAAGACCTTACTGTTACACATCACTGGATTCGTCTCGATATCCGCTATCAGAAAATAAGTATCAAATTACAGCATCCCATTAAAAAAAAAAGAACAACAACAAAGTTGACCTTCATATCTCTGAAGCGACTCCACCTAGCAACAAAAACCAACGTCAAATTATGGGCCCCGTTGCCCCATGCAACTTTTGTCCCACAAACTTTTCAGCTCCTATCATACTTTCGGAATTATTCTTGGTGGCAATAGTTAGTGACTCACCCTGTGTACAAGAGTTCTTCTTAGTAGGTTTTTGCTACAACGTGTTTCGTATTTGCATGCTCTATATCAAAAACACTGCTCACCATTAACACTGCTGTCACATGAAAACAGTACACAACAGACATCGAATTGGTGTGAAGTGTACTAGATCCTTGGTACGCAACTGATTGGCACTTCAATGCATCCACACAAAGTAGCCGGCAGTAACGCCATTTTCCGCGTGTTTGTAATTGAAGTGCAGCTACTCTCGGAGGTCCAGTGTGGGCTTAATTATCGAATGGCAGCAAAATTTGAGATATATATATACATATATGTTAATGCGGAACCAGTACCACTGGAAAAAATAGTTCCAATTTTGGCCACCAGATGCAAATCTGGCCCTGTACAGCATCTCTTCGACGTCTTCCCGCGTTCATATTGAACGAATTATACAAGCAATGGGTAAAAATGAATTCAACATAATGCATTTTCACTTATTTGACCTTTTCTGCTCACGTCCCATTCCTAATCCATTACATATGGAAACATTTCTATACGCCTTTCTTGCATTCAAAATTGTTCAAATGGCTATGGGACTTAACTTCTGAGGTCATCAGTCCCCTAGAACTTAGAAATACTTAAACCTAACGACATCACACGCATCCATGCCCGAGGCAGGATTCGAACCTGCGACCGTAGCGGTCGCGCGGTTGCAGACTGTAGCGCCTAGAACCGCTCGGCCACACCGGCCGGCTTGTGCATTCACAGCACTAGATTTGCACCTGGTGGCCAAACCTGGAACTATTTTTTTTTTTTCAGGTAAAATCTATCCCGCATTGACGCATTAAAAATCTACAAAGTTTCATTGCCGTGCGATAATTACGGCCCACATTGGACCTCTGTGAATAGCTGCACTCTAGTAACAACCACTCAATATATTCTGCATATAAGGAAAGATTACGCAGTAACTTTCTCATCAAAAAAATAGCATTTGAATGTTGGCTGTTTTTGAAGGTCTCGTTATATCTCGTGTCAGAAAGAAAAACGTCTGTCAGAGAGTGTCAGGAATTCGACAGGGGCAGGTTCGTCATCTCCCACCCAAGCTGAGTTCCAGTCATTGTTGATGCCAGAGGGTGCAGCTCTATGTACAAAATTTCGCACTCTGTGCAATCCCCAATTCTCCCGCAAATTTAATCATGTATTTCTCATATTACGATGTTCACGAACAATAAGTAAAACTTCGTTATCTGTTATCCTTCCCGGTGTTGCAGTTTTAGTGTCTAGCAGTGTACATCGTTTTTTGTGCTTTTTTCATGTTCAAATGTTTTGATGTATCCTTTTCAGCATTCTGTGTAGTGACTCGTCCTGTAACCCAATAGGTTAGACTCATTTCCCATAGACTAAAAAAATTACATAAAACTCATAATTTCCACAAAATCTGAGCAGTCATGAAAGTAGATACAGCTTTTCCGTATACCCCTAGTCAATTTTCAACTGTTGCTATGCATGAACCAAATAGCACCTGAGAAGTTGGTAAGTCATTAGATAAGTACACAACATAAATCAACAACCACAGATGTACAGGCGATCCAGAACATTTCCATACGGCATGGAGCGGAAACTAAACAGAAAGCTAGAGCGTTTCATAGCAGTCTTAAAACAATTTCTTCGAATTATTTGTTATTCATATTAATTTCTCTCACCCCTGCACCCAACATCATGAAAACCTTTGTATTCACCTTGTCTTTGACCCGAAAATCGTCAAAATCTTTTTTATCCTGTCGAACCACAAAGGCTCCAAGTGGAGAGAAGTCCGCCAAACGGTGAAATTCGTCGGAAAACAACTCTGTATATGTCTTATCGATAGCCATTTATAATCTGAAAAGCAATAAGCCCTTCGGCTCGTCTCTTTTCATTTGTTTATAGTTACTAAACCGACAGTAGGGAGCTGAGTTAGTTTAATGAGATTAATGAGCTTACATTGCTTATATGAGCTGATTTCATTTCTGCTTTTTAACGTTCTGTAATCTTACATGATACTAAC
Source organism: Schistocerca piceifrons (assembly GCF_021461385.2). Classification (NCBI taxonomy): domain Eukaryota; kingdom Metazoa; phylum Arthropoda; class Insecta; order Orthoptera; family Acrididae; genus Schistocerca; species Schistocerca piceifrons. Next base: position 220,969,580 of record NC_060149.1, read on the forward strand.
TGTATCAATTTGCTTTTATGGGCGAGCTTTGGAAATAAGGAGCGCTGTGAATATCAGACAGATTACTTGCAGCGAGGCTCGGCGAAAGCGAACTCCGGGGAACTGAGGGCACGGACCCCTGGGAAGTGAGGGCACGCAGGCTTTCGCAGAATTATAGGGGAAAAGAGCGGCAGGAATAGCCGCCTCGGTGTCCTGTAAACTGCACCCAGTGAAATTTACACCGAAAAAAGGTAGAGGAAGCGTCCACTAATTACCCCGTCCCAGGTATAAGAGTCGAGGGCCCGCCTAGGTCCGCCGTAATACGTGCCCTTAGCGCTAGGATTTCACCCGGAACAAGTTCCGCCCATTCACCCCCCTCCACGCCTATCCATAGTGTAAGGCCCTCCCCTAAACGGCCGCCAGTTCCGCAAACTGGAAGCTACAACAAAGCTGTTATCGTCGCAGTCCAACACGTGTTATACTGTGATGAAATTCAGTAACGATAAGAAATTTAAGCTTTTCTGGATAGTAATGTAATATGAATCTGCATTATTAAAGAAATAAAAATATTTATAGAGAATTGAAAGCATCGCCAGCAATAGAAAACAAAAAATAACGTGATGTAATTTAAGGGCAATAAGGAGAAATTTTCATTAACTAATTCACTTACTATAATACGTTTATTTGAGGGAAACAGCAGAGCAATCATACAATGCGAAAACAATGGTCTTGAATCTGTCATGTCGGCAGTAAAGCCATGGATGCACTCTAATAACTCTGTTGTCTAAAATCACCGTTATATAGAAATAAGTGAAGGTTGTTTTGTTTATGTAGGCCCTCATAGTAGCTCACGAAAATTAAAGAATGTAAGAATGTCAAAGTAGAAATCCCTAATGAAAGCAGTAAGATATTTGCATGTATGACATATTTCGTTAGTATTTGCATGGGTAATGGGTGAATTTTAACTTGTAAATTCTTCCATTACCATACCTGCGCATTATAAACGAGGTTACAAAGAATTGTAGCTGTTTCTGTGTGATTAGTGACCTACATGCTGTTGCAAACGTCTCAGGAAAATAATGTGTCGTTATTCTTTGTCCTGTCTGTTTTTAACCAAAAGATTTATTAATTTCGTAAATGTCATTCAAACCATTTTAAAAAAGTAATAATGTGATGTTTATGTTTGTCACAGAGCAGTTATGGAGGAAATATATGCTGCGGTGTTTCATGGCTGTAAAACGTCCTTCATGCTGTGCTAGTTCTTCTTTCACCCCTAAAATTTTTCAGCAAAACTATTCAGTGAATACCACGCGAAATACGCTTGGATCGATCTAGCAACAACAAAGTAATTTTGATGCCCTCAGGAAGTATAGTGAACATTGGTGCTTGTTTCACATATACTGTCTGAGTTCTGAAACTTAAGTGTCAAGTATACTGTGGTTCCTCTTTCTCCATACAAATTATTCTTTGAGGGTAGGTTTATCCTGTTTTAGCTTTGGGTGCTTTTCCTCACATAGAAGTATGTTTCTTCATAGGCTATTCATCTGGATACTGAGTTCTCGTATTTAAAGAATTCAGTGCTACATTGTTTTCTGTTATGTTTGCTGTGGAAGTACCTGGCACAGCTGAGGCCATTGTGCACGTTTCTTGTAATGTGTCTTTCAACTACCTGAGAAAATTTAAGACCTAGCAAGATATTAATGTAACATTCACTCCAAGTGCAGCCGAACGCGGTAAGACCGGGAAACCGAGGTTGAGTGGGCGGGACCTGTTCCGGGTGAAATCCTAGCGCTAACGATTCCTCGCCGAAATCCGCCAGTGCAGGTGGGTAGGGTCCGCCAAGCAGTCGTCGGCTTCCACACAAGAGTCGGACGAGTCGGCGGACCAATCAGGATGCGAATGGGCGCCTTTTCGTGGTGTGGTGATGATGAAGAGGATTAGAGATGCTCTAACAAGAACTGTAATGCCTAATTTTTTCCAGTAGGGCGTGATTGTAATTTCCTTTTTGTCTCTCAGACCCAACAATAAGTTTTTGTACTTATCACCAGATCTTCAGAAAATACAATGGAAAACATTAAAACCCAATTACAAATACGGATTTTAAAAATTGCATCTCTTATACAAAACATACTTCAAAATCAAGTATGGTTTATATTCGTGTATCAACATATGGTACATGTACTGTGCATAAGATGCTTTATCCTTCTAAAGAGAATGCCATTTTACATGTGTACAAGGTGAACCAGAACTTCACCGACAAAGTTCAGACCTTGCCCAAGGATATTTTCCTAGTACTTTGGTGTAAGGTGCTACAAAAAATGGTTCAAATGGCTCTGAGCACTATGGGACTTAACTGCTGAGGTCATCAGTCCCCTAGAACTTAGAACTACTTAAACCTAACTAACCTAAGGACATCACACACATCCATGCCCGAGGCAGCATCCGAACCTGCGACCGTAGCGGTCGCGCGTTTCCAGACTGAAGCGCCTAGAACCACTCTGCCACTTCGGCAACTGTAAGGTACTACAGTCTCCCATCGTTAGTTGCTGAGTAATTAAATTTCGTTTGATTTCGTTTCCCTTATATCAGTACTGCACTGAAAATAGCTGCACAGTAGTGCAAAGTAGACGGTATGCACTGTCTGCATTGTTTGGAAACAAACTTGTTCCGTTCACACTCAGTAGTTACTGTTGACAGTAATAATGCCTACTTTACTCTTGGTCCTCAAGGTTGCATTCAGTAGTGTTCAATCAAGTCTCAGCTTGGTTTTTCCAGCAGCGTTAGTCGTATGATAACGGATAAACACAAAAGTGCAAGATAAGTTTACTCATTAAGAATCGGCCAATATGTATCACGTCGATGGATTCAGAAATGGAAAAAACAGCACGACAACAAAATGCTGAGCTGTTCCCGCAGTGACGGCAACCCCATAGCAGCAGTTTTATACCATTACAAAGGCATCCACAAATAACCAGAGCCCTTCGTGTTATTACGTTTTGGTGATTGCACATTACAGCCTTTTTCACTTTTGTGAAATAATTTCACAGAAACAAAGATTATTCTCATAACAAAGCCTATTAATTCATAATTTCATTATTACTTTGTGACAAGTCACCAGAGGCCACACTCACAAAACATCCCTGAACAAACCCGGTAGATTCCCAGTTCACCCTGACATGAGCTGTACGTATCTTCTTCTCCCACTCCTAGTACTACAAGCGTGCGCCCTCTGTATCTGACTTAAAAACATGAAAACAATTTTCTTTATAGCAATAATTCTACACCTACATCCATACCGTGCAAACAAATATGAAATACATGGCAGTGGGTACTTCCCACTGTACCATTTATTAACATTTCTTACCATTCCATTCACGTATGGAGCGCGGAAAGAACGGTCGATTAAACTTCTCAGTGGTCGCTGCAGCTAGTCCGAACTGTTCTCGCTACCCCAACGGGTCCAACACGTAGGGGGGTTCCAGTATATTTCTAGATTCATCATTTAAAGCTGGATCTTGAAACTTACTAACTAGGCTTTATCGGGATAATTTGTCTCCATCTTCAAGCAACTGCCAGTTCAATTTCGTCGGCATCTACGTGACAATCTCCCACTGATCAAACAAACCTTTGACCTACTAGGTACATGGAAGGAGGAGGGAGGAGAAAGGAAAGGAAACGGAAGGGATTATTGATATCAAATCACGATTTTGTGTGACATCAGTGGCGACGAGTGAAAAATATGTTCCACGTGGTTCCGATAAACACGGTATCCGAGTGGTGCAGTGGTTAACGCAACTGGCTCATAAGCAGAAGATGCTGGGTTCGAACCCTGGTCCGATCACGTTTTCACTCATGGCCGCACAAAGTCCTGATGCAGCTCATGTCAATAGTCTCTTCCCTTTACTTTCTCCCCTCCCCCCTCTCTCCTCCTCCTCCTCCTCCTCCCCCTCCACTTTACACAACATGTATCCCAGCTGCGGATTCCGCGCGTTGTCTGTTCTTTCGGATACGTCCGAAAGAACAGGCACCACACGTTCATATAAACCTGCGACCATTAGTGCTCTCATAAATTTCTTTACAATGGTACCTGCAGCATATACACATGTCACAATAGGTCATTATGCAAATAATTGGTAGACAGTATGCTGCTCGATACTTTATTTTAGTCTATAAGCTTATTTCGGCTTAATTGCCTTCATCGGTACATCTGCAAACAACCGCATTTATTTATAATTTACATAATTTATAGTTTATAAAGGTTTTTTACATGTGATGAACTCATGTCCTGACTTTGTAGATGAACATTTGTCGACTTTGAATAAACTATTATTGTTATCTGTAATTGTCGGATGCAATATTTCTTTCAGTGATATTTTAAAGCTGTTCGGCTATTTGCTGTTGCTTGTATGTTACAATACATTTTTATTATTTGATAGTCGTAGAAATTCAAGTTCGATAACTAGTTGTTTACTCAAAGGTATTTTTGTTGTTGTGGGTCGTATATCTACGGAACTGCTGTTAAAGTGTTTGTAATCTGTGGTGTTTTGGCTACCCATTGTCCCTATATAAAATTTCAGTAATTTTTTTTTAACTGTGAGTGCTTGAAAGCGGTTTCTTGTTTTAGTATATTGTAGAGAAGTCCTTAGCGTGTATGTATATTTCAAATTCCTCCAAAATATTCATGCTTTGACTTTTTGGGATTTTTTGCAGGATTTGTAGTGCGTTTTCAATGTTGTCAACTTTACGTTATTCATTTTCGAGGTCTGTGTAGAAGGATAGGTTGTTATACGTTTCTCTCGTATTTTTTCTGAATCTAACAATAAGATTTCTTCCCGTCTGTTCTACATAAAATTTTGAGCAATTATTAGCGTTATTCTTGTAGATTTCAGGGTGTAACTGTTTCGGGAGTAGGGATTTTCCTGGACTAGTTTTGTGCTAATTTTATTTGTCATTCTGAAAGCTAATTGCACGTTTGTATTTTTTAGTAGAGCGTTTATTTTATCAGATAGTTTTCCCATGTGGTTTGTTGGTACGTAGATGGTCTTTTTTTTTAATACAGTCTCTCTCGTTAGTGTAATTCATGATTTATGGGGCATTTTTTAGGGTATGTTTTTTTGTTGTATAGTTGTAGAACCACATTAAGGCCATAATTGTTCTTGTATGCGACGTATTGTAGTGCAGTTATTTCTTCACGTATGGCCTCTTGTTGAAATGGCAGATTTAGAATTCTGTTAATCATGGAATGAAAGGATGCATATTTGTGAGATTTTCGATGTGAAAATGTATGGTTAATTATTCCATCTATAGTGCTTGGTTTTCTGTAGATTTCAAAAATGTGTTTGTAGTTGTTCGTTACTGTGAGATCCAGAAAGTTTATCGATTTTTTTTCCATTTCTATCATGAATTCCATGTTAGGATGTAAATCATTGAATTCTTGGTGTATTGTTTGCATGTCGTGATCATTTCCTTGCATGAGTAGCAATGTGTCATCGATATAGCGGTGGTAGTAAATTATGTTTTCTTCTTCATTTCTTTTTCTTTTTTTAAATCTTATGGGACTTAACTGATAAGGTCATTAGTCCCTAAGCCTACACACTACTTAACCTAAATTATCCTAAGGACAAACACACACACACACATACATACACACACACACACACACACACACACACACACACACACACACATGCCCGAGGGAGGACTCGAACCTCCGCCGGGACCAGCCCCACAGTCTATGACTGCAGCGCCTCAGACCGCTCGGCTAATCCCTCGCGGCTGTTTTCTTAGAAAGAGCTGTAGTGAGCTGAAGAATTTAGTTTAGAGTTTATTGAGGAATATATTGCCTATGGTTCTTGCTGTGTCTAGGAATCCTGCCTACTCGGTTCACTAGACAAACAATCAAACGATTCGTATTAATAAGTTTTATTACAAAAAGACCATTACAGATACTTAACTTTGGCGGTAACACGGATGTGTCGCAAGCAAAGGGCGACATACGAAATAATCAGTCTTTTCAGTGACTGCTGATCTCTAACTGACAAAAGTCTGTCCTGAACTGCTAACGTTAAAGCTGCCATCCAAGTGCGGTGCCACCGGTCTGGCGCGGCGCTTATATTCTCTTCACCCAGGAGCAGTTGCTGTTGCGTTGTCGTCCTGGAAGGGGGTCGGTCAGCGTGTAATTGGCTAGCATCCTCTCACAGCCGTCTAGTCTCTTTCGTTCCCGACTGGCGTGCCAGCGCTTGACTTTACGGCGTAACAGTTCCAGCAATATTACTCCCTATAGCCACACAATCTAGCTGTGTGTAAATTTATTAGTTAAACTAAAAATAGTTTTGCGGAAGGGTTAGTTTGACAAGTTGTATAATTTCACATATGCCTTCATTTGTTAGTTTTTTATGAGTCATGGGATTATTGCTATAATATCTACTGTTTCATCTGTAGGTATGTTAGTGTAGAGGTTTGTTGTGTCCAGTGAAACAAGTTCGGCATTATGTGGGATCTGTATGTTCTTTGTTACACTACTGGCCATTAAAATTACTACATCACGAAGATGACGTGCTAAATTTAACCGAGAGGAAGAAGATGCTCTGATATACAAATGATAAGCTTTTAGAGCATTCACACAAGGTTGGCACCGGTGGCGACAGCTACAACGTGCTGACATGAGGAAAGTTTCCAACCGATTTCTCATACACAAACAGCAGTTGACCGGCGTTGCCTGGTGAAACGTTGTTGTGATGCCTAGTGTAAGCAGGAGAAATGCGTATCATCACGTTTCCGACTTTAATAAAGGTCGGATTGTAGCCTATGGCGATTGCGGTTTATCGTAACGCGACATTGCTGCTCGCGTTGATCGAGATCCAATGACTGTTAGCAGAATATGGAATCGGTGGGTTCAGGAGGGTAATACGGAACGCCGTGCTGGATCCCAAAGGCCTCGTATCACTAGCAGTCGAGATGACAGGCATCTTATCCGCATGGCTGCAACGGATCGTGTAGCCACGTCTCCATCCCTGAGTCAACAGATGGGGACGTTTGCAAGACAACAACCATCTGCACGAACAGTTCGACGACGTTTGCAGCAGCATGGACTATCAGATCGGAGACCATGGCTGCGGTTACCCTTGACGCTGCATCGCAGACAGGAGCGCCTGCGATGGTGTACTCAACGACGAACCTGGGTGCACGAATGGCAAAACGTCATTTTTTCAGATGAATCCAGGTTCTGTTTACAGCATCATGATGGTCGCATCCGTGTTTGGCGACATCGCGGTGAACGCACATTGGAAGCGTGTATTCGTCATCGCCATACTGGCGTATCACGCGGCGTGATGGTATGAGGTGCCATTGGTTACACGTATCGGACACCTCTTGTTCGCATTGACGGCACTTTGAACAGTGGACGTTACATTTCAAATGTGTTACGACCCGTGGCTCTACCCGTCATTAAGTGGCCGTGCGGTTAAAGGCGCTGCAGTCTGGAACCGCAAGACCGCTACGGTCGCAGGTTCGAATCCTGCCTCGGGCATGGATGTTTGTGATGTCTTTAGGTTAGTTAGGTTTAACTAGTTCTAAGTTCTAGGGGACTAATGACCTCAGCAGTTGAGTCCCATAGTGCTCAGAGCCATTTTCTACCCGTCATTCGATCCCTGCGAAACCCTACATCTCAGCAAGATAATGCACGACCGCATGTTGCAGGACCTGTACGGCCCTTTCTGGATACGGAAAATGTTCGACTGCTGCCCTGGCCAGCACATTCTCTAGATCTCTCACCAATTGAAAACGTCTGGTCAATGGTGGCCGAGCGACTGGGTCGTCACAATACGCCAGTCACTACTCTTGATGAACTGTGGTATGGGCAGCTGTACCTGTACACGCCATCCAAGCTCTGTTTGACTCAATGCCCAGGCGTATCGAGGCCGTTATTACGGCCAGAGGTGGTTGTTCTGGGTACTGATTTCTCAGGATCTGTGCACCCAAATTGCGTGAAAATGTAATCACATGTCAGTTCTAGTATAATATATTTGTCCAATGAATACCCGTTTATCATCTGCATTTCTTCTTGGTGTAGCAATTTTAATGGCCAGTAGTGTATATTTGGAAATACTCTGGAATTTCTTATACTGTAGCTTATCCCATACGTAAAGTATTTTCTCAGCAGTCTGTTGAGCGTTTTATTAACTGTGTAAGTTGGTCTGTTAATACTGTTAGCAATAGGACGTATAAGAGTTAAAAATTTATGTTCCTTTACTTACCCATAAAGTGTTGAGGTTCTTGGGTTCATTACGATATTTGTTTTCTTTTTAAATTCCGACAATATAGTGTTGAAATTTTTTATTGTTCCCTGATTTGTCCTACAGATTTATTTGCTGGATTTCTGTGTAGTTCAGTAATGTTATAGACCGCGCTCGTAGTCTAGTGGCTAATGTTGCTGCCTCTGGATCACGGGGTCCTGGGTTCGATTCCCCGCCGGGTTGGGATTTTCTCTGCCCGGGAACTACGTGTTTGTGTTGTCCTTATCTTTTCATCATCCTAGTCATCATTCGTGCCAGGGCTGTATTGGATTGTGCAAAAAATTGGACTGTGTAAAAATTTGGACTTTGTATGGGCGCTGATGACCGCGCAGTTGAGCACCCCACAAACTAAACATCATCAGTAATGTTATTTCTTTCAAGGATTTATTTACTTTAACTAATCATTATAGTCAGCCGTAATTATACTATTACTCTAATCGGATTTGGCTGCTATGGCGTTGTTGTCTGTCAGTTTTTTGTTTATTTTTGTAGGAGTAGGCAATAAGGCCGAAATAAGCTAATATACTAAAATAAAATATCAAGTAGCATACTGTCTACTAATTCTTTGCATAATGTCCTTCTGTGACATAATATACACTGCAGGTCCCACAATAAAGAAACCTATAGCAGCACTAATGGTCACTGGTTTATATGAATCCGCGGTGTTTGTTCTTTCGGACTATTCGAAAGAACAGACACCTCACGGAATCCACAGCTGTGATACATTATATGTCAACTGAAGGAGGAGGGGGAGGGGGGGTAGAAAGGAAAGGAGTGTGACTACTGGACATCTGGACTTTGTGCAGCATTTGCGGCGATGGGAGAATATGTGTGTCGGACCGGCATTCATACCTAGCATCTTCTATTTCCTACCCAGCTGCAATATTCGGATACCGTGTATATCGTAACCGGGTAGACTATCTCAGCACGCCTCTCGGCCGACCCTACTTTTCAATCGTCGCCGCCCGCTGATGCCGCACAGAGTTCTTATGCAGCTGAAATCAATAGTCCCTGCCGTTTCTTCCCCCCCCCCCCCCCCTCCGCCCCCCCCCCCTCTCCTTCAATGTACATTGTAGGTCAGAGGTTTGTTTGATTAGTGGGAGTTTGCGTTAATGCTGCATTTCTCTTTTCGTTGAATATACCCTGGTAGTCCTATGTGGTTCGGGTTCCACGCACTTGAGCACTATTCTAGGATGGTTCCCACGAATGTTTTGTATGCAATCTCCTTTGTATATTGATTTTATTTCCCTAGTATCCTACTAATGAACCATAGTCTCCCCACTGTTTTATCTACGACTGAGCCTGCAAAGTGATACACCTAGGTATTCGTGTGAGTTGACCAATTCCAGTTATGACTCGTTGATATTGTAGTCATTGGATACCACGCTGTTTTCGTTTTTTGAAGTGCACAATTTTACATATTTACACCTTTAAAGCAAGTTCTCAGTTTTTTTCACCATTTTGAAATATTATCAAGGTTAACTGAATATTCGTTAGAGATAACTACATCATCTGCGAAAAATCTCAGTTTACTAAAATATTGTCCGCAAGGTCATTAGTATACAATATTAACAATAGTCCCAATACACTGCCCTGGATCAACCCGAAAGCTACGTCTACACTGTCGATGACTCAGTCCAAGATAACTTCCTGCGTCCTCCGTATCAAAAATAATCAATCCAGTAATAAATTTCGCTTAATATCCCATACGACTGTACTTTATATAATAATCGTAGGCGTTGTACGGAGTCAGATGCTTTGCAAAAATGGAGAAATACTGCGTCTGCCTGCCTTGATCCATTGTTCTCAGGTTATGTGAAAAACTTGCGAGTTGGGTTTCATATCTACATCTACATTTATTCTCCGCAAGCCACCCAACGGTGTGTGGCGGAGGGCACTTCACGTGCCACTGTCATTACCTTCCTTTTCTGTTCCAGTCGCGTATGGTTCGCGGGAAGAACGACTCTCTGAAAGCCTCCGTGCGCGTTCTAATCTCTCTTATTTTACATTCGTGATCTCCTCGGGAAGTATAAGTAGGGGGAAGCAATATATTCGATACCTCATCCAGAAACGCACCCTCTCGAAACCTGGCGAGCAAGCTACACCGCGATGCAGAGCGCCTCTCTTGCAGAGTCTGCCACTTGAGTTTATTAAACATCTCCGTAACGCTATCACGGTTACCAAATAACCCAGTGACGAAACGCGCCGCTCTTCTTTGGATCTTCTCTATCTCCTCCGTCAACCCGATCTGGTACGGATCCCACACTGATGAGCAATACTCAAGTATAGGTCGAACGAGTGTTTTGTAAGCCACCTCCTTTGTTGATGGACTACATTTTCTAAGGACTCTCCCAATGAATCTCAACCTGGTACCCGCCTTACCAACAATTAATTTTATATGATCATTCCACTTCAAATCGTTCCGCACGCATACTCCCAGATATTTTACAGAAGTAACTGCTACCAGTGTTTGTTCCGCTATCATATAATCATACAATAAAGGATCCTTCTTTCTATGTATTCGCAATACATGTATTCGCAATATGGTCGATGTGTTTGTAATCCATGCTGTATGGAGAAGATACCGCATTACGATTGAGCTCAGAATATACTCTAAAACAAAAACAAAAACGACGCACCACGTAGGAATTAGCCGAATGAGACGGAAGTCGGCAGCTGTGATGGACATGTACAGACAACTAAATGATTACAATATCAAAAAATTGGATGATATATTCAAATAAAAGACCTTCAGACACCGAGCAAGCGAATAATGCGTTGGTCCACCTCTGGCCCTTATGCAAACAGTAATTCTGCTTAGCAGTGATTAATACTATTGGCGGACGTCCTCCTGTTGGATATCGTGCCATATTCTGTCCAAATGGCGAGTTAGAGCGCCAAAATCCCGAGATGGTTGAAGGGTCCTGTTGCAAACGTTCCCAACTGTGGAGAGATCGGCGGCCTTCCTGGCCAAGCACGAAGACAAGCAGTAGAAACACTCGCAGTGTGTGGTCTGGCATTATCTTGCTGAAATGTTGACATACGCTTTCTACGGGATCAATCAATAGACTATTCTCCCAAAAAACTTCAATAACAAGCGGCAAACAATCAGTTATCCTTAAAGGTAATGATAAGGGAAAGGATTAATTCGCCCCAACGCTTCACTTTAGATTTTGCATTTGTTGTCACACACTTCAGTGAAAACCACAGAACAAGCAAGTGTAACAATGAGAGAATATTTGCACTCATAATATTATGCCATATAACTTAAGAATTACTTAATAAACTATAGGAATCTAAGATTATTCCTTTTTAACAAACATATTTTTAAGACCATAAACGATAAAAGATCAACGGTTAATAAAGTCCCATAAACTTTGAGCAAGGTCGCCTTTTCAGTACCTGAATGAAGTCAGTAGGTGACATAGGCGACAATCAGACGTACACTAAATGTTACACCATTAAGGACGCTCACTCAAAGAATTATAGCCGCAAATTAAAGAAGATTCATTTAAAGCAATTAACATCAATAGCAAATAATTAAGTCACGTCTCAGAAAATGTATCAAAACCAAATCTTTCAGTTCTGTAACAATGTTGGATCGTGGAATACGCCGGATTACCGACACAGAAGGCTAAATTTTACCAAACAGCAATTTCTCCAAACCTAGAACTATCTTTATAGTGTCCAATACTTCGGTTATCCAGAACTACACTAATTCGCCTTTCTTGGACATAACGGTGGAGTAGATAATTAACCTCTTATTTCATGCTCCTGGAACATTGGGCGGCAATAGACACTCGGGCAACTCTTACCCCAGCGTGGCTCGGGAAAGAGGATGGCTCCACCAGGAGGAGGAAACATTTACCCGAACAGGAAAGGGAACTCGTCTAACACGAGCCACTAGGTTGAACGAAGACCAGATGGCGATTTTTAATCATTAACCAAAGCTTGTTGGCCAGCGGATGAAAATTACAGAGGCAAAGGGAGCTTTGTTTGTGCTCACTAGAACTGATAACTTCTGCAAATGAGATTCCGGCAGAACTACCGCCGTAGTATCAATACGGAACTTCGGAGCTGAGGAGAGCTAGTCAACAACGGTCTCTATCCAATAGGCCCAACATTTCAAACAGACCGAGCAACCGACATCAGTCGTGGCTAGGCGAATTACCAAACAGAAACCCCAGCACTACCTTAAATACAGGGTTATTACAAATGATTGAAGCGATTTCACAGCTCTACAATAACTTTATTATTTGAGATATTTTCACAATGCTTTGCACACACATACAAAAACTCAAAAAGTTTTTTTAGGCATTCACAAATGTTCGATATGTGCCCCTTTAGTGATTCGGCAGACATCAAGCCGATAATCAAGTTCCTCCCACACTCGGCGCAGCATGTCCCCATCAATGAGTTCGAAAGCATCGTTGATGCGAGCTCGCAGTTCTGGCACGTTTCTTGGTAGAGGAGGTTTAAACACTGAATCTTTCACATAACCCCACAGAAAGAAATCGCATGGGGTTAAGTCGGGAGAGCGTGGAGGCCATGACATGAATTGCTGATCATGATCTCCACCACGACCGATCCATCGGTTTTCCAATCTCCTGTTTAAGAAATGCCGAACATCATGATGGAAGTGCGGTGGAGCACCATACTGTTGAAAGATGAAGTCGGCGCTGTCGGTCTCCACTTGTGGCATGAGCCAATTTTCCAGCATGTCCAGATACACGTGTCCTGTAACGTTTTTTTCGCAGAAGAAAAAGGGGCTGTAAATTTTAAACTGTGAGATTGCACAAAACACGTTAACTTTTGGTGAATTGCGAATTTTCTGCACGAATGCGTGAGGATTCTCTACCGCCCACATTCGCACATTGTGTCTGCTCACTTCACCATTAAGAAAAAATGTTGCTTCATCACTGAAAACAAGTTTCGCACTGAACGCATCCTCTTCCATGAGCTGTTGCAACCGCGCGCGAAAATTCAAAGCGTTTGACTTTGTCATCGGGTGTCAGGGCTTGTAGCAATTGTAAACGGTAAGGCTTCTGCTTTAGCCTTTTCCGTAAGATTTTCCAAACCGTCGGCTGTGGTACGTTTAGCTCCCTGCTTGCTTTATTCGTCGACTTCCGCGGGCTAGGCGTGAAACGTGCCCGCACGCGTTCAACCGTTTCTTCGCTCACTGCAGGCCGATCCGTTGATTTCCCCTTACAGAGGCATCCAGAAGCTTTAAACTGCGCATACCATCGCCGAATGGAGTTAGCAGTTGGTGGATCTTTGTTGAAATTCGTCCTGAAGTGTCGTTGCACTGTTATGACTGACTGATGTGAGTGCATTTCAAGCACGACATACGCTTTCTCGGCTCCTGTCACCATTTTGTCTCACTGCGCTCTCGAGCGCTCTGGCGGCAGAAACCTGAAGTGCGGCTTCAGCCGAACAAAACTGTACGAGTTTTTCTACGTATCTGTAGTGTGTCGTGACCATATGTCAATGAATGGAGCTACAGTGAATTTATGAAATTGCTTCAATCATTTGTAATAGCCCTGTATAATTGAATAGAGCACTTTAATGTCACGGGGACTAAACTTCTTAACACAGGAATATATACACAATAACAACGACTAAACTTAAATATTCCTACGTACTAAAACAGAACAGATATTGGCGAACATTAACATAATCTCGCATTTCAGACATCCATAAAATTGGCTACAGTCCACTCTATCTCTCCGCCAGACAGTACACGGTTATTTAACATTTTACAACGTGCTTATCCAAACAATGACCTACGCCGTGGCCGTGCGGTTCTGGTGCTGCAGTCCGGAACCGCGAGGCTGCTACGGTCGCAGGTTCGAATCCTGCCTCGGGCATGGGTGTGTGTGATGTCCTTAGGTTAGTTAGGTTTAAGTAGTTCTAAGTTGTAGGGGACTTATGACATAAGATGTTGAGTCCCATAGTGCTCAGAGCCATTTGAACCTACGCCGTCCATGGGAAAACGGCTTGCAGAAGGTCCACAGCTAATTTTTTTTTCTTTACGACGCGTGCCTTAAGTCAGCATGACGCTCAAATGGACGATCATGCAAGGGGGCAGTAACACACATGCAAGGCAATTTCCGATCACAAACTCAAAGCAGAGAAACGTTGCCACACAGTTATTAATAGCTCCCACAACACCCCCAGACGACGACCGTTGCACTAACTAGATGAAAAGTCTTACTTTCAGTGACGACATCACCTTCTGGAGGTTATTGGCAGCCGCAGACGGACTTCATAGCTTCCTCAGCCCATGAACGGAAACCAAACGCTGTCCACAGATTTACGGCCTCTCGTATCCTCACGCCCCAGGTTTTTGGGTCCATCCAGATTTAGCATAGAGGGGCCGAGCGTCCCGCTGCAGAACGGTCGTCCAGGGCCAAACACTCGTCTCAACTGCCTCGTCCGCCCTCGGCACGGCACACAGCGCCTCCTCCCAGCGGGCGCGCTAGCAGCGGCTCCCCAACGCCCTCTAGGAAAGCGCAGAAACTCCAAACAGGAGTAAACCAAGCGAAAAACAGGAACCGTGGCAAACGACACGCCTCAAATGTAAGTCCAGGATGCCTTTCCATGTAGGGCAACAAAACGGGACGTAGAATATCGTCAACGTACCGCTGTGCTTTAAGCTACCTGGAATCTTATTGACTGGAGTAGAATTGTCTTCAGTGATGAGTCCCGCTTCAATCTAAGCTCCGAGGAGCAGCGGAGACGTGTCTCGAGACGCCCTACACAGGAGCGAAATACCAACCTCACTGTCGGTTGCTAGGCGGTCCTACAACCAGAAGTGGCAGTCTGAGGTGCCATTTCTTTTCATAGCAGTACGAACCCGTATGGTTGTTACTCGCGGCACCTTTATATAGCACGGCAGTACGTTGACAATATTCTACTCTCCGTTTTGTTGCCCTTCATTGCAATCCATCCGGGGCTTAAATTTCGGCAAGATAATGCCCACCCATACACGTCGACAGTTTCTATTGCTTGTTTTCGTGTTTGTCAAACCCTACCTTGGCCAGAAAGTTTGCCGGATCTCTCCCCAACTGAGAAAGTTGGGAGCGTTATGGGCAGGGTCCTCCAACTATTACGGAATTATGAATATCTAATGCGCCAATTGGACAGAATTTGGCATGATATACCTCAGGAGGACATCCACCAACTCTGTCAATTAATGCCAAGCCAAATAACTGCTTGCATAAGGGCCAAAGGTAGACCAATGCGTTGTTGACTTGTTCAGTTTGTGAAACTCTTTCGCTTTTTTTAATCATTCAGTTCTTCTGAAATTGTAATCATTTGTTTGTCTGTGCAATTACCGATTTTCACCCCATTCGGATAATTCCTTCGTGGTGCCTCTTTTTCTTTAATTTTAGCAGTTACAGCTTTTTCTCGATACCGCTGACACTTCTCCTTAAAGTGATTCAAGAATTATGATGGAGCAGTACTCCTAATTTATCCTACATCATTGCCGTTATTCAAAAAATGGTTCAAATGGCGCTGAGCACTATGGGACTTAACATCTATGGTCATCAGTCCCCTAGAACTTAGAACTACTTAAACCTAACTAACCTAAGGACGGCACACAACACCCAGCCATCACGAGGCAGAGAAAATCCCTGACCCCGCCGGGAATCGAACCCGGGAACCCGGACGTGGGAAGCGAGAACGCTACCGCACGACCACCAGATGCGGGCATTTCCGTTATTCCCAAGTCGAAGATACATGATAATTATAAAGTTGTACACTACGTAAGATACACTGAAAGAACAGAGTATTCATCATAAGTTACGTTCCAAGGTGCTACTCCAGGCGGGTGCAAAATGAATGTGCGCAATGGAAAATACTGAACGCGAAAACGAAGATTTGACCCTTTCTGACTACCCCCTGAAGAAGATCTTAGGGTCTCTTAGTGGTGATATTATCTCCTCCTTCGCCGGCCGGAGTGGCCGAGAGGTTCTAGGCGCTTCAGTCTGGAACCGCGCGACCGCTACGGTCGCAGGTTCGAATCCTGCCTCGGGCATGGATGTGTGTGATGTCCTTAGGTTAGTTAGGTTTAAGTAGTTTTAAGTTCTAGGGGACTTATGACCACAGATGTTAAGTCCCATAGTGCTCGGAGCCATTTGAACCATTTTTATCTCCTCCTTCTTGCTCTTTAACTTATAAATTGCAACATAAACGTAAATGAATGATTAAGGGAACTAGTAACTACAAATGATAAATGCTGTTTCTGCTTATACATTTATTGTAAATGAAAAACCCTTTATATATTACAAATGTTTATGTATCAATGTCCAATGGACATAAAGGGATACAAATGGATTTCCTAACTAATATGATTGATCTATTGCCCAAATCTGCCTCTTTTTATGGCTACACGATCTAATATAAATAATGCGAGATGACTGACATCATCTATGTACCAAACACTAGAAGACACTACTTTCAAAGGTAATCAACAGTGGTGTGCAACCTCTGTGGAGATAAAATTTACGTGATTACAGCTGTTTACCTTTATAGCCCTAATAAGCCGAATCAATTAGCAATATCACCGTGTGCACTGCGTCTGGTGCGTCGGAGTGATGGTCCTCGTACACGTCTGCGCCGATGGAAGAACTCCTGCCACAAAATAAACTCTTTCAAATACTAGGACGGCAGAAGGCGGTCCTCTGAGTAATATAATCTAATACTGTCTTCTCATCTCTGTGTTCTATAGACAAGAAACGAGAACTCCCACCCACAAGGATGGAATTCAGATAACGTCTCTAAGTGAGTATAGGCAGATGAAGTGCTCTCAATCACTGAACGCTGCGTACTCAACAACGACTCCTTACCCGGAGGCGAAGTCCAGAATCGTATAAGTTCGCAACAGTACAGTGCCTAACCGTTCTAACTATAAAATCTCCTGAGAGAAAAGACAGCAAGTCCGTCTGTACCAACGAAAGCTGATACTGAGCGACCGTCAAACACGGGCGCTCAGAACGGAAGACCTCATCCTCTCCACTGACGGCTTCCCAGCAAAGCTCGGCTCCCCTCCCTCGTAACTGCTGAAGGCGAATCATATTCTCGAAACCACAGAATATTCTCCCTCTCTACAGATTGTTCCGAACGCCGACCAACCATATTCTAGCCTTTTGTCGTCCAGCGCGGAACTTTTGCGAGGAAATACCTATCCCCGTTAATTAGGAATTCATACAGTGGCACGCTTCTCTGAGTAAAAATCCTCGGAATTCTGAAGTAACGCTTCCTTGTTCCTCTCTGCTGCGTCCAATATTTTCAGAGTTTCCGGTTATCCTTCCGACCTAGCTACAAGACAAGCCAGCTGCCACTCTATTGTGCTTCAGCGCTCAGGTGTCCTGACCGTCCGGCTAGGCCTACTTCCTCTGTTAAGCAGGACCAACACATCTGTGCGGGCTTTTCCACTCAGGGCCTGAGTTACGCCTGCAGTTCCATTTCCACTGGCGTTCCAACCTCTACTAGTATAGGCAATCATCATTACGCCGTTTCGATAATAAAGACACTCCATCACCTTTCATGCTATAAGCGTTAACAACTACTTACAAGGTGTACGTGACAATATCAGTCTTCTATAAATATTCATATATGCTGTGTAAAAACTATCAAATGATACCTAATTACGGTTGTAAATCACGACAAAGTATGTAGATGAGTGCTTGTAAGGTGCGAAATTACAGCCACCTTACAACGTTACAAAAGAAAAAATTAACCTGACAAAGCATGAAGGTTTTTCATATTGGGACACAGTATGCAAGGTAACGTTACCGATGACAATGCCACTAACAGGGAGTTACTAAATCCGGTTTTCCGTAATTCCTTCACCAAAGAAGAGGGAATAAATACTCCAGAACTCGAGTCAAGAACATTTGCCGACATGAGTAACTCAGAAGTAGATATCCTCTGTGTAGCGAAACAACTCAAATCAGCCTTCCGGTCGTGAAAGTATACCATTTTTGTTTCTTTCTGAGTACACTGATGTAACAGCTCCATATTTAGCGGTCATGTACAATCGATCGCTCGACCAACGATGTGTACCAAAAAAGGGGAAAGTTGTAGAGGTCACATCAATACTCGAGGAAGGAAATAGGAGTGACTCATGTCACGGACGTCGATTTACAGTATGATTTTGTAACATTATGAATTCTCTCCAAGAAAACGAATCACTGACACATAGTCGGCACGGATTCATTATAAGCGTTTTTGTGAAACACAACCAGCTCCTTATTCTCATGAAGTAATGAGTGCTAACGACAGGGGATCTCAAATTGATTCCATATTTCTGGATTTCCAGAAGGCTTTTGACACCGTTCCTTACAACCTACTTCTAATCAAATTGGGTGCCTGTGGAATATCGTCTCAATTGTGAGACTGGGTTCTTCGTTTCCTGTCAGAAAGGTCACCGTTCGCAGTTATTGATGCCGAATAAAACAGAAGTAATGTCTGGTATTCCCCAAGGAAGTGTTATAGGCCCTCTGCTGTCCCTGATCGATATAAATGATTTAGTAGACAATCTGAACAGCCCCTCTTATGTTGTTTGTAGATGCTGTTATCATCTATTTTGGTAAACTCATCAAAATATCAAAACTAAGTGCAAAACGATTTAGACGAAATATCGGTATGGGGCGAAAAGATGCAATTGACACCAAATAGTGATAATTGTGAGGCCATCCACATGAGTATTAAAAGGAGTCCGTTAAGTTTCAGTTACACTATAAGTCACACAGATCCAACAGATGTCAGTTTAACTACGTACCTACGCATAAGTTGTGAGGAAGGCAAACTAAAGACTGCCTTTTATTGGGAGAACACTTAGAAGATGCAACAGGTCTACTAAAGAAACTGCCTACACTACGCTTGTCCGTCCTCTGCTAGAGCATTACTGTATGGTATGGGTTCCTTACGAGATAAGATTGACGGAGGATATCGGAAAAGTCCAAAGAAGGGAAGCTTTTCTCGTATTATTGCCAAGTAATGGTGATCGTGTCACGGATGTGATACGCGATTTGGGATGGGAATCATCAAAACAATGGCGTCCTTCGTTGCGGCGAGATCTTTTCACGAAATTTGAATCTCCAAAGCTCTGCCCGACTGCGAAAATGTTTTGTTGACGGTCCACTACATAGGGAGAAACGATCGGCGTAATAAAATAAGAGAAACCAGAGCTCGCCCTCTGCGGAAGAACTTAGATGTTCGAATTTGCCGCGCGCTTTTCGAAAGCAGAACGGTACAGAAATACTGTGAAAGTGGTTTCATGAACCCTCTGCCAGGCACTTAAGTGTGAACTGCAGAGGAGTCATGTAGATGTAGACATCCATAAAAAGGAGAGGTAGGATATAAACGTTAAAACAAGTAGAACCAGTGTAATATGTGTACATAAGAGAGAATATCGTAGAGCGTTATGTAGATAATTGGTGGAGCTCCTGCTCTTCTTCCCGCAGTAGAATATTTTGTTCACGTTGATCATTTGCATGACGGTGCAGACGCGACTCGGTCGAGGCCTCCCAACACGTTTCTGCGGCCGGAGGGATAGGTCGAGCGAAGACTCCTATAACCTGAGCTGAACTGTGCGCCATGTTTTCCCCAAGTATAGGATATTGCAGTTGCTTACATACGAGTCACTATGCGAGTGGAGATTTCTAATTAAGTGTTTTCAAGAGTTCATCGTAAATATGGGAGACCACTCAGCTGTGAACTGCGCTAACTATTACAAAAATGGTTTTCGTATGTTTAGATTTCCAAGTCACCTCCAACGAACAAAAACATGGGCCGTAAACTGCCGGAGAAACAACTGGGAACCAGGAAATGGCTCTCAATTGTGTATTGTAAATATACGTTTATTAAAGTAGTTAGGAATATGTAACCAGTTGTATGCGACTGCGTTTCTTCCCCCAGCTGTAAACTGTACTGAAGCAGTTCGCCTCAAAATTGTTAGATTCCTGAAATATTCTCTCAGTTGTCAAAGTGGAGAGGAATATTTGTGATATGTTTATACGTCGTTATCGTAAATATACATACACAAACTGAAACATACTTAACCCCATTCCTTATATATGTACGGTAGGACGAGTGATAATTAACATATTTTTATAGTGAATTGGTCATTGTGAAGTAACCTGCACTATAGTAACATAACCTTCAAAGAAAAGTTTTCCACCACAACTCAGCAATCAACAAACCTATCATGAAGTACAAAAAATGAATACTGATTAAATGATAGATGAAACCATTAATAAAAATTCGTTTTACTGTAACATGAAACTATACTTTTCCCCCATGCACAGGTCACACCAATATTCAAGAAAGGTAGTAGGAGTAATCCACTAAATTACAGGCCCATATCATTAACGTCGATATGTAGCAGGATCCTGGAACATTAATTGTGTTTGAACATTATGAATTACCTCGAAGAAAACGGTCTATTGATACACCGTCAACATGGGTTTAGAAAACATCGTTCGTGTGAAACACAATTAGCTCTTTATTCGCATGATGTGTTGAGTTCCATTGACAAGGGCTTTCAGATCGATTCCCTATTTCTGGATTTCCAGAAGGCTTTTGACACTGTACCATACAAGCGGCTTATAGGGAAATTGCATGCTTGTGGAATATCTTCTCAGTTATGTGACTGGATTTGTGACTTCCTGTCAGAGAGGTTACAGTTCGTAGTAATTGACGGAAAGTCATCGAGTAAAACAAAAGTGATTTCTGGCGTTCCCCAAGGTAGTGTTATAGGCCCTTTGCTGTTCCTTATCTATATAAATGATTTGGGAGACAATCTGAGCAGCCGTCTTAAGTTGTTTGCAGATGACGCTGTCGCTTATCGACTAATAAAGTCATCAGAAGATCAAAACAAACTGCAAAACGATTTAGAAAAGATATCTGAATGGTGCGAAAATTGGCAGTATACCCTAAATAAGGAAAAGTGTGAGGTCATCCACATGAGTGCTAAAAGGAAATCGTTCAACTTCGGTTACACGATAAATCAGTGTAATCTAAAAGCCGTAAATTCAACTAAACACCTAGGTATTACAATTACGAACAACTTAAACTGGAAGGAACACATAGAAAATATTGTGGGGAAGCCTAACCAATGATTGCGTTTTATTGGCAGTACACTTAGACAATGTAACAGATCCACTATGGAACTGCCTACACTACGCTTCTCCGCCCGCTTTTAGAATACTACTGTGCGGTGTGGGATCCTTACCAGACAGGACTGACGGAGTACATCCAGAAAGTTCAAAGAAGGGCAGCACGTTTTGTATTATCGCGAAATATGGGAGAAAATGTCACTGAAATGATATAGGATTTGGGCTGGACACCATTAAAAGAAAGGCGTTTTCCGTTGCGACGAAATCTTCTCACGAAATTCCAATCACCAACTCTCTCCTCCGAATGCGAAAACATTTTGTTGATACCGACCTACATATGGAGAAGCGATCACCACGATAAAATAAGGGAAATCAGAGCTCGTAGGGAAAGATGTAGGTGTTCGTTCTTTCCGCGCGTTTTATGAGATTGGAATAATAGAGAATTGTGAAGGTGGTTCGATTAACCTTCTGCCAGGCACTTAAATGTGTATTGCAGAGTATCCATCTAGATGTAGATGTAGAATAAAAATGGCACATTTTTAAAGTACCTAGCTGTGATTAAAAATAAAAACAACTTTTGCAAGTTCCTATATCCAGGCAAAAACCAATGAATAGGCACAGGTCCTTACTGCATAGCACCCGTATTTGAAGAAATTGGTACCAAATTCTTAACTCACTACATTGAATATTTACAAAGTACCACGAAAGTTCCGAGCCTGAGTTTCTATAGCCGTGAAATATTACATTTCAATTTTTCGCCGCCCGAGGTGGCCGAGCGTTTCTAGGCGCTACAGTCTGGTACCGCGCGTCCGCTACGGTCGCAGGTTCGAATCCTGCCTCGGGCATGGATGTGTGTGATGTCCTTAGATTGGTTAGGTTTAAGTAGTTCTAAGTTCTAGGGGACTGATGACCTGAGAAGTTAAGTCCCATAGTGCTCAGTCATTTGAACCATTTTTCAATTTTTCTGTTATATGAAAAGGACATTCTAAATATCTCTAATCAGTAATTACTGTTCCATACAGTTCATACACGCAAAATCAAATATTTTATGAGAAGCAGTGTAAAAAAATAGGTAACTAGGTTAACCAGCCATAAAGTAAACGTTGCCGAATCCCCGGAGTTGGGGAAAACATGGCGGACGATTTAGCCTATTATGTAGGAGCTCTAAGACAGGCTGTGACGCAGTGAGCAGGTAGGTTCCAGGTAAACATGTGCAAATTTCACAGATTTCTGGTTGGGTGCAAATTTCATATTTTCACATATCCAGCCGCCTCGTCTTGTTGAGGAGAAAGTCGCTTCACCAGGCAGTGTGCGCAGGGGTACGGTACTGTTCATAGCACGGATCAGTAGTGGACGGCCGAGACAAAAGCATTCATTCCAGAGGACGGAACTCTGTCAGAGGGTGGTAGGCACCGGATCATGTTGAGAGAAATGCTTCAACAGATAAACATCTCTCAGGTTTAGAAAAACCATGGCAAAACAGCTCTGACCTACTAAAGGTTTAGAACAGGGCTTAACAACTGGCCAGTTTTGAGCGCGAGTACTCACATCTGCTCAGGCACGTGCTCGCGAGCAGCTGCAAGGTCGTGGAGTAGGGAGGGAGGGAAGGGAGGGGAAATGCGCGCGCACGTTTGAATGTGATCTCGCGTTCTTAGCAGATTTAACTAGCCATGTGAATGCTTTGAACATTTTACTACAAGGTAAAAATTTGCTAATTACTCATTTCATAGATCGAATACGAGCTTTTAAAATGAAATTGACACTTTGGGTGAGTCAGCTGGAAACAGGAAACCTAGCTCATTTTCCTAAATTATCATCCATGCAAGATGTTCACAAGGACTGTGAACGTTGTAACCTCCCCCTCACTTATCGACCTAAATGACAGTGAAAAATTAAACCGCATGTACCTAATGGACATTTGGGAAAAAGCAATCGTCACCGAAGTCAATTTGTCGGTAAAGAGGGAGGAAAGGGTTACATCTAAATGAAAGGAAAAATGCAAATGAAACTAGTGGAAATTAATTTTGAAAAGGGGTAAAATTAATAAAGAAAGTAAATGTGCGGCCGTTACGTTAACAATTAACTAGAGGTAATTAGATATTTGAGATTTGGGGGAAATTATGGTCGCCAGTCCTAAGGACAATTACTATAGTAACTGAAAAAAGAAAGGTTATTACACATATAATTAGCACTAGAAGCGTGGCAACTGAAGGTTGACACGTGTAATGTGAAAACTGAAAGTTTGTCAGAAGTAATAAATTTCGCTACACTCTGACTTAATTTAGCAAAAGAATTAATAAAACCGAAAAATCGAAAGTTAATTTAGTGACTGAAGTTAATAGTGAGCTTTCTTTCTGAAGCACATCGAAATTCAGTAAAATACAGTTAGTCTTGGACTACCTCAACAATCATTTCAAAAGCTACCTGAATCTACGCAATTTGGAAATAAGAGATTTAACTTTGAACTTGAATTAAATGATTCTGAACAATTAACAATAGTAAAATTTAGTACGTACCAAGCTGAGCTGCAGTCACAGGTAACTAAAATACGCTAACAAAACTCGCACTCTTAATTTGTACTTGCGCAATCTAAATATTGTAGCCAGCTATGAATACCTTAACTGAACTTTGAAATTAAAGCAGTGAAATCGAATGATGCTGGCGTTTGAATTTCAACGACACTCTGGCTCATTTCGGAAAAGGAGGGGACCCTGCTTGGCAATGCAATTGGGACAATGAGCAACAAAGGTTCATGCTAAGTTGCTGTAATTTTGTGATGCAACAATTTTAAAAGTTTGAAAAGCTGAGGTCTGCCATACAGTTCTAAAACTTTACGTGCTTCCAGTCTTCCTTGTTGGCTGATTGAAGGTTTGAAGCCGTCGATCGAGGAGGTGGCGACAGTCACTCATTGTCGGCCGTCGCTGTTGCAGAAGCTGGATGTTGGCGCGCCTTCTTCTCGACACGGTCACCAGACGAAACGGGCTCTTGATGTGCGCCAGCTAATGCTTCCCGTCCGCGACACCATGTCAGAAACTATCATCGCAAGTCGAGCGCAATTACATGCTGCCAAACCCCCAAAGCGCGGCAACTCGCGGGAGCTTCACACAACACACCTGCTCCACTGC
Source organism: Schistocerca piceifrons (assembly GCF_021461385.2). Classification (NCBI taxonomy): domain Eukaryota; kingdom Metazoa; phylum Arthropoda; class Insecta; order Orthoptera; family Acrididae; genus Schistocerca; species Schistocerca piceifrons. The sequence goes on from NC_060149.1 coordinate 220,994,105, forward strand.
ACCACCCCAGCCAGACTCCCTCTGCTCTGCCCGCGCTCCACGCGGCAGAGTTAACACTACCAAAGATCCTAAACACTTTGGTTCTCCACACGACCTATCGATGTAATGGTTCGATATCATAGTTTCCCTAGGCCAGACCCAGCGTAAAAACACAAATAATCTTTATACAACAAACCAATTATACATCGACATAAATGCATATATATACAAATAGTAAAACAATTACAATATACAAAGACACAGAAACGTCATATATTCAGGTAACAAAATAAGGAAAAAAATTATAGTGCAATAGATGGAAATTCGAGGATATGCATTTCCGGCGTTACAACGTTATTCACATAGTTTAGTTGATCAGCGCTTTCAAGATCTGACAGCACTAGACAGTGATTTTGATCTGTTCTCTCCATATTCAGCGAATATTTACGAGATTCGTCCTGAGCTGCAGCAAGAAATTAATGACCTGCAGTGTGACAGAGAATACAGAGACAAATTTCAGAACAAGAAAAACATTTTGGAATTCTACAGACACTTCCCTCAGGATAGATTTCCTCGTTTGCACAAACTGGCGGCTACAATAATATCAATGTTCGGTTCCACGTATGTTTGTGAACAACTGTTCTCTGCAATGAAATGTAACAAGACGCGCCTGAGAAACGCATTGTCTGAACGAAATTTAAACTGCACGCTGCGCCTAAAATGCTCAAGAACAATTACTCCGAACATAGACGCAATTGTAAAGGGCAAAAAGTACAAGATAACCGAGAATCCCACACTTCAGTGGCACCTTTTATTGTGTAACAGTTCACAAATTAATGCGAATGTAGAGGTATACACTAAGCTAATAAAATTATGTGGCATGTGTACCTTCTCCTTTATTTGTTTCATTTGTCGCAGTAATAATTCGTGAGTGATATCCCTGCACGTGGCCGCGTATTTACATTGACTGGCGGCAGCTGTTGTGTGCCCCACGTGACTTTCCCCACTCTCCGCTCTGGTCCGGTAGTGGGGGTAGCGTGCTCGCGCCTTGCTGCTCACAGCTTGCTCCGCGAGCACGTATGTTGTGAAGCCCTGGTTTAGAAGTTGCAGCGGAGTCAGCGACCAATCTCATGAACAAATTTTTAACATTTCTCAGGACCTATAATGCGAGGCTAGATGTTGGTTGTAAGATTACAGACGGGTGTGATATAAGTGATGTCAGAAGGACGTAACGCTTAATGGAAAGTTTTTTTCTAGAGAGAAGGGTAGGAAATTCAATTCACTGGCTTGTTGACGTCTCGCCTTTTTTGCGGGATATTTTGTCAAAGAATCAGCTACACCAGTGGCGTGCCTAGTAAATTTTCATGGGATTGGTGGTCATGTTTTGTTGGCGGGAAGAGGGAGCAAGCACCTCTTTTTGGATCTGCAAAGTAGACTTCATCGCGGGACTTGGAGGTGAACAAATTGGCCCTCTGCGGTCTGCGCTCTCAACTGGAGGAGACGTCTGGGGTCCAGTGTTCGAGTGCCCAACTCTGCTCGTATTGCACTGAAGATTATGGTGAGCGCCGCTAACAGCACCGGCATGTTAGGATGAGCGAAAGTTTGTAGTTCAAATTCATGATAGGTTTCTCTGTCTTATGTCCGTCAGTGCATTCTCAGATGTTTGAAATTCTTCGGTTCCTGATTCAGACAAACGGTCACTGTAATCGTCATGTTACAGGTGACGATAGATGTTATAGTCTGATGAGAGATTATTAAGCAACTCCACACCATTGAGTAACTTTTCCGACCGATAGTTCTGCAATTCTCATCGGAATGTTTGTCATTGTAATGTTGACAATTTCACATTGTTTTGAATACTTTGATTCCAATTTTTTTATAATAAACCATAGAGAGTATTTAAATCTTGAGTTTTATGAAATGTAATCCAGACAGTGATAAATATTATGTTAATTCCCCACCGTAAAATTCATCACAAGGTAATAAACTATTAATATTTGAATGAAGAGTAATGAGGAAGATATGGGGACCAGTTTTAGATAACGGAGAATGGAGGAGGAGCAAAAATGAGGAAATCTACTTTCTGATGCGACAACCAACTATCCTACGGAAAAAGTGCAAAGGAATACAATGGGTGGGCCATGTAGCCCGTATGCCAGATGGAAGACAGGCGAAGATGGCACTAGAGGGGAAACCAAACACCAAATGCCCCATTGGACGGTCAAGGCAGCGCTGGATGGACGACCTGGCGAAGAACCTAGCAGGCCTGGGAACTGAAGACAAGTGGAGGAACCGGGCACAAAACAGGAAGGGATGGAGGCAGTTTGTGGGAGCAAAGCGTGATCTGCAGGGCCTGTGATCGCTGGATATGATGATATAGGGCATAAATAATTTGTAGCATTTGTAAATCTGTTGAATACTCTAATTCAGCAATGAGTCTCAAGGATGTGCCTGTTTCACGATTAATTCTGATTCAGTTAAATTCACTTACACACAGGGGGTTTTGCAAATTTCGCAAAGGAAATGCTTATTCGATCTGATCCCAAAGATGACTAACCGAAATCAAGCTTAGTGAATTGTGATCAATATTCGTTAAAACTGGGGATGATGATCTTCAAATGCTTCGAAAACGATTTCACCTAGTGACTTTGTGTAGTATGGTTGTTTTAGGTGGCTGGACTAGAGGTCTTCCCCACAAAATCACCGCGGCTGTTGCGGTGGTGGTCGAGTATAGCGGGACATAATGGGTGGATGTTGCTTACTAGTAGCTTAATAGCCGTATTTTCTTCAGCTACGGTGGTGTCAGTTTTAGGGCTGCGGAATCGGCATCCCCTTAGAGATACTCAATATATCGAGAAAGAAACGTGCATTCAGAATGGAATATCTCGCTGCTCCGTGGCGGAGTGCTGCTGCTCTGCGAGTCGTCCGACTGCGCGGCTTTATCTTATCTCACGGCCTACTGCCCTTTATTCTTCTTGGGAGCCGCCGGGGATGTTATTAGCAAACGCAAATTTTTCCAGACAGTAGCTCCACTTACTCGCGTTTTCCTGGCTTCTCACTCTGCAAAGGCGTCGCTTGACTCACAAAGGGACCACACGACAACTGTATTTTTGTAATTTTTTATGTTTATGATATGTGAAGTACAGAACTCAATTATACTGGATGGTTATATTCACAGTGCAGCTACTCGCGGAGGTCCAACTTGGGCTGTAATTATCGTAAGGCAGCGAAACTTGGTAGATACGCTAACGCGTAAATGCGAACCGATTTACATTGGAAAAAAATAGTTCAGATTTTGGCCACCAGGTGCAAATCTGGCGTTGTACGCTGTTTGTTCGACGGTATGACATCCACGCTGTCATTTGACGAGCCATAACGATTAATAATAAAATCAACATTATGTCTTTCACGTTTGTTTGAACTTTTCTGTCCACGTCCAGTTCCTAATCCAGTACATATCGGAATATTTCCATTCGTCTTTCTCGCATTCATAGGGCCAGATTTGCACCTGGTGGCCAAAATTGGAACCAATTTGTTGGTGGCGTAAATCAGTTGCGCATTAATGCATTAGAATATCTTCCAAGTTTCACTGCCATACGATGATCACAGCTCATACTGAACCTCTCTGAGTAGCTACACTTTAATTATAACCACCCGGTACCTGTTCCAATGCAGTTCGGTGTAACTCCCAAATTTCTCGAAAAAATAGGCTTTGAAGTCTTTCAACCACGTTTAATATGCTGAAATGAGATTTGTATTTCTGGACGAGAAGGGTGGCTCTGTGGTATAGAATTTGCTCGCTGTTTGGATGGCCTGTATTCGATTCCAATTTTTAATCGAAGGTGGATGTTCCACGAGCATTTCGATGAACTGTAGAATACAAAAAGCACACGTGACTGGTATCGCTATATCGAGTATCGTTCCAGTCATTCTTTGCTTCAAATGGCTCTGAGCACTATGCGACTTAACTTCTGAGGTCATCAGTCGCCTAGAACTTAGAACTAATTAAACCTAACTAACCTAACGACATCACACACATCCATGCCCGAGGCAGGATTCGAACCTGCGACCGGAGCGGTCGGTCGGTTCCAGACTGCAGCGCGTAGAAGCGCACGGCCACTCCGGCCGGCAGTCATTCTTTCCCTTCAGGTCGATTACGTACGTCATTTCAATATAAAATTCTTCAAATACAGGCTTCTTAGCGCGTCTAAGTGTCATTTTTACGGAAAATGCACGTCTTATTTCTAATTAAACACACATCTAAAAAATTTTGCATCACCTCGGTTCCGAGAGTACCGTAACCTGTACAGGAAATTGGAATAGGGATCAACATAAACATCATTTCCACCCTTTTTATCGCTCGTGAAAACCACACATTACGTTTTGTACCATCATACAGCGAGACCTTCAGAGGTGGTGGTCCAGACTGCTGTACACGCCGGTACCTCTAATACCCAGTAGCATGTCCTCTTGCACTGATGCATATCTGTATTCGTCGTGGCATACTATCCACAAGTTCATCAAGGCACTGTTGGTCCAGATTGTCCCACTCCTCAACGGCGATTCGGCGTAGATCCCTCAGAGTGGTTGGTGGATGACATCGTCCATAAACAGCCCTTTTCAATCCATCCCACGCATGTTCGATAGGGTTCATGCCTGGAGAACATGCTGGCCACTCTAGTCGAGCGATGTCGTTATCCTGAAGGAAGTCATTCACAAGATGTGCACGGTGGGAGCACGAAATGTTTTCCATACAGACGAATGCCTCCCCACTATGCTGCCGATATGGTTGCATTTTCGGTCGGAGGATCTCATTGACGTAACGTACTGCTGTTACGGCGCCTTCCATGACCACCAGCTACGTACGTCGGTCCAACATAATGCCACCCCAAAATAGCAGGTTCAAATGGCTGTGAGCACTATGGGACTTAGCTTCTGAGGTCATCAGTCCCCTAGAACTTAGAACTACTTAAACCTAACTAACCTAAGGACATCACACACATCCATGCCCGAGGCAGGATTCGAACCTGCGACCGTAGCGGTCGCGCGGTTCCAGACTGTAGCGCCTAGAACCGCTCGGCCACTCCGGCCGGCAAAATAGCAGGAAGCTCCAGCTTGCTGCACTCGCTGGAGAATGTGCCTAACAAGGGAACCTCCCCATCGCACTCCCCTCAGATCTAGTTATAAGTTGGCACAGTGGATAGGCCTTGAAAAACTGAACACAGATCAATCGAGAAAACAGGAAGAAGTTGTGTGGAACTATGATAAAATAGGCAAAATATACAAACTGAGTAGTCCATGTGCAGGATAGGCAACATGAAAGAAAAAGTGAGCCCAGGAGCGCAGTGGTCCCGTGGTTAGCGTTAGCAACTGCGGAGCGAGAGGTCCGTGGTTCAAGTCTCCCCTCGAGCGAAAATTTTTTCTTTATTTTCGCAAAGTTATGATCTGTTCATTCGTTCATTGACGTCTCTGTTCACTGTAATAAGTTTAGTGTCTGTGTTTTGCGACCGCACCGCAAAACCGTGCGATTAGTAGACGAAAGGACGTGCCTGTCCAATGGGGACCGAAAACATTTGATCGCAACGTCATAGGTCAACCGATTCCTCCACAGGAAAACACGTCTGATATATTCTATACGACACTGGTGACGGCATGTGAGTCACATGACAGGAATATGTTGTCGACCCACCTAACTTGTACACTTGGCGAATGGGTAAAAACATTCTTTTACGTTGCCCGATTTAGGTTTTCTTGTGGATGTGATAATTACTCCCAAATAAGTGATGAAAACATAAGAGTTTGTCACATAAACTGCGACAAATGAATGCAACAGTTTCCCTGTGCTCTGTCAAAACGTTTTCAAATTTTTCCGTGTGTAGACCGTCAAATCCTGCATATGTCCTAGCAAATCTGAACATGTCCTGGAATTTTGGAGAGCGAAGTGTGGAGAGTGTGTGTGTGCCTGAACTTTGATAATTGTCTGAAAATAAAAAATTAAAATTTTCACTCGAGGGAAAACTTGAACCAAGGACCTTTCGTTCCACAGCTGCTCACGCTAACCACACGACCACGGCGCTCCTGGACTCACTTAATCTTTAATGTTGCCTATCTTACACATGGACTACTCAGTTTTTATATTTTGCTTATTTTTTCATAGTTCCACACAACTTCTTCCTGTTTTCTCGATTGATCTGTGTTCAGTTTTTCAAGGCCTATCTATTGTGGCAACTTTTAACTAAATCTGAGGGGGTGCGATGGGGAGGTTCCCTTGTAAGGCGTTCAGCCTGACCGGGTTGCCTCCAAACGCGTCTCCGACGATTGGTTGAAGGCATATGCGACACTCATCGGTGAACAGAACGTGATGCCAATCCTGAGCGGTCCATTCGACATGTTGTTGGGCCCATCTGTACTGCGCTGCATGGTGTCGTGGTTGCAAAGATGGACCACGCCACGAACGTTGGGAGTGACGTTGCGCATCATGAAGCTTATTGCGGCACAGTTTCAGTTGTAACACGACGTCCTGTGGCTGCACGAAAAGCATTATACAACATGGTGGCGCTGCTGTTAGGGTTCCTCCGAGCCATAATGCGTATGTAGCGGTCATCTACTGCAGTAGTAGCCCTTGGGCGGCCTGAGCGAGGCATGTCATCGGTTCCTGTTTCTCTGTATCTCCTCCATGTTTGAACAACGTCGCTTCGGTTCACTCCGAGACGCCTGGACACTTCCCTTTTTGAACGCCATTCCTGACATAAAGTAACAATGCGGACGCTATAGAACCGCGGTACTGATCGTCTAGGCGTGGTTGAACTACAGACAACACGAGCTGTGTACCTCCTCCCCTGTGAGATGACTGCAACCGATCGGCTGTCCGATCCCTTCTGCCTATTAGGCGCTGCTCATACATGGTTGTTTTTATCTTTGGGTGGGTTTAGTGACATCTCTGAACAGTCAAAGGGACTGTGTCTGTGATAAAATGTCCACAGTCAACGTCTATCTTCAGGAGTTCTGGGAACCGGGGTGATGCAAAACTTTTTTTAATGTGTGTATATTGCACACAAAAATCGAGTTTTCATGGAAAACAAAAATTCTTAGTTACCGGCCGTTTATAAAACATAGATAATCAATATTGTATAACATAAATTATAAATTGAATTTTATCTTGTGTATTTTATACTTCACGTAAATGCTCATAGTGCATACATCCATGCATAAAAATTTGATTTCGCTAATATTCGTATCAAACCCCCACCCCACACGTCAGTTGAGCGCTCTCTTGTATAGCCACGCTGCTTGTCGAAAAAATACCACTTTAAAAAATGGTCGAAAAAGTTCAAAGTTTGTTTTTTGGCGAGTGGCATCGAACTGCTTTGGGAGAGGTATATTTGAGTTCTGAACTTCTTTTGCCGTAAATACAAAAAGCTACAAAAATCAGAGTGCCGTGTTGTCCCCTTGTTAGTACTAATTCCGATCTTCAGTGCGGACAACCAGCACACTATCTCGAACTTGGAGGCTTTCTACCCACTGAAAATATTCGGACATCTTCGCGGTCATTTCATAATGACACCTAGACATTCTGTCAAATGCTGTTACTAGCAGGGCACATGAAATCCGTGAAGTGGCTTACATTGTAGCCTAGAAACTGAATGCACCGATTTTCTCTCGATGCTGAGTTCACATGCTCTTTAGGACCCAAATCATTACATTGCTAAACGGCCATCTTATTGTACAGTGACGTTGACTGCAGGGTTCATGCCATAAGTTTGCACCAAACGTGATCTTAAAACACTTGACTAAATGATGGCCGGCCGAAGTGGCCGTGCGGTTCTAGGCGCTGCAGTCTGGAACCGCGAGACCGCTACGGTTGCAGGTTCGAATCCTGCCTCGGACATGGATGTGTGTGATGTCCTTATGTTAGTTAGGTTTAACTAGTTCTAAGTTCTAGGGGACTAATGACCTCAGCAGTTGAGTCCCATAGTGCTCAGAGCCATTTGAACCATTTTGAACTAAATGATGGTTTTCAGTCAACAAAAATCTTTTGAATGTTGTTGAAGCGCACTGATCTCATTTCAACAACGTGATATCGGATGTTAGGTGACTTAGTGGCAGCTATGTGTTATTCTGCTCCGTTGTTGGCGCTCACGGTCATTACTTTCACGTGGTTGGCCGCTACACTGCCCATAACGGGATTTTTGTCGACAATATTGATTCGTTCAAAGAAACTGCAATATTTATTCAACATTACTAGACGGAAAAACGATATGCACTTGTATAAGCCTTGCTTAAGCATTATACAGAAAGGTGAACACTAATCATAAGGTCTCATTTTCAATGAACTTCCAGCAGAACTGAAAAACTAAGTGATAAAACTCGTGTATACAAAGTCAAGTTGGAAGGCTTCATTAAGCAACACACCGTCTGTCCCGTAGAGGAGTTCTTCCAGTAGTTCAGAAGATTTCTCTGTAACGTGTTAGTTATTTGTAAATTCTCACACCATATTTTTCGTGTAGTATTGATCCTTTAAATCTTTTGGCTCAAATGGCTGTGAGCACTATGGGACTCAACATCCTAAGTCATCAGTCCCCTAGAACTTAGAACTACTTAAACCTAACTAGCCTAAGGACATCACACACATCCATGCCCGAGGCAGGATTCGAACCTGCGACCGTAGCAGCCCCGCTGCTCCGGACTGCAGCGCTAGAACCGCACGGCCACCGCGGCCGGCTTAAATCTTTTGTTTATAAATTTTCCAATCAGCGTTCTGTAAACTTTGTACCGATTCGTTCCATGACCAAGTAACTTTCCCTCTCATGGTCTCATGCAATCTGAAAAATGTGTACCCATTATGAATTAAAGTACCCCAGCGCATTATTCTGTCTGTATCTGAAGGGTAATCTCAGGAACTACTGCAGAAATTTTACTGTAAAAATTCTGATCCTGTTTTCGCTAATAGATAGACTGATTTACGACGAAGGTTTGTGTATATAATTTAATACAGTTACTCTAGACAAGTCGCTCGGTTGTGGATATTTAGTGCTGCCTGTACAAATTCAGTGCAGGTCCTTAGTAAATAAATGAAGTCTCTGCGTACACTCCACGCTGGGTATCGGGTTATCCTAGCCGTATCACACTAAAGAAATTTTACAACATACATTAGATACAACCCAAAAAACCGATAACACTCTACGTATTTCTACAAGCACTCATGTGATTAAGGCACCACTCGACTATACATATACCTCTAGCCCATTTCATTGTTTGTACAGTTGTCTGTCCGTCATGTACGTTACTACATTTCCACCACGGCAGTTGACGTAAAATCATACTGTAATATGGGAGCACTTCCGCTCGTATTATTGGGCTTCGGTATATGTGAAGTCTCCCACATTTCGGGAAAGAATGTGATGCGGCTTGGTAATCTTTGGAACGAAAGCAACTACACGCTAGTGCTGACCGCTGGTAAGAAGTTGGACGGTCACCCGTTGCTATTCGTGCAGCGTGATCGTGTGAACGAACAAGCTTCTTGACGGATACCTCTAATATCACTTCATAATTCGTACTGAATGCGCTACCAATTAGCAGCAAGCCAGTGTAACTCTTGTGTCACCAAAGATGCTGACCGCGTTGTCTGCTAAGCGTGACACTGGCGGCCGCGGCAAAAGAACCGCTTTGCATACTGGTGAGATGTGGATCTTACAAGGAAAACTCCCCAGATCATCCCCCTCAAATTTAGTGGTGAAATGACTAAGTGGATAGCCCGACAAAAGCTTGTAACCCTATGCTACTGCGCACGATACTTATTAAAGCCTTTACTATGGTAAGTTAACGGGCTTCATCTTATAAGAAAGGATTTTGGTATATATGTTGACCGCGTGTACCTGAATGGAGGCAAAATCAGACTTCCACCCACTCAGTAACAACAATGATACGTCAAGCAAGTCTGAAGTGCAACTACACGTTAGGACGGGCAAGAAACGACACAGCAGATGCTACCAAATTGTTAATAATACGGTCGCCAGCCTAATTAGGCATTAACTGAGTTTCTTCCCAGTACAAGTTGATGTACGTTCATACAAAACAACGCGTAATAGCACTGCATAATATGGTAAATTTTAGAACCAGAAAACTTACTGAACTAATAAATTCACTTTCTGTACTAATATGGACAAGCCAAAAATACACAACAATACACTATAATGTTTACTACGAACTTCGTACTGTCTATTGATCTGATTAAAATCGAGCATAGGTTACCCTAGAAATAGCACTTTCGAAACACACATACAATGTCAATTTTGAAAAAGGTAAAACACTAATAAATTTTGGTTTTATATTGACTTTAACTTTGCTGGTCAAATCAGTTCAGTACACTTCAGAATTTAAATGAATAGAAAAGAAAAGGGGGGGGGGAGGGAACCCTGAAACTGTTATGATCACTGTACTGAAAATTTTGATTATGGAATCGTTAAGCACTCAAGATTTCCAATATATGAGTTACTACTCTTTTTGTCTTATTTCTTGCTCATTTAACTACCATTAATTTTGTCTCAAATTAATTAAACTTTATTACTAAACCAATTTCAACATTATCTTCCAACTTTGTCAGACCTATACAATTTGCCTATATGTTCATTGACAACAAAGTTCTTTAAACATCATTCTAACATAGATAGGTCTGCAGGTAATTATTATTAACATAAACTTTAAATCTTCATCTCGGGACACTCGGGTTGCACAACATGTGGAAAGGACCCTGTCTAGGTTAGTGATTAGGATAATTAAATGATAGGACTGTTCTGGTAAATGTTAAGTTGTTATTGAACAGTAAGGAACAAACATAACACTGGTCCACACGAATACAGTACTAATAGTTTCAACCTGTTCGCATCGATGTGGCGGTTCGCGGGCGGCGAGATGGCGAGGCGCAGAGCACACATACAATCACAGCTATGGCTCTTGATGTATCGGCACTTTACTTCTCCATAGGGTCGCAATATTTTTCCATTTAGTGCCTATGGAATTTTGCCATGCTGTATAGTCGTCGGAAACGGCACATCCGAGGCTCAACGAAATCACGTTTTCCAGGAGAGCCTCCTCGATTCAGAGCGTGTTTCTCAGACCGATGCCCAACTCCGACTACTACTGCTGAGCCCGTTATGCCATGCCGCGCCCGTGTGCATTTTCCCGCGCTCGCCTGCCATCCACCTTTTACCGCTCCCCTACAGACAGGGTATTCACCAAAGGTTTTACATTCTACATATCCCAATACATTGCCTACGTATGGACCAGACACACAATTACAACTTTAACATCTTACAACAGTTTCAACATTTCTTACATTTCCATTTTGTTATAATATTGCTTGCAATTTGACATAAACATTAACCTTCACATCGAAAATTGTTTACAGTTTCTTTAACATAATGACATGAAACAAAAAAGAAATGAAATCAGAACATCGATTATACTAATTTATCGAAAAACAGAAGCAAAAATTATTATATGTACAATAGTATAACGTTGTCGTTGTTACAAACTGAACACATTTGAATCATGAAAACGGGAAGAAGATGTACTGAACTGTGAAAACAAGGTGCAAAATTGAAACAGTGAACGGTCCAAGCTCAAGATGTGCCACATTGAGCGAATTTTAATGGCCACGGCCTTGAGGTTATGTGGTCACAACGTTGGACTGCGACTTGGGAGATCTGTGTTCAAATCTCCCTCATGCATATTATTTTTCCCACAAAATTATGAATTTTCCGCCCGGTCATCGACGTGTGTATTCTCCTTCTCTAGTCCAGGCAATTGTCATACATTGTTTATAGAATGTGAGTCATATGGTAAGAATATATTACTGTCACTAGTAAATGGTTCAAATGGCTCTGAGCACTATGGGACTTAACATCTGTGGTCATCAGTCCCCTAGAACTTAGAACTACTTAAACCTAACTAGCCTAAGGACATCACACACATCCATGCCCGAGGCAGGATTCGAACCTGCGACCGTAGCAGTCGCGCGGTTCCGGACTGCGCGCCTAGAACCGCTAGACCACCGCGGCCGGCCGCTAGTAAATGTGATGATTAGTGAGAACAGGCGAAGTGTCACATAGACCTCACAGAAATGAAAACAACAAATAAACGGGTGTGAACTATGTTACAACACAGGAATTAAAGCGTCAAAGCTTCCAAAACGGAACACAAGGGTTATAACATGTGGTACTTGTGTGGAACAAGTAGGAAAGGTCCCTTCTTTGCACCTCGTTGCAAACGGACGTTGTTGTTGTTGTTGTTGTTGTTGTTGTTGTGGTCTTCAGTCCTGAGACTGGTTTGATCCAGCTCTCCATGCTACTCTATCCTGTGCAAGCTTCTTCATCTCCCAGTACTTACTGCAACCTACATCCTTCTGAATCTGCTTAGTGTATTCATCTCTTGGTCTCCCTCTACGGTTTTTACCCTCCGCGCTGCCCTCCAATGCTAAATTTGTGATCCCCTGATGCCTCAGAACACGTCCTATCAACCGGTCCCTTCTTCTTGTCAAGTTGTGCCCGAGGGAGGACTCTAACCTCCGCCGGGACCAGCCGCACAGCCCACGACTGCAGTGCCTTAGACTGCTCGGCTAATCCCGCGCTACTGGTCGAAGTAGAGAGGATATAAAATGTAGACTGGCAATGGCAAGGAAAGCGTTTCTGAAGAAGAAAAATTTGTTAACATCGAGTATAGATTTAAGTGTCAGGAAGCCGTTTCTGAAAGTATTTGTGTGGAGTGTAGCCATGTATGGAAGTGAAACATGGACGATAAATAGTTTGGACAAGAAGAGAATACAAGCTTTCGAAATGTGGTGCTACAGAAGAATGCTGAAAATTAGATGGGTAGATCACATAACTAATGAGGGGGTATTGAATCCCGGGTTCGATTCCCGGCGGGGTCAGGGATTTTCTCTGCCTCGTGATGACTGGGTGTTGTGTGATGTCCTTAGGTTAGTTAGGTTTAAGTAGTTCTAATTTCTAGGGGACTGATGACCATAGATGTTAAGTCCCATAGTGCTCAGAGCCTTTTTTTTTTTTTTTTTTTTTTTTTTTTTGAGGTATTGAATAGAATTGGAGAGAAGAGAAATTTGTGGCACAACTTGACTAGAAGAAGGGATATGATGGTAGGGCACATTCTGAGGCATCAAGGGATCACCAATTTAGTATTGGAGAGCAGCGTGGAGGGTAAAAATCGTAGATGGAGACCAAGAGATGAATACACTAAACAGATTCAGAAGGATGTAGGTTGCAGTAGGTACTGGGAGATGAAGAAGCTTGCACAGGGTAGATTAGCATGGAGAGCTGCATCAAACCAGTCTCTGGACTGAAGACCACAGCAACAACAACAGGAGTTTGGAATTTTACACAGTCTGAGGACCAGACACTCTTTGCCCACTTGTGTCCCTCCGATGGTCACAACCGTTCCGAGATATTTTCTTTTCATTTTAACTTGCTTCCTTTGTACTGACCTACGGCCCTTCTTGAAATCGAGAATTGCGTAAGCTTTTTTCCAGTCGCTAAGTACCCTTCGTTACTACAGCGACCGATGATAGACTATTACTAGAAGGGGCGCAACTTCTTTCGTATAACCTCTGTAGAATCTAACAGGTATCTAATCTGATCTGCCCTTCCACTACTAAGCGACTGAAGTTGCTTTTCTACTCAGCGATCACTTATCTTTCGCGTGACCCGAGTGTAAAATTAAAGCCAATTAAATAAAATTTAGAGATCGGATACCTTTGATTAGCGTTTCTGCCGTCACCTTTAACGCGGTTAGCAGCGGCCAGGGCGGTCTTGACGCGATAACAAATAGCGGAGATTAGCACGAGTGGCGGCTGCGCTTGTTAGCGCTGCACTATCGACCGGCGCACCAATTACCGCCAGCCTCCATCAGCGCGTCCTCCGGGTCCCCTGGCAACAGTGCAACCCAGTACGCCCCCAGTGCCTGCCGACACCCGAATCCGCTTCCGCCTGCTACGTTTACCCGAGACCCGCCAAACCCTTAACGATGATTTCCCAAGTGGCTAGCTTCCTCTTACAGATTTCCTTTTTTCTTTGTAGAGTTCCAAATTTAATTTTCTTTGAATTTCAACACATTACATACGACTGAAGTTGTATAACTACCGTAGCCTACCGTAAACTATCATATGTAAGCGTAAGTCTATGGTAGTTTTCGTAGTAGTCTTGGTCAGCTAAGATCGTACCCGCGTTACCTGTAGGTGACGTGTGTTGCATACCTATCGGATTTTACCTTGTACCGACCGCTTTGGTTACGTGTATGATCAGTGTCTTACTAGATTCCCCTAGAAATAGAAATCGGTGAACCGCGTAGAAACCGAATGACTATATACAGCGTGAGTCGCGTAAGACGTAACACCCCCTTTATTTCGGGGGCGATTGGACGTATCGGCATGCGGTTTTCGGCGAATCACAGCGGACTATTTATTTATTTATTTATTTCATGTTCCGTAGATACAATTAGTGAGTCAATCACAAGGATATGGAACGTGTCAAATTGTACAGGTTTCAATTTAAACTTACAATAAATACGAGGGCAATTCCATGCCAAATTGTACATAGACTAAGTAACACATACTATAAACACAGTAATAGATTCAATGTCAGCTAGATAACATAACAACCATTTAACAGAAAAAGGAGTTTAAAATAAAGGTTAAAGATAAGAGCACAAAGTTAAATCAGATATTAGGCCTACAAGAGTAAATACAGGTACAGCCAATTTGTTGTTACAAAAGTGTACTAATGCTCAAATGCACAATAAAATCAATTGAACTACTTCTAGACACAATAAGTTTAGTGATGATATACATTTTCTTTCAGATATTCATCCACAGTATAAAAGGATTTCTCAGTCAGGTAATCTTCGAGAACTTGTTTAAATTTTGGCAGTCCTGTATGAACGCATTTCATACGTAGTGGTAGAGCATTGAACAGCTTAATGCTGGAGTAGTAAACTCCTTTTTGTACCAGAGTGAGATGTTTCATTTTGAAATGTAGATTGTTTTTGTTTCTGGTGTTATAGCCATGGAATTTACTGTTGTTTAGGTAGATAGAATAATTGTTGCACACAAAGGTCAGCAAGGAAAAAATATACTGTGAGGCAGTTGTTAGGATACCTATCTTCCGAAACAAGTGCCTGCAAGAGTGTCTTTGATGGACCCTACACATTATTCTGATTGCTTTTTTTTGGATGGTGAGAACTTTTTTTTTGCAAGTGGTTGGTTCCCTCAGAATATGATAGCATATGACATCAATGAGTGGAAGTAGCCAAAGTAGGCAACCTTAATGGAGTCAACTTCAGCCACTGAAGAAATTACCCGTAATGCAAATGTTGCCGAGCTAAGTTTTTTCCTGGATGAAGAATGTGAACTGACCAATTACATTTGCTGTCTATGTAAGCACTCAAGAATTTTGTATATTCAACTTTCTGTATTGCTTGATCTCTACATTTTATGTTAATTTCATCCAGATTACTTTGTGATGTATGGAACCTCATATAACGAGTTTTATCTGCATTGAGTGACAGACCATTTGAGGAGAACCAATTTAAGAAGTCATTAAAAATAGTAACTATGGGGCACATACGTTGGTACATGGACAATAATCACAACGTTTATATTGAACGAGATAATGAGGCAAGTACACGTTTTTTAAATGGGACGCTATACTTTTTTTACCATCATTCGAATGTTCTGGAAAAGCGTATAGTGATGTAACGCATGTTGCTATTGTGATTCAAACTTTGCTTAAAAGAGGGCGGATGAGGATTTACCTACGTAGCGTAGGCCGTGCATGCTGCATAGCGCACGGCAACTCGGCCTGCGGGTCGCGCGAGGCGTGTTTACAGTCTGCAGCCGCTTCCGACCGCCTCGACCTTCAATCGTACAATATTTCCCAGCGTCTTTTAAGTGAAGTTTGAATAACAATTGCAACATGCATTACATCACTATACGCGTCTTTTCCAGAGCGTTCGAATGATGGTAAAAAAAAAGTATAGCGCCCCATTTTAAAAACATGTACTTGCCTCATTATCTCGGTCAAAATAAACGTTGTGATTATTGTACATGTACCAAAGTATGTGCCCCATAGTCGGCTATGATTCGCCGAACACCGCTTGTCGATAAGTGCAATCGCCAACCGAATAATGGGGGTGTTCGTCTTACGCGTCTCACCCTGTGTAAAAGGCCGTGTTACCTACGGAACGTTTTCGTTCTTCATAGTTATCCTCCTGTCAGTTACTTAAAAATAAATATTATTTATAGAAAAACTGAAATTGTCAATGTTTAATTCAGGTTTTATTCGAAAATTGTTGATTAGTTCAAATTGGCTCTGAGCACTATGAGACTTAACTTCTGAGGTCATTACTCCTTTAGACTTAGAGCTACTTAAACCTAACTAACCTAAGGACATCACACACATCCATGCCCGAGGCAGGATTCGAACCTGCGACCGTAGCGGTCGCGCGGTTCCAGACTGAAGCGCCTAGAACCGCTCGGCCATACCGGCCGGCGACTGCTTTTGTGAAGTGACCGTTGATGTAAAGTGTTAAGAAGGTCGAAGTTTTCAGTGCGAAATGAAATGGCTATTGAGAAGAGAGTCCGTGAACTGCTGGTAAAGTTATTTTATCGGAACTGCAGCAATAGCAGAGCTGCATTGCGAGAATATGATCAAGAAATTTGAAGAACCAAGTGAATTTGGTGGTGCAACAGGGAGAGGGGGGCAGCCCGTTCCCACTGCAGTTTTTTGTGAACTTGTTGTTGCTAGAGCCGACCGTGCAGCGGAAATTGTCTCTCCCCTGGTCAACACTTCCAAAGATTTTGAAGTGCATTTTACACTGGTATCGCTACAAGATTCAGAATGTGCACCAAATGAGTCCCCAAGATAGGCTTCAACGCCATGACTTTTCCCTCAGTTATTTGGGTAGCATGGAAATGGATGTCATGTGGCTTGGGAGCATTATCTGGGCCGGCCGGAGTGGCCAAGCGGTTCAAGGCGCTACAGTCTGGAACCGCGCGACCGCTACGGTCATAGGTTCGAATCCTGCCTCGGGCATGGATGTGTGTGGTGTCTTTAGGTTAGTTAGGTTTAAGTAGTTCTAAGTTCTAGGGGACTGATGACCTCAGAAGTTAAGTCCCATAGTGCTCGGAGACATTTGGACCATTAGTATTATCTGGGCGGATGAGGCACATTTAACTCCGCACGGTGCCGTGAATGCACAGAACTCTCGCATATGGGGTTCTGCTGCGCCACATGTTGTGCACGAGCACCACTGCACTCAGCTTATGTGACCGTGTGGCGTGGTTTCACGGGCTTCTCCGTTCTCGGTCCGTTTATCTTCAAGGAGATGACACTTCACGTGCCTGCTATGTGTACAGTGACATCTGCATCTTATAAGGACGTTCTTGTGCAGCACTTGATGCCAGCTTTGCAAGAACGCAACTGTCCGCACTACTGTTTTCAACCAAAGTGGGGGACACCTCATGTCTCTTCCCAGGTGAATGGTTCGCTTCGAGTAACTTTCGGTAACACCTACATCATTTCCAGGCAGTTCCAAGATATGTGGCCTTCCATGTCCCCCTATCTACATCCATGTGACTTGGTTTTGGGGCTATCTGAAAATCTTGACTATCTGGGATATATCCGGACTCTTCCTGATCTAAAGGACAGCATACGACGACATATCGCTCTGATCACACCAGATGTGCTGTGAGCAACTAATGACCATGCCTTGTCACGAATGCTGCATGTTTCTGACTCAGGAGACCACACTGAACATATGTGGTAACTTGTCACCATATCCTAATAAACGTCCCAGAACCACTGTTATTATATATTTGATCATTCCTCCCTTTTTCCTGCACCCACACCACATTCTGACTGCTTACAGTGCCATATTTTCACCTGGTGGCAGAAAGTGAAACTATTATTTTTTCCAGCATTCTCCGCGAGTGCACCGATCAATGCACATACCTACGATGTTTCGGCATCCTATGATGTACATAGTCCGCACTACAGCACTCGTAACACCGTCAGTTTAATTATAACCATCCGATATGTATATGGCATACCTGGAGAAAGTTTTTTACTCTATTCCTCCCCGAATTGTCATTATCAAGACTAGATATGTCTCCTGAGGGTAACTAATATGCTCAAGAAGAAAATTTCTCGAATGGACTGTGAAAGGTTGCGTTTTTGGTGAAAAAGCACTTGATTTTCAACTTCGTCTTTATTATTCACAGTTCACTCATTTCAAGGTTATTCCAGTGAATAGAGTCCATCCCTGGAACACGATCCTCTAGATTCTAAAAAAAATAAAAAATAAAAAAATAGCTATCTACAGCTTTCCAAACTTTTTCATTGGACTCAAAATGTTTTCCAGCCACAAATTTCCTTGTAAAATGATGCTGTCATCACGCCGGTGACTGGACTGAACACCACATTGCTTTGATTGGCTTGGGACCGATCGAGGAGGGATATGTTGGGTTGTTTGGGGAAGGAGACCAGACAGCGAGGTCATCGGTCTCATCGGATTAGGGAAGAACAGGGAAGGAAGTGGGCCGTGCCCTTTCAAAGGCACCATCCCGGCATTTGCCTGGAGCGATTTAGGGAAATCACGGAAAACCTAAATCAGGATGCCCGGACAAGGGATTGAACAGTCGTCCTCACGAATAAGGGATATGTATAAGACAGTGGACTCGCATTTAGGAGGACGGTGTGTCAAATTCTCCTCCAGCCATCCACATTTAAGTTTTCGTTTAAGGCAAAATCGGGAATGATTCCTTTCAAAAGGACTAGGTCAATTTCCTTGCTCATCGTTCCCCCATCCAAGTTTGTTCTTCACGTGTCATTAGCTTCCTCATCGGCGTCAGTGTTAAATTCCAATCTTCCTTCTTTTTACTAGGCTTGTAGCGGTTAGAAGTGAAATTCCATTGCCTTCCTGCGACCTTTGAAATGAATGAAACTAGCATTCTTATACCCGGATCAGAAGAATAAAGTGACTAGCAGATGGTTGGCTACCGAGAGCTGCCACGGCAGCAGCCGGCTACAGAACGAGCTTGGTGGCGCATTCTGTCTTTTTCGCCGTCGTCATTTCGCTCTGCGAACGACAATCACGATAACTAAAGTAGCTGTAGAGACTCTTTTTCGTCATGTGCTTTGTTTTTTTGTGCTGACATTTTATAACATGCAAAACAATGCTTGCAGCTAGTAACGAAAATGATCATAAAAGTATTAAGGCTATTATGAGCCTCCAAGGCCAACTCAGAACTGCAGATTAATGGGAAATGTACGAAAGATTGCAGTACTGTATTGCACAGTCGTCGTCACTGCGGCCATATTAGGGCTGCAAGTAACGGCGAACACACAACATCGTCCCCTTCCGTGTCTTATTGTCAGTTACTTTGTTATTCTAATCCAGGAAACCAAACTACAAAAAGCTTGGTAATTTCACAATTACAAATCATTTACGGTGATGAAAAAAGCGGTTAGTAACAGAAACCGACAGAGTATTGGACGCCAAAGCTTAGATTTGTATTCTGACGATCACCAACAAGCCACCATTTCCCCACCAGAGCGAAAATGTATAAATCACAAGGTGACAAATTTTGTGAATAGAGTAAATTATACACCATTTTACACTTAAAATTCCTCAGAGTTTTCCATTGCCAAAGAAACTTTGTGGGTAGATGAATTCTCTTGATGAAAGACTATTTTCTTCTTTTTCGAACCAGGACTTTTCTCGCAAAGGTTTTCATACATCTGGCGCAGAATATCTTTCTACACTCATACTCATAAATTAAGGATAATTTCAGAATGTGGTGCCACACAACGTGGCACTACACAAAACTGGCGCTAATAGCATAGGCACATAGGAAACACACACGACATAGATCTGTAAGTCCACGGTATTGGTGGTAACTTGAGAAAACCGTCCCGAAACACATGTGCTACAAAACACCATCGTTTCCTGCACATGTACCCCGACATCAATATGGGATATGATCACCATGCACACGTACTCAGGCCGCACAACGGGTTGGTATACTCTGGAACAGGTGGTCGAGCAGCTGCTGAGGTATAGCCTCCCATTCTTGCACCAGTGCCTGTCGGAGCTCCTGAAGTGTCCTAGGGGTGTGAAGACGTGCAGCGATACGTCAACCGAGAGCATCCTAGACGTGCTCGATGAGATTTAGGTCTGGAGAACAGGCAGGCCACTCCATTCGCCTGATGTCTTCTGTTGCAAGGTACTCCTCCACGATGGCAGCTCGGTGGGGGCGTGAGTTATCATCTATCAGGAACTGGTGCAAAATGACGTCCCGATACACCTGACCTGTTATAGTTCCTCTATCAAAGACATGCAAGGGGGTACGTGCACCAGTCATAATCCCACACCACACCATCAAACCACGACCTTTATTGATGACGGAACATCGGCTTCCATGTACTGATTTAATTGTTGTTTCGTCCCAAGCGTGAAGTAGGCTTATTTGACCCACGTCTCACCCACAGTAACGAATCTGAGCACAAAATCAGTTGCATTCAAAAGGAAACCGTTCAAAGAGCGCTGATACTTCGCTTTTAAATTTGGTTTTGGCCAGCATTCAATAAAGGTAAAAGTTTGAATTTCGGTGAAGATGAAGAAGCCGGCACCTTATAAACCACTGTGAACTTTGAATGAATTTTAGTTCGCGACAAACAAAGAGGATTTACGATGGCTCGGCCTTCCAATTTGTCCATCCAACGAAACAGATGCTGAAAGACAGCTTTAAAAAGTCGTATAAACAAAACTATTCCTCTGATCAGTTTGACACTTGCCTTAAGTTATAGCGCAATTTCAGTGTTATGAACGTCATCTCTGTGCCAGGCTGACAAATTTTCTGTTTGTCCTCATACGAGTCTGTCATTAAAACGAAGTGGAACAGCATCATTTTGTTACGAAATAATCGTGCCATAGAAATAGAGAACATCGATCAAAATATGTCTGGACTTAGTCACAAAAAGCAGTCATATTTAGCTGATCGTCGAAATATCTGTTTCGGAGATTGCACCCTCCCACGATCCTCCACACTTATAAACTGCTGATACGACCCATCCTTTGATACTCAAATGTGGTATGGACTTCCACACCTGAAACCTTTTATAACGCCCTACACATCCCCGAAACGCCATGCACTCAGCATAGCCTTTCACATCCGCTTATCATCCACCATCTGCATCCTCTACCAACTTACAAGATTCCCCACCCTACTCTTCCATCATGAACATCTTCGAATATACGTTATCCGCAAACTCGATACTACACACTCCATAGTTTCCCAGCTGCCCTCTAATATTGGTACCCTGCAGCGCCTCTACCACCAAACTCTCGCAACACTACACCTCCACACTTTCCACGTCCTCTCACAACGAAACTTTAATCGCCTTCCCTTATCCGACCATGAAATCCGCTGTGATATGTACTCTTCCCAGATCGAAAAAAACACAGGCCACCTGCCCCCGTCATGACCCCCCTCCTCCACTCCACCCATCCACCCACATCCTAGGGCTTGGTCCGGAACACAGCAGCCCTTTTCACTTTCCCAAATTCGTCCTCCGAACATCCGTCCCCACAAACCGTTACCCCTGAATGCTACATTCCGATTATACCTTTATCCCTGGCAGTCTACATCCACTCATCATTCGACTCGCCCATGTATCTATTTTAATCAGTCAACATATCGGCCTTTTACATTCTACCTCATGCAACTGTCTCCCTCCTTTTATATATTCGTGTGTAACACTCAATTTCTATTTCTCTGTGTATACAGGGTGGTCCATTGATAGTGGCCGGGCCAAATATCTCACGAAATAAGCATCAAACGAAAAAAATTACAAAGAACGAAACTCGTCTAGCTTGAAGGGGGAAACCAGATGGCGCTATGGTTGGCCCGCTAGATGGCGCTACCATAGGTCAAACGTATATCGACTGCGTTTTTTTAAAACAGGAACCCCCATTTTTATTACATATTCGTGTAGTACGTAAAGAAATATGAATGTTTTAATTGGACCACTTTTTTCGCTTTGTGATAGATGGCACTGCAATAGTCACAAACGTATAAGTACGTGGTACCACGCAACATCCCGCCAGTGCTGACGCTATTTGCTTCGTGGTACATTACCCATGTTAAAATGGACCGTTTACCAATTGCGGAAAAGGTGGGTATCGTGTTATGTATGGCTATTGTGATCAAAATGCCCAACGGGCGTGTGCTATGTATACTGATCGGTATCCTGGACGACATCATCCAAGTGTCCGGACCGTTCGCCGGATAGTTACGTTGTTTAAGGAAACAGGAAGTGTTCAGCCACATGTGAAGCGTCAACCACGAACTGCAACAAATGATGATGCCCAAGTAGGTGTTTTAGCTGCTGTCACGGCTAATCCGCACATCAGTAGCAGACAAATTGCGCGACAATCGGGAATCTCAAAAAAGTCGGTGTTGAGAATGCTACATGGACATCGATTGCACCCATACCATATTTCTATGCACCAGGAATTGCACGGCGACGACTTTGAACGTCGTGTACAGTTCTGCCACTGGGCACAAGAGAAATTACGCGACGATGACAGATTTTTTGCACACGTTCTATTTAGCGACGAAGCGTCATTCACCAACAGCGGTAACGTAAACCGACATAATATACACTATTGGGCAACGGAAAATCCATAATGGCTGCGACAAGGGGAACATCAGCGACCTTGGCGGGTTCATGTATGGTGCGGCATTATGGGAGGAAGGATAATTGGCCCCCATTTTATCGATGGCAATCTAAATGGTGCAATGTATGCTGATTTCCTACGTAATGTTCTACCGATGTTACTACAAGATGTTTCACTGCATGACAGAATGGCGATGTACTTCCAACATGATGGATGTCCGGCACATAGCTCGCGTGCGGTTGAAGCGGTATTGAATACCATATTTCATGACAGGTGGATTGGTCGTCGAAGCACCATACCATGGCCCGCACGTTCACCGGATCTGACGTCCCCGGATTTCTTTCTGTGGGGAAAGTTGAATGATATTTTCTATCGAGATCCACCGACAACGCCGGACAACATGCGTCAGCTCATTTTCAATGCATGTGCGAACATTACGGAAGGCGAACTACTCGCTGTTGCGAGGAATGTCGTTACTCGTATTGCCAAATGCACTGAGGTTGACGGACATCATTTTGAGCATTTATTGCATTAATGTGGTATTTACAGGTAATCACGCTGTAACAGCATGCGTTCTCAGAAATTATAAGTTCACAAAGGTACATGTATCACATTGGAACAACCGACCACAAAGCGAGAAAAGTGGTCCAACTAAAACATTCATATTTCTTCATGTACTATACGAATAAAAATGGGTGTTCTATTTTTAAAAAAACGCAGTTGATATCCGTTTCACCTATGGCAGCTCCATCTAGCGGGCCAACCATAGCGCCATCTGGTTTCCCCCTTCAATCTAGACAAGTTTCGTTCTTTGTAGTTTTTTCGTTTGACGCTTATTTCGTGAGATATTTTGCCCGGTCACGATCAATGGACCACCCTGTATAATAGTCACACAATCAGCCTTTCATATTTTTACATATGCAACTGACGATCTGTCTTCTTTATTTGTACAAAATATTCATTTTTGTCAATAGCCCTGTCTAGTTTTTATACCACGTTTTTATTTTTATTTTTTACTCTCATGTTGCTGACGGGCGGTAAATTGTATCCGCTGAGAACCCCCCCCCCCCCCTTCCACTCCCCAAATGGGGCGGGAGCGATGAAATAACAAGAAAGGAAAAAATATCTGTTTGCCACTGAGTCCAGTATAACACCCAATAACAGTACGGCATTTGAAACTAAGTGGTACATCGACAGGCACATGACTGCTCTGCAGTTTGCCGGCCGGAGTGGCCGTGCTGTTCTAGGTGCTACAGTCTGGAGCCGAGCGACCGCTACGGTCGCAGATTCCAATCCTACCTCGGGCATGGATGTGTGTGATGTCCTTAGATTAGTTAGATTTACTTAGTTCTAAGTTCTAGGCGACTGATGACCTCAGAAGTTAAGTCGCATAGTGCTCAGAGCCATTTGAATAATTTTGCTCTGCAGTTTATACTTAACTGCCTGGCAGTGCGTTCATCGAATCAGCTTCAGACTATTTCTCTACCGTTCCACTCTCGAACAGCACGCGAGAAAAACGTGCAGTTAAATCGTTCAGTGCGAGTTCTGATTCCTTTTACTTTATTAAGATGATCATTTTTTACCTTGTAAGTGCGCGTCAACAAAATATTTTCGCATTTTAAGGAGAGGGTTGGTGACAGAAACTTCGTAAAAAGATTTCAACGCAACCAAATGATTACCACTCCAACTCGCTTATCATGTCCGTGAAACTCTCTCCCCTTTATCGCAATAGTAAAAAAACAGGTTACCCTCCTTTGAACTTTTTGGATGTCCTCCGTCAATTTATCAGGTAAGGATGTCATACATCGCAGAAATCTTCCAGGAGAGGACGGACAAGTGTCGTATATGCAGCCTCTTTAGTAGACATGATGCATCTTGTATGAGTTCTGCCAATAAAACGCAGTCCTTAGTTCGCCTTCCCGGCAATATTTTCTATGTTGTCGTTCTACTTTCTAGTCGTCGGTAATTGAGATCTCTAGGTATTTACTTGAACATACAATCTTTAACTTTGTGTTATTTATCGTACAACTGAAACAACGTCGTAAACATCTTTAAGTGCTCCACTATATTTAAGGCATGAAAGTGATCGAACTCTGTTTATTTCACTGACATTTCGACAGTTCACTCGGAAGATGACAGTTGAGGTATACTTCAGAATTATCAGGGGAAGAAAAGTGCGTAAGAAGAAATCGTTATAACAGAGTATTTATTCTCTCAGGATCACAATGCACCTTAACAGCTTCTATTTTTTAATCATCTTCATATTAGAAATTTTCGTTTCATTAAGACAATAATACGTCCATTCATTGAGCTTTTACACTGTTAGGCTATGCTATATTAGTTTTAGGAAAACTGGGCAGCTGCAACTAAATATTACCTTTACAGTTTCGTACACAGTTAGCTCGGACCTGGACATGATACATGAAAGATTCGATGATTTAAACTAACCATCCCAAAACGTTAGCAACGGCACTCATGAAGTGCTGGAAATGGTTTATGACGAAATGGACAATGGTCTGGCGTTTTATTTCATCTATGTTTCATTTGCAAAGATATATTCATTAACAGCATAGAAGTTTTTGAGAGGCAAGCAGCAGAGATTTGTAACTGCTGTCCAGTATCTGGTGTTTGATCGTATATTTCTTTTCACTGGCTGCTTACAAAATGCACAGGAGTCTTCACTGCCTGTGCCTATTACGTCGGTCTGCGTGCTAGCCTTGTAGGAGTTTGAAAAGATTAAAAAAAGTGTGTAACGGATAATAGAAATTAAAAATGCAACATTTTTCTTACTCAAATCATATAATATTACGGATGTCATAAAAGGTTGTTGCTTAGCACAGGAATAAAAACTGTAGAAGTCGATTTTACCTCCACTAGTTTGAGTATAATTTGTAACTCACCGTGCTATATGTTTCTCCTTCAAGTTCTTCCTCATTTCTCTTTGGTGGTATGTGAATTGAAACCAAGACCTTCCTGCAGTAGACAGACGCGCTGTCACTGACTTCTCATATACAGATGCGAAAATCTTCTTGTAAGTCAGTATTATTTCCTGTCGGCATACACAAGCATGATTATTAATTAACCATCTATCAGAGTCTACCCGGAAACCACTCAAATCAGAGCAGCAAAACGTGTTCCAGTGCAGAGTGGACGTACACCAAATAGAGCGTAAGTGCAGACACGAAAACGTGTTGTGAAGAAAAATAATACAGTAGTGGATACCTATGTCTTTTTTTTTCATTTTCGGTTGAGCTTCATACCAAGTTGTTAAATGGAGATCACCTCCCCATAGACATCATCTGTGACGATGACGATGATGATGTTTGGTTTGTAGGGCACTCAACTACGCGTTTATCAGCGCCTGTACAAGTTGCCAATCGTTACTCGGTCCAATCCTGCCACTTCTATGAATGATGATGAAATGAGGACAACACAAACACCCAGTTCTCGGGCGGAGAAAATCCTCAATTCCACCGGGAATCGAACCTGGGACCCCGTGATCCAGAGACACACATTACCTGTGATCTACTGGGTGCTTTGGTTATTGCTACACTCGTAATTTTGTGAATGAAAAATGCTCAAGTGTTTACAATGAAATCATTAGCAAAATTATCAAGTGTTATTCAATTGAGCTTTACAATACGCCAAGGTTCTTACTTAATGCTTATTTTCAAAACGGTATTTTTCAAAATATATTTAAATTTGCTGTTGTCCTACCACTACACGAAACCAGAAATTACAAAGAAAGGTAGATATTTAATGATTCATTTCATTATTTCCAGTATTTTCGAGGAGATTACGTACAGTAAAATTTTTCAACATTAAACGCAAGAAAATATTCCCAGAAAAGTAGACAGTTTTAACTTCAAAAAGGACTTAACTGAGAAGACTATATTTACCGTGACAGTTATAATAGAATCAGTGCATCATTAATTATTACCATTGCTAATACTTTGTAACATGGTACTTAATTGTGTGAACTACATTATCCTCACCCAAAATTTGCAGAATTATGTAATAGTATGTATAGTAGCTTCACAGTTTTTGTCTTATATTCACTACAGAACTCAGTATGTGTAAGTCCCATATCGATCACAAAGCAATAAACACTCTCAGTTCGAACCAATTACGCCAGGTGTGTTGCATTGTGCTATATTGGGTCCTCTATTGTTTAATATATATAAGTGATCTTACACCTACATTATTCGAAAATGAGAAGAATAAAAAGTAATATCAATTACCTCAGCGAAGTAGTAGCTAATGAAATATTTGAAAAGATCAACAGATTATCCAAAGCAAATGGTTCATCATGAAAATTTGAAAATATACAGTACATATACTTCAGTGCCTCCCACAGAAATCCACAAACTAAACTAACGGAAAAAATAGCAACGCCAAGAAGGAGTTTCGCGACATAAACGAATATTTGTAGGCGTGTTTCGACATCTGAAAGAGGATATCTATTCAGATTTCGCGCCAATCGCCTAACAGTGGCCGGCCGTGGTGACCGAGCGGTTCTAGGCGCTTCAGTCTAGAACCGCACTGCTGCTACGGTCGCAGGTTCGAATCCTGCTTCGGGCATGGATGTTTCTGATGTCCTTAGGTAGTTAGGGGACTGATGACCTCAGATGTTAAGTCCCATAGTGCTTAGAGCCATTTTTTTTGCATAAGAGTGGCGCTAGTAGCGCCTCTATGAGGATGCAAATGGCTCTGAGCACTATGGGACTCCCCTAGAAACCTAAATAACCTAAGGACATCACACACATCCATGCCCGAGGCGGGATTCGAACCTGCGACCATAGCGGTCACGCGGTTCCAGGCTGAAGCGCCTAGAACCGCTCGGCCACATCGGCCGGCGAGGATGCAAATCAGGTTTGCTTTAAATACAAGCTGTAACGGTCGTGAGCGTTAGTGACGTTTGAGGTTAGACGTGATTAGTTGATGATAGTCAGGAATGCCGTTGGGGCGACAAAAAGGAAATTATTAACACCTCACTGAATTTGAACGAGGTCGTGTAATGGGGCTACGAGAAGGTGGATGTTCCTTCTGCGATATTACAGTAAAACGTGACCGGACTGTAGCCAATGTACATGACCCCTGGTAGCGGTGGTCACGAGTACGCACGCTCGCAAGAAGACCGGCCTTCGGACGCACACGTGGCACTACCGAGAGGGACAACCATCGTGTTCGGCGTATGGCTCTGGCGCATTGCACTGCATCTGCAGCAGCAATTTGGTCAGCAGTTGACACCACAGTGCCACAACGAACTGTTACAAATCGGTTACTTCGAGGACAGCTCCGAGCCAGACGCCCTGCAGAACGCATTCCACTGATCCCAAACAACAGTCGTGTGCGACTTCAGTTGTGTCAAGCGAGTGCTCAATGGAGGACAGGGTGGAGGTCTGTTGTGTTTCTGATAAAAGATGGTTCTGCTTCGGTGCCAATGATGGCCATGTGTCGGTTAGAAAGAGGCCAGCTAAGGGCTGTAACCAACCTGTTTGCATACTAGACCCACTGGACATACACCTGAAGTTACGGTCTGGGGGCCGGCCGGAGTGGCCGTGCGGTTCTGGGCGTACAGTCTGCAACCGAGCGACCGCTACGGTCGCAGGTTCGAATCCTGCCACGGGCATGGATGTGTGTGATGTCCTTAGGTTAGTTAGGTTTAATTAGTTCTAAGTTCTAGGCGACTGATGACCTCAGAAGTTAAGCCGCATAGTGCTCAGAGCTATTTGAACCATTTTTTTATGGCCTGGGGTGTGATTTCGTATGACAGCCGGAGCTCTCCCGTGTTATCCCACGCTCCCTAACTGCAGATTTGTACTTCAGTCTGGTGATTCGACATTTTGTGTTGCCATTCATAAACAGCCTTCCAGCGGGTGTTCTTCCAACAAGATATCGCTTGCCCACATACCGCTGTTATAACCCAATGCGTTCTACAGAGTTTCGATGTGTTACCTTGGCCTGCTCGATCATGAAATTTGTCCCCAATGGAACACATATGGGACATCATCGAGCGGCAACTCCAGCGTCGTCCTCAGACAGTCGCTGTATGGACTTACCTACTGTAAAGGACATGGAATTCCATCCCATGAACTGACATCCGTCACTTGTACAACACAATTCAAGCACGTTTTCCTGCTTGCATTCAACATTCTGGCGGCTACACCGGTGATTAATGCACCCCAAAATCAAATGTGCAACGGCTTATCTCGCAGTTACACTAACCCCTTAATGCCGAGTGTCGCGAATTCGGATCATAAAACTTCCTGACCGATTAAAACTGTGTGCCGGGCCGAGACTCGAACTCGGGATCTTTGCCTTTCGCGGGCAAGTGCTCTACCAACTGAGCTACCCAAGCACGACTCACGCCCCGTCCTCACAGCTTTAATTCCGCCAGTACCTCGTCTCCTACATTCCAAACTTCACAGAAGCTCTCCAGCGCACCTTGCAGAACTAGCACTCATGGAAGAAAGGATACTGCGGAGACATGGCTTAGCCACAGCCTGGGGGATGTTTCTAGAATGAAAGCTGTGAGGAGGAGGCGAGAGTCGTGGTTGGGTAGCTCAGTTGGTAGAGCACTTGCCCGCGAAAGGCAAAGGTCCCGATTTCGATTCTCGGTCCGGCACACAGTTTTAATCTGCCAGGAAGTTTCATATCAGCGCACACTCCGCTGTAGAGTGAAAATATTTCATTCTACAAACATCCCCCAGGCTGTGGCTAAGCCATGTCTCCGCAATATCCTTTCTTCCAGGAGCGCTAGTAGTGCAAGGTTCGCAGGAGAGCTTCTGTGAAGTTTGGAAGGTAGGAGACGAGGTACTGGCGGAATTAAAGCTGTGAGGACGGGGCGTGAGTCATGCTTGGGTAGCTTATTTGGTAGAACACTTGTCTGCGAAAGGCAAAGGTCCCGAGTTCGAGTCTCGAGTTTTAATCTGCCAGGAAGATCCATATCAGCGCACACTCCGCTGTAGAGTGAAAATTTCATTCTACAATTCGGCTCATACCGATACTGTCGTGCAAACTGCAGGGTTAACTCTAACTTTTAGAGCGCCAGAGCCGGCAGATGCTGATTCTTCATGAAGCCACCAACGATTCTGACAAGTGTTGCAGTCTCCAGAGTGTTTCGGGTACCTCTACAGCACCACGAGTTTTGATTTTTATCTTTCATTCAGAAATTTGTTCAAGCATTAAGGGGTTCAACTGCGATCTTGCAGTGTTAATCACTGAAAAATGTTCTCTCGACAAATGTGTTCCCGAAATTTCACTACTCTAAGTAATTTTTTTTGTGTTGCGTTTTTTCCCGTCTGTGTATGTGTAAAATAGTTTATTCTGCATATTTCCAATCATTAACGAGTTATGGGAACATATTTTGGGTAAATTACTCTTAGGCCTACAGGGACCATATTTTCTAATACAAGAGCACATTATAAATAAAGTATCTAGTGTTTGCGCTACAAATTCTTTAGAGGCAATTTCCAAAATCTCGACATTTTGGAAACTGTTTGACGGTATGTTTATTCCGTGATGTCCTTTGTCGTAAACCTTCAAGGGCGTAAAATTAGCACGGAAGAGGTTAGCCGGCCGGAGTGCCCGTGCGGTTCTGGGCGCTACAGTCTGGAGCCGAGCAACCACTACGGTCGCAGGTTCGAATCCTGCCTTGGGCATGGATGTGTGTGATGTCCTTAGGATAGTTAGGTTTAATTAGTTCTAAGTTCTAGGCGACTGATGACCTGCGAAGTTAAGTCACATAGTGCTCAGAGCCATTTGAACCATTTTGAAGAGGTTAAATACATAGGTAAATATACGTATATTGAAAATGGTTCAAATGGCTCTGAGCACTATGGGACTTAACTGCTACGGTCATCAGTCCCCTAGAACTTAGAACTACTTAAACCTAACTAACCTAAGGACAGCACACAACACCCAGCCATCACGAGGCAGAGAAAATCCCTGACCCCGCCGGGAATGGAACCCGGGAACCCGGGCGTGGGAAGCGAGAACGCTACCGCACGACCACGAGAACGCATATTGAAAAACCCGCCTCAGCGGACCGAATATGTTGGTGTTGTGAGTTAGTTTAAGATCAGATTTCGATTTTCCGGGATAGTATATTTCAAGAGAACAAGGCCGATTTCTTACGTTATCCTTGTCCAGTACGATGATGTGCCCCGTCACTAACGACCTCTTCGTCGAAGGGACGTCATATCCTATTCATCCTTCCTTCTACCATAGTTGATGCTTTGTAGAGTTGGGTACATACCGAGTGCCCGGTGATTGATCAGAAATGAACCCATGCATGTTTTGGTCCAGCGCCTTGTCGTTTTCTCCTAGCGCTCCTCAACTACTTTCCCAATAACGAAGGGAAACACTCACTTCACAAGACTTCATGCACATTTGACGACGTTTTGACGCCACACGCTGTATCGAGGACGTAAAGAGCTGTCTGTCGACTTTCGTGATCTGCATTGTACAGTTCACAACACGTAAGATGAAAATGACGTTCAAAGTAATAACATTCATCTCAGTTAGAGAGAACTGGAAGTTACGGTTTTGTTTACTCCAGCGTACACTAACCTAGAAGTTACATTGTTTATAAGTGTGCAAAATTCTGCATTTAAGTAGACTGGGCAGTGGCTAAGGGAGACACTGAAGTGTTTGCAAGAACAGATTCCAAGACGTACTGAAGAAGTAGTATTAATTATTTTTTCTAATACGCCTTAACCAACCCTGAACGTGAGACGACTTGCTGATTTACAAGCAAAAAGCAAGCGAAAGCCAGCCAGTACAGAATCCATTTAACGTACGCTATATATTCAATATTGTTCATTGGGTTGTCTCAACAACGTAATTTTATTTTTAGACACTGTAAAATCTAATTTCAGGAAGTGGGCAGTAATTAAAAAGGGTGGGAAGCAATTCTAGCAGACAAATTGAAGCTGCACGTCACGTAACTTAGGCTCTATGGATAAATGCTGTTTCAGAACATCAGCATATTGGGGATCTCCCGAAAACACGTCGATATCGGTACAATTTATTATAACAAAATGATGAAAAACATCGTATTGTTCGTTAAAGACGCATTTTAATTGAAGACATTCTTGTTTGGCAAAGAAGTATCCTAGAAGAACTAGATAATATTTTCTTTATGTTTTATAAATGGCTGACACTGTTGTTGTTGTTCTCTTCACTCCTGAGACTGGTTTGATGCAGCTCTCCATGTTACTCTATCCTATGCAGGTTTCTTCATCTTCCAGTACTTACTGCAACCTACATCCTTCTGAATCTGCTTAGCGTATTCATCTCTTGGTCTCCCTCTACGATTTTTACCCTCCACGCTGCCCTCCTATGCTAAATTTGTGATCCCTTGATGCCTCAGAACATGTCCTACCAACCGGTCCCTTCTTCTTGTCAAGTTGTGCCACAAACTTCTCTTCTTCACAATTCTATTCAATACCTCCTCATTAGTTATGTGATCTACCCATCTAATTTTCAGCATTCTTCTGTAGCACCACACTTCGAAAGCTTCTATTCTCGTCTTGTCCAAAATATTTATCGTCCATGTTTCACTTCCATACATGACTACACTCCATACAAATACTTTCATACACGACTTCCTGACACTTAAATCTATACTCGTTGTTAACAAATTTCGCTTCTTCAGAAACGCTTTGATTGCCATTGCCAGTCTACATTTGATATCCTCTCTACTTCGATCACCATCAGTTATTTTGCTCCCCAAATAGCAAAACTCCTTTACTACTTTAAGTGTCTCATTTCTTAACCTAATTCCCTCAGCATCACCAGACTTAATTCGACTACATTCCATTATCTTCGTTTTGCTTTTGTTGATATTCATCTTATATCCTCCTTTCAAGACACTGTCCATTCCGTTCAACTGCTCTTCCAAGTCCCTTGCTGTCTCTTACAGAATTACAATGTCATCGGCGAACCTCAAAGTTTTTATTTCTTCTCCACTGATTTTAATACCTACTCCGAACTTTTCTTTCCTTTACTGCTTGCTCAATATACAGATTGAATAACATCGGGGACAGGCTACAACCCTGTCTCACTCCCTTCCCAACCGCTGCTTCCCTTTCATGCCCCTCGACTCTTATAACTGCCATCTGGTTTCTGTACAAATCGTAAATAGCCTTCCGCTCCCTGTATTTTACCCCTGCCACCTTTATAATTTGAAAGAGAATATTCCAGTCAACATTGTCAAAAGCTTTCTCTAAGTCTACAAATGTTAGAAATGTAGGTTTGCCTTTCCTTAATCTATTTTCTAAGATAAGTCGTAGGGTCAGTATTGCCTCACGTGTTCCAACATTTCTACGGAATCCAAACTGATCTTCCCCGAGGTCAACTTCTACTAGTTTTTCCATTCGTCTATAAAGAATTCGCGTTAGTATTTTGCTGCTGTGACTTATTAAACTGATAGTTCGGTAATTTTCACATCTGTCAACACCTGCTTTCTTTGGGATTGGAATTATTATATTCTTCTTGAAGTCTGAGGGTATTTCGCCTGTCTCATACATCTTGCTCACCAGATGGTAGAGTTTTGTCAGGACTGGCTCTCCCAAGGTCGTCAGTAGCTCTAATGGAATTTTGTCTACTCCCGGAGCCTTGTTTCGACTCAGGTCTTTCAGTGCTCTGTCAAACTCTTCACGCAGTATCGTATCTCCCATTTCATCTTCATCTACATCCTCTTCCATTTCCATAATATTGTCCTCAAGTACATCGCCCTTGTATAGACCCTGTATATACTCCTTCCACCTTTCTGCTTTCCCTTCTTTGCTTAGAACTGGGTTTCCATCTGAGCTCTTGATACTCATACAAGTGGCTCTCTTTTCTCCAAAGGTCTCTTTAATTTTCCTGTAGGCAGCATCTATATTACCCCTAGTGAGATAAGCCTCTATATCCTTACGTTTGTCCTCTAGCCATCCCTGCTTAACCATTTTGCACTTCCTGTCGATCTCATTTTTGAGATGTTTGTATTACTTTTTGCCGGCTTCATTTACTGCGTTTTTATATTTTCTACTATCATCAGTTAAATTCAATATTTCTTCTGTTACCCAAGTATTTCTACTAGCCCTCGTCTTTTTACCTACTTGATCCTCTGCTGCCTTCACTATTTCATCCCTCAGAGCTACCCATTCGTCTTCTACTGTATTTCTTTCCCACATCCCTGTCAATTGTTCCCTTATGCTCTCCCTGAAACTCTGTACAACCTCTGGTTTAGTCAGTTTATCCAGGTCCCATCTCCTTAAATTCCCACCTTTTTGCAATTTCTTCAGTTATAATCTACAGTTCATAACCAATAGATTGTGGTCAGAGTCCACATCTGCCCCTGGAAATGTCTTACAATTTAAAATCTTGTTCCTAAATCTCTCTATTACCATTATATAATCTATCTGATACCTTGTAGTATCTCCAGGATTCTTCCATGTATACAACCTTCTTTTGTGATTCTTGAACCAAGTGTTGGCTATGATTAAGTTATGCTCTGTGCAAAATTCTAACAGACGGCTTCCTCTTTCATTTCTTATCCCCAATCCATATTCACCTACTATGTTTCCTTCTCTCCCTTTTCCTACTGTCGAATTCCAGTCACCCATGACTATTAAATTTTCGTCTCCCTTCACTAACTGAATAATTTCTTTTATCTCATGATACATTTCATCAGTTTCTTCATCATCTGCAGAGCTAGTTGGCATATAAACTTGTACTACTGTAGTAGGTGTGGGCTTCATGTCTATCTTGGCCGCAATAATAAGTTCACTATGCTGTTTGTAGTAGCTTACCCGCACTCCTATTTTTTTTATTTATTATTAAACCTACCCCTGCATTACCCCTATTTAATTTCGTATTTATAACCCTGTATTCACCTGACCAAAAGTCTTGTTCCTCCTGCCACCGAACTTCACTAATTCTCACTATATCTAACTTCAACCTATCCATTTCTCTTTTTAAATTTTCTAACCTACCTGCCCGATTAAGGGATCTGACATACCACGCTCCGATCCGTAGAACCCCAGTTTTCTTTCTCCTGATAACGACGTCCTCTTGAGTAGTCCCCGCCCGGAGATCCGACTGGGGGACTATTTTACCTCCGGAATATTTTACCCAAGAGGACGCCATCATCCTTTAACCATACAGTAAAGCTGCAGGCCCTCGGGAAAAATTACGGCTGTAGTTTCCCCTTGCTTTCAGCCGTTCGCAGTACCAGCACAACAAGGCCGTTTTGGTTAGTGTTGCAAGGCCAGGTCAGTCAATCATCCAGACTGCTGCCCCTGCAACTACTGAAAAGGCTGCTGCCCCTCTTCAGGAACCACACGTTTGTCTGGCCTCTCAACAGATACCCCTCCGTTGTGGTTGCACCTACGGTACGCCCATCTGTGTCACTGAGGCACGCAAGCCTCCCCACCAACGGCAAGGTCCGTGGTTCATGGGGGTAGCTGACACTAAGTTACCTTTTAATTATTTTGCAAATATGTCAGTCTTTCCTGCGATTTTATTCGGAGTGGTAGTTTGTTTCACCAGGTGATCAATGTGATTTGAATTTTTACTCGATTTGCGCGTTTCAATCTTTATTTGTAAATTACTGAAAATGACAACTCACTCCTGGGAGAGCACTCCTATATGTATATAACATCAAGTACTACAGAGCACACTTCTTTTAAATTAATAAGGAAGTAATTGGTTCTTTCAGAAATGCTAAGACGAAAAGAAATTGGAAACGGCTGGACACGAACCCGCCACGATGACATGACAGAGTATCACACTTTATGCTGAACTTTGATCTCATGAAAGCTTAAACTGGCGATACCTACATAAATCGTACCAAGAACAACGTGTTTTTATAAATCTTCTATGAGCCTTGGCCTTAAAACGCATGGAAACACGCAAGTGTTCATACGAAATCCAATTTGGCGAGTACCAATCATTACACATCGAACATTAGGGAAAGTCGATAGCGGTTCCTATTGTATCCGATACTGCGTATGCCGTCAAAACGACGTCACGTGTGCGTGAAGTGTTTTGAAATGAGTTTTACCCATAAAGAATCACTCCTACACTCGGCTGTTTGCCAAAACTCGTTTGTTCCTCTCTAGTGAAGATGAAATGTTCCGGGCGTTGGCGGGTTCCCAGCTGAATCTACCAGCACAAAAACAGGACAGTTCAGAAAAGGCGGGTCCTACTTTGAATGAGTTGCTCTGCCTTTCTGTAACACAAGCTGCAGAAAACATACACGTTCTCCTCTTTTTCAGCTACGCTATGGTTTGTGCTCACAATCATGTACAGAACAGTAAAAAAAAAAAAAAGTAAATAAGTAAATAAAATAAAATAAAAAATGTTTCGAACCAACTGTCAAATACACCTCACAGTTTTATTCTTAACATATCACACTGGATCAATAGTCACGCAGTACCTTCTCGCGATACAAAAGATGCGTTTCCTAGATAAAACGTATTAAGACAGTAATTATTTTTATTCTGGTTTCGTTATATACAAGATGCCCTGTGTAACCTGGATACCCAAGAAATTTTACAAACCGTTTAAGGTATGCAAACGTTTTTATGTTTGAAAATTCAGTGTAGGAAAAATTGGTGAGTTACCTAGTGATACTGCACTATCTGTTTGTCCGAAAGATCACGAATAGAATGATCGATTCAGTGGACACCGATTATCAAGATTTTTTTTCAGTCACAGGTAGTTCGAGTAGCACATTCACTTTGATCATAACAGTTAGTAAATATTTCTATTGAACATGCACTGCTTTCAGTACGCTCGCAACATACTAAGTTACGTATAGGGTCAACCTAATTCCCCTTTGAATTGATGATAGTTTTGTGCTATCGGTTTACCAGAGTCTCATTACTGACGCACGGAAAAGAAGGAAATCACTGGAAAAATTTAGATCGGTTACATGATCTGGATTGACGATCGTTAAATGTGATGGCTGTTTTAATAAATAATTAGACTGTCAGGCTCCTGCCTTAGACAGCTAAAGCTTTTTGCCAAGAGCTCTGACGAGATGGCTCTTATATATCACTGTTAGACTTGTGTATGTTGCCCACTTCAGTATGGACATCTCGAGGCACCAC
Organism: Schistocerca piceifrons; assembly: GCF_021461385.2. Lineage (NCBI taxonomy): Eukaryota > Metazoa > Arthropoda > Insecta > Orthoptera > Acrididae > Schistocerca > Schistocerca piceifrons. The sequence continues at coordinate 221,030,935 of NC_060149.1, forward strand.
ACCCCTGCCATGGGAAAATGTCGAAGCGATGTACAGCATCAGTAGTTGCTGCATGTCACACTCTGCGGTAATTGTGTCGTATGTAATACAGTGCAGTAGCACCACACGATCAGCTACACAACAAGGCACACGATTGTTTAATAAATGGACCGTTACATAAATTGGGTGCCCAAGAAGTTGTCAAAGCAAATCAAACACTGTACAATTCTAGAATGAGGACTAAGCAAATCAAACAGAATATAATCAGCTCCCTAAAATGGGGCGTTATAAAACCACCCATACAACGTCTTTTTCTGAATATTTTCTCCATTTTTTTTCAGATTAATTGAAAACAATCTTTTATCTACAGATAGGCTGTGACAAAAATACAAAATTTTAACTTCATATGTATAAAATTCATTTTAACGAAGCAGATAGTTCAGGGATGAAACCAAACATGGAGAAAAACATTTCAGACATATATGATTAGGCACGTACCTTTAATTTCCATATATACTGAAAAAACTAATTCTTCTCAAATAAATGGTTTCACTGAAATCATAGGAGGGTATGACATTGCGTGTAAATGGACCAGAGTCATGTGAAATGAGTGTGCCATGATTTTCGCGTTATATCATTCAATTTAAAATAATTAAGTAGTCCTCTTGGCTTGATTATCAACTATTTACAGATGTGACAGTGATTTCATACAATCCATTTTATATTAACTTTTTAAAATTATTGAAATATGTAATGTATTAAAGGCGAGTTATTTTTGTGCTGAAGTTAATATTCTTGTTAGGAATTTTATACGAGATACTGTCAATAAATTTTAGACTACGTTCGGCTCTCTGTTCCTGTCACAACTTTAAGAGAAAACAAAAACATGTAATTCTTTGAAAATTAATATGGTAAATGGAATTTGTGGTTCCTATAAGTAATTTGTTTACTAATTATTATTTGACTTCCTAAATTTTCTGGCTATTCTTAAAATTTATAGCTCTGTGTACCATTCCTTTGAAAAATTCAACTTCGTGTAAATGGGCATAGAATGATGAGGTACAGACTGTGGTGTTCGTAGCTGCAGAACTACTGTGTATATCAGAACAATACCTGTTACGTATGGCACTAATTTTAAGATATAATAAATTTATGGTCAGTTCGTTTCATTTTCTATTGTAAATTTAATATTCACTATCCAGCGTAGTTACAAAAGGCAAATAAGTCGTAAAAAAATGATATTACATACAGCTGTATGCAACTTCTTTTCTCTACCAAAAGAAGGAAGTCTTTTAAAGGAATTTTGTGTTAATTTCGTGAAAAATATTAATATACAGCAGCAGAGAATTACACACAAAATTAAAAAGTTGGCAAATAAAAACAACAGGAATAATTGAAATATTACATACTGGAATGTGTGCTTACAAGAACCAAAACCGAATACAGAGAAGGGTGTGTCTCGTCAAAAAACAGTGATCAAGTTTGGTTTAGTTAACATCAGTATACCAAAGGGAGATAACGTGACGGTCGATATCGCTACTAGTGTCAGCAAACAGGGTACAACTGGGATTCTGAGTTTGTCAGCCACTAGACTATGAGCTGACTAAACTTTATTCTCCCAGAGCTTGTGTCCATGTTGAAGTGTGTGGAACTTGTGAATCATTTCGATTAAATGGGCTTAAGTGTGTAATCGGATATAGACATCTCATAACGTCACACTTGTTTTTAACAAATAATTTGTTTACGGGACTGGAAACACAAGCTGGTTACTTAAATGCAGTTCTTGTCCTGTGCAGTGTTTGCTAGAGGTACGACAGAGAAATACTGTTGTGGTGTCACCGCCAGACACCACACTTGCTAGGTGGTAGCCTTTAAATCGGCCGCGGTCCGTTAGTATACGTCGGACCCGCGTGTCGCCACTATCAGTGACTGCAGACCGAGCGCCGCCACACGGCAGGTCTAGAGAGACTTCCTAGCACACACCCCAGTTGTACAACCGACTTTGCTAGCGATGGTTCACTGACAAAATACGCTCTCATTTGCCGAGGCGATAGTTAGCATAGCCTTCAGCTACGTCATTTGCTACGACCTAGCAAGGCGCCATTACCAGTTACTATTGATACTGAATCATGTACAGTCAAGAGCGACGTTCACCGTTTATGGATTAAAGTTAAGTATGCCACCAGCTACGTCCGTTTTTCTAAATTCTAATTTCCTTGTCCTGTTCCAGACCTCACGCCAGCCTGCGTGAGCTAAAACGCGTGCCTTTCGTCTTCCTCTAGTAAACGGGTGTTGGCTCTCCTGCCAACCCACAACAACTGTTGCATCAGAAGACCTCTTCCTTAGACTTATTGGAACCTCTTGCTTGACACTTAACTCAAGATTTTGAAAGTAAATACTGGCGACATGGCTGTTAGATCACGGCTAGGCTAATGCCACTGTGTTCATTACAGGTTGCTTGAATCCCATGTGTCAGACATAGCCTAGCAGAGACTGGTTCACAACAGTAACCAACCTACTATGACACAAGAAGAGCCACGCATTAATTTAGACTACGTGAAACCCCCTGCCAAGGTTTCCACTTATTTTTTAGTCATTAGTGTTTAATAACTAGGAAATAATGGATAAAATCACGAATTCACAGAGAGAAACGTTTAACATATTGTTGTTGTTGTGGTCTTCAGTCCTGAGACTGGTTTGATGCAGCTCTCCATGCTACTCTATCCTGTGCAAGCTTCTTCATCTCCCAGTACCTACTGCAACCTACATCCTTCTTAATCTGCTTAGTGTATTCATCTCTTGGTCTCCCTCTACGATTTTTACCCTCCATGCTGCCCTCCAACACTAAATTGGTGATCCCTTGATGCCTCAGAACATGTCCTACCAACCGATCCCTTCTGCTGGTCAAGTTGTGCCACAAACTTCTCTTCTTCCAAATCCTATTCAATACCTCCTCATTAGTTATGTGATCTATCCATCTAATCTTCAGCATTCTTTGATAGCACCACATTTCGAAAGCTTCTATTCTCTTCCTGTCCGAATTATTTATCATCCATGTTTCACTTCCACTTTCAGAAACGACTTCCTGACACTTAAATCTATACTCGATGTTAACAAATTTCTCTTCTTCAGAAATGCTTTCCTTGCCATTGCCAGTCTACATTTTATATCCTCTCTACTTCGACCATCATCAGTTATTTTGCTCCCCAAATAGCAAAACTCCTTTACTACTTTAAGTGTCTCATTTCATAATCTAATTCCCTCGCATCACCCGACTTAATTCGACTACATTCCATTATCCTTGTATTGCTTTTGTTGATGTTCATCTTATATCCTCCTTTCAAGACGCTATCCATTCCATTCAACTGCTCTTCCAATGTTCCTCCTGCCACCGAACTTCACTAATTCCTACTATATCTAACTTTAACCTATCCATTTCCCTTTTTAAATTTTCTAACCTACCCGCCCGATTAAGTGATCTGACATTCCACGCTCCGATCCGTAGAACGCCAGTTTTCTTTCTCCTGATAACTGCATCCTCTTGAGTAGTCGCCGCCCGGAGATCCGAATGGGGGACTATTTTACCTCCGGAATATTTTACGCAAGAGGACGCCATCATCATTTAATCATACAGTAAAGCTGCATGCCCTCGGGAAAAATTACGGCCGTGGTTTCCCCTTGCTTTCAGCCGTTCGCAGTACCAGCACAGCAAGACCGTTTTGGTTAGTGTTACAAGTCCAGATCAGTCAATCATCCAGACTGTTGCCCCTGCAACTACTGAAAACGCTGCTGCCCCTCTTTAGGAACCACACGTTTGTCTGGCCTCTCAACAGATACCCCTCCGTTGTGGTTGCACCTACGGTACAGATATCTGTATCGCTGAGGCACACAAGCCTCCCCACCAACGGCAAGGTCCATGGTTCATGGGGGGAGGTTTAACATATTAAGTATTGTAAAAGTAATATATCTAACATTGTGATTTTTTGTAATGGCTAGCCATAATCAGATTTAATTATAGCTTTAAGCAAATCACTCGTAGGAAGTAAAAGTAATTACAGTTAAAGTAATTATAATAAAAGTAACCACAGTTAAAATAATTATAGTGTATCTACATTTCATTCCTGCAACTGCTACTCAAAGTACTATCATACATTCAATTGCAACTGTTTCAGTCAAGAACATATTCGTAAGTATACATTATTTAACTTTAAATTTGAATACCTATGGCCACGCAAAGATGCACATGAGTTACTACTACACATGTGGCTGTAATGTTTAAGTAAATCAAATATAGGAAATTCCCAAATTATAGACTACATTTTGTGCTAAAATAGCCTTTATGTTTTAATATTATATCGGTTTTTTGTGTTATCTTTGTGCCAGATCCAACTCGTACAAACAAAGAAATTGACGAAATTTTCTTAGGGTTGAGTTACATATTCGGGTTCTCCTAACTGTGCGATCCGCCTCGTTTCGTATTAACTCGGAAGATTTTAGAGATGCGTTATTCCGTAGAAATAATTTGTTTTCAGAGGAATTTGCTTAAAGAAAAGTATCCACACGTCAAACAAAATGGTACGGCACACTGAATGGAGATGCGCTGCGCTTTTTTCCCTCCTGCAGACACATACGTGCAAACAAACAAAAAATTAACTGCGAAACTTTACAGCTTAGAGGTATAGCTACAACCTTATGACCATCCTGCATATGTAGACTAAACAGATTTCTATTATCACAAGTACGGAACTGTGTGTTTAGTATTTTTAGACAGGGATTTAGGTAACTGTTCTTTACTCTTTCTTTTTATGCTAAATAATTCTACTTATTTTTGCGATTACACATATTATCAACCTAATTTTTCACCGTATCTGTGACCAAAGATGTCACATCCAGAGGCCATAGAGCACTTGAATGCTTGAAAATTCATGAATAACATTTCTCCCCTGACAAAATGTCGACACGCTGAGATATCTCCACCTGTGTAGCAGAAGACTCATCTATTAGTCATAACGCCGTAGAGAAATCTTAGAAGTTCGCAAGTATCACACGAGTGTTTGACTGCCAGAAGAAATCCCACGAGGTCGATAGCTTGTTTTAGTTGTCTGAATCATATCATGAGAGATTTGCGTTTCTGGAGTAGACCAAAGATGAGTGCAGTACTGCAACGTGCCGAGTGCACGCATAACGGTGCGCTGAAACTCCGATGCGTAGTGCGCACGTGCCCCGAGTGGCGAGGGGAAGCGTAGTCTGTGCGTTATTACAAGGGTTCTCCCCTGCGGCAGCAATCACACGCACACGCAGCTTTGCCGTAAGTCTGTGCAAAACATTACGACAGCTGTTGAAATCGAGCTGTCGACATTAACTCCAACAAATACAGAGTCATTCATCCCGAAATACATTTTGTATCACGTCTTATTATTGATGTAACACAGCAGTAAGGGAATAACTGTCTCAAAGCTATGCTCCGACGCTTACCTATCGTCTGCTGTTTCTTTATGTTCGTAAGGCTTTTAGTGTCAGTACCCTCATTGTAAATTCTTCTGTTAAGTTCACGATTGGCAGGAGTTGTCTTTGGGGTAGGTTTTATGACGGTTTCATCCGACCGCGTGGATTAGGTTTCCTGGCGATTGTTACTTTCAGGCATGCTCGACCGCATGCACGCACATAGTTCATAAATGGAGGCCACGTTTCTCCATCGGCGGCAGTTCCCACTACACCCGTACTCTGCAATTCACAATCGAGTGCCTGGGAGCGTACGTCTTACTTTACCATGCATTGAAGTATTCTCTCGTTCTAACCGAGAATAAAAGACTCTGAAAAATACGTCCCACATAATTTCTTTCAATCGTCTCTGTGATGTAATACATGGATTAAAACTATTCCCAGATTTTTCCCAGAAACAGATAGTGGGATTTTCTATGCGGATGTCGACTATGTGTGTTTTGCCTCAAAATTCAGTCTTTAATATTTTCCAGATTTTTCTGACTGTTCATACAGCTTAAATCACGTAAAACTTGCACCCTTTTATTTTGTAAACGGTTCTAGATGTCGAACGAGGTTTTCGGCAATGATAGAAGGGAGACGAACATGTAATCCTGTCGCACGGACAGTACCAACATACTGAAGCGAGAATAATATACAGGGTGGTCCATTGATAGTGACCGGGCCAAATCTCTCACGAAATAAGGGTCAAATGAAAAAAACTACAAAGAACGAAACTTGTCTAGCTTGAAGGGGGAAACCAGATGGCACTATTGTTGGCCCGCTATATGACGCTGCCATACGTCAAACGGATATCAGCTGCGTTTTTTTTTAAATAGGAACCCCCATTTTTATCACATATTCGTGTAGTACGTAAAGAAATATGAATGTTTTAGTTGGACCACTTTTTTCGCTTTGTGATAGATGGCGCTGTAATCGTGAAAATTGTTAGCCATATGTTTGTGACTAACAGTTGGTAACAGGTAGGTTTTTTATATTAAAATACAGAATGTAGGTTCGTTTGAACATCTTATTTCGGTTGTTCCAATGTGGTACATGTACCTTTGTGAACTTATAATTTCTGAGAACGCATGCTGTTGCAGCGTGATTACCTGTAAATACCACATTAATGCAATAAATGCTCAAAATGATATCCGTCAACCTCAGCGCATTTGGCAATACGTGTAACGACATTCCTCTCAACAGCGAGTGGTTCGCCATCCGTAATGTTCGCACATGCATTGACAATGCGCTGACGCATGTTGTCAGGCGTTGTCGGTTGATCACGATAGCAAATATCCTTCAACTTTCCCCGCAGAAAGAAATCCGGGGACGTCAGATCCGAAGAACGTGCGGGGCATGGTATGGTGCTTCCACGACCAATCCGCCTGTCATGAAATATGCTATTCAATACCGCTTCAACTGCACGCGAGCTATGTACCGGACATTCATCATGTTGGATGTACATCGCCATTCGGTCATGCAGTGAAACATCTTGTAGTAACATCGGTAGAACATTACGTAGGAAATCAGCATACATTGCACTATTTAGATTGCCATCGACAAAATGGGGGCCAATTATCCTTCCTCCCGTAATGCCGCACCATACATGAAGCCGCCAAGGTCACTTGTGTTCCACTTGTCGCAGCTATCGTGGATTTTCCGTTGCCCAATATTGCATATTATGCCGGTTTACGTAACTGCTGTTGGTGAATGACGTTTCGTCGCTAAATAGAACGCGCGCAAAAAATCTGTCATCGTCCCGTAATTTCTCTTGTGCCCAGTGGCAGAACTGTACACGACGTTCAAAGTCCTGAAAGGTGGGCTCCATGTGGTTTGCAAGTTGTGCAACGACCGTAAACCATAAAATTACCAAATAAGCAACAACCAGTCGCAAAATCATGATGTCTTTATTTACTTTTGCAAATCGATTTGAACTGATCAACAGCCATCATCGGTGCTTTCAACGGATATGTGCCCTGAGTAGTAACACTGTCTTAAGCAGAGGTCAAACATAAAGTGATGTTTGACCTCTGCTTAAGACAGTGTTGCCGGCCGGAGTGGCCGCGTGGTTCTAGACGCTACGGTCTGGAACCGCGCGACCGCTACGGTCGCAGGTTCGAATCCTGCCTCGGGCATGGATGTGTGTGATGTACTAGGGGACTGATGACCTTAGAAGTGGTCAGAGCCATTTGAACCATTAAGACAGTGCTACTACTCAGGGTACATATTCGTTGAAAGCACCGATGATGGCTGATAATCAGTTGAAATAGATTTGCAAAAGTAAATAAAGAAAACATGATTTTGCTCCCTGTTGCTGCTTATTTGGTAATTTTACGTTCAAAGTCGTCGCCATGCAATTCCTGGTGCACAGAAACATGGTACGGGTGCAATCGATGTTGATGTGGCATTCTCAAAACCGACTTTTTGAGATTCACTATTCTCGCTCAATTTGTCTGCTGTTGATGTGCGGATTAGCCGCGACAGAATCTAAAACACTTACTTGGGCATCATCATCATTTGTTGCAGGTCGCGGTTGACGTTTCACATGTGGCTGAACGCTCCCTGTTTCCTTAAATAACGTAACTATCCGGCGAACGGTCCGGACACTTGGATGATGTCATCCACAACACCGAGCAGCATACATAGCACACGCCCGTTGGGCATTTTGATCACAATAGCCATACATCAACACGATATCGACCTTTTCCGCAATTGGTAAACGGTCCATTTTAACACGGGTAACGTATCACGAAGCAAATACCGTCCGTACTGGCGGAATGTTACGTGATACCACGTACTTATACGTTTGTGACTATTACAGCGCCATCTATCACAAAGCGAAAAAAGTGGTCGAACTGAAACATTCATATTTCTTTACGTACTACACGAATATGTAATAAAAATGGGGGATCCTATTTAAAAAAACGTAGTTGATACCCGTTTGACCTACGGCATCGCCATCTAGCGGGCCAACCATAGCGCCATCTGGTTCCTCCCTTCAAGCTACACGAGTTTCGTTCTTTGAAGTTTTTTCTTTTGATGCTTATTTCGTGAGATATCAGTGGACCACCCTATATATGATCTACTGAAACAAGAATATACATATAAGTGGAACAATATATTTGGAATAAGGCTGCGCTTCAACAACGATTAGAGATCACTTCAGTGTAGCAGCAATAACTACAAACTCGAAACGCACACGTCAAAATTATGCGTCGTACACAGACTAGATTCCCACGAAGAGGCCCAAGATATCACATATATCGTAAAACATAACCAACAGCATCAACTAGTACTTACAAAAATTCTCGCTTGAAATCCAAATAATAAAGCGATCTGACATTTGTCTAATGAAAATATGCTATCAGCACACGTCATAGCATACATTATAAAATATGCTGACCCGTATGATCAGGGCTTGTTAAGTAAAAATAGTTAAAATTCAGAAAGAAACAAATCAAATAAAATGTAAGGTAGTAAAAGAGGTAAATGTATGGGTCATCGTATAGTGAAAAACATACTGTAACAAGAGTGGATAAAATCGATGTATTCACAAAATATGAAACGGGGGAAACGAACACGTATGCACAAATAATGCATATTGGAATCCTGAGTAATGGACAACTCGCAAAGGCTACCGGCAACCGTTTTGCACAATATATGTTTGAAGCCTTCAAAAAATTGTCTGCATCCAGACGCAGCTTGTCATTCAGTAAATTTTCGATCCTGAGCTCTAAATGTTTAAATGTCACTAGTTCTTCCCGAAAATACAATTTGCGCCCTTTGACTTCTCTATTCAGAACAACTGTGACTTCCAAATTTTTCTGGATATGCTTAGCAATTAGTACGTGTTCAGAAAACGTAGAATATTTACATTTACATTGTATATGAACATAACTTACAAATAGTAAAGATTTAATCACGAAAGTCAAGTGATGCAGCGCACAGCCGCCTCTAGGTTGATTTCCTGTGATGTTGTTGGTTTATACACTAACGTTCCTGTCGATGCAACTCTAGCTCTCATAGAGAAGAATCTACCAAAACATAAAAAAATGAATACAGCTCAGATTGCTGAACTGATCAGTTTACTTAAAGTTGTTCTCAGATGTAACTACATCACGTTCAAATGCAAAACAATATTCCACCTTATGGTCTGGTTATGAGTAGTACACCCAGTTATCGCCTGACAATCAGCAAAATAATCTAAATGTGATTAAATCTGTCGCACACAATAATGGATATGAGCAGGGCATGGTAGATTACATCTTCAATAAGAAAACCCCGAAAAACTGATTGACTTTGAGCAACCACACTTCTTCCCAAAATAACAAGATGCTAGTAAATTCATATCTGTCCATTCTTGGGAAATGTTTCTTACAGGATTAAGCGTCTTCTAGTAGAAAATTATAACTGTAATCTTCAATAAAATTCTTCAGGGTATCAGACCGCATCGTCATAATTTAAAATGCGCCAACGTTTCGGCCAGCGTTGCAGCTAGCCTTCATCAGGGCCCTGATGAAGGCTAGCTGCAACGCTGGCCGAAACGTTGGCGCATTTTAAATTATGACGATGCGGTCTGATACCCTGAAGAATTTTATTGAAGAAGACAACGGCCGCGGAAGCCTACGCTTTCACTTACAATGGAAACAGAAGAATGGGGTGCTGCCTTTTCTCGACGTGGAAGTTTATCGAAAACCTGATGGTAAACTTGGCCACAAAGTGTACAGGAAACCAACCAATACGGACAGGTACCTTCACGTCTCCTCCCACCATCACCCCACGCAGAAGAAGTCCGCCCTGCACACGCTAACGAAGAGAGCGTACAGGATAAGCGACGAAGAACATCTGAAGACAGAACTTGAACGCCTCAGGTCCATCTTCGGAACTAATGGCTATGGGAAGCAGATGATAGACAGCACCATGTCGACAAGGGAGAAGACTAATAGGGAAGAGGAGAAGGAGGCACAGAGCATTGCTGTGTTACCATATGTACAAGGGGTCACCGAACGTATTGGCAAAATTCTACGAAAAGCCGACATCAAACCAATTTTCCGAAGCAGAAACAAAATATCACACATGCTCGGTTCTACCAAGGATGCAGTTGACAAACTACACACAGCTGGCGTGTATGAAATTGGTTGTGCGTGTGGATTAGTCTACATAGGTGAGACGGGACGTCCGATTAGCACAAGGCTCTCGGAACATGAAAGATATATCCGCCTGAAACAACACACTAAGTCAGTAGTGGCGGAACACCGAGACGAGTGCGGGAAACCAATATTTTTTCAAGAAGCCCGCGTCCTGGCGAAACAGCCTCTCACTTTCAAAAGAAAGATTAGAGAGGCGATAGAAATAGCCAAAAGACCCGCCAACATGAATAGAGAGGACGGGTACAAGCTTCCGAGGTCTTGGCTGCCTGCAATATCAGGGCTACGGAGCGGCGGCAGAGCCGTGGCGGCCCATGCAGACACGCGGAGAGCCGCAGTAGTGGTCGCGAGCACACAATGCAATGGCACGCCGCAGCCGGCTTCTGGACAGCATGGAAACAGTGTGACGTCACAGCCATCACCTGTTCGCTATTCGTCCGTCTCCTCCAATGGGGTGGATCAATATAAAGACCAATAGAAAACAGCTATTTCAGCCAATAACAGATAATAAAGGAAACACCAATAAAGCATACCTTTCACCCCTCCTCCTCCTCCTTTTACAGCCAATCACGTAACGACACGGTTTTCTCGTACAGCTATTTAAGGAACCAAGTGTGTTCATTTAGCAGTAAGCGCACACGCTACGTGGACATTCGCGCGCCGGAGATCACCGCCATCAGTGTTTCGTGTGTGCCGTCGTGTTTAGTGTTCAGTGTTCACCGTCACACTCCCTCGTTCACCAGTGCCATTGTCATCTTCAGTGTTTGTGCGTCGTCTCATCAGTTAGCAGTGTGGATTATCGACGAGTGTGAACGGCTCCGTGTTTGTATCTATGTGTCTCCTGTTTTATTGCCCACCGTTCTGTGTCTTCTCCTGTTTTTGCTGCTTGTTTATTCTATGGCTGAAGAGCAGCGTAGTGTGCTGCTGACAGCCTGCCTATTGCACAGGCTTTAAAATAACAATAAAGTAAAAAAAAAATTCATTTAGCAGTAAGAGCAGCGTAGTGTGTTGCTGACAGCCTGCCTGTTGTACAGGCTTTAAAATAACAATAAAGTAAAAAAAAAAAAATTCATTTAGCAGTTAACGTAAGGCTCTGATGAAGGCTAGCTGCAACGCTGGCCAAAACGTTGGCGCATTTTAAATTATGACGATGCGGTCTGATACCCTGAAGAATTTTATTGAAGAAGACAACGGCCGCAGAAGCCTACACTTACATTTAACCTAAGGACATCACACACATCCATGCCCGAGGCAGGATTCGAACCTGCGACCGTAGCGGTCGCTCGGTTCCAGACTGCAGCGCCTAGAACCACACGGCCACTCCGGCTGGCCGAAAAATTTGAAAGACAGAGTTATTTTGCACAGAGAAGTCAAAGGGAGCGAACTGGACCTCCGGGATAAAATATTCATACTTTTGCCGGTAGCTTTTACGAGCTGTCCACTCCTCAAGATTCTAATATGCTTTATTTGTGCATACATGTTCGTTTCCCTCGATTTATATTTTGTGAAGACACTGATTTTAGCCACTCTTGCTACTATATGTTTTTCACTATATGATGAACTATGAGATGAACTACGTGAACTATATGATGTTTTTCATCGTCACGTACTTTTATGACAGCTCGTTTACGCCTTAACTTTATTACTTTTTGTTGGATAATGTACTTGTGATCTTACAAGGTTTTTAATGTAAGTCAGCGTATCCCTCAATGCGTTTCCACTTATTGGCCGTTTATGCCGAAAGCGTACATCGATCCCGGCGCGCTGGCCCCTGTCCTGTTTTCCTGGTGATCTCCGTTTCCTTTTAGTCGGCTTGCGGCTCAGAACATGGCCTGACATTTTATTTGATTGGTTTATTTCTTAATTTTAACTATGTTTACTTGACAAGCCGTGATCATAGGGGCCAGCATATTTTATATTGTATGCAATGACGTGCGTTGACAGCATATTTTCGTTGGACAAATGTCATATCGCTTTATTATTTGGGTTTCCAGTGTGTAAGTTTGTAAGAACTAGTTTATACTTTTGATTATGTCTTATGATATTCGTGATATTCTCACCCCTTTGTGAGGATCTAGTCTCTGTACGACTCATAATTTTGACATTTATGTTTCCGAGTTGTAATTATTCCTGTTACATTGTCTTCAGGTTACTTGTTTTTCTGAAGAAGACATCCGTCGAAACCATGGTAAAAGGCTGAATAAAACCACGTTTCGTAGCAACTGGTTTGCTGCTTTGGAGTCATTTAGTGTAGCAATATACTTAAAAATATTTATGTCCCTTATTTTCCAGTCTCAGTTGCTTATTTTTAAAATATTACTAGCTCCGTTCTCCCATGATCACCTAAAAACAAATTAAAACTAAATATTTACTACCTATTATTTAATAAAATGTAGAAAAGTGTTGTACATAACTGTTGAACTTACCTACGTACTTCCGTGAGCAAACCGACGTGTCTGTATCGGAACTACATATCAGAATATTGTAGTACGTAACTGCATGTATGTTTTACATAGGTAAGTGGTAGGAGGAGGGGAGAGGGGGAGGGGAGGGAAAGGGAAAGATGGAGAGGGGAGAAATAGAGGAACGAGGGGGACTGGAAAACGAGAGATAAGGCAGGGAGGTGAAGTGGGAGGGATGTCATCAACATAACGAATTTATAATCGGTAAAACATTATAGCAACTTGTGTAAAAGGAGATTTGGGCATTGCAGTCTGGGTGCACGACTGGAAGAGGCTGTCGAAGTTTCTAGTTAGTTAGTTGGCTAGTTCCATGTTCCACGGATCATTTGCACGACAAATCGTAATGATGTGGAACGAGTCATTTCACATTCACTTCGCAAATTAATTTGTAAACATGGTTACATACTGAAAATTTATGTTTTTTTAAATTATTGTTACAAAATATACAGATGAAAGTTAGCAATTTCTACCCACCACCTTTTACACATTACAATAACAAAAGTATTGCTGTCTGTCATAAATTTTATATCACGGGATAACTTATCAAAAATGTTCGTTGCAGTATTATGCAGCCTTTTTTGTGCTAAAGATAGTCTCAATGTGGAGCAATGAATGTCATTTTTCCGTCTGGTATTGTAATTATGTACATCATTGCTCCTTTTGCACTGCAGTGGATGATTTACAACAAACTCATGGCGGAATAAATATACTGTGAAGCAGAATCAGAATATCCAGTTCCTTAAACAGATGTCTACAAGATGATCGTGCAAGAGCACCACACATTATTCTTACAGCCCGTTTTTTTAGCAATGAATACTTTCTTTCTTAAAGATGAATTACGCCAGAACATTATTCCATATGACATAACTGAATGAATCTATGCAAAATATCTCAGCTTACTGATGTGACTCTTCCCGAGATTTCCAGTGATTCTTACAAGGGAACCTCCCCATCGCACCCCCCTCAGATTTAGTTATAAGTTGGCACAGTGAATAGGCCTTGAAAAACTGAACACAGATCAATCGAGAAAACAGGAAGAAGTTGTGTGGAACTATGAAAAAAATAAGCAAAATATACAAACTGAGTAGTCCATGCGCAAGATAGGCAACATAAAGGGTAACGTGAGCTTAGGAGCGCCGTGGTCCCGTGGTTAGCGTGCGCAGCTGCGGAACGAGATGTTCTGGGTTCAAGTCTTCCTAGAAGTGAATTGTTTTACTTTCTTTATTTTCCCAAAGTTATGATCTGTCCGTTCGTTCATTGACGTCTCTGTTCACTGTAATAAGTTTAGTGTCTGTGTTTTGCGACCGCACCGCAAAACCGTGCGATTAGTAGACGAAAGGACGTGCCTCTCCAATGGGAACCGAAAACATTTGATCGCAAGGTCATAGGTCAACCGATTCCTCCACAGGAACACACGTCTGATATATTCTATACGACACTGGTGAGGGCATGTGTGTCACATGACAGGAATATGTTGTCGACCCACCTAACTTGTACACTTGGCGAATGGTTAAGATTCTTCTACCCTGCCCGATTTAGGTTTTCTTGTGGATGTGATAATCACTCCCAAAAAAGTGATGAAAAGATAAGAGTTTGTTACATAAACTGAAAATAAAAAAATTAAACTTTTCACTCGAGGGAAAACTTGAACGAAGGACCTATCGTTCCGCAGCTGCTCACGCTAACCACAGGACCACGGCGCTCCTGAGCTCACAGCCCCCTACATGTTGCATATCTTGCACATGGACTACTCAGTTTATATATTTTGCTTATTTTTTTCATAGTTCCACACAACTTCTTCCCGTTTTCTCGATTGATCTGTGTTCAGTTTTTCAAGGCCTATCCACTGTGCCAATTTATAACTAAATCTGAGGGGGGTGCGATGGGGAGGTTCCCTTGTTAGTGTAAATGTGGCTGAGCTAAGTTGTTTTAGGACTTGCAAAACGGGTTTTCTGTTTCTGTTCAAATTCTCATAAATATGGACACCTAAGAATTTTGAAGTTTCCATTCTATTTATCATTTCCTCAACATGTCTTGAATTTATTATTGGTATAGCACTTCTGGATGTGCAGAACGGAATATGTTGTGTGTTTTTAAAACCGAGGGAGGAAACATTCGCTGAAAGCTACTCAATGATGCTTTTAAGAACATTGTTTACAATTTCTTCTGTCTCTATATGTACGCTTGGATTGATTTCAATATTAGAGTCATCTGCTGAAAAACTAATTCTACTTGTTGTATATTAGACGGAAGATCGTTTACATATATGAGGAACAATATAGGACCTAAAACAGGCACTGTTCATAAACTCGTTCTGCTGGTTTACTGTATGACAAGGATCTTGTAAACTATGTGTCAAAATAATAGGCATAATAAAACAGCGTTTAGTGCACATCTTCTAACATCGAACCACTGTATTGCAACCACTGACACGCATTTGGAAGTGCTGCAGAATGAAACTAAGGGACATCTCATGGCAATATTTGAAGAAACTGAGCTTTTTAAATACTGTTTACAAGAACCTGGCAATCAGCTGAACGATTTTATTACCTCTGGATTTTTTAAAAATCTTCGAAGGCTTCTTTCAGTTGTGTACCTCGACAAAACGCCCGTATAAACAACAGTTCCACCCACCGAGAACGGACAACGGCAGCGCATCGGCCCACACAACTTCTTAGCACCAACCGTCCGTGCAGACTGGCTTCCGCACACAGTGTAAAACCTGCGCATCATACGACCCGTCAGGCAGAATCCAATACAATTGCCACATCTTGTTTCCTGCAGTTTTACTTGTTTCACACGGTTCGTTTCATAATTTTATTGTTTTAATCCTTCTATAGTCTTATACTTCCTGCGTTTTACAGTTCTGATGTTTTAAGACATTTCCTTTGATTTTAGTTACTTCACATAGTTCCAATTTTATTATTTTACTGTTTTATAGCTTCCTTACTTTAACTTCCACCGTTCTACACTCTTATTATTGAAACGATTCATTTTTTACATAATTTTATTTTTCATAATTTTTGAGTAAGTCTCCTTTTTTACAGGTTACTCTAATATTTTCCCAAATCTAAATCCGTTAGGCTTGCTTTCCCCGACGCCCACTCCCTCCCTCCCCCCACGCCCACTCGCTTTCTCTTTCTCCTCTCCAATCCCACACACTCCACTTTTGCTCCCTTATCTCCTTTTTCTCCTTCCTCCTCCCCCTATCTTCCTTCCATCAAGCACTTCTTTAAAAAATAGACAGTAGTTGCATACCATAGTGTTCTAACGTGTAGTTCCGAGACAGACACAACATGCTGCTCATGCAGTTACATAAGTCAGTTCAGCAGTAATGTACAATCCCTTTATACTTCCTGTAATATAATAGACAGTACGTATTTCGGGTTACTTTGTTTTTATGTCTGTTTTTATATCAAGTGAAATTTGTGACTGGTGTGAGGACTTTATGGTAGGGCGGACGCAGCATGTTATCGGGGATGGAGAGGCATCGTCAGATGTAGAAGTAACTTCAGGTGTGCCCAAGGGAAGAGTGTTGGGAGCCTTGCTGTTCGTGTTGTATATTAATGACCTTGCAGAAAGTATTAATAGTAACCTCAGACTTTTTGCAGATGATACAGTTATCTGTAATGAAGTACTGTCTCAAAGAAGCTACATAATTACTCAGTCAGATCTTGATAAGATTTAAAAGTGGTGCAAAGATTGGCAACTTGCTTTAAATGTTCAGAAATGTAAAATTGTGCACTTCACAAAACGAAAAACGTAGAACCCAATGACTATAATATCAGTGCGTCACTGCTGGAATCGGCCAACTCATACAAATACCAGGGTGCAACACTTTGTAGGGATATCACGTTGAACGTTCATATAATCTGAATCGTGGGTAAAGTAGACGGCAGACCTCGGTTTATTGATAGAATACTGGTGAAGTGCAGTCAATCTACAAATGAGATCACTTACAAATCACTCGTGCGACCAGTTCAGGAATATTGCTTAAATGTATGGGGTCTGTACCACATAGGACTAACAGGGGATACTGAACATATACAGAGGAGGCCAGCACGAATGGTCACAGGTTTGTTTGATATGTGGTAGAGTGTCACAGAGATACTGAAGGAACTGACTGGAAGACTCTTGAAGATAAATGTAAACTATCCCGAGAAAATCAAAGTTTCAAGAACGGGCTTTAAATGATGACTGTAGGAATATACTACAGAAGCCTACGTATCGTTCACATAGGGATCGTAAGGATAAGACGAGAATAATTAGTGCACCCAAAGAGACGTTCCAAGTGCTCCACAAGTGAACAGAACGGGAAGAAATCCTAATAACTGGTACAATAGGCCGTACCCTCTGCCATGCACTTCACGATGGTTTGCAGAGTATAGATGTAGATAATGATCCAGGAAGACCGAAAGTAGTTATACTGTAAAAACATGCAATTGGGCCTAGAAAATAAAAGGCATACATATTTTTTAATATCGGTATAATTTGCTGAATTGTCTTACAACGAATATGTGTGGAACAGCAATCGAAAGCTGTAGAAAATTTGAGTAAGATGGTATGATGTTTGTTAATAGCGGCATCGAAACGTTTTGCAAAAATATCCGAGAAATGTGTTGTTATCGAAACAGAACCCGACCGGATTGGTTATTGTTGTTGTTGTTGTTGCTGCTGCTGTGGTCTTCAGTCCAGAGACTGGTTTGATGCAGCTCTCCATGCTACTCTATCCTGTGCAAGCAGCTTCATCTTCAATTACCTACTGTAGCCGACATCCTTCTGGATCTGCTTAGTGTATTCATCTCTTGGTCTCCCTCTACGATTTTTACCCTCCACGCTGCCCTCCAATACTAAATTGGTGATCCTTTGATGCCTCAGAACACGTCCTACCAAACGATCTCTTCTTCTAGTCAAGTTGTGCCACAAATTCCTCTTCTCCCCAATTCTGTTCAGTACCTCCTCATTAGTTTGTGATCTACACATCTAATCTTCAGCATTCTTCTGTAGCACCACACTTCGAAAGCTTCTATTCTCGTCTTGTCTAAACTAGTTATCGTCCATGTTTAACTCCCATGCATGGCTTCACTCCATACAAATACTTTCAGAAAAGACTTCCTGACACTTAAATCTATACTCTACGTTAACAAACTTCTCTTCTTCAGAAACGCTTTCCTTGCCATTGCCAGTCTACATTTGATATCCTCTCTACTTCGACCATCATCACTTATTTTGCTCCCCAAATAGCAAAACTTATTTACTACCTCAAGGGTCTCATTCCCTATTCTGATTCCCTCAGCATGACCTGATTTAATTCGACCACATTCCATTATCTTCGTTTTGCTTTTGTTGATGTTCATCTTGTATCCTTCTTTCAAGACACTATCCATTCCGTTCAACTGCTCTTCCAAGTCCTTTGCTGTCTCTGACAGAATTACAATGTCATCGGCGAACCTCAAAGTTTTTATTTCTTCTCCACTGATTTTGATTCCTACTCCGAACTTTTCTTTTGTTTCCTTTACTGCTTGCTCAATATATAGACTGAATAACATCTGGGATAGGCTACAACCCTGTCGCACTCCCTTCCCAACCACTGCTACCCTTTCATGCCCCTCGACTCTTATAATCACCATCTGATTACTGTACAAATTGTAAATAATCTTTCGCTCTCTGTATTTTACCCGTGCCACCTTTAGAATTTGAAAGAGAGTATTCCAGTCAACATTGTCAAAAGCTTTCTCTAAGTCTACAAATGCTAGAAACGTAGATTTGCCTTTCCTTAATCTTTCTTATAAGATAAGTCGTAGGGTCAGTATTGCCTCACGTGTTCCAATAATTCTACGGAATCCAAACTGGTCTTCCCCGAGGTCGGCTTCTACCTGTTTTTCCATTCGTCTGTAAAGAATTCGTGTTAGTATTTTGCAGCTGTAACTTATTAAACTGATAGTTCGTAATTTTCACATCTGTCAACAATTGCTTTCTTTGGGATTGGAATTATTATATTCTTCTTGAAATCTGAGGGTATTTCGCCTGTCTCGCACATCTTGCTCACCAGATGGTAGAGTTTTGTCAGGACTGGCTCTCCCAAGGCCGTCAGTAGTTCTAATGGAATGTTGTCTACTCCCGGGGCCTTGTTTCGACTCAGGTCTTTCAGTGCTCTGTCAAACTCTTCACGCAGTATCGTATCTCCCATTTCATCTTCATCTACATCCTCTTCCATTTCCATAATATTGTCCTCAAGTACATCGCCCTTGTATAGACCCTCTATATACTCCTTCCACCTTTCTGCTTCCCCCTCTTTGCTTAGAACTGGGTTTCCATCTGAGCTCTTGATATTCATACAGGTGGTTCTCTTTTCTCCAAAGGTCTCTTTAATTTTTCTGTAGGCAGCATCTATATTACCCCTAGTGAGATAAGCCTCTATATCCTTACGTTTGTCCTCTAGCCATCCCTGCTTAGCCATTTTGCACTTCCCGTCGATCTCATTTTTGAGACGTTTGTATTACTTTTTGCCGGCTTCATTAACTGCGTTTTTATATTTTCTACTATCATCAATTAAATTCAATATTTCTTCTGTTACCCAAGTATTTCTACTAGCCCTCGTTTTTTTACCTACTTGACCCTCTGCTGCCTTCACTATTTCATCTCTCAAAGCTACCCATTCTTCTTCTACTTTATTTCTTTCCCCCGTTCTTGTCTATCGCTTCCTAATGCTCTCTCTGAAACTCTCTACAACCTCTGGTTCTTTCAGGTTATCCAGGTTCCATCTTCTTAAATTCCCGTGTTTTTGGAGGTTCTTCAGTTTTAATATGCAGTTCATAACCAATTGATTGGGATCAGAGTCCACATCCGCTCCTGAAAATGTCTTACAATTTAAAACCTGGTTCCTAAATGTCTGTCTCACCACTATAAAATCTGTCTGAAACCTTCCAGTGTCTCCAGGCCTTTTCCATGTATACAGCCGTCTTTTATGATTCTTAAACCAAGTGTTAGCTATAATTAAGTTATGCTCTGTGCAACATTCAACCAGTCGGCTTCCTCTTTCATTCCTTACCCCCATTCCATTTTTAGCTACTACTTTTTCTTCTCTTCCTTTCCCTACTATCGAATTCCAGTTCTCCATGACTATTAAATTATCGCCTTCCTTCACTATCTGAATAATTTCTTTTATGTCATCATACATTTCTTCATTCTCTTCGTCATCTGCGGAGCTAGTTGGCATACATACTTGTACTAGTGTGGTAGGCGTGGCTTAGTGTCTATCTTGGCTACAATGATGCCGTTACTATGCTGTTTGTAGTAGCTTACCCACGCTCCTATTTTTTTATTCATTATGAAACCTACTCCTGCATTATCACTATTTGATTTTGTTTTTATAACCCTGTATTCACCTGACCAGAAGTTTTGTTCCTCCTGCCACCAAACTTCGCTAATTCCCACTATATCTAACTTTAATCTATCCATTTCCCTTTTTAAATTTTCTAATCTACCTGTCCAATTAAGGGATCTGACATTCCACGCTCCGATCTGCAGAACGCCAGTTTTGTTCCTCCCGATAACGACGTCCTCCTGAGTAGTCCTCACCCGGATATCCGAATGGGGGACTATTTTACCTCCGGAATAGTTTACCCAAGAGGACGCCATCATCATTCAACTGTACAGTAAAGCTGTATGCCCTCGGGAAAAATTACGACTGTAGTTTCCCCTTGCTTTCGGCCGTTCGCATTACCAGCACAGCAAGCCGTTTTGGTTAATGTTACAAGGCCAGATCAATCAATCAGCCAGACTGTTGCCCCTGCAACTACTGAAAAGGCTGCTGCCCCTCTTCAGGCGTTGTATCAAGCATTTCGACTCTCCACTTGTTTCGAAACTACTGTATCTGTTTACATAAACAAGAGCATCTACATACGTTTGAAATAGTTTTTAAACTCGTTCTGGTATGATAGACTTTTCTACAGATCTCGGATTATTTTGCGAAAAGTTTCTGCGTTATATCACTGGACTCGTCTTTTCAAGAGATCCTGAACGCCTTTAAAAAAACACATCATTTCTTTAAAGAAACTACACTTCTTTCATTACTTCAGTTAACACACGAGTTAAGAGCATTACTCACGCAACATAGTTACGTTCTCCTTTGCCTGCTATCATTTGCCGAAAACCTCGTTTCGCTACCTTGAACCGTTCATGAAATAAAAGTGGTAAAAGCTTTAGGTGATCCACGCTGTGCACCTGCGATGTCCTCTGTTAGTTCGCCGCTTTATGACTCATAAACATTTATAGGTCGTACAGGGGTTCTATATGCAATCCCTTTCCTGGGCAGACAGCAGTTTCCCAGCGTCGTAAGTATCAAGCGGAGACTGTCATTCGCATTAAATACAACAGAACCTATTAATTTCGACAAGAATTTCGTTTACGGTATAAGTGTTATAGCTGCGTTCCTTTCATTTCATAAAAACATGTTAATATCTGTATCGTCAAGAGTCGTCCTACACCACAGTATAATGTGAGACAGACGGAGTAAGAAACGCCGAGATACCATTATACTATCCGTAATCCCTTCACATCTGTGCCTGCGATTCGAGAAAAAGTAGAGGACTCCTTGCGACATTTCGTGTTATTCCGCAACATTGATGGCAGATTAGCAGGCAGCAGCCGCTAAACTAAGGAATTACCTTCCCAAGCTAGAATATTGTCAGTATAACATATAAAAGCTTTTAACCATACAGTAACATAAGAGGCTATCACAAAGATTCCGTTTGAGGGCGTTGCTGCAGCGTATATACAATGTAGCACGACACCGATGGGGGTGTATTAGTACCGGCACATAGGCAAAGGGTCAGAGTGTTGTATATGCTGAAACGTGAATTATGGCGAAGTTATTACGACATAGTCCAAGCAGGACCAACGTGCTGTTAATCTTTTCTTTGCTACCGAAGGCCAAACGCCAGCACACATCCATCAGAGAATTGAGAATGTGTATGGGGCAGCATGTCTACCGAAAATCACCGTTGTGGAATGGTGCGCCAAGTTGCTTGCTGCTGCTTCGTAATAACGCCCGTTCCCATGTCGCAAATGTCGTAAAGGACAAGTTGTGCTAACCCAAGTGGGATACCCTCGAGCACCTGCTCTGCACTCCTGAGCTCTCCCCAACCGATTATCAGGCATTCAGTCTCTTAAAAAAATACCTTGAAGGGTCGACGATTACTGCCGGACGAGGATATACAACAGGCAGTCACAGATCTTGACGCAGCAGGAGACTGTGTTTTACCAAACCGGTATCTTCAACCTGATGCGCCGGTGGAATGATTGTCTCAGTGCTCACGACGATTTTGCCTGATTGGCATATCGATTCACTGTTGTACGGCCTTCAAACGGAAACGTTTTGATCGCCCCTTATGTGAAGTGCAGAGACAAACGAAAACCCTCAAATATTAACTACCGTCCGCAGCTCATGGTGTAGTGGCTAGCGTTGCTGCCTTTGGATCACGGAGTCCAGGGTTCGATTCCCGGCATGGTCGAGAATTTTCTCCACCCGGAGACTGGGTGTTTGTGCTGTCTTCATCATTTCATCATCATTCGGGAAAGTGGCGAGACTTGGGAATTTGTACGGGCGCTGATAACCGCGCAGTTGAGCGCCCCACAAATCAAGCATCATAGTCAAATATTCAAAAGAACTACTTCGTCAAATAAAATCGGATATTGAGTACGACAGTTACGCAGCGCACTCTTCCTTGCTATTGAAGTATTGTGTTATGGAACCAATAAACGACGAGGAACAAAATTCAATACAGAATTCAAGCTTAAAATGCATCACTAAAATTGTCCTAAATGAAAGGAAGAATGACCTAGACAAATGAGAGACCTACAAAGTCGCTATCACCCTCTATGCACTTTTACAGCCACCATTTAATCAGTCTTAAAACTTTTGTAAAGAATGCTGCAGCATCTTGGGATTTCAGCCAGTTCAAAACTATAGTATTCAACTCTTCATTATTTTCAGAACCCTGAAAGTAATCTATTTGCGTCTCATCGAAATCGACACATAAAAGAAGGTTCAAATGGTTCAAATGGCTCTGAGCACTATGGGAGTTAACATCTGAGGTCATCAGTCCCCTAGAACTTAGAACTACTTAAACCTAACTAACCTAAGGACATCACACACATCCATGCCCGAGGCACGACTCGAACCTGCGATCGCAGCGGTCAAGCGGTTCCAGACTGAAGTGCCTAGAACCGCACGGCCACACCAGGCGGCACAATAGAAGGAAGATAAGGGTTTGACGTTACGTCCACAACTACGTCATTAAAGACAGAGCACATCTCATATTTCAGGAAATCGCCCGTGTTCCCTGGGATCGTCCTGTCGAAGCATTATACACTGCTGACGACCTATTCGTTTTTTTTAATATTTTTATGGATCGCAAGGAATTGAGCGATATTGCTAATTGTGTTGGTTGAGATCCCAGGACTGTCAAGCAAGTATGGAATCGATGGGTGTAGGAGGACCATACTCAAGGTCACGCAGGATATCGGCGGCTCTAAGCGATTAGCGCCCGAGAAGACAGACAGTTTTTGCTATGATGTGCAGGACAGAACACCTATGTCTCGCACCTTGAATATGGTATGGGTTTTTTTGTTGCAAGACAACTATCCACACAGACGATATTTGCAGCATTGATGTAGCTTCTCTTGATGCATCAGCAGAGAGACGCTCCGACAGCAGTGTGACCAATGGCAACTCTGTACACAGGAGTGGCACTGCACTGCCTTTTCACACTAACCTCGGTTCCGTGCATAGCATCATGGTGTACGTATCCATATGCGGAGTGTCCGAGGAGAATCTACCGGTACACTGTCAGATTGTATACGAGCCTATAATCTGGCATGATGGTATGGAGCGCTACACAAAATAATAACCCCTTGTTAGCATAACTGGTAATTTGGGCTGTAGCCGTTACATATCTGACTTTTAGGGTCGGTGACTGTTCCCTGTCTTCGAGGTCGTAACACATCTTTAGAAGTTAACGCAAGGTCATATTTTGTCAGTATCCCACTGACCCATTTGGGTACAGACGATGTTCGGCTGTTGACCTGGCTAGCACGTTCTGCAGCCTTTTCATCCACTGAAAACATCGATTCATGGTTTGCCCAGAGACTGGCACGTTACCACTCGCTAGCCACTATGATGACTGAACTTTGACATCAAGTAGAAGCAGCATGGAATGACGTACCCATGCCTGTCATCCAAGCTCAGTTTCACTATGTCCAGCTGGATTAAAGCCCGTGTTTCTACCATAGGTGGTAGCTCATTGTACTAAATTTCGTACTCTGTACACCCCCAGATTACCTACAAACGTGATCATGTTCTTCTTACTATACTACAAACATAATGGCCCACGAGGAACGTTAAGCATAAAAGTCTAGTAAATATGGGCTCCAAAATGCATACCTTAAGACCTATGAACACTTGTTCATCTTCGATACAGTGAAACAAATCTCTTCTATGCAACTTCTTTGCTTTCCATATTTTTAGAGATGGTAGTATGGACCAAAACAAGAAAATCATGTCCAGTAAACATGGGCTCTAAAGTGCATACCTCAAGAGCTATGAGCACTTTTTCGTTTGCGCTAAAGTGAAACATACCTCTCTCCCGATCAAGTGCTCATAACGCTTAAGGTATTCGTTTTAGAATCTATGTTTAGAAGACAATTTTTGTCATTATTTGGTGCATACTACTACTCCCAAAATATGGAAAGTAAAGAACTTGCAAATTTGTTTCACAGTAATGAAGATGAACAAGTGCTCATAGCTCTTGAGGTGTGCATTTTAAAGCCACTGTTTGTTGGACTTTTATGCTTCGAATGATCGTTTCTATCATTCCTCTAAATAGTGACCATTCCTCCTGGGGCATCGCGTATACACAATAAGTGAAATTTTGTTAGCTGATGTCTTTCCAGATTTTGCAATTTTAATGCCCAGCTGCGTACTTGAGTTGACAGTGAAAGCATGGTAACCATGAATCTAATTTGTCCGACGAGATTTGATCCTCACCTACCCACGCACCCCCGCCTCGTAAATGCGATGGCAGCGCGTTAAACACTGCTCTGCCTCCCTCGATCGATTTCATTTGAGACAAAACAGTAAGACAGCTGGAAAAGGAAGTATTCCCATTACCCATTTATAGCGATTTTGGTATAGCATTGGAAACGTAAATCGCGATATTCGGTAGTGGATTCCAACATTGCATCTAACGAATACGAGTCCAGTATCTTAACCACTGCACGGCTTCACTTGGTGTTGTTTCTGGAGGTTTAGGATAGTTTATCGTCACTGGAGGCGACAAAATGGCTGGACGGGTGGCAGCTCAAGAAGTTGTCACTCAGTAGCTCGAAATCGCGTGGTCGGTGCGTGCTGTAGTGCGTGGATGGACATTATCGTTAAACAAGACAAGTCGAAATCTCAGCATTACATTTTCTCAGCCCTGATCGTAAACGCACACTGGTGCAGTAGCGCACGACTCTGACGTAGGTGGTCCGAACCCTGGTGGTGGAAGAACTGTTCATAGCTAGTATCTGACCGGAAAGCGGAGGAGATATGGTAGAGTACAATCACTGGTCAGCAAGCTTAGAGCCAATGTTATGGGTCGTATTCCAAACCCCTCCAGAGGGTCTCATGGAGTGGGGCATATGTCATCGTTGATGGTGATCTGTCCGTCGGATGGGTTCTTCAAGCTCGGAAATACCCTTCGTACAATTCGGAAGGATGTACGGGCACCGGGATTCACCTTTTCCCTTCTATTCATCCGTAACACAAACAACATTACTTTGGACAAGCACTCAGATCAGTCATCCACACGACGGACGAATACTTGACACTTGATAACAGATCGGAAGAAGTCAACGGCAAACCACCTCCACCAGCGCAGGATGATAATTTTGGATTGCAGCATCCGCTCCCAACGATCATTCGCTGACGATGAGACATTCTTGTTCGCCTCCGCAGTTGAGTGGTGAGCACGGTTGCCTGCCATGCGAAGGAGCCCGCTTCGATTCCCAGAACTGGCAGGGATTTTTCCATGGCTGGACTGGAAGGGGCGGCACTCAGCCTCGCGATGCCAATTGAGTAGCTGTCTCACCTACTAGTAACGGCTGCAGTTCATGAAAAGTGACAACGGCTGGGAGAGCGCTGTGCTGAAACCACACCCATCCATTCGGCAGCAAATGACGCCGTTGTCGCAGGATGACACGGCGGGCGGCCGGTCGGTGTCGATACTCTCGCCAGGGCCTGTGGTCAGAGTTTCTGTTTACAAGAGACGTCCTTAGACTTAAAAAAAAATAAAATAAAAAAATTGTTCCAATGGCTCTGAGCACTATGGGACTTAACATCTGAGGTCATCAGTCCCCTAGAACTTAGAACTACTTAAACCTAACTAACCTAAGGACATCACACACAACCATGCCCGAGGCAGGATTCGAACCTGCGACCGTAGTGGTCGCGCAGTTCCAGACTCCAGCGCCTAGAACCGCTCGGCCACACCGACCGGCTAGACTTAAGACACTTCAGATATTATTGATGTACATGGCTACAGGAACCAAGTAAGACCACACTTCATTAATCTCAAAATACAATTACGACGCATTTCCATTAAGACAATATTTTATCTTTTTCGGTTTGATCATTGTAAATGAAGTAACTATACGGACTGACTCAACATCGATGTATGAAACCTATATACCGCCCGACTGAGTCACTTTTCCTTGAGAAATCAAAGCATGAGATGGGTATTTTTATCTTCGCAGAGAAAGCAACGAGTACGACCTTTGACCACTGGTACAATACGGCTACGTATAAATACCCAAGCTGGTTACTCCACCCAGTCGCACCGTTGGAGAGAAAGAGACTGCTTCCACTACCCCAGCGAATGGAACATTTAGAAGTATCGCGTGAGAGAAATTCGTCAAACCTGGTACTGGCTGTCTGCGCAATATTCGACCGCAGAACTGACATGACTGATTATATAAGCGCACTATATCGTTGTCAGAGCATAAGCGCTCGACGCGTGAGACACTTCACCTCAGAGGTCGTTTAAGCACTGAATTTATCACGTGTCATTTCAGTACATACCTACACTGAATACCTTGAATCGGAGAAGTGTACCGCCTCCAGACCAAAAAAAGGCAACTAGGGTAACAAAGTGTTAGTAACGGATCACTTTCGCGGATTTTAACAGCAAATCGACAGGTCAAAATACAGTGCCTCTTCAATTCATTGTTGACCAACAAGAATAACAAATAATGAACAGCGTTATCGTTCAGAACCAGCTCTTCGCTATGGGGTTACAGAAGCCAGAGATACAACATGGCCGGCCGGAGTGGCCGAGCGGTTCTAGGCGCTACAGTCTGGGACCGCGCGACCGCTACGTCGCAGGTTCGAATCCTGCCTCGGGCATGGATGTGTGTGATGTCCTTAGGTTAGTTAGGTTTAAGTAGTTCTAAGTTCTAGGGGACTGATGACCACAGCAGTTAAGTCCCATAGTGCTCAGAGCCATTTGATACAACATGTGTACCGCTGCTCATCGTACGTTACAGGGCAAGAGATTAGCATGGGTGCAAGAGTACGATTATAATAAAGTCCCTTGAGCGATAAAAGCTATTATCCACTAACTGACACGGATTTAGAAAGCATCGCTGAGTGAAACTCCGCTTGCCCTTTTCTCGCACGATGTATTGCGAGCCACGGATGACGTGCAAGAGGCAGATTACATACTCCTAGATTTCAACAAAGCGTTTGGCATAGTGACACACTGCGGACTCCGAGCATACAGAATATGTTCTCAGACATTCGAGTGGCTTGAAGATTAATGTAGTAGAACCCAGCACGTTGCCCTCGACGTGGAGTGTTCGTCAGAGGCAGAGTATTGGGAGGTGTGCTCCAGGGAAGTGTGATACAACGGTTCTCGTCCTCTCTCTGCATAAAAGATCTGACGTATAGGTGAGAGGCAATTGTGACTGTTTTCTGATGATGCTGTAGAGCACGGCAACGTGTCGTATTTGAGTGACTGTCAAAGGAAACAAGATGACTTGAACAGAATTTTTATTTGGTGTGATGAAGGACAGCTTGTCCGAAATGTGAGAAAATGTAAGATAACGCACATGGTTAGGGAAAACAACCATTTAATGTTCGAAAATAGCATTAGTGGTGTGCTGCTTGACACAATCACATCTATTAAATATCAATGGCAGACTTCGATTTAGTAGGAGAATACTAGAAAAGCGTACCATATCTATAGAGGAGGCCGCGTGCAGAACACCTATGCGACCCAGTCTTCAGTCATGCTCCAGTGTTTGGAAACCTCGTCAGGTTGGATTGAAGGAAGACATCGAAGCAATTCGTAAGCGTGCTGCAAGATGTATTGCAGATAGGTTAGATCAGCACGCGCAAGTATTACGGAAATCAAAGTGACAGACCGAGGGCGTTCGTTAGACCAGCATCACATCATTTCGACGAGTTGTAAACAGCATGAACGTGCACTACAAAAACACTCTTCTCAGCCCACCTCATTGCGTACAGCATGAGACATTACCAGATATGGACGTCATTTGTAATAGTACTCTATCCCAAGAGCGGATTCCGCTTGAAATTGTCAGTACTGGTAAAACATTTGCTCA
Organism: Schistocerca piceifrons; assembly: GCF_021461385.2. Lineage (NCBI taxonomy): Eukaryota > Metazoa > Arthropoda > Insecta > Orthoptera > Acrididae > Schistocerca > Schistocerca piceifrons. The sequence continues at coordinate 221,059,673 of NC_060149.1, forward strand.
GTCCTCAGCCAGCATGTCAGACACTGATCGTGACACCCGACACTTGAATGGGTGTAGGAATGCTTCGTCTCATCGCGGATTGTATCGCCGTAAGAGAACACGCTACCACTCAATAAACACTTGATTCATGTCTCTGATTTTCCTGCTGCGTTAACAGCGCTCTGCTGTGTCTTCCGTCAATTTATGTTTGCGCATTGGTGCGCCGTGTGATTCAGAACTGTCTGGGAGTGGTTGTCTCCTTACGAGTAAGGTATTTCCCTGTCCCGTATATCATATAATTCATTTTAGTCGTGACAATTTTTCTTGTTCCATATTCACCTCTGTAGTCGAAGTCGGTAAGTCACGATAAACCGGTGACGTTCGATCAGTTCGCGTGTGATGCCGTTTCTGGAGGTATATTACTTATCAGGAAATTGTAAATCAATGTCCAAACTTCGATAACAAACCACTCTGTAGAGCCACGCTGAGCGGCGCTATGTGACGCTGTTGATCTCTATCCGCTCGCCTTTTATTCTCTTTTCCCCCTCCGGCATGGATAACATTAGTAAATCATTCTAGACGGACTCATCACTATAATTTATTTTAAGATATTAAACATTTCATACACAGCTCTCAGATTGAGGAAGAACAGGTGCCGTATTTTTTTAAGGAAGAAAACCAGAAAACTTTCCGATTAGGCAATACAACCTTCCCCATTCTGGTTCTAACAGCCAATAGTGCTAAAATCCATAATATCCCTTCCAACATATTATGTTTCGGATGGAAATGGAAACGTTTTCGAATGATGTAAGCAGGAAAGAAAAAATGTCCAGACCTGGCGACCTCGGAGGTGATAAAAACTGAAGAGGGAGGCCGAAGCCCGTGATTGCAAGCACGTGGGTAGACGGAGGCGGCGATGAAATGAGATTGCCCCAGCGCGGAAATAGCCTCGGACGGGCACTGCATGCAAAGTGACTTCACATCCCCGGAATATTTTCCCTCAATTGTGACTCACCTCGCGTAGTGACCGGGCGGAGAGTAACTGCGAGGCTGGAGAGCTCTCAGCAATAGCAGCCACCTCAGAATTAATGTTATAATTACTGCTTGAATAGCAACGAGACCTAGTACAATTAAATTGTTGATACGCGAGCTGCGAACGTTATATCATAATTTCTTACGTCCAAGATATATAACAATTGCAGTTAAGCATTCTAAACACCATGAACTATTATATAATATGTCAATGAACTTTATATCACATCTTCAAGTGTCAAAAGGTTGCATATTTCCGTATGGCAAAATACCGAATTAAAAAAAAAAGCGTTGGAAATGCTGAACTTATAGACAGTAGAGAGTTCTATGCGGCTGCTTGCCAGGGCTAACTGCAAAGTGTACACGGTATTGTTACGCAACACTTCTGTGAATCACAGAACGAGGAAAGGAAAGAAAATTAGATTTTAATTCCCCATTGACGATGACATGATTAGCGACGGAGTTCAAGCTCAGATAGGACTATAATTCTCTCTCTCTCTCTCTCTCTCTCTCTCTCTCTCCCTCTCCCTATTTCTTCCTATCTCTCTCTCTCTCGCCATCTATCTATCTGTCTATCTGTCTCTATCTCTCTCTATACCTCTCTATCTGCCTCTCCCTATCTCTAACTATCTGTCTATCTCCATATACACTATGTGATCAAAAGTATCCAAACACCTGGCTGAAAATGACTTACGAGTTCGTGGCACCCTCCATCGGGGGGGGGGGGGGGGGGGGGGTTGTTCAGACAGCGAGCGAGGTCATCGGTCTCATCGAATTAGGGAAGGACGGGGAAGGAAGTCGGCCGTGCCCTTTCAAAGGAACCATCCCGGCATTTGCCTGGAGCGATTTAGGGAAATCACGGAAGACCCAAATCAGGATGGCCGGACGCGGGATTGAACCGTCGTCCTCCCGAATGCGAGTCCAGTGTGCTAGCCACTGCGCCACCTCGCTCGGTTGCCCTCCATCGGTAATGCTGTAATTCAATATGGTGTTGGCCTTGATGACAGCTTCCACTCTCGCAGGAATACGCTCAATCAGGTACTGGAAGGTTTCTTGTGGAATGGCAGCCTATTCCTCACGGAGTGCTGCACTGAGGAGAGGTATCGATGTCGGCCGGTGAGGCCTGGCACGAAGTCGGCGCTCCAAAACATCCCAAAGGTGTTCTATAGGATTCAGGTCAGGACTCTGTGCAGGCCTGTCCATTACAGGGATATTATTGTCGTGTAACTACTACGCCACAGGCCGTGCATGATGAACAGGGGCTCGATCGTGTGGAAAGTTGCAATCGCCATCCTCAAATTGCTCTTCAACAGTGGGAAGGAAGAAGGTGTTTAAAACATCAATGTAGGCCTGTGCTGTGATAGCGTCACGCAAAACAAAACAGGCGTGCAAGCCCCCTCTATGGAAAACACGACCACACCATAACATCACCGCCTCGGAATTTTACTGTTGGCACTATATACGTTGGCAGATGACGTTCACTGGGCATTCGCCATACCCACACCATGCCATCGGATCGTCACATTGTGTACCGTGATTCGTCACTCCGCACAACGTTTTTCCACTGTTCAGTCGTCCGATGTGTACGCTCCTTACACCAAGCGAGGTGTCGTTTGGCATTTACTGGCTGTGAGATGTGGCTTATGAGCAGCCGCTCGACCAAGAAATCCAAGCTTTTTCTCACCTGCCACCTAACTGTCGTAATACTTGCAGTGAATCCTGATGCAGTTGGGAATTCCCGTGTGATGGTCTGGATATCACGAACAACTTCAGTTGGAAAGACCACATAGATAATATTGTGGGAAAGGCGGCCAAAGGTTGCGTTTCATTGGCAGGACACTTAGAAGATGCAACAAGTCCACTAAAGAGACAGCTTACACTACACTCGTTCGTCCTCTGTTAGAATATTGCTGCGCGGTGTGGGATCCTTACCAGGTGGGATTGACGGAGGACATCGAAAGGGTGCAAAAAAGGCAGCTCGTTTTGTATTATCACGTAATAGGGGAGAGAGTGTGGCTGATATGATACGCGAGTTGGTATGGAAGTCATTAAAGCAAAGACGTTTTTCGTCGCGGCGAGATCTATTTACGAAATTTCAGTCACCAACTTTCTCTTCCGAATGCGAAAATATTTTGTTGAGCCCAACCTTCATGGTAGGAATGATCACCAAAATAAAATAAGAGAAATCAGAGCTCGAATAGAAAGGTTTAGGTGTTCGTTTTTCCCGCGCGCTGTTCGGGAGTGAAATGGTAGAGAGATAGTATGATTATGGTTCGATTAACCCTCTGCCATGCACTTAAATGTGAATTGCAGAGTAGTCATGTAGATGTAGATGTAGATGTAGATAGATGTCTACCTATTACACATTACGACGCTCTTCAACTGTCGGCGGTCTCTGTCAGTTAACACACGAGGTCGGCCTGTACGCTTTTGTGCTGTACGTGCCCCTTCCCGTTTCCACTTCACTACCACATTGGAAACAGTGGACCTAGGGATGTTTGGGAGTGTGGAAATCTCGCGTACAGACGTATGACACCCAATAACCTGACCACGTTCGAAATCCGTGAGTTCCGCGGAGATCCCCATTCTGCTCTCTCGCAATGTCTAATGACTACTGAGGTCGCTGATATGGAGTACCTGGCAGTAGGTGGCAGTACAATGCACCTAATATGAAAAACGTATGTATTGGTAGTGTCCGGATACTTTTGATCACATATTGTGTATGTCTATACTTATCCTTCAATCTCTATCTATCTCTCTATATCTCTCCCTTTCCCCTAACGTTCATTGCATAATACAGGCCCGCAGTTTTCGTCATCTGAAAAATTTTCATTTTATTTTAGCTTTGCTGCTTGATGCCCTTCTTATCGCCAAAGTCGTTAATTAACCTAACAGAGAGGTGTAGTATGCACCATATGTCGGGGCATCGCATTAACTTTAGTCTGTGAGTTATGGTATTTTAACAGTTTGTCCACATTTTCTGAGACGCAGATTGGGGCCAAGCCCTCCATTTGTCTAAACGAGAGTGAAAAACCGCCTAGGAACAACACTCAGGCTGGCTTGTGTGCCAGACGAATGGTGGTTAATACGCCGCACTTATTCGGTCCAGGATCTGTCACACTTTTCTGCGTTGCAAGCTAGTGCACTGTGGCTTCAGCTTCACGAGCATTTGGAGAAAACAATGATTCAAAACTATAACATATTCAGTTCTACTTCCACACGTAAAACTTTTTTGCAACCCGAAGACGGATCGGGACTCCTGCAGAAATCATTAGTTCAGATGGTTCAAATGGCTCTGAGCACTATGGGACTTAACGTCTGAGGTCATCAGTCCCCTAGAACTTAGAACTACTTAAACCTAACTAACCTAAGGACATCACACACTCCATGCCCGAGCTAGGATTCGAACCTGCGACAGTAGCGGTCGCACGGTTCCAGACTGAAGCGCCTAGAACCGCTCGTCCGCACCGGCCGGCCAGACATCTTTAGTATGTGTAATTTAGTCTCTCTCACTCCAAAAGATGATATAGCTGTTTGATTCCACTCTGTTAAGTGCCTATATATCGTACAACCTGCCAACCTAGCTGACTCACACAGAAAAACGAGTATGCTTGCACGGTTAATCACAAATTACTTCTCACACTTAAAATTGTATACATATGTGCAGATTGTGCAGACGATCTCCATTAGCCTAAAGGATGCCACAAATAGTCCGCTTCCTTAGGTAAGTGGTCAGCGTAGATGGCTGCCATTCGGAGGACCCTGGATCGATTCCCGATACTGCCAATGGTTTTTCCTTGGTGAGAGGACTGGGACAGGGTGTATTCACCCTTCCGATGTCGACTGAGGAGCTACTTGACCGCATAGTAGGGGCTCCACGGTCTGGAAGGTCTGCAGTATGGCCAGGAGAGCGGTGTGCTGACCACATGCCTCTTCACACCGATGCCACAAGGCAGAGGATGACACGGCTGCCGGTGGACATCGCTTGGGTCTTCACGACCTGGACAAGGATGTCGTTTATGCCATGAATAACGCAGACATTCATAGCACAATTGTGATGCACAAGGCGTTCATCATAACTTTATGCAAGTTCAAAAAAAAAATTGTTGTGGGTCTTATGCTAATAACCTACGGCCACAAATATATTTAACAGACAGATTCGATAAGTTATCTTCAATGCTGTATGCGTAACTTTTTCAGTTCTTACTTCATCTTTAACAATAAGTATAATGTGTGGAACTCTCCCCGGATGTCTGCCTGGGACACGTAAGTTCTGCACGATGTTTCGCCAGCCAACCTCGTAGCCATCGTCAGGTGGTTCCTGGTGACTGCTGCTCTCCTCGGGTCAGCATGCTATACAGGGTGGTCCATTGATCGTGACTGGGCCAAATATTTCACGAAATAAGCATCAGATGAAAAAACTACAAAGAACGAAACTCGTCTAGCTTGAAGAGGGAAACCAGATCGCGCTATGGTTGGTCCGCTAGATAGCGCTGCCATAGGTCAAATGGATATCAACTGCGTTTTTTAAAATAGGAACCCCCATTTTTTATTACATATTCGTGTAGTACGTAAAGAAATATGAATGTCTTAGTTGAACCACTTTTTTCGCTTTGTGATAGATGGCGCTGTAATAGTCACAAACGTATAAATACGTGGTGTCACGTAACATTCCCCCAGTGCGGACGGTATTTGCTTCGTGATACATTACCCGTGTTAAAACGGACCGTTTACCAATTGCGGAAAAGGTCGAATCTCAAAAACGTCGGTGTTTAGAATGCTACATCAACATCGATTGTACCCGTACCATATTTCTATGCACCAGGAATTGCATGGCAACGGCTTTGAATGTCGTGTATAGTTGTGCCACTGGGCACATGAGAAATTACGGGACGATGACAGATGTTTTGCACGTGTTTTATTTAGCGACGAAACGTCATTCACCAACAGCGGTTAAGTAAACCGGCATAATATGCAATATTGGGCAACGGAAAATCCACGATGGCTGCGACAAGTGGAACATCAGCGGCCTTGGCGGGTTAATGTAGAGTGCGGCATTATGGGAGGAAGGATAATTGTCCCCCATTTTATCGATGGCAATCTAAATGGTGCAATGTATTCTGATTTCCCACGTAATGTTCTACCGATGTTACTACAAGATGTTTCACTGCATGACAGAATGGCGAAGTACTTCCAACATGATGGATGTCCGTCACATAGCTCACGTGCGGTTGAATCGGTATTGAATAGCGTATTTCATGACAGGTGGATTGGTCGTCGAAGCACCATACCATGCCCCGCACGTTCACCGGATCTGACGTCCCCAGATTTCTTTCTGTGGGGAAAGTTGAAGGATATTTGCTATAGTGATCCACCGACAACGAATGACAACATGGGTCAGCGCATTGTCAATGCATGTGCGAACATTACGGAAGGCGAACTACTCGCTGTTGAGAGGAATTTAGTTACACGTAATGCCAAATGCATTGAGGTTGACGGACATCATTTTGAGCATTTATTGCATTAATGTGGTAGTTACAGGTAATCACGCTGTAACAGCATGCGTTCTCAGAAATGATAAGTTCACAAAGGTACATGTATCACATTGGAACAACCGAAATAAAATGTTCAAACGTACCTACGTTCTGTATTTTAATTTAAAAAACGTACCTGTTACCAACTGTTCGTCTAAAATTGTGAGCCATATGTTTGGGACTATTACAGCGCCATCTATCATAAAGCGAAAAAAGTGGTCCAACTAAAACATTCATATTTCTTTACGTACTACACGAATCTGTAATAAAAATGGGGGTTCCTATTTTAAAAAAACGCAGTTGAGATCCGTTTGACCTATGGCAGCGCCATCTAGCGGGCCATCTGGTTTCCCCCTTCAAGCCAGACAAGTTTCGTTCTTTGTAGTTTTTTCGTTTGACGCTTATGTCGTGAGATATTTGGCCCAATCACGATCAATGGACCACCTTGTATACGTTGGCCGTTGCTCCCTACATCACTCCGCTCCTGTCACTATACGTGCAGCCACCACGATGGGAGGTGTCAGTGGTGGCGGTGACCACGACCGGCTGCGAACTACGGTCTCCAGTCTCCCCGCTGTCGCCGTGGGTCGCGCGCCTCGCCATACGGAAACGATTTGTTTCGTTCCGTTCAGTGCAGTCTAAGACCGCTATCTTTGTTGACTAGGCAGTCTTGGACCCTAATTTCAGCCCACATCTCGTGGTCGTGCGGTAGCGTTCTCGCTTCCCACGCCCGGGTTCCCGGGTTCGATTCCCGGCGGGGTCAGGGATTTTCTCTGCCTCGTGATGGCTGGGTGTTGTGTGCTGTCCTTAGGTTAGTTAGGTTTAAGTAGTTCTAAGTTCTAGGGGACTGATGACCATGGATGTTAAGTCCCATAGTGCTCAGAGCCATTTGAACCAACCCTAATTTCAATCGCCTCTTTAATCTCGCAGAGCAGTATCACAAAGATGGCAAGAGTCTGTTTGCCAAAATATCAAGGAGAACTTACGACGTCACTTTAACTAAGAGAGCCTACAAGATCAGCGATGAGCACAACCTGCCGCGCGGGATTAGCCGAGCGGGCGCCGGCACGGTAGCTCAGCGTGTTCGGTCAGAGAGCCGGTTGGCCTCTGTAATAAAAAAACCGAGTGGAAGGATCAACCACCGAACTTTAACAGGATGTCTTGCGACGTCCGCAACGACCAAACACAACGATCAATAACGAAAAAAAAAAAGCGGTCTAAGGCGCTGCTGTCATGGACTGTGCGGCTGGTCCCGGCGGAGGTTCGAGTCCTCCGTCGGGCATGGGTGTGTGTGTTCGTCCTTAGGATAATTTAGGTTAAGTAGTGTGTAAGCTTAGGGACTGATGACCTTAGCAGTTAAGTCCCATAAGATTTCATACACATTTGAACATGTTTTTTTTTGTTTTTTTTTTTGTTTTTTTTTTTTTTTTTTACACAACCTGCAAGCTGAACTACAGAACCTCAGGTCCATTTTTGGAGCTAATGGCTACGACATGAAGACGATACACAAAACAATGGCGCCGAAGGAGGAGGGCAATAAGGCAATGCAGAACGAAGCACAGAACACCGTCGTGCTACCATATGTACAAAGGGTTACTGAACGTCTGGGCAAAGTTCTCCGTCGGGCAGGTATTAAGCCGATTTTTCGTAGCAACAACAAAATAAGACATTCTGGGCACGAAGAAAGATACAACTGACAAGTTTCATGCCGCCGGAGTTTATAAAATCGGGTGCGAATGTGGACTGGTGAATGTAGGTGAGACTGGATGTCGAATAAGCACAAGGTTAACTGGTGACCCGGGAATTTTACAAATTATAAATACGCCGCGAAAACATCAGATAGCGGAACTAACGTAATTATACCACTATTGAATTTTATATTTTTTAAGAATATAACAGCAGGTTCTTAGCTTTCCAAGAAACATGGTGGTGTTGATAAAGAAGGGCAAAGTTCGCCAGAAATTACACTGCGGACCATTAAAATAACAACATAAGTAAGAATAGCAAATAAGGAAATTGTACTCATTATGCGTATAAATTTTTAAATTTGGGGGCATACACGATGCAAAAATTAGTTCACAGAGCTGCCATCTTTGGCAGTAGCAACGGCTCTAACCCAGCTTAGCATCGAATCGAGCTTCGATTACAGACGGGGTACGTCACTGCACGGTGCTGCAACTCCACGTCAGAGATAATAAATTGTAGTGGCTGACAGGTGGTGGCGTACCTGTGTCTCAGCAACCAGTGATCAGATATTTGCAATGGATGAGATATCTAGAGAACTGGCTGCCAGAGAAGCAGTAGAACATCCGCTACATCGAGACCGTTCAGTACAATACAGGCCACCATGCAGCCATACATTATCTTGTAAAAAAAATGATGTCACAGAAACCTCAGACATTGCGTACAGCTACCTGCTTTAAGACATCCCACATGCAAAGACTACTGCTTAAACTACTGGCTATGCCAACCAGAGATTATCGTCAATAAAATTCTTCTGAGTTTGAGACCGCATTGTCATCTGTAAAATTCCGACGTTTCGGTGACTGTTGCAAGGCACCTTCCTCAGGGTGTGTTGCTAAGTGCTGAATGAGCACTATAGTTCAATTCTTTTATCTTGGCGGCTCGCGCATACCCGCCCAGACGCGGGAGATTGCTGCGTTGCCAGTTGCACACGACGCACGCGCCAAGAAAAGCAGCGCCATAGTATAGCATAGTCGCAAGCTTACGTGTAGGGGGGAGCGCGCAGTTGATGAAGTAAAGCCACCACGGCCGCATTAACCCTTTCGCTGCTACAAAGACGTGCTCCCTGCACTCCGCGCTGTGCGCGATTTTGTCACTGCATTGCTCGCCTGTGCAGACACAACGTGTTCCGACTGCTTTAACACTCTTATCAATTGATTCCACAAAAACTATTTGGCCCAAAAATTTGATTTTTACACATCTTCTTGACTGATACCTTCCCGCCATAAATGACTTAATTTTGTTTCGATGTTCAACACAGTTATTATTCAGCATTAAATATAGTAAACCATTGCACGAAATTTTGAAGAGTTTGCAGAGGTAAAAGTCCATAGAGTATACTTTCCGTATGGTCGATTTTAGTTGCCACAATGTTGAGAATGAAATGTGGACAAGATACCTAAATTTCATATAAAATTTACTGTATAACAATAGCTCATTTAAGTACCACATAGGTGTCGTATGTAATATTGAGAAATATTCCGTCTTTCGCGACTGTAACAAAAGTTTTATTTACACTGAGCACGTTTGGCTTTATTTTAAAGCACTTCAATCAATCAAAAGGAAGTAGACAAAATACATTAAACAAAACTGTGGACTTACAAAAACATTAGGACTTGAATATACCGTCTATCAGTGAAGTGCTCTGAGCTATGTCAAATATAATTTTTGTGTGTGGCACACACAAACATCATTAATTTGCTAAAACACTCATCTGCCAACACAAACGTTGAATGTTGTGTTACCGCAGCACAAAACTACGAAAGGTGACTTGGCAATGGGGGAGACAAAATACTGTCCACTGAAGATGCTTCAAAAGAGAGAAACGCGTCTGGTCTAAATAAGTCCCTTATTACAGTTGCAGAAGAGGAATATATTTCAGTACCATCGGTAAAACTGCGACTGTGGGGCAAAAACAAGAAAGAGAACATGAGTACCATTGTGTATGTGCCATACCTTTCCTTGATTGAAGTGCTTTAAAATAAAGCCAACGCGTCCGGTGTAAATAATACTTTTATTACAGTCGCGAAAGACGGAATATTTCTCAATATTACATACGACACCTATGTCGTACTTAAATTAAACGAGATATTGTTATACAGTAAATTTTATATGAAATTTAGGTATCTTGTCCACATTTCATTCTCAACATTGCGGCAACTAAAATCGACCATACGGAAAGTATACGCTATGGACTTCTACCTCTGCAAACTCTTCAAAATTTCGTGCAATGGTTTACTACATTTAATGCTGCATAACAATTACGTTGAACATCGAAACAAAATTAAGTCATTTGTGGGGGGAAGGTATCAGTCAGGAAGACGTGTAAAAATAAAATTTTTGGGCCAAATAGTTTTTGTGAAATCGAATGATAAGTGTGTCAAAGCAGTGGGAACACCATGTGTCTGCACAGGCGAGCAGTGGTGTGGTGGCAAAATCGCGCACAGCGCGGAATGCGGGAAGCACGTGTCTGCAGCAGCGAAAGGGTTAATGAAGAGACAAAGCACTAGAAATTTCAAAAAATTGCATTCAAACGAATATAATTCGTGAAGTAAGGCACTGCAGTCGAGATGTGGCAACGTCGTTCTCTGTTCATTGGCTGACTGTTTTTTGTGACGTCGGATGTGCAGAACGAACCTAAACTCGGCCGCCAACATAAATGACGCGCACTTTTTTTTTTCTTTATTGTGATTTCATGCCCCTGCCCCATATGGGCAGGGGAGGGCTGTCAGCAGCACAATCCGCCGCTCTTCAGCCGAGTGACATGACAACTAAAACAAGAATAAAATAATACATACATAAGGAGGTAAAAAAGGGGAACATAAAACAGAGTAAGGGGAGAAAATGGAGGTAAAAATACACTGACATGTAGACGTTCATTGGGGACAGTTAAAAAAGTCACCAGAAAGTTAAAAAACACAGTTGGCGATTCTTAAAACACAGAGAAGACACTGGATGCGCATGCACAGGTTAAAAGTTGGCCACAGTATTAAAAACACTCCGAAACAACACACTTAAAACCCACTTGGAGCACACACGACGAAGAATAAAGCTACCAGGCGGGACCTGCCGAGGGAAAGGTCAGAGAGGATGGAAAAGGAGGGGAGAGCATGGGGCAGCTGGGGAAGCGGCGGGATGAAGAGAGGAGGGGCAACCGTGGGTTCACGAAGAGGCAGGAGACACATGGGGTGGGAGAGGAAAAGGGAAGACAGGGCAGGAGGGAGCGCAGAGACACTGAAAGAAGGCACAAGAGATGGACGGGGAGTAGGAGGGGAAATCCGCTCAGAAGGAGGGAGGGGGAGGAGAGGGAGCCCTGAGGAGGAGGCAGGAAGAGGGGGTTAGAGTTGGTAGGAAGGGTAGATGTCAGGGCGAAGCTCATCATCCGGGAGTGGTAGACGGTGGAAGTTGTGTTGGGAAAGGAGATGGAGGATGTGGAGGTGGAGAGAGGGAGGGACACAACGGTAAAGGCGCGGCAACTGGTTGGGAGTGGAGAGGAAGGGAGACACCAGGGGGTGAGGGGGATCAAGGCGGCGGACAGTATATAGTGTGCGGATGTGTTCAAGGAAAAGGAGAAGGTGGGGGAAGGGGATGAGGTCATAGAGGATGCGCGTGGGGGACGGAAGGCGGATGCGGAAGGCGAGGCGGAGTGCATGGCGTTCGAGGATTTGGAGGGCTTTATAGAACCGGGGAGGGGCGGAAATCCAAGCGATGCTGGCATAACAAAGGATGGGGCGGATCATGGATTTGTAGGTGTGAAGGATGGTGGAAGGATGCAGACCCCACGTCCGGCCGGACAGGAGTTTCAGGAGGCGGAGGCGGTTGTGAGCTTTGTTTTGGATGGTAAGGAGATGGGGAGTCCAGGTGAGGTGGCGGTCGAGTGTGAGGCCAAGGTTTTTGAGGGTAGGAGTGAGGTGGATAGGACGGCCGTAAATGGTGAGGTAGAAATCATGGAGGCAGAAGGAGCGGGTGGTGCGGCCTATGATGATCGTCTCGGTCTTGGAGGGATTAACACGGAGGAACCACTGGTTGCACCAATGACGCGCACTTTAGTGTGGATACTTATATACTATGGAGGAGTGCTGTCATTGGATGTGAGGGTGAGGTGGGAGGGTATTGGTCTTTGCATTGCGTGTTGTTATTGGCAGAAATAGGCGTTTTCCATTGGAGTTTCCTTTACTTCTTGTCATTGGTGGCAATCGGCGAATAGGAGACTTAGAGGCGACTACAGCGCAGCGTTGTTTACTAGTTGCCTAGTATCGAGTAGGCCGCGTCAACGCTCTGTGTACCTCCACCGCTGTGGCCTACCGCGCCTGTTGCTTTGCGCGAGCTGTCCTTCCGCAAAGCCGTCACAGCTAGCAGCCAAGACGCTGGAAGTCGGTACCCGTCTTCTCTCTTCGTATTGTCGGGTCGCTTGGCTATTTCTATAGCGTCTCTAATCTTCCTCCAAACAATGGCCCAAAGCTTGCAGGTAATTGATACATGGAACTAAAAGCACTTGGGGACAATAGCTTTTTCATAAGTTTCTGATCAGGTAACTAGTGGATTAGTCAGATGCTACGTGGAAGCTATGTGCAAGCTGACGTAATTAATAGACTGGTGGACAGCGAGTTTTCTTGGACTATGCAAAATACCAGGTACTTTTAAAGCATTCACAATGGAAGATTTTTCGAGGGCATAGTTTATGGCGTTTAAATTGCGAACTTGTTAAGGATGCAGGGATGGAAGAACATTTACAAAGAGTCTGGGTTAAGACCTTGACAGAGACCAGAATCAATACCGGTGTAGAGTGGCGGACTAAACTAGCCAAACCAAGATTAGTACAGTTTTTTTTAAAGCACAGGCGAGAGAAACTGCCGAGTGAGCAGGGAGGACAAAAGAATTTTACTATACAGGACAAAGACAAATTTAAAGTAGGCCAGAACTTACATTGCTGCAAATTTCATCAATAATCCGGTTTACGGCCAACGTAATTAACATAAATGACTAGTCTATTCAGGTTTTCAAGCATTCTGCCTACGTATTTCGTATTGTACAACAATTTAGGAGAGCGCAAGATCAGCTTATCACAACATGAAAGGGCGAAGGGAACATGAACTACACTATTTACACACAAATAGGTCGGGCCACGTTTCAACGCTTTCAAAAATGGACACATCAGATGTTCTAGGCAGCAAGGTAGCGGAGTGGCACGCAGCGAGTGCAGAAAGTACGCTGGTGTGCAAAACTTAATCACGAAAGTAGTTTTCACGTGTGTCATTGCCAAGTCACATAGCTCGACGAAATTTGGACTATACATAGAAAGAGCTGGTACGGTATAGTACGTAAGGTAACTGAAAGAATTGCGCAATGAGACGAACGGAACTGACAGTTTTATTCAAAGGTAGTAACCACACTGAAATCATCGCGATTTTTCATAGACCCCTTTATATTATAAAACATAGAACATAGTTCTCAATAGAGTGGTTGATCAACGATGACAATGTATGGTCTGTCACGTGTTCCCACGTTGGCCAAAAGTTTGGTAAGGACTTCTTGTGGTAGGGCGCTCTATTCCTCCACCAGCGGTTGACAACTGGTGGAAGTCGTTGGTGTATGTGGACGTGTTGCAATAGGTCTCCCCAACGCATCCCACACATGCTCCATGGGATTTAAGTCGGAAAAGCGGGCAGGCGGGTCCATTCGCCGAATAGTCTCTTTCCAGGCCCTGCGCTGTTTGATGCGGTCACGTACTAATCTTCCTCCTCAAACTAAACGGCTGTTTGGCCAGTAGTCGGGCCTCTCGAAATTCTATCTTCATCCTGCACTGTTAATGATGTTCTGCCACCACTGATTTGTTGTATTGTTTGAGGTGGATATATCTTTCGTGCTCAGTTAACCTTGTGCTTATTTGACGCCCAGTCTCACCTACGTACACTAGTCCATATTCTCACCCGAGTTCCTACACTCTAGTGGCATGAAACTTGTCAATTGTATCTTTCGTCGTACCCAGAATGTCTTATTTTGTTGTTGCTACGAAAAATTGGCTTAATACCTGCCCGACGGAGAATTTTATCCAGACGTTGAGTAATCCCTTGTACATATGGTAGCACGGCGGTGTTCTGTGCTTCGTCCTGCATTTCCCTGTTGCACTCCTCCTTCGGAGCAATGGTTTTGCTTATCGTCCTCATGCCGCAGCCTATAGCTCCAAAAATGGACCTGAGGTTCCGTACTTCAGCTTGCAGGTTGTGTTCGTCGCTGATCCTGTAGGCTCTCTTAGTTAAAGTTTGCAGGGCCGAATTCTTTTGAGTAGGATGGCGGTGGGAGGCTGCATGAATGCTCACGGCATTGTTTCACGTGCAAGGGAAGCTTTGCGAGCCACAGGCACTGCCGCCCGAAGCAGAGTGGGTGGCTGACCAGGATCAGTGAACAGCAGCAGATGAATGCTGCATTGCGCAAGAGGCAAGAAGCTTGGGTCAAATGGCTCTAAGCACTATGGGACTTAACATCTGAGGTCATCAGTCTCCTAGACTTAGAAACACTTAAACCTAACTAACCTAAGATCATCACACACATCCATGCCCGAGGCAGGATTCGAACCTGCGACCGTAGCAGCAGCGTGGTTCCGGACTGAAGCGTCTATAACAGCTCAGCCACAACGGCCGGCAGGCAAGAAGCGACCTACGCCAAACGGCGAGTGTGATTGCAACCATATTAACGTTACTGCAAGGCAAGGAAATTCGCACTCCACAGTGGTCTCTTTGCCCGACGATCAATACGTTGTGTTTTGTTGACACCCGCACATTCCCAGTACCGCTCGTGAAGGGGCCAAGAGCATAGGGGCTGGACCAACGAGGAGTAGCGTCGCGTGCTCTTCTCGGACTAGGGCACATTCAGTCTGAGTAGTAATTCTGGACGTAACCTCACATGGTGAGAGAAGGGAACAAGTGATGCACCCAGTAACATTGCCGAACATGATCTTTTTGGTGGTCCAGGTGTTACGGTGTGGGAAGGCATAATATACACTCCTGGAAATTGAAATAAGAACACCGTGAATTCATTGTCCCAGGAAGGGGAAACTTTATTGACACATTCCTGGGGTCAGATACATCACATGATCACACTGACAGAACCACAGGCACATAGACACAGGCAACAGAGCATGCACAATGTCGGCACTAGTACAGTGTATATCCACCTTTCGCAGCAATACAGGCTGCTATTCTCCCATGGAGACGATCGTAGAGATGCTGGATGTAGTCCTGTGGAACGGCTTGCCATGCCATTTCCACCTGGCGCCTCAGTTGGACCAGCGTTCGTGCTGGACGTGCAGACCGCGTGAGACGACGCTTCACCCAGTCCCAAACATGCTCAATGGGGGACAGATCCGGAGATCTTGCTGGCCAGGGTAGTTGACTTACACCTTCTAGAGCACGTTGGGTGGCACAGGATACATGCGGACGTGCATTGTCCTGTTGGAACAGCAAGTTCCCTTGCCGGTCTAGGAATGGTAGAACGATGGGTTCGATGACGGTTTGGATGTACCGTGCACTATTCAGTGTCCCCTCGACGATCATCAGTGGTGTACGGCCAGTGTAGGAGATCGCTCCCCACACCATGATGCCGGGTGTTGGCCCTGTGTGCCTCGGTCGTATGCAGTCCTGATTGTGGCGCTCACCTGCACGGCGCCAAACACGCATACGACCATCATTGGCACCAAGGCAGAAGCGACTCTCATCGCTGAAGACGACACGTCTCCATTCGTCCCTCCATTCACGCCTGTCGCGACACCACTGGAGGCGGGCTGCACGATGTAGGGGCATGAGCGGAAGACGGCCTAACGGTGTGCGGGACCGTAGCCCAGCTTCATGGAGACGGTTGCGAATGGTCCTCGCCGATACCCCAGGAGCAACAGTGTCCCTAATTTGCTCGGAAGTGGCGGTGCGGTCCCCTACGGCACTGCGTAGGATCCTACGGTCTTGGCGTGCATCCGTGCGTCGCTGCGGTCCGGTCCCAGGTCGACGGGCACGTGCACCTTCCGCCGACCACTGGCGACAACATCGATGTACTGTGGAGACCTCACGCCTCACGTGTTGAGCAATTCGGCGGTACGTCCACCCGGCCTCCCGCATGCCCACTATACGCCCTCGCTCAAAGTCCGTCAACTGCACATACGGTTCACGTCCACGCTGTCGCGGCATGCTACCAGTGTTAAAGACTGCGATGGAGCTCCGTATGCCACAGCAAGCTGGCTGACACTGACGGCGGCGGTGCACAAATGCTGCGCAGCTAGCGCCATTCGACGGCCAAAACCGCGGTTCCTGGTGTGTCCGCTGTGCCGTGCGTGTGATCATTGCTTGTACAGCCCTCTCGCAGTGTCCGGAGCAAGTATGGTGGGTCTGACACACCGGTGTCAATGTGTTCTTTTTTCCATTTCCAGGAGTGTAGCATGGGCGTACTGACATCCAAATCTTTGAATGCTGTACACTCGCCGGTCTACATCTACATCCACATATATACCCCGCTAGCCAGCAAGCGGTGTGTGGCGGAGGGCACAATTAGCGCCAAAGCCATGTTTCCCCCTATCTGGTCGATTCGCGGATAGCGCGAGGGGAAAACGACTGTCTGAACGCCTCAGTACGAGCTCTAATTTCTCTTATCTTTGAATGGTGATCATTGCGCGATGTGAAAGTTGGTGGTTATAATATATGCTCTACATCCTCGGCGAAGATCGGATTTCAGAATTTAGTGAGCAGCCCCTTCCGTTTAGCGCGCCGTCTATCTGCAAGTGTGTCCCACTTCAAACTTTCTATGAGATTTGTAACGCTCTCACGATGGCTAAATGTACCACTCACAAATCTTGCCGCTCTTCGTTGAACCTTCTCAATCTTTTGAATCAGATCCAAATGGTAAGTGTCCCATACAGACGAACAGTACTCTAAGACTGGACGAAGTAACGTATTGTAAGCAATTTCCTTTGTTGAAGGACTGCATCGCTTCAGGATTCTACCAATAAACCACAGTCTAAGAGTTCGCCTTGCCCGTTACTTGTGTAATCTGATCATTCCATTTGAAATCATTTCGAATAATCACACCCAGATACTTGACGGATGTTACCGCTCCCAAAAACTGGACATTTATTTTGTACTCGTACATTAATGGGAATTTTCGCCTTGTTGCACCCAGTACGTTACACTTACTAATATTGAGAGATAACTGCCAGTCATTACACCACGCATTTATTTTCTGCAAATCCTGATTGATTTGTTCACAACTTTGGTGTGATACTACTTTCCTGTAGACTACAGCATCATCGGCAACCAGTCTAATGCCGCTGTCAGCACCATCAACCAGATCGCTTATGTAAATCGTATTATGATCTCTGCTCCTTCCACCTGCCGGAGTGGCCGAGCGGTTCTAGGCACTACAGTCTAGAACCGCGCGACCGCTACGGTCGCAGGTTCGAATCCTGCCACGGGCATGGATGTGTGTGATGTCCTTAGGTTAGTTAGGTTTAAGTAGTTCTAAGTTCTAGGGGACTGATGACCTTAGAAGTTAAGTCCCATAGTGCTCAGAGCCAGCCAGGGTTATTATGCGGTTCGGCCCACAGTGGACCCCTCCTCCGGAAACGTATCATCCCAGACGAGTGTAACTCCAAATGTTTGTGTGGTAGAGTATTTACTGTGTACGCTTACGTGGAGACAGTGTTTGCGCAGCAATCGCCGACATAATGTAACTGAGGCGGAAAAAGGGGAACCAGCCCGCATTCGCCGAGGCAGATGGAAAATCCAGAGGCTGGCCGGCACACCGGACATCGACACTAATCCGCCGGGCGGATTCGTGCCGGGGACCGGCACGCCTTCCAGCTCGGGAAGCAGAGCGTTAGACCGCACGGCTAGCTACGCGGGCTCCAGCTATTTGGTACACTTCATGCCAGTGTGACGTTTGTTACATGTCGCCTCCTAGGTGCTGTAATTTTAACTGCCACCAATATATGTAGGGTACCAAACCATAGCCTAATTTATGCCTACACACGATTTAAATTCATGTTCTTCTGGAGGTGATTCCTATTTCCTAACAGTGCGCGGCTTTCTTATCATTATGCGACAGCGTCTACAACCACTTTCGAAATCATTGTCGCCTGAGCGTGCGGAGGGGTCAATAAAAAAAAGCTGTTCCTATTAGCAGTATGTGTGGATGGTTACACAGCTGAGACTAAGACACATCAGAGGTCGATTTCACTGCTTATTTTGATGAAGTCTATGTGCTTCGTGACAGGTTCATTATGTATACATCACTTTGCTTGTTCAGGCAGAGTGCAGTTCCGCGACGCTCTGGTTGTTGCTTCAGCTGCTCAAACTTAAGCTTGGAAATAACAATGCGTCTCAGACTTGTACTTAGCAGTGCATGGCGACAAAAGACAAACTTTTATCGGACAGCTGGCACGATTCCTGATTGTATCGCTATGCACGCAACAGGGACTCTTCCTCTGATGGGCAAAGTTCAATTCCTGCAATTCACTGACAGGCAAAACATAATCTACCCGAGATTTTCACACATCCAAGAGAATACTTCAGCTGCCTACGTACTAGGTCAGCTGGTCACATGCATTCAGACTATTAAATGCCTGCACTATGAAATCTGAATTCTGAAGGTAAGAGAGACCAAGACGTTCCATGGCTACACGCAATTAGACACTTTCGTCCAAAGTAACGCATCATTTGAAATGGCGTTCATTTGTACACATGTATACGCAGAAACAAGGTAACAGTGTTGTGCTCCCCTATCAGAAAGTCGAATCTTGTCAAAATGACGCGTCAAACTAGTTATCACAGCAAAGTACCATCCCATCAAATATTTTTTACTTGTCAGAAAATTCTATATGACATGGTGTGTTCTAAAAAAAAACGAATTGAAAGGAAAATATCTAAATACTTCCATAATGTTAATTTAGTCCACATACCATCTTTACTAAAATAAAGAAAACTTCATATGTTTTTGTTGTGGTCTTCAGCATGAAGACTGGTTTAATGCAGCTCTTCATGCTACTCTATCCTGTGCGAGCCTCTTGATCTCCGAATAACTACTGCAACCTAAATCCTTCTGAATCTGCTTACTGTGCTCCTCTCTTGGTTTCCCTCTACAGTGTTTCCCCCTACTTATACCTCCCGACGAGATCACGAATGTAAAATTAGAGAGATTCGAGCGCGCACGGAGGCTTTCCGGCAGTCGTTCTTCCCGCGAACCATACGCGACAGGAACAGGAAAGGGAGGTAATGACAGTGGCACGTAAAGTGCCCTCCGCCACACACCGTTGGGTGGCTTGCGGAGTATAAATGTAGATGTAGATTTAGAAGTAGTTACGGATCTGCCCATGTAATCTTCAGCATTTTTCTGTGCTATTACATTTCAAAAGCTTCTATTCTCTTCTTGTCTAAACTGTTTATCGTTCGTGTTTCACTTCCATTTATGGCTACACTCCAAACAAATACCTTCAGAAAAGACTTCCTAACACTTAAATCTATATTCGATGTTAACAAATTTCTCTTTTTCAGAAACGCTTTCCTTACCATTCCCAGTCTATATTTTATATCTTCTCTACTTCAACCATCATCAGCTATTTTTCTGCCCAAATAGCAAAACTCATCTACTACTTTAACGGTATACGGAACGCCCTAAGCTTACAATGTTAAATTGAGCTAAAAGTTAGGAACATTTCCTCGTTTATTATTTGGACGATACTCTTGATTTTTTCACAGACCGCAGAGATATGTTCTGTTTTTATGCAGAATTATTAATTTTGAAAAAAATAATGTATAGTTTTTCAGATATTTTATTTTTTGTAAATGTTAAAAAAAGTTGTACATTTTAACAAGTATTTTAAAATTTACATCCATTAATACAAAATAATTCCACATATCTTTTAATTTAGATATAGTAGAAGGTCTTAAGGAACAACTACAGAAAATTTCATCTTTCTACTATAAATAGGCCCTGAGAAAATGTACCTTATACAAAAAAAAAAACTAAAGTTACGTGAAATTAGCTTCAAAGTTTTTACTTCAGTACAAGCCTGCTCCATAGCTTGTATCATCAGAATCGTCCAACAGCTTCCTCTTGATGGCTCTGCTATGCTGTCTAGCCATCTTTGAATATACTTTTATGGCATTATATGAAGACCTGAGCCGTTCCTTGTCCAAACAAAGCATAGCTGCAGCAGTTCGTAGTCCTACACAGAGCCCCAACTTCTGCAGAACTTTGCACTTTGTTATATTGCCCTGATTGAATGATGAAACAGCATCATAAACGCCAAAGTGAAGTGTGTTTATACCCACAAACACAGTTTTAGGTAGTCTATTCCATATCACATGGTTCACACACTCATTTGGATTTTGAGTCCGGCCATGAAGACATTTCTTTAGTGGACTAATATCTGCGAGGTCTCGGAATATTGGTTTTATTTCATCCATTATGGCAGGTGGCAGGTGATGAGGGTGATTGTATTGTTTCTTAGTTACCTTGCCTCTGTTGTACTTGCACCAACTATTGTCTCCTTTTGGACATAGCCCATGTTGGGGATTCTCATTGTTTGAAGCTGTATGAAAAAACAGAGCCCAGACTGCTCTTCTCATTAATTCTGCATCTGCTGTATTCTGTCTTATTGCTAGACCATAGCACTTCTGAATATGATCTATTATAGCATCTGTCAGTCTATTTTTCCCATCTAAAGTTTTTCCATCGCTCAATTTCTTGCCTTTCATGCCTTGAGCCGTCGAAGTCTTGATCCCATCCTTTTCTGAACATGGCCAACACATTCCTGTTTGGAAATTTTCACATCGTTACCATAGGGTCTCAGTTCCTCAATTTCTTTGAAAGCCTTTGAGTCACCATCTCCAAGATAATTTATGTATCTAACGTTGTACCATTTTACTGAGCGTTGATAAATACTTCTTACACCAGCAACTTCCATACCACCACTTGACCCATAGTAATTTGCCATGCACTCCTCTTCATGTTTATTTTTCATTTTCTCGTTGCATCTGCAATGCTTGGAAAGTATTGCCACATCAACTACTTACCAGTGTCCACACTTGTAGCTGTTACTACACCATTCAGGGATGTGTGGCCTCTCTTCTGCCAGCTTCCATCAAAAGCTATGGACAAGTCTCTGCTATTATTATTTTCAACAAGTGCTTCCTCAACAGCATCTTTCATGTTTTCCTATGCCACATCTTCTACAGCAGAGGCTATTGCAATTATGTGTTTGTTAAATTTTGAAGGTGGAGGAGGGAGGTTCATCACACCACACAACATGGCACCTGCACCCTGCCCTTTCCTATACACCATAATCCATAAACCAGTCTAATGTTTATATCGTATAGTTTACCTGTATCTTCAGTAACATGTGAGGAATTGAAGAAAATAACACTGTGTTTGAAATAACTGCACATCAACTCTAATTCACAAGCAAGTCCTACATGTAAGTTTGTTTTCAGTGAAACACCACATTTTCCACATTGTTTGCAGCACACATTGTTCTCCAAAACGTCTGATAATAAAGAGACGTTAATTACCTCATATTTTGCAGTCCCAGCATTTAGTTTCTTGTATTCTTCTTCAATTCCAGCTAGTTTTCTTCTTGAAGCACTTTCCGGTGTAGTGGCAGCAGCATCACTCAATGTATCACTACCAGTGTTGAGGTTAGTCGCTACTGGGACATCAGATACTGATGAAGATGAATCAGACGAATTTTTAGTACACTTTACTTTCTTGCGCCAATGTACACGCTTTCTAAAAACCTTCAGACTAGGTCTTGGCATGTTGAAAGAAAGAAAACTCAATGACTACTCCACATACGACTTTCACAACAATGACATGGATGTACTCACAAAGGAAACAACACAAATGGTGCAGAACCTACTGTCAACTGTCTAGCAGTGTAGCCAACAGAAAAGCTAACTCTCTTGTGCTCAATTATATCTCTGGCAAGGCTGTCTATATCAGGTATATTTCGCGTCTCATATACAAGGTGCGGAACATCGTGTGTCGAAATTATTTTAAAAAACTATTTAAAATAGTTCTATTCACGTCATCCAAATATTTTATACATGGTATTAAACGGGAGAGTCTAAATTTTCCGAAAATGCATTTACCCAAAAATCGATTTTTTCATCGAAAAACTCATTCCGTATACCCTTAAATATTTCGTTCCTAATCTAACTCTGTCAACATCACCTGAATTAATTCGACTACATTTCATTGTCCTTGTTTTGCTTTTATTGATGTCCATCTTATATCCTCCTTTCAAGACACTGTCCATTGCTTTCAAGTGCTCTTCCGAGTCGTTTGCTGTCTCTGACAGAGTTACAGTGCCATCAGAAAAACTCGAATTTTTTATTTATTCTTTCTGAACCTTAATTTCTACTCCAAATTTTTCTTTGATTTACTTTACTGCTTGCTCAATGCACATATCGAATAACATCAGGTATAGGCTACAACGCTGGCTCACTCCCTTCTCAACCAGTGCTTCCCTTCCATGCCACTCGACTCCTATAACGGAAGACTGGTTTCTGTATAAGTTGTGTAAATAGCCTTTCGCTCCTGTACCTTATCCCTGCTACCTTCAGAATTTCAAAGAGAATACTCCAGTCAACATTGTCAAAAGCTTTCTCAAGTATACAAATGTTGTAAACGTAGGTTTGCCTTTCCTTAACCCACCTTCTAAAATTAGACATAGCGTCAGTATTGCTTCGCGTGTTCCTCCATTTCTCCGAAATCCAAACTGATATTCCCCGAGGTCGACTTCTTCCAGTTTTTTCCATTCTTCTGTAAAGAGTTCGTACTATTATTTTGCAACAATGACGTATTACTCTGACAGTTCGGTAATTTTCGCTCGTGTCAGCAACTGGTTTCATTGGAATTGGAATTCTTTCGTTATTCTTGCACACCAGATGGAAGAATTTTGTCATGGCTGGCTCTCCCAAGGCTTTCAGTATTTCTGACGAAATGTCGACTGCCCCAGTGGCCTTGTTCGACTTAGCTCTTTCAGTATTCTGTCAAATTCTTCTCGCAGTATCATATGTCGCATCTCATTCAAATTACATTGATCAGCCAGAATATTATGACCACCTACCTAATAGCCGGTATGTCCACCTTTGGCACTTAAAACAGCGACGACGCGTCTTGGCAGGTTTGGTGCCACATATCCACACACAAGTCACCTAATTCCAGTAAATTCCAGGGGTGGGGGTGGGGGGGGGGGATGGGGATGGTGAGCTCTGACCCCACGTTCAAACATATCTCAGATGTGTACCATCAGGTTCAGATCTGGCGAGCTGGGAACCACGAAATCAATTGTAACTCGCCTCTGTGTTCTTCGAACCACTCCACCACACTCCTTGCCTTGTGACATGGCGCATTATCTTGTTGAAAAATACCACTGCCGTCGGGAAACATGATCGTCATGAAAGGGTGTACATGGTCTGCAGCCAGCGTACAATACCCTTTGGCCGTCATGGTGCCGTGCACGAGCTCCACTGGACCCGTGCATGACCACGTGAAGATTCTCCACAGCATAACGAAGCCACCGACAGCTTGTCACCGTTTCGCAGTGAAGGTGTCAGGGAGCTGTTCCCTGGAAAATGACGGATTCGCTCCTTGATGAAGAAGGAATCGCGAGTCTTCAGACCATGCAACGCTCTGTCACTTCGCCAACGACCTGTGCCGATGGTCACATGCCCATTTCAGTCGCAGTTGCCAATGTCGTTTTGTTAACATTCGCACATATATGGGTCGTCGGCTGGAGAGGCCCATCGTTAGGAGTGTTCGGTGCACTGTGTGTTCAGACACACTTGTAGTCTGTCCATCATTAAAGTCTGATGTTAGTTCCGCCACTGTTCGTCGCCTGTCCTGTTTTGGTTCAAATGGCTCTGAGCACTATGGGACTTAACTTCTGAGGTCATCAGTCCCCTAGAACTTAGAACTACTTAAACCTAACTAACCTAAGGACATCACACACATCCATGCCCGAGGCAGGATTCGAACCTGCGACCGTAGCGATCGCGCGGTTCCAGACCGAAGCGCCTAGAACCGCTCGGCCACTCCGGCCGGCTGTCCTGTTTTACCATTCTGCTAAGCCTACGGCGTACGACATCTATAATGAGGGGTGGCTACCCAACCCCACGACATCTGGACGTGGTTTCACCTTGGTTTCGCCACCTGTTGAAGATACTCATCACAGCACTCCTTGAACACCCGACAAATCATGCAGGTTCCGAAATGCTCTTGCGGAGCCCCCGGGCCATCACAATCTGCCTTCGGTCAACTCAGATAGATCACGCTCCTTCCCCATTCTACACACGGACAGAACACTCACTGATACTACATGCATTGTGAATGTTTGTGACTAGCAGTTATTCCTCGCCAGGTGACTCTGCTATCGCCGGCCGCTGTGGCCGAGAGGTTCTAGGGGCTTCAGTCCGGAACCACGCTGCTGCTACGGTCGCAGGTTCGAATCCTGCATCGGGCATGGATGTGTGTGGTATCCTTAGGTTAGTTCTATCAACGGAACCTCCCCATCGCACCCCCCTCAGATTTAGTTATAAGCTGGCACAGTGGATAGGCCTTGAAAAACTGAACACAGATCAATTGAGAAAACAGGAAGAAGTTGTGTGGAACTGTGAAAAAAATAAGCAAAATATACAAACTGAGTAATGCATGGGCAAGACAGGCAACATCAAGGATAACTACAGCTCAGGAGCGCCGTGGTCCCGTGGTTAGCGTTAGCACTTGCGCAATGAGGGGTCCTTGGTTCAGGTCTTCCCTCGCGTGAAAATTTTAATTTCTTTATTTTCGCACCTGCGGAACGAGAGGTCCTTGGTTCAAGTATTCCCTCGAGTGAAAATTTTAATTTCTTTATTTTCACTAAGTTATGATCTGTCCGTTCGTTCATTGACGTCTCAGTTCACTGTAAGAGGTTTAGTGTCTGTGTTTTGCGACCGCACCGCAAAACCGTGCGATTAGTAGACGAAAGGACGTGCCTCTCCAATGGGAACCGAAAACATTTGATCGCAAGGTCATAGGTCAACCGATTCCTCCACAGGAAAACACGTCTGATATATTCTATATGACACTGGTGACGGCATGTGCTTCACATGACAGGAATATGTTGTCGACCCACCTAAATTGTACACTTGGCGAATGGGTAAAAAGATTCTTCTACCTTGCCCGATTTAGGTTTTCTTGTGGATGTGATAATCACTCCCAAAAAAGTGATGAAAACATAAGAGTTTGTCACATAAACTACAACAAATGAATGCAACAGTTTCACAGTCGCACAGTTTTCCCTGTGCTCTGTCAATACATATGTTTTTAACGTTTTCAAATTTTTCCGTGTGTAGACCGTCAAATCCTGCATATGTCCAAGCAAATCTGAACATGTCCTGGAATTTTGGAGAGCGAAGTTGATTATGTGTGAGTGCCTAAACTTTGATAATTGTCTGAAAACAAAAAATTAAACGTTTCACTCCAGAGTAGGCTTGAAGCAAGGACCTCTCGTTACGCAGCTGCTCACGCTAACCACGGGACCACGGCGCTCCTGATCTCACATTATCCTTGATGTTGCCTATCCTGCGCATGTACTACTCAGTTTGTATATTTTGCTTACTTTCTTTCATAGTTCCACACAACTTCTTCCTGTTTTCTCGATTGATCTGTGTTCAGTTTTTCAAGGCCTATCCACTGTGCCAACTTATAACTAAATCTGAGGGGGGTGCGATGGGGAGGTTCCCTTGTAAGTCTAGTGGACTGACGACCTCAGATGTTAAGTCCCGTAGTGCTTAGAGTCATTTGAACCATTTGACTCTGCTATCGCCTGGACGGGTTTATACCGATAGTAGGTAGCTCGTCATAATGTTCTGTCTGAAACTAATAAATGACGATTATTCCAGGCGTTTAATACTAGGCGCCGAACGTGACAGCATCGAATTAAACGAGCTGTAAAATGTAATCCTGAAGACTGGCGTTTCAGTCAGCCTCTGCACGAATCCTAATTTAATTGGCAAAGAGATACGAGTGAATCTCCGATCGACGAAATCTCAGATATTTTTAATAGTAACAAGTTACGTGGGTGAGTAGCTCATGTTAGAAACCGCATATGCAATACAGATGTTTCGAGAATTCCTCACAACATGAAGACTATGATTGTTGTGTTGGAATACAGCTTGTGGAATACGCTATAGACAGATATCATTTCCGACTCTACAAGTTCCCTGACGTATTCAGTGTTGACAGTACCCGAAAACTTGGAACACCCATAATAAATCATGACAATCAGTGGTGCCCCAGATCTTCACGCCATGCTTTCGTTTGGTACTTCTACCTGGGAGATGCCGATCATTTTTATAACATTTTACACTTGTGTAGCTGTGTACCAAACTAAAATGAGACATGACTAAAAAGACGGAAAAGAGGATTACAGTATAATGATTCAGATCCCAGCATTCGCCTCAAGTGATTTAGCCCTACTGTGTGACACACAAAGATATATCGTATGGCAGCGTTGTGGTGCAAGTCGAGACGAACAATGTTCTACTGGACACTTGCGGTCTATCAAGCCGAGAAATAACCTCAATTGGTCTACAAAAGCCAACTTAAAGCTACAGTGCAATTGTGCGGCGCTAGATTTGCAATATCCTCTCCCTCACTTACGCCACCGGCTCAGTCGGCTGTTTCGTTAACACTCTTAATTTAAATTTTCCCATGAGGGTAATGAAAGAAAAACAGGCTTTTGTAAGCGTTATGCGAAAACTAGTTATGCTTACAATTCGATAGGAACTTAACCCTCACAAGCACATTAGTTTCGCAGTAAGAAGACCAGACAAACAAAACGATTTTATTGTTACTTTATGCTGTTAAAATTCACAATTTTTTAGGCAAAATTTACACAAACGTCGATTTTATATTTTGTAAGTGCAATAAAAAGAAATTTTTAATATTAAAGGACGATTTTAGCCAAAATTTGCACATGTGCTGCTACTTGGGTGGCTTTTGTAGGCCTATTAGAGGCTGTTTCCGAGCTTGATAGACGACAAATGTTCTACAGCAATATGTTAATTCGATTTCACCTACACCACAGTGGTACATTCTAAATATTTATCGTTTACACTCTGTATAAATACCATAACTCGACTGTGTGTATCCCACTGGTGACAGTAAACATTTGTGGTCTCTCGCGCGACGTTGGCCGTTGGCAATGTGTGTCGCGCAACATTGTACATCGCTCTGCTGGCCTTTCAGTGGTCTCTGCTCAGGTCATGTGCGGCCTGCTGCTCTGAAATAAGTAATTTACAAGCCAGGTCCTCTAATATCGCACTTGCTTATTCCGTGGTGTTACAAAATGGTTCAGATGGCTCTAGGCACTACGGCACTTAACATCTGAGGTCATCAGCCCCTAGACTTAGAACTACTTAAACCTAACCAACCTAAGGACAACACACACATCCACGCCCGAGGCAGGATTCGAACGTGCTACCGTAGCAGCTGCGTGGTTCCCGACTGATGCTCCTAGAAGTGGTGATACAACTGTCACCATTAGTTGCTTATTTGCTTGTAATTCCCCTTGAAAATATAACTTGTGACAGTGGACTGTGCAATTTGTCAACACACCACAGCACACACCTCTTTCATGGATTCTTGTAGAAGCAGGTGCCAAACCTTCCAAATAAGAGGAGCAGTGAACTGCTATATTGATTTCTTAATGCCTGGCCCAGTCACCGAACACTCAGGATCGGTAGAGACTGGTTATTAACGTTAAAGAGTCTGCAAAAGAAATTCTACATGTATATGGCTACTTGCAAATCACACTTAAGTGGCTTGCAGAGGGTTCCTCGAACCATCTTCACGCTAATTCTCTATTATTCCACTCTCGAACAGCGCACGGTAAAAACGAACATCTGTATCGTTCTGTGCAAGCTCTGATTTCCCTTCTTTTATTATGATGTTCGTTTCTTCATATGTAGGTTGACATCAACAAAATATTTTCGCATTCGGAGGAGAAAGCTGCTGATCGAAATTTCGTGAGAAGATCCCGCAGCAACGAAAATCGTATTTGTTGTAATGATTTCCACCCCAAATCCTGTATCATGTGCGTGACACTCTCTTCCCTATTTCTCGATCAAACAAAACGTGCTGCCCTTCTTTGAAATTCCTCGATGTACTCATTAATCCTACCTGGTAAAGATCCCACAGCGAGCAGCTGCACTCCAAAACAGGACGGACAATCGTAGTGTAGGCAGTCACTTTAGTAGCAGTCTCTGTTCCATCTTGTAAGTGTTCTGCCAATAAAACGCAGTCTTTGGTTCGCCTTCCCCACAACATTTTTTATGTGTTCTTTCCAATTTAAGATGTTCGTAATTGTAATTCCTAGGTATTTAGTTGAATTTAAGGTCTTTGGATTTGATTGTTTATCGTGTAACCGAAGTTTAACGGATTTCTGTTAGCACTCCTGTGAGTGGCCTCACACTTTCATTACATAAGATGAGTTGCAAATTCTCGCACCGTGCCTATATCTTTTTTAAATCG
Source organism: Schistocerca piceifrons (assembly GCF_021461385.2). Taxonomy (NCBI): domain Eukaryota; kingdom Metazoa; phylum Arthropoda; class Insecta; order Orthoptera; family Acrididae; genus Schistocerca; species Schistocerca piceifrons. The sequence goes on from NC_060149.1 coordinate 221,088,517, forward strand.
TTTTGCAATTGGTTTTGATCTTCTGATGCCTTTACTAGACAATAATCAACAGCATCATCTGTAAACAATTAAAGACGGCTGCTCAGGTCCTCTCCTAAACCGTTTATATAGATAAGAAACAGCAGAGGACCCATATCACTACCTTGGGGAACACCAGATATCACCTCTGTTTTACTCGATGACATTCCGTCAGTTACTACGAACTGAAATCACGAATCCAGTTGCATAACAGAGCCGATATTCCATAGTCACGCAATTTGGTTACAAGATGATGATGATATGTCGTTTGTGGGGGGCTCAACTGCGCGGTTATCAGCGCCCGTACAAAGTTCCTATCTTCACACAGTCCATACTCGCCACTTTCATGAATGATGATGAAATGATGCGGACAACACAAACACCCAGTCCCCGAGTGGAGAAAATCCCTCGACCCGGTAGGGAATCGAACCCGGGACCCCGTGATCCAGAGGCAGCAATACTAGCCACTAGACGACAAGCTGCGGACTTGGTTACAAGACCTAATGAGGTATGTGGTCAAAATCCTTCTGACAATCATGAAATACGGAATCAATTTGAAATCCCTTGTCGATAGCACTCAACATTTCGTGTGAGTAAAGAGCTTGTTGTGGTTCACAAGAACGATGTTTTCCAAACACATGTTGATTATGTGTCGTTTTACCGTTCTCGCCGGCGGCTGTGGCTGAGCGATTCTAGGCGCTTCACTCCGGAACCACGCTGCTGCTACGACCGCAGGTTTGAATCCTGCCTCGGGCATGGATGTGTGTTCTCTTCGAGGCAGTTCATAATGGTCGAACACAATTTCTGTTCCAAATTCCTGCTGCATATCGATGTTAATGGTATTGGCGTGTAATTTTGTGGATTACTCCTATTGCCTTTCTTGAATATTGGTCTGGCCTGTGAAATTTTCCTGTCCTTCAGATACGGATCTTTCGCCAAGCCGCCGGTCGTATATGACTGTTAAGTATGGAGCTATTGCATCAGCATACTCTGAAAGGGACCTAATTCGATACAATCTGGACCGAAAGACTTGCTTTTATTTTTAAAAAAATTGTTCAAATGGCTCTGAGCACTATGGGACTTAACTTCTAAGGTCATCAGTCCCCTAGAACTTAGAACTACTTAAACCTAACTAACCTAAGGACATCACACACATCCATGCCCGAGGCAGGATTCGAACCTGCGACCGTAGCGGTCACGCGGTTCCAGACTGTAGCGCCTTTAACCGCTTGGCCACACCGGCCGGCCTTTTATTAAATGATTTAAGTTGCTTCACTACTCACTAACTTCTAAGTTACTCATGGTGGCAACTGTTCTTGATTCGAATTCTAGACTTCTTTGGTGAAGGAATTTCGAAATCTGTGTTTAGTAACTCTGCTTTAGCAGCTTTGTCATCGACAATATTTCCATTGCTATCGTTTAGAAAAGGCACTGATAGTGTCTTACTTTACATACGACCAGAATCTCTTTAGATTTTGTGTTAGCTTTCGAGACAAAGTTTCGTTGTGAACATTATTGTAGGTATTTTGTATTGAAGTCCGAGCTAAATTTCGAGCTCCTGTAAAAGATAGCCAATCTTGGGAAATTTGGGTTCGTCTAAATTTGGCATGCTTTTTCGTTGTTTCTGCAACAGTGTTCTGACCCATTTTGTGTACCAAGGGGGATCAGCTCCGTCTTTTGTTAATTTATCAACTGCTGCCGTTACTATTTCTCTGAGTTCAAGCCACATCTTGTCTATACTTATATTGTTAATTTTCTAAGGAGTGGAGACTGTCACTTAGGATGGCGTCAAGCGAATTTTTATCTGCAATTGTGAATAGGCATTTTTTCGTTTACTTTTGGTGGATTTGGGAGTTATGGTATTCATTCTCGCTACGACAGTCCTGTTTTCGGTAATCCCTATATTCGTTTTGATGTTCGTCATTAGCTCAGGATTATTTGTTGCTAATACAAACAGAAGCCGCGCGGGATTAGCCGAGCGGTCTAGGGCGCTGCAGTCATGGACTGCGCGGCTGGTCCAGGCGGAGGTTCGAGTCCTCCCTCGGGCATGGGTGTGTGTGTTCATCCTTAGGATAATTTAGGTTAAGTAGAGTGTAAGCTTAGGGACTGATGACCTTAGCAGTTAAGTCCCATCAGATTTCACACACATTTGAACTTTTGAACATACAGCCAGAAAATAGCAGTTGACGAATATTTAGTCAGAAACATGAGATAACTGGTGGAAACCTTGCAACGATTATTTCAAGCAACGTAATGTGCCCATCTCTTTGGTACAACCCTACTCGAACGACAAGCTACAGTTAACTAACCACATAAGCCCAGCAACTAGCTGACTCATCGACAGTAACAAATCAGTACACAAAGTAGGCTGGTTTTATTTTCCGACAGTAAAAACATTGGTGATAAATCTGTCTTAGTTTTTAGTGGGAATTCATCAAATGCAGCATCCGCTTTTACGAAGGTTTCTCATACTTAATTCTCCACGTAATATGATTGCAGCCTCAGTTATTTAATTCACGGCCCATCTCAAATCATCCAATCCCATTCTGCGCTCATTCTCTATGTTATCTTCTGTGGTTGAAGTTTCGAAAATCCTTGGAGAGAAATGTGACTACATCTGAGTCCATGGTCCATTGCTGAACTGTTGAAAATGTGAAGCAACTGTCACCTTGTAAACCTTCAAAAACTACGGATGAATATTCCTTGGCGGAAAACCAGTCAAATATAAAGAGTTTTATGACAACATCGTACTCCAGTTTAAGCGTTTCAATCAAGTACGTACAGAAAGACTACTTTTTTAAAAAAAAAACTGTATCGGATGAACCCGGACTCAACTGATGAAATGAGGTTTTTCGGTATTTTTGCGAGTATTTTGGTACAAAGGACCTAAGGTCTCCGGTGGCTGGCTACAAAGTAATAATGTAATTACGATTTGTTACTCACTTACCTTTGTTTCTCTGAAAATACCTTCACGACACTGAAAAAGTCTGTTATATAAATCGCCAAAAAATGTAGCACAAGATACAGAGTAATGCAACAACCAGCAGACGTGACTGTGGTGTAGCTGTCATCGCTGCGGGAACAGCTCAGAATAGCTTCGTTGTATTACTCTGCCATTCCATTCAGTGAATCCTTACACGAGATGCATATCGAGCAAAACTTTATCAGCAAACGTATCCACACCGCTGTGTATCACTTACGGCAAACATTGCTGGAAAGACAAAGCCGAGACGGAACCGAGATGTACTGATTGCAAGCTTCAAGACGAATAGTAAGTCCGCAGCTCGTGGTCGTGCGGTAGCGTTCTCGCTTCCCGCGCCCGGGTTCCCGGGTTCGATTCCCGGCGGGGTCAGGGATTTTCTCTGCCTCGTGATGACTGGGTGTTGTTTGATGTCCTTAGGTTAGTTAGGTTTAAGTAGTTCTAAGTTCTAGGGGACTGATGACCATAGATGTTAAGTCCCATAGTGCTCAGAGCCACGAATAGTAAAGTCGGTATTACGTTAATCAACGGCAAGTACCGTGAGTGAATGGAACTGGTTTGTTTCCAAACAAGACACAGAGCGCATGCCGTTGACACATGCGTTGATGTACAATCTTGATAGGTACGGTACTCATCCAAACTAATTAAGACATTCACGTCATGTTTGGCTTATGTGACCGACAAAGTTTTTATGCCATTCACTCTGTTTCAACTTGTGCATCTCTGGTGGCATGCACAACATCCAGTCTATATTCAAGCTCAATCCGTAACCGGCGCAACATACCGCATCAATTATTCGGTTCTTTAAATCATTGTTGTGGTTGACAGGCATTTTGTAGACTCTGTCCTTGATATACCCACATGGAATGAAGTCCATCGGTGTAATATCTAAACAGTGAAGGACGTCCACAGCGAAATGCGTACGTTGTGGTTTGTTGTCTGGTTTCAATCCATGCAACAGTTGCAGTCGGTATGGCTACACTTGTAAACGTTTCCGACAGACTCGGTGGAAGGCCGCCCTAGAGATTTGCATCTCCTGCGACGCCCTCCGAACAGACTTCTTCGGTGGACGTTATAAGACAACTGTATCCGTTTCGTGTCGGCATCACTATTCCAGGTCGTCCAGTATGATGTTTCACATCAGCGCTTCTCGTCTGCATAAAATCACCGTACCACCGGCGTAGTGGGCCGCAGTGGCCGAACAGTTCTAGGCGGTTCAGTCTGGAGCCGCGCGACCGCTACGGTCGCAGGTTCGAATCCTGTCTCGGGCATGGATGTGTGTGATGTCCCTAGGTTAGTTAGGTTTAAGTAGTTCTATGTTCTAGGGGACTGATGACCTCAGATGTTAAGTCCCATAGCGCTCAGAGCCATTTGAACCACCGGCGTATCGACGTCCGCGAGGGTGGTTGTTCTCTGTACCGTGTCTGGAAGTTCCCTTGAACCTGCGTTTTCGATTTGGTCTGAATAAACCATTCCACACACTGAGCCTATTCGCGAACCGTATTCATTATGCTTCACTCGCACTGGAACACATACATACAAAGCTTCGTGAGTTTGTCTGTCACACAAGCCAAACATGGTGTGAATATCTTTATTAGTTTAGGTGCTGTAGCACACTGTGTTTTCAGTGAAATACATGTACGAAGATAAATGGAAGTAAGAAAGCTAACAAAATACAAGTACCCTGCAATAGGTCACTGGAGACGACGGGTTGCTAATAGCAAAATACTAAAAAAAAAAAAAAAAAATATCGCTTAACAAACTTCGAGTTTGGGTTAACCCCACATTTTTCTGCAGACGAATCTGGCACTTGACTTGCGTTATTAGGCAACATGGGTTAATACAACAAAACAAGATGTCATTGAAGTTAAGAAATTTCACGTTGCTCCTATACTGTAAGGGGGCGATCAAAAGTTTCCTTTTGGGTGCTTTGTTGCAGTGTATATGCATCATAGCGCCATTCCGATCCGAGTGCATAAGCACCTACATATAGGCAAGAGATCAGTGTGGCGTGCCGTAAATGCGGAAACGCGAACTATGACGACATTGTTACCAAATGCGTCCGAATAGGACGAACGTACTTTTATACTTTTCTTGGCTGCCGAAGGACAAACACCGGTAGACATCCGTCCCAGAATGAAGAAAACCAATTGCGACAAGGACAGCTGCTAATTCGTGATAACGCATGTCTCCAGTCGTAAATATCGTAACGCGTAAGTTACGCCAACTCAAGTGAACGAAACTCGAGCACCCGCCCTATAGTCCTGATCTCTCTCCCCATGCAATGTCCTGAAGAGTCGATGATTCAAATTGGACGAGGATGTGCAGGAGAAGTTACAGACTTCTTCACGAAGCAAGACACGGTGTTTACCAAACGGGTATCTTCAACCTGGTGGGCGGGTGAGATGATTGTCTCGATGTTCACGGCGATTTTGCCTAATTGGTATACCGATGCTGGGCTGTATGGCTTCTACATCTACATCTCTGCAAATCACATTTAAGTGCCTGGCAGAGGGGTCATCGAAACACCTTCACAACTCTCTGTTATTCCAATCTCGTATAGCGCCCGGAATGAATGAACACCTATATTTTCCGTACGAGCTCTGATTTCCCTTATTTTATCGCGGTGATCGTTCCTCCCTGTGTAGGTCGGTGTCAACAAAATATTTTCGCATTCGGAGGAGAAAGTTGGTGATTGGAATTTCGTGAGAAGATTCCGTCGTAACGAAAAACGCCTTTCTTTTAATGTTGTCCAGCCCAAATCCTGTATCATTTCTGTGACACTCTCTCCCATACTTCGCGATAATACAAAACGTGCTGCCCTTCTTTGAACTTTTTCGATGTACTCCGTCAGTCCTATCTGGTAAGGACCCCACACCGAGCAGCAGTATTCTAAAAGAGGACGGACAAGCGTAGTGTAGGCAGTCTCCTTAGTAGGTCTGTTACATTTTCTAAGTATCCTGCCAATAAAACGCAGGAATGAGCATATTCTAAAACAAGTGAGAAAGCAATCGGTTATTGTGAGCGAGAGCAGAGACACTAAGCCGGTATGCTAGTACTATACCCCGTCTGATAATCTCGGGGCATAAAAGGCTGAGCAGAAGGGCCCCACACACGCTATCCTCGTCAATGGCTTTGCAGGGGCGGGGGTGGGAGAGCGCAGGATGTAGGTCGATGGGATGTGGCGCGGTGTTTTCTGTGGCCACGGTTGCGAGCAAACACGGCGCTAATGCACCGCGCTTGTAGCTGGTAACAGCCTCCTTCTCTTCCTGGTCGGTCACTCTGAACCGCTGCCCAGCAATAGTGCTTCCTCTCAGGTCTTCGTTTTCCATTGACCTTTAATTCGAGGTCTGCGGAGAGGCACATTGTGATGCTGCGGAAATGTGATTCTGCCGTGGCGGTCAGCCCGGGCGGCTTTTAATCGATTTAGCCACTTCCTCTCGGCACTAGTTGGATTAGTCGGCGCATTTCGCCTTATCGTTGCTATTCATAGCAGGAGGTCACCAGAAACGACGTCAGAAATTTCTCCGAAAAGCGTGAACGAATTGGGTTTTATTTTAGTCTTAAAACTCAGTATTAAGCCTGGTTAAGTCGTCTGTAATGAGTAAAAGCTTTCATGGAAGTGATAAAAAAATTTAAAAAGCCTCTGCCCAGTTGTTCCAGCCGAATCTTACAGAGTACTGGAACAAAAATCAGGAATGATCCTATGAGGAATACCGTTCATTTCTTAAATAATTAACGGGAGCAGATTTGCAGCGTAAATGGTCAAGGTCCTTTTGTTACTTATGATAGAATTTTAAAAAAAGTGCAATAGTAACACAGGTATGTTATTCCGTACTTCACATATCTGGGACTCGTTAGAGATATTATCGATATTCATTTGTCAAATTACCTTATCTATCAAGCAAGTGATTTGTTAATGATCTATGAATCGTTTAGTGTAGTAAGGTCACCACGTGAGATGACGCAATGGCTAACGCACTGGGTTCTCATTTTGAAGGAAAAGGGTTGAAACCCCGGTCCGTCCACCTGTATTTAGATTTTCCTTTAAACCAGGGGTGGGCAAGAAATCGGCTCGCGACCCATGTCCTGACACGAGTGCCATAGTTCTCAGCCTAGATGCACATTTTTGCCACCGCCACAGTACACTGTCTCAGCTTGAGAAGCGGGACGATGGGGAAACTGCGAACGAGCCGCTTTTAAATGGCAGTGCACTCGCACTGCATACGGCCTTAGTTTTATATATCACATTTCTCAACAACACAGATCACAAAGAAAACATATTTTCAACGTTATTTCGTTATTTCTGGCGCGCAAAGACATAATACAATTTTTGGAACTAAGTGGCAGCATACGGACAGACGCACACAGTTTCACAGACTTTCGCACTCAGGTTGCCACGTAATCGCAAGTTATTTAGTTTCGTAATCGAGAAAAGATCTTTCACACCCATATGTTGATAGGAATATTGCAGCACCTTTGCAACCTCATTATGGAGACGTGGAAACTGTACCTGAGTAAAACAATGTAGACGTCCTGGGTAGTTCTAACGTAAAAATATGAAAAAATGAAATGATCGTATGGCACCGTGGGCCGGGAAGCCCTAATTCGGAGAAGTTCAGCCGCCAAGTGCAAGTCTTATTTCATTCGACGCCACATTGGGCAACTTGCGTGCCGGCGATGTGGATGAAATGATGATGAGGACAGCACAACACCCAGTCCCCGAGCGGAGAAGGCGGCATCAGAATCGTTCTGCAGTCGGTTTCAAGCGTCGGTTCTTTAAATTTCCTCAATACTGCCTCGCGAAAAGAGCGGCTTCTTCCCTCCATGGACTCCCATTAGAGTTTACAAATCATCTCCGTAATAACTGCATGCTGGTCGAATCTACCAGTAACAAATCCAGCAGCACATCTCTGAATTGCTTCGATGTCTTCCTTTAATCCGACTGGCGGGGATTGCAAATACTCGAACGGGACTCAAGAAGGGGTCGCGCTAGCGTTCTATACGTTGTCTCCTTCATGGACGAGGTACATTTTCCCAAAATTCTCCCAATGAAACGAAGACGACCATTCGCCTTCACTACTTCCAGCCCGACGTACTCAATCTATTTTATACGGCTTTGCAACGTAACGCTTAGATATTTTATCGACGTGGCTGCGTCCAGCAGCACAGTACTGCTGTTCTATTCGAACGTTGAAGGTTTATTTTCCTACTCATTTTTTCTACACTTAGCTACCATTGTGCAAATCAACCAGAAATTCTAAGACATTTCGTGTACTCCTAAAATCATCACTCGATGACGACATCTTGTCCTATCTGGGCGTGTGCAAATTGTATAGTGACCCTGTTGCTATGCTCTACATCCTCGGTGAAGGTCCGATTTCGGAACTTAGTGAGTAGCCCCTTCAGTTTAGCGCGTAATCTATCTGCAAGTGTGTCCCACTTCAAACATTCTATGAGATTTGTAACGCTCTCGCGACGGCTAAATGAACCAGTCACGAATCTTGCCGCTCTTCTTCGGACCTTCTCAATCTCTTGAATCGGACCCAACTGGTAAGGGTCCTATACAGACGAACAATACCCTAAGACTGGACAAACTAACGTATAGTAAGCTATTTCCTTTGTTGAAGGATTGCATCGCTTCAGGATTCTACCAATAAACCGTAATCTAGAGTTTGCCTTACCCATTACTTGTGTAATCTGATCATTCCATTTGAGATCATTTCGAACTGTCATACACAGATACACTACTGGCCATTAAAATTGCTACACCAAGAAGAATGCAGATGATAAACGGGTATTCATAGGTCAAACATATTATACTAGAACTGACATGTGTTACATTTTCACGCAGTTTGGGTGCATAGATCCTGAGAAATCAGTACCCAGTACAACCACCTCTGGCCGTAATAACGGCCTTGATACGCCTGGGCAATGAGTCAAACAGAGCTTGGATGGCGTGTACAGGTACAGCCGCCCATGCAACTTCAACACCATACCACAGTTCATAAAGAGTAGTGACTGGCATATTGTGACGAGCCAGTTGCTCGGCCACCATTGACCAGACGTTTTCAGTTGGTGAGAGATCTGGAGAATGTGCTGCCCAGGGCAGCAGTCGAACATTTTCTGTATCCAGAAAGGCCCGTACAGGACCTGCAACATGCGCTCGTGCATTATGCTGCTGCAATGTAGGGTTTCGCAGGGATCGAAAGAAGGGTAGACCCACTGGTCGTAACACATCTGAAATGTAACGTCCACTGTTCAAAGTGCCGTCAATGCGAACAAGAGGTGACCGAGACGTGTAACCAATGGCACCCCATACCATCACGCCGGGTGATACGCCAGTATGGCGATCACGAATACACGCTTCCAATGTGCGTTCACCGCGATGCCGCCAAACACGGATTCGACCATCACGATGCTGTAAACAGAACCTGGAGTCATTAGAAAAAATGACGTTTTGCCATTCGTGCACCCAGGTTCGTTGTTGAGTACACCACCGCAAGCGCTCCTGTCTGTGATGCAGCGTCAAGGGTAACTGCAGCCATGGTCTCCGAGCTGATAGTCCATGCTGCTGCAAACGTCGTCGAATTGTTCCTGCAGATGGTTGTTGTCTTGCAAACGTCCCCATCTGTTGACTCAGGGATCGAAACGTGGCTGCACGATCCGTTACAGCCTTGCGGATAAGATGCCTGTCATCTCGACTGCTAGTGATACGAGGCCGTTGGAATCCAGCACGGCGTTCCGTATTACCCTCCTGAACCCACCGATTCCATATTCTACTGAAAGTCATTGGATCTCGACCAACGCGAGCAGCAATGTCGCGTTACGATAAACCGCAATCGCGATAGGCTACAATCCGACCTTTATCAATGTCGGAAACGTGATGGTACGCATTTCTCCTCCTTACACGAGGCATCACACAACGTTTCACCAGGCAACGTCGGTCAACTGCTGTATGTGTATGAGAAATCTGTTGGAAACTTTCCCCATGTCAGCGCGTTGTAGGTGTCGCCACCGGAGCCAACCTCGTGTGAATGCTCTGAAAAGCTACTCATTTGCATATCACAGCAGCTTCTTCCTGTCGGTTAAATTTCACGTCTGCAGCACGTCATCTTCGTGGTGTAGCAATTTTAATGGCCAGTAGTGTACTTGACGGATGTTGCCGCTTCCAAAGACTGCGAATTTATTTTGTACTCGTACATTAATGGGGATTTTCGCCTTGTTATAACACTTACTAATATTGAGAGATAACCAGGCACGCTCCCGACTCAGTCTCCTCAAGCTGCTCTCCGGCCGCACGTGGTGTCTGGACCCCTCCACCATCCTCCACACTTATAAATCCCTCATCCGCCCTATCCTTTGTTATGCCCATCCGGCTTGGATCTCCGCCCCCCCTTCCTTTTATAAATCCCTCCAAATCCTTGAACGCCATGCTCTCCGCCTCGCCTATCGCATCCGTCTCCCCTCCCCTGTACGATCTCATCCCCTTCCCCCACCTCCTCCTTTTCCTTGAAAGGATATGAATCCAGTACACCTCCCGCAAACTCGATCCTCCTCACCCGCTCGTCTCCCCAATCCTCTCCCACCCCCGCCCGCTGCCGCGCCTGTATTCCCTCGTCCCACCTGGTCTCCATCTCTCCACCCTCTTTATCCTCTCCCAAGGTGGCTTCCGCCAGCTCCCCCTCCCTGATGATGTCCTCCTCCCCTCCATCTACCCCTCCTATCAACTTTGACCCTGCCCCACCCCCCACTTCCGGTGTCCTTTCCTTTAGGCACCCTCCCTCCCTCCCTTCTCTTCCCTTCCCGTCCCTTCTCTTTCCTTTTCCCCCGTCCCCTCCCTCCACCCCTCTTCCCCCCGGGCTTCCCCTCCCACTTCCTCCCTCCCCTCTTTCTCCCCTGCCCGTGGCATCTCTGCTCTCCCCTCTCCCTCTCCCACTCCCCTTCCTCCTCCTCCTCTCTTGGCAGGTCCCCGGACTCGCACACGCATAGTGAACATTCGCGCGCCGGAGATCGTCGCCATCAGTGTTTAGTGTGTGTGCTTCGTTTTGTGTTTCGTGCAGTTTCAACTCAACTGTTCACATGTGCCTTCGCCGTTCTCCGTGTTTTGTGCGCCGTGTCACCAAGTGTTAGTGTTTTTATCGTCCAACGTGAACGGCTTCTTGTTTTTTGTTTTTTGTAACTACTTTGTTTGCCCGCCATTTTTTGTATTGTCTATGTCACCTATATCATATTATTGTACCCCATAAGGCTGAAGAACAGCGTATTAAGCTGCTGCCAGCCCGCCTGTATCAGGTGATGAAAATTACAATAAAGGAAAAAAAAAGAATGAGAGATAACCCGCTCTCGGCAGGTCCCCGGACTCGCACACGCTACGTGGACCTTCGCGCGCCGGTGATCATCGCCATTAGTGTCTCGTGTGTGCCGACGTGTTTAGTGTTCAGTGTTCAGTGTTCACCGTCACACTCCATCGTTCACCTGTGCCATCGACATCTTCAGTGTTTGTGCGTCGTGTCAACAGTTTGTAGTGTGGATTGTCATCGAGTGTGAACGGCTTCATGTTTTTTATGTTCATGTGTCTACTGTTTTTTCCCCGCCGTTTTGTTCCAACTCATGTGTCTTCTCTGTTTTACCATTGTCATATCTTGGGCTGAAGAGCGGCGTATTGTGCTGCTGCCAGCCTACCTGTTTTTATACGGGTATTAAAATAACAATAAAGAAAAAAAATGAGAGATAACTGCCAGTCATTAAACCACTTATTTATTTTCTGCAAATCCTCATTGATTTGTTCACAACTTTCGTGTGATACTACTTTCGTGTAGACTACAGCATCATCGGCAAACAGTCTAGTGCTGCTGTCAATACCATCAACCAGATTGTTTATGTAAATCGTAAAAAGCAGCGGACCTATTACGCTGTCCTGGGCCACACGTGAAGTTACGTTTGTTTCCGTTGAAGTCACCCCGTTCAGGACGACATACTGCTCCCTGTATGTTAGAAAACTTTCTATCCAACAGCATATGTCATCGGATAGACCGTAAACGTACACTTTTTGGAGCAAGCGACAGTGCGGAACTGAGTTGAACGCCTTTTCGAAAGTCGAGAAATATGGCATCAACCTGGGAGCCGGTATCTAGAGCCTGTTGTATATCATGCACAAAGAGGGCCAGCTGTGTCTCACTGTTTTCTAAAACCGTGTTGATTTCTGCAGATGAGCTTCTCAGACTCTAGAAAGGTCATTATGTCTGAACACAAAATATGTTCCATGAGTCTACAACAAATCGACGTCCGTCTTGGGCCCACATCTCGTGGTCGTGCGGTAGCGTTCTCGCTTCCCACGCCCGGGTTCCCGGGTTCGATTCCCGGCGGGGTCAGGGATTTTCTCTGCCTCGTGATGGCTGGGTGTTGTGTGCTGTCCTTAGGTTAGTTAGGTTTAAGTAGTTCTAAGTTCTAGGGGACTGATGACCATAGATGTTAAGTCCCGTAGTGCTCAGAGCCATTTGAACCATTTTTTTTCGTCCGTCTTGGTTGGACAGTAGATCACCCGGGTTATTGAAAATACAGATATCCTAGAAGTTTGAATGATGTGAGTCAAATGCCATTAACCTCACACGTTAAATCTAATTACACGGAAATTCGGAAATTCTACATTTTTATACCGTAATTTTCCATAAGATATTTAAAAAAAAAACCACTGAATTTTATACTCCGCAATAGTCAGTAAGCTTCTTTTGAGCCAGGTTCTTACGTCGTTAATGTGAAGTACGGTCACGCAGACGTTTCACCAGCATTCGTTCGTCACAAGCTGTTTCAGCCTATGATTTCAAATTTCATTACTTTGTCCAGCTGCGTTGTTGTCTGCGTATGTCTCGCAATTCATAGTGAGCGCCAGCTTCGTCAGAGAATCCGTTATAACTAGCTTCATTGTCTGCAGATGAAAAAATGCCGATTATTTTATCATCAGGAATCATCTTTTTGAAACAAAAGTCTTCAGTTTCCTTCCGTATTTTCTTCCAATATAACACCGTTGACGTTCCAACACTAAATTCAGCAACATTTTTTCAACATTTCTCCTCTACCCATTCTATGCAGCGCATCTAGCTCTTTGCCTACGTACAATACCGCCTACTTTCTCTTTTATGTCATTTTAAAGTCGCAACAAACGGGGCACTGCAGTACTTCGCAACTCAGTTAACGGTCTGTGTATAGCAGTTCGCTCAGTTTAAATTTAATGATCGTTGTCGTCGATTGTTTGGCATTCTGTATAGTCGTCGTACTTAAAAAATGATCCAGATCAACGGGAGTTCTCTATTGCTGAGAGACAGATGGACGCGTTTGCCTGTATCGCTTCCTTGTATGCAGTGTCCCTTGTAACGGCAGAGGGATTCGCCTGTTAGTCAGGCTACCCGTTAACTCCACTTGCGGAACTGGTTGCAACACCAAAATCGCTGGCGCAAAATCCAATCATTTAATGTTATTCCGTTCAGAACGTATTACCATCTGCCTTGGATCTACCGATCCTAGAAATTTTGCTGAGACTAGTTTCCAGCACAGTTAAAATAGCCGTTGAAATATTGCAGCCGTTAACTTCCATTAGCGCAATATTTCACAGGTGGAGACGCACGTGTTCTGTTTGCATTTTATTTATGTGCTAGGCTTTCCTGTTGATGACATGTTTCCATATTTCAACAGACACCCTCGTAAAAGGCTATGATAACCGTCGTTTTTGCCCGTAAATTGCTTGTCGAAAAGCGAACGAAGGATGATTGCACTCTAACGTAGGTCAACTATGGGGTCATTAGAGTCGACAAGCTATGTTTTCAAGATATGGAGGACTTCGGCAGTCGACATTTCTTAAGGAACTGCCGCAGCATTCGCTTAAAATTCTTTAGGGGAACCACAAAACATTGTATCAGGATGTTCGAACGAGTATTTGAACCACCCTCCACTCAAGTATGATTTCAGTGTCTTAATCATTGTCGCATATCACTACGCCACCGGGCTGGTAACCCGTTCCGGCCTCAGAAACAAAACACATTGAAGGTTAAAATATGGAAACACTTGGAAAAAATGTGGTGCGTTTCGCAGACCAATGATACACACGTCATTCTCCCCATGTCCGCCCCCGGTAGCTGAGTGGTCAGCGCGACAGAATGTCAATTCTACGGGCCCGGGTTCGATTCCCGGAGGGGTCGGGGATTTTCTCCGCTCAGGGACTGGGTGTTGTGTTGTCCTAATCATCATCATTTCATCCCCATCGACGCGCAAGTCGCCGAATTGGCGTCAAATCGAAAGACTTGCCCCAGGCGGGCGGTCTACCCGACGGGAGGCCCTCGTCTCATGCGTTTTTTTTTATTATTATTATTCTCCTCACCACAGATTCATCTAGTGTTGTATCATCAAGAATGACATCTGGCCACAGAAATAACTCACATGCACTACGAGCGGTTCTCTGCAAGAGCGGGACAACGCCCCCAAAGGCGAGAAGGTCCTTCTAACCAGCTGTTTGATGTTCTCATCTAGTTTTCTGTATGTGCAATCTGTCACAGATGTGTCTGCAGTCATAATAATAAATGGCTTATTGATACATAATCAACGCGGATTCAGAAAATATCGTTCTTTATTCCCATGAAGTAATGAGTGCTGTCGACAAGGGATCTCAGATCGATTCCATATTCCTAGATTCCCAGAAGGCTTTTGATACCATTCCTCACAAGTGACTATTAATCAGATTGCGTGCATATGGAGTATCGTCTCAGTTGTGTGACTGGATTCGTGATTTCCTCTCAGAGAGGTCACAGTTCGTAGTGATAGACGGTAAATCATCGAGTAGAACAAAAGTGATATGTGGCATTCCGCAAGGTAGTGTCATAGGCCCTCAGCTGTTCCTAATTTACATAGATGATCTAGGTGATTATCTGAGCAACCCCCTCAGATTGTTTGCGGATGACGCTGTAATTTACCGTCTAGTAAAATCATCAGACGATCAATTCCAATTACAAAATGATCTAGAGAGAATTTCTGTATCGTGCGAAAAGTGGTAATTGGCACTAAACAAAGAAAAGTGCGAGGTCATCCACATGGGTACTAAAAGAAATCCGATAAATCTTGGGTATACGATAAATCGCACAGATCTAAGGGCTGTCAATTCGACTAAATACCTAGGGATTACCGAAAAACTTAAATTGGAAAGACCTCATAGATAGTATTATGGGGAAGGCGAAACAAAGACTGCGCTTTGTTGGCAGAGCACTTAGAAGATGCGACAAACCCACTAAAGAAACAGCCTACATTACACTTGTCCGTCCTCTGCTGGAATATTGCTGCGCGGTGCGGGATCCTTACCAAGTAGGATTGACGAAGGACATCGAAAAAGTGCAAAGAAGGGCAGCTCGTTTCGTGTTATCACACAATAGGGGTGACAGTGTCACTGATATGATACGCGATTTGGGGTGGCAGTCACTGAAACAATGGCGGTTTTCTTTGCGCCGAGATTTATTTACGAAATTTCAGTCACCAAATTTCTCTTCCGAATGCGAAAATGACACCCACCTACGTAGGGAGAAATGATCATCATAATAAAATAAGAGAAATCAGAGCTCGAACGGAAGGATTTAGGTTTTCCTTTTTCCCAAGCTCCACTCGAGAGTGGAATGGTAGAGAAGTAGTATGAAAATGGTTCGATGAACCCTCTGCCAGGCACTTAAGTATGAATTCAGAGTAACCATGTAGATGTAGATGTAGATGTAGACAATGCAGCTAAGCTCTCCTCCTCTATACACAAGATGAATACGCTGCTGTTGAAACTGAATTTCTTGCTTTCAGGGGAAATATTGAGAGGCATCTGGTTAGAAATCGGAAAATATTACAAGCCGTTATTCGTAATGAACAAAATATCATTGCACCACATCTTTCAGTTCGCGGCCCTTTCGTTATAATCTGCTGTTCAGAGGAAGCAAATCGTAACTTCCCGCACAAATATTAGGTTAATCTCCGCATTGTAGGTAATCGCCCTCGTAACGCGTGCGTAAGCGGTTGACGTGATGTTGCGCAATCGCCATCGCAAATGGTTGTTCATGTGTGACCTACTGCTTTTTCCATGCCAGATTTTTAGCTATATTTACAATATCTATTACGAACATTTCATAGTTTTTGGCCAAATACTTTTCAGTAACTTCACAAAAATGTAAGTCCGAGCCCGCTGCAAACTAATTCCATAAAGCGAAATTTTGCAGTACGATATGTTTTCATAACAGAAACATCCACAACCGACCATTTTGAGATACCTAAAACACTTTAGAAGCTATTCTTCTTTTTTCTGTTTTTTACATACATTTTGCTTAAACTTCGTAGTTTAAAAAATAGTAAATCCGTGAACCTGAAACTTCAGCACGTTAATTTTTTGTCATTTAATGAATCTCTACCAAATTTGAGATTTGTCATCTAAGAACTGCAGATACAGGAAATTAATTACGTGTTTGTTCAGAGCATTCATGCAGCAAAAGTGAGTGATTTAAAAACTCGCGTACTTAACAGTCTGCAAGCAAGAGAGACACACTTTGTCCAACTTCATCTTGTTGCACATACACCAACTGGATTGCTGCAAGTGATTTAACGTCAAAATGTTAGTCGTTTGGTAAGATCAGGCGTTACAAGGGCGAAGGTGTTTTTATTCAGACGGGACGTACTAAGAAGAGTGCTAATCTGATCGGCGGCTCTTGTAAGAAAGATGCTCCATAAATTCTGGAGCTCGCAATCATCAGATTACAGTGTGAGTTCTTATAAGTAATGGGCCACGAAGCTCATAAAGACAGTCGCAGCAGAAGATAACAGGCGATAGCCAGTTACGTTCTGCTTCCTGACCGCCTCGCCTCGGTTAACGAAAGACCTTAGAAAAATTCCGCTACCACACCGAAATTGGGAGGGTAGGATGTGTGCGCTCTACAGACTTAATATTGAAATTCAACTTTTCACCCCTTTCAAAGTCGTGGACCAGTAATTTTTTTGAGAGAAGCAGCGGGCAAATTAGACGGTTAAGCATCCCATGGCGATCAATTTTCACACATCAATAAAGTATGGTGATTTGTGATACTAGATTGTAGCATTTGAGTTAGTGGGAGTTAAAAATTTCGCGCTACCATCTGCACCTTAAGGAGAGCTAATCCATTGAACTAACCGTCTCAAACAATTATTTCTTCGTGTATATTTTAGTTCGGACTCACTAATTCTTCCGGAGAAGAACATGGCATTAAACATATTAACCAAACAGTTATAAGAATTCGAATCGTGGTTTGCAGTTCAGAGCAGTACAAGATTCAGCTTAAACTATAGATGCTTTTTCTTAAAGAGTGGTCTAAACTCTCAAGACATCACAACCATTTCATGAAAGCTGCGTAAATAAACGCTAAAGAGACCAACTTGATTGAATTCGTAATAGGTAAGTAAATACACTGCCTGATAAAAAATGTGAAGTACCCGGAAAATATGGTCGGATGGTAATCTAACTTCGTACACAAACACACCATCGGCCAGTACGTAAATGATTGGAGTTACGACTCTCTCTGACAGGTAGATCGACAACAAGAGTTCATTACTGTTGTTCGTGTTTGGTATTGTTATCAGGCCTGATACGGTATATAAGGGACATGGACATCGTCAGATGTTGAGTGATCAATGTGAAGGGCACGGACATGCCGTGTATTCGTGTGAGACTGCGTTAACTGCACAGACTTTGAAGGGCGCTTCATCGTGGGCCTTCATTTGGCCGGCTGATCGAATTCTGCAATATCCAGATTTGTGAAGTATTCGTATGTGACAGTGGCCCCATCTTGGGAACGTGAACGCAGCCACACTCGACACCAAGGTTCCAGTCGACCACATCTCATCACCAAAAAGGAGGATCGCTGTATTGTGCGCCAAGCTCCTCGTTATCCATTCACATCTGCACTTTCCATCCGAGAGTAATTAATGGACTGCCTGCACCGTTCTTTGTCAACCCGCACCATTGGTTGGAGACTAGCTGCAGCCAGACTCAGGAATTACTGTCCCAAGCGTAGCCTGAAGTTAACCCACAACACAAACGACTGTGTCTGGTGCGATGCTATGCCCGGGAAGCATACATTGCTGATGAATGGTGTCGAATTGTTATCAGTAGTAAATTACGGCTGTGCAGTACCTTGGATGACAATCGTGGACGAGTATGGCGGCGAGCTCGGAAGAGGTCTCGTTCTTCCATGCTTTGCAGAAGCACAGCGCTGTTACTCCTCAGTTCATTGTGTGGGGAGCCGTAGGGTATAACATGTGTGTGTGAGTTTCTAAGGGGCCGGCACGGTAGCTCAGCGCGTTCGGTCAGAGGGTTAGCTGCCCTCTGTAATAAAAAAAACTGAGTTAATGGGTCAACGACGAACTGAAACGGGTGTCTTGCGACGTCCGCCCCGAGCAGATACAACGAACAAAAACGAACAAAATGGGATTAAAAAAAAGGGGGGAGACCAAATTGCTGAGGTCATCGGTCCCTAGACTTACACACTACTTAAACTAACTTAACGCTACTTATGCTAAGAACAACACACACACACCCATGCCCGAGGGAAGACTCGAACCTCCGGTGGGATGGACCGCCGTGGAGTATAAATTCAGGTCACGGCTGGTAGTGATTGAGGGAACTCTGAAGACACAAAGGTACGTCATGGACATCCTGAGTCCTCATGTGTTACCTTTCATGAGACAGTTTCGTGGAGCCTTTTTTCAGCAGGATAATGTTCGTCCACACATGGCACGTGTATCTATGAACTGTCTGTGCTGTTGAGGTACTCCATTGTCAAGCAAGATCCCCAGCTCGGATGCCAGCTCCCTCCCAGTGCCAGTATCCTGGATATCACAGACCAGTTACGACAGTTTTGAACCAGCTTTCTTCAGGATAGGATACAACAGCTTTACGACAGCCTTCCCAACCGAACCAGTGCATGCATCCAATCCAGAAGAAAAGCACCGTCATACTAATAAGTGAGCTTATACTGCCAAGTTCCTTGTAAATTTGTCTCGTTTTTACACTGAAGAGCCAAAGAAGCTGGTACACCTGCCTAATATCATGTAGGGACCGCAAGCACACAGGTGTGCCGCAACGCGACGTACCATGGACTCCACTGGTGTCTGAAGTATTGCTGAAGGGAACTGACACCATGAATCCTACAGGGCTGTCCATAAATCCGTTACAGTACCAGGGGATGGAGATCTCTTCTGAACAGCACGTTGCAAGGCATCCCAGATGTCCTCAATATTGATAATGTCTGGGGAGTTTGGTGGTCAGTGGAAGTGTTTAAACTCAGAAGAATGTTCCTGTATCAATTCTGAACGTGTGTGGTGTCGATCTGTCCTGCTGGAACTGCCCAAGTCTGTCGAAATGCACAATGGACACGAATGGATGCAGGTGACCAGGCAAGATGCTTACATACGTGTCACCTGTCAGAGTCGTATGTAGACGCACCAGGGTCTCATATCACTCCAACTGCACATATCCGACACCATTACAGAGCCTCCACCAGCTTGAACAGTCCCCTGCTGACATGCAGTGTCCATGGTTTCATGAGGTTGTCTCCATACCCTTCCATGTCCATCCGCTCCATACAATTTGAAACGAGACTCGTCCGACCAGGCAATATGTTTCCAGTCCTCAACAGTCCAATGTCGGTGTTGACGGGCCCAGGCGAGGCATAAAGCTTTGTGTCGTGCAGTCATCAAGGGTACACGAGTGGGCCTTCGGCTCCGTAAGCCCACATCGATGATGTTTCATTTAATGGTTCGCATGCTGACACTTGTTGATGGCCCAGCATCGAAATCCGCGCAATTTGCAGAAGGGTTGCACTTCAGTCTCTTTGAACGATTCTCTTCAGTCGTCGTTTGTCCCGTTCTTGAAGGATCTTATTCCAGGAGCAGTGATGTGGAAGATTTGATATTTTACCGGGTTCCTGATATCCACGATATACCCGTGAAATTATCGTACGGTAAAATCCACACTTCATCGCTACCTCGAAGATGCTGTGTCCCATCGCTCGTGCGCCGACTGTAACACCAAGTTCAAGCTCACTTAAATCTTGATAACCTGCCATTCTAGCAGCAGTAAATCTCACAACTGCGCCAGACACTTATATAGGCGTTGCCGACTGCAGCGCCGTTTCCTGCCTGTTTTCATATCTCTCTATTTGAATACGCATGCCTATACCAGATTCTTTAGCGATTAAGTGTAAAATCATTGAAATATTATCAGATTCCCCTTCAGACCGTTAATTTCGTAGATATTGCTTCTCCTCTTCTGGTGCTTCACTTTTTTTGTCAGCGTACGTTACGCAACGTTTTAAACTTACAAACGATCTACTGCGTATAACCCCAGATGCACAGCGTTTCATAACAAGAAAATCTAATGTATATTTTAAGGAATGAAAAATATCACTTTCCCACTGTTTCCCTGCAGTCGGATGCCTAGCACATCTTACCTAATACCGCTTAGTGTAACGGAAGAGCCGGCCGCGGTGGCGAGCGGTTCTAGGCTCTTCAGTCCGGAACCGCGCGACTGCTACGGTCGCAGGTTCGAATCCTGCCTCAGGCATGGATGTGTGTGATGTCCTTTGGTTAGTTAGGTTTAAGTAGTTCTAAGTTCTAGGGGACTGATGACCTCAGATGTCAAGTCCCACAGTGCTTATAGCCATTTGAACCATTTTTTGTAACGGTAGCAGAACACTATATTGCATGGAATTATTTGAATGTTTTGAAACTGGAGAAAGTGTATTTGGTTCAATGTTGCTGTATATTCGGTTCAGAACACCCATTCATAGCGTTATTGGAAAAACAGAAGGAAACGTCGCTATAAGTTTACTGCTTGCCTGTGCTGTGAGCTGCCAAGGTCACTGAGAGGAAGCACCTCCGGTATGTTCAGCATCTGCGATGCGATGACGACAATGGGTCTCCCGCCTTTCTTATAGGCAGGCCTGTGTCTGTTCAGAATATATCACAGTTCTCGTTGCATTTAGAAGATTAATTAACATCTCGCTAACTGCACTAAAGAAAACAGCTTTTCACATAGCTTTCCTAATGTTCTCTTGCAATAAAAACCGTGTTAGCTGGCACAGCAGTTCACTTAGTGGGCTCGTATTGCAGAGAATTTTAGTTCTGATCACTGTGTAGTCGTCCTGAACTACGTTTTCCTCGTCTATCTGCATCGCTAAAAATAAATACCAGTTTGGCTCACTTGACAACGCCTCGGTTCTCTCTTCCATCATTCTCTGACTGTGCTAGACGACCTCGATTTAGATAAGGCGTTAAACTCGAACCTCAATTTTCTATTCTTTGCAGTAAAAAATGGCATAGGTTTCTGTTACCCCCGGTAGTCTGTACCACTGGTCAGTGTGCAGAATGTTTTACTATTTTTAACATAAAAACTTTAAGATAAACATATTCGTTTGCGAACTCTGTGACTGTACTGGAATGTTCTGCCACCGTTCATTCCCTTTCTTTAATATGCTAGTTTTGAACACTCTCGCATATCTTCAGATGGCTGAAATAGTCCTTTTCTTAAGGTACAAAGAAGCAAAGAAATGTTCTCCTATTTTTTATTATTTTGCTTGAACCTTCCAAGTACATGATTTTAGCGTGGCCATTCCTCTTGAAAAACGTACATTTTTTACGTATCATATGCTTTTCATTTTTTGTCTTTTAGATAACTTTATATAACTTTGTCTTCAATACGATACATTTACTCTATTTGCCTCTGTGGGAGAATGAATTTTTATGCGAATACATTAGTTTGAAAAGGTGTTCCGCTCTCATCCGTAGTCAACTACACTCAGGATAAGTCCGATATGGACTCTCACAACTAAAACTAATGTTTTAGCTGAGGTTAAGATTCTCTTCGTGTGAAAATCATTTAAGCGTAGAACATACGCAGTGTAGTCGTCGAACATATAGGGGTGGACAAAAATTTGAAAACACCACAAACACAACATATCACCGTGCCTAATACGGTGTAGGAAACCTGTTGGCATTCAAAATTGCTTCCAGTCTGCTTGGAATGGATAAATACAGGCCCTGAAATATTTAAAATCAATGTTGTGTCACACTTCCAGAAAATAGTGGGAAGTTCAGGTAACAATGATGGAGGTGGATAACGATCATGGACCCTTCTCTCCTAAGTAGATCAGTAAGGCTCAATAATACCGAGAGCTGCTGACCTTGGGTGCCAGGGGAGTTGAGAAAATACACCCTCGTGTTCACAAAACCAGGGCGAAGTGAGCTATGTGAACAGTGGTCCTCTCGTCTTGAAACACAGCACCATCGTTTTGGAACCAACAATGCACCATGGGCTGGACCTTATCAGCCAAAATGGTCGCATAATTCCTTGCAGTAATGCGACATTGCAGAGTAACCATGGGACCCACGGAATGTCACCATATGGCTGCCAAAATTATCACCGAAGTCCCAGCCGTGTTTCACTCTTGCGACGTAATCTCGGACCGAAGGTGGAAACAGACTCATCCGGCCAAATGGCATTCTCCCATTGCCCCATATGCCCGGTTTTATGGTTTCAGCACCACGTTTTCGTGTTAAGGGCATTTGCATCACGATGAGTGGGTTTGGAATTCCAGCTCGTCGTGCGTTTCGCAGCTTGTGGAGTCCTCTTTGTGTTGTTTTGGTGTTGACAAGAATCCCGTGTCTTTACAGCTGTCGTCCTCTTACATTTCGTCAGAAACCTCTTCAGTGACCGTCAGTCACGATAACTCAACTTAGCGTATTAAATTTTTCTGCTTTCCCTCTATGCGGTATAAATTTACGATAGGATGTCTCTCGGAACACCAAACAATTTGGTTAGGCTACATTGTTTACGCAAGCATCCACCATACGAGAACCAACAATTTGCCAACGTTCGGCTTCACTTAGCGCCGACATAATGCACTCCCAACTACACAGAACACTGTTCTGACCACGGCTGACCCTTGCAACGTAATGAGGACGTTGCACAGGGGCCGTTCGCGGTCAAATACAACAGCACAACCTACAGGCTTACTTAGCATCTGCATTTCTGTACAGGTATGGATTTCTCACGGTGTTTATATCTACATCTACATGGATACTATGCAAATAACATTTAAGTGAGTGGCAGAGGGTTCATCGAACCACCTTCACAATTCCCTATTACTCCAATCTCGTATAGCGCGCGAAAAGAACGAACACCTATACCTTTCCGTACGAGCTCTGATTTCCCTTATTTTATCGAGGTCATCGTATCTCCCTATGTAGGTCAGTGTCAACAAAATATTTTCGCATTCGGGGGAGAAAGTTGGTGATTGGAATTTCATGAGAAGATTCCGTCGCAACGAAAAACGCCTTTCTTTTAATGATGTCCAGCCCAAATCCTGTATCATTTCTGTGACACTCTCTCCCATATTTCGCGATAATACAAAACGTGCTGCCCTTCTTTAAACTTCGTCAGTCCTATCTGGTAAGGATCCCACACCGAGCAGCAGTATTCTAAAAGAGGACGGACAAGCGTAGTGAAGGCAGTCTTCGTAGCAGATCTGTTACATTTTCTAAGTGTCCTGCCAATAAAATGCAGTCATTGGTTAGCCTTCCCCACAACATTTTCTATGTGTTCCTTCCAATTTAAGTTGTTCGTAATTGTAATACCTAGGTGTTTCGTTGAATTTACGGCTTTTAGATTACACTGATTTATCGTGTAACCGAAGTTAAACGATTTCCTTTTAGCACTCATGTGGATGACCTCACACTTTTCCTTATTTAGGGTCAACTGCCGATTTTCGCACCATTCAGATATCTTTTCTAAATCGTTTTGCAATTTGTTTTGATCTTCTGATTACTTTATTAGTCGATAAACGACAACGTAATCTGCAAACAACCTAAGACGGCTGCTCAGATTGTCTCCCAAATCGTTTATACACCGGGTGATCAAAAAGTCAGTATAAATTTGAAAATTTAATAAACCACGGAATAATGTAGATAGAGGGGTTAAAATTGACACACATACCTGGAATGACATGGGGTTTTATTAGAACCGAAAAAAGCAAAGATCACAAAATGTCCGACATATATCTTGCGCGTGTCGTTTGGTGATGATCGTGTGCTCAGCCGCCACTTTCGTCATGCTTGGCCTCCCAGGTCCCCAGTCCTCAGTCCGTGCGATTATTGGCTTTGGGGTTACCTGAAGTCACAAGTGTATCTTGATCGACAGACATCTCTAGGGATGCTGAAGGACAACATCCGACGCCAATGCCTCACCATAACTCCGGACATTCTTTACAGTGCTGTTCACAACATTATTCCTCGACTACAGCTGTTGTTGAGGAATTATGGTGGACATATTGAGCATTTCCTGTAAAGAACATCATCTTTGCTTTGTCTTACTTTGTTATGCTAATTATTGCTATTCTGATCAGATGAAGCGCCATCTCTCGGACATTTTTTGAACTTTCTTATTTTTTTGGTTCTAATAAAACCCCATGTCATTCCAAGCATGTGTGTCAATTTGTATCTCTCTATATACATTATTCCGTGATTTATTCAGTTTTTAAATGTATACTGACTTTTTGGTCACCCGGTAGATAAGGAACAGCAAAGGGCCTATAACACCACCTTGCGGAACAACAGAAATCACTTCTGTTTTACTCGATGACTTTCTGTCAATTACTACCAACTGTGACCTCTCTGACAGGAAATCACAAATCCAGTCACATAACTTCCATAAGCACGTCATTTCACTACAAGCCGCTTGTTTGGTACAGTGTCAAAAGCCTTCCGGAAATATTTTTGACCAATCCCGTCTTATAGAAATTTTCTTCCAAGCAAGCCAGTCCGTTGCGTATGAAGCTTTCCGTGCATCAGCGACCCCGGTCACATGAGGTGACGCATCGTGCCAGTGTTCCCTCGAAGCATACAAATGCCGGCAACCGTAAGGCGCGCGATCTGACGCGCCCACTACTTCCAAGAGGGCTATTCTGCTAACAGCACCTTATGCAGCGGCTAAGTGAAGATTTAAAAAAATGCTATATACATTGTCAGTGGCCTTCCAGAAAGTATATGATACGTAAATTTCACTGTAGGAAATACTGCAACCAGCCAAAAGCTTTTTAGAAATGATTGTCTTCTACCGTTACTAGTTTCGTACCTAGCCCATCGTCAGATGGTAACGATAATTTCTTGGTAACATTTACATTTTTGTCCTAAAATATTAGAAAGTTTTTGTGATTACATAGTTTACGAAAGTTTTTATATTGTACATAAGCTCAACACATTGTACTTACTTTATGAAAGTTCTCCTTTACATACTATAATGCAGAGATTTGATTCTCTTTCTCGATCCGTGCTAATCCATGAGCTAAAGTAAATACAAGATGATGGATATATTTGCTTAAATCGGCTTCAAATTTGATGTGCCAAAGAACATGATACCTAAAAATCATACAACTCGTATAATTTGAAATGTTAGAAATAATACTCTACTGACATACAGAACTTTCATCACTGGACATTACCAACCGCTTTCAAACCTAAATAATTAAATGTATAGCTTTTAAATTATCTATACTACAAAAGAAGTATGTTTGCAGTAGCTCCAGAAGAGTGCCATATCTGTACCCATATCACGTTCTTTGGTACATCAAGTCAGCAGCCGATGTAAACAAATGTATCCGCCAACTTGTATTTTGTTTAACTCGTGGATCAGCATGGAACGAAAAAGACAATCAGACCTCTCTCTTATAGTACGTAAAGGCGAGATTTTCATGAAGTAATTGCAATGTACACCGAAGCACAAAAAACAACTGATATGGGCATGCGTATTCAAATACAAAGATATAAGAACAGGCAGAATACGGCGCTGCAGTCGGCAACGCCTATATAAGACAACAAGTGTCTGACGCAGTTGTTAGATCGGTTACTGTTGCTACAATAGTACGTTATCAGGATTTAAGTGAGTCTGAATGTGGCGTGTTATAGTCGGCACACGAGCGATGGGGCACAGCATCTCCGAGATAGCGATGAAGCGGGGATTTTCCCGTACGACCATTTCACGAGTGTACCGTGAATATCAGGAATCCGGTAAAACATCAAATCTCCGACATCACTGCGGCCGGAAAAAGATCCTGCAAGAACGGGACTAACAACGACTGAATATAATCCTTCAATTTGACAGATGTGCAACCCTTCCGCAAACTACTGCAGATTTCAATACTGGGCCATCAACAAGTGTCAACGAAACACCATCGATATTTGCTTCCGGCACCGAAGGCCCACTCGTGTACCCTTGATAACTGCACGATACAAAGCTTTACGTCTCGCCTGGGCCCGTCAGCACCGACATTGGACTGTTGATGACAGGAAACATGTTGGCTGGTCGGACCAGTCTCGTTTCAAATTATATCGAGTGGATGGACGTGTACGGGTATGGAGACAAACTCATGAATCCATGGACCCTGTAGGTCAGTAGAGAACTGTTGAAGCTTGTGGAGGGTCTGTAATGGTGTGGGGCGTGTGCAGTTGGAATGATATGGGACCCCTGGTACCTCTAGATACGACTCTGACCGGTGACACGTATGTAAGCATCCTGTCTGATCGCCTCCATCCATTCAAGTCCATAGTGCATACCAACGGACCTGGGCAATTCCAGCAGGTCAATGTGACACCCCAAACGTCCAGAATTGCTACAGAGTGGCGTCATAACACTCTACCGAGTTTAAACGCTTCCACAGGCCACCAAACTCTCCATACGTGGCAATTTTTGAGCGTATCTGGGATGCCTTGCAACGTGCTGTTCAGAAGAGAACTCCACCTCCTCGTACTCTTACGGACTTATGGACAGCCCTGCAGGACCCATCGTGTCAGTTCCCTCCAGCACTACTTAAGACATCAGTCGAGTCCATGCCACTTCGTGTTGCTCGCGGGGGTCCTACACTTCAGTGTATGAAGTTTGTATACAACGTAAAACCTTTTGAAAACTATTTAGTCACAAAAACTTTGTTATATTTTGGGATAAAAATGTAAAATGGTTTCTAAACTATGTAATAAAAAAACTTAGTTATATTGTAGGACACAAATGTAAAACTTGCCAAGAAATCAACGCTACCGTCTGACGATATGAGGCCCGAAACACGTCACGGTACAATAAAATCATTTCTAAAATACTTGTGGCTGGTTGTAGCTTGCCGACAGTGTATCACTGGCTAAAGCGCATTTCGATAGTGTGAGAGTTCATATCTTCTTCCCGAAATACCCTTACCTGTGGTTTCACTCTTCTCGATTTCTGTCACTCGCTGAAGTCCGTTATCTTCACGTTGTTTGTCACCTCTCTCACCTACGTCGACCCTCTCCCAGATGCATCGTTCAACAACTAACTAGGTTTGCACACCTCTTCAGATTCCCCCGTAAAACCTAGACTTCTCGCAGCGAAGTACCAGCCTCTCTCCACTCCCTAATGAACATAAGCGCTGTCGCGCCTGTGACAACATACCCTAATCAGCCAGAACATTATGACCACCGACTTGCTATCGATATAAATCCGTACAGGCAATAGCAGCGCCACCTGGCGAGGAATAACTGCTATGCAGACACACGCACGTGCACCTAGTACCAATGTGCGTGCTGCCCGTGAGTAGAATGGGGAAGGTTCGTCATGCATCTTGGTTTGACCGAGGGCAGAATATGATGGCCCCGCTGCTCGGCACGAGCATTTCGGAAACTGTAGGACTCGTCGGACGTTCGAACTGTGCTGTGGTTAGTGTCTTCGACACGTAGTGAAACCAAGGCGAGACCACGTCCGAATGTCGCGCGGTTGGACGACCACTTCTCATTACAGATGTCGTCATAGACAGGGCAGTTTGGTAATAGAGGACAAGACAGCGAACTGTGGTGTAGCTAATATCACACATTGATGCCGGCCAGGCTACAATGTGTCTGAACACACAGTGCACCGAACACTCCTAACGATGGGCCTCCGCAGTCAACTACCAACACAGCTGCCAATGTTAACATCACGATACCGGCAACTACGATTGAAATGGGCACGTGACCATCGATCGGCACTGGTCGTTGGCGCAGTGGCACAGCGTTGCTTGGTCTGATGAATTGCGATTCCTTATTCATCACGCCTATGGGAGGGCGCGAATCCGTCGTCTTCCAGGGAAACAGCTCCTTGACACCTGTATTGCAAGACGGAGGCAAGCTGGCTGCTCTGGGGAACATTTACGTGGTCATCCATTGGTCCATTGGAACTCTTGCAAGGTACAATGACGGCCAAGGTGTGCCGTACACTGGTTGCAGACCTTCAAGGCGATCGTGTTTCCAGCCGGCAGTGGCATTTTTCATCTAGAAAATGCGCCATGTCACAAGGGCAGGAATGTGATCGAGTGGTTCAAGGAACACAATAGCGAGTTCCAATTGATGTGCTGGCCCGCCAACTCGCCAGATCTGAACCCGATGGAACACATTTGGGATGTGATTGAACGTAGCGTCACAGCTCATCACTTCCACTCCCCGGAATTTACGGGAATTAGGTGACTTGTGTGTGCAGATGTGGTGCCAACTCCCTCCAACGACCTACTAAGACCTCACTGCTTCCACACCACGACGCATCGCCGCTGTTATAAGTGCCGAAGATAGATATACGGCCTATGAGATACGTGATCGTAATGTTCTGGCTGATCAGTGTATGCCTACTTCTCTTCACCCGTACTGACTCGGCATTCCGCCCGGAGGCAACCTACATGACTTTAAATTGTTAACCTTAACTCACTTCTCCGATCTGATCCATAACCCTGTGTCGGAATCTATCTTCCCTGTCAGCTATAGTCTGTACTTCTTCCGGCCCTTAGGTAAACCGAGGCTCTGTTATCTGAACCTTTACCTCTAACTTCCTAAAATAATATCTCCATAAAAATCTTGGCGAGCACTCCATTTGACACGGCCCCACAAATATCACTTCAGGCTCGTAACATCATCATATCCATGTAATTCCTCTACACGTATCTCTCTATCCAAAGACCGCTTTTTACCGATGGCAGTGCCCTTATTATCAGACCGCGAGTGGTGGCGCAGCATAAAGACACTTCATTCGTTTCCGGGAGAAACCCAGCTTAAACCTCCGTCTGGTCATCGACATTTCGGTTTTTCGCATTTTCCTTAAATAGCTGAAGGCGAATGTCTGAGTGGTTCCTTCTAAATGGCACGACTGATTTCCTTCCCTATACTTTAGCAAGACGAGCATGTGCTCCGTACCTAATGACCTCATTGTCGACGAGACGTTAACTCGTATCTTCGTTTCTTTGATCATCAGCGTTCCGGAAGTGCACTTTTTTTATCAACCACGCACATCGTTGTATGTAGTGCACTTCAATCTTAATTTTAATGTATTTCATTATTTTAAATTTTGAAGAGCATGTATACAGAGAGCCGCTATTTTGTTGGTGACATTTCGCCACCGTGTAGAGCATGAAATCCATACATGTTATAAAATGTGTGTGTGTGTTCAACCAAACTTGGTACACAGATCAATTACTATCAGGCAACAAACAATAACTGGGCGAGGGAGTGGGGGGGGGGGGGGGGGTGAATAATAATCACCTACCTACCACAGTTCAGGTGATATGACATCATAAACCGTATGATGGGTGAAAAACTGCCGCGTCATGAATGACATTTAAATGTTCTACTTCTATGCTACTAATTGTATTCGCAATAGATTTCGCAGGCAGTATCCACATTTGCTGCTAAATCGCCTACAAAAGTGTATATTGTTACCATGCATAGTTCAGAGATATGACGTCATAAACGGTGAGGTGTGTAAAAAACTACCACATTAAATCGACCGCTACGGCCGCAGGTTCGAATCCTGCCTCGGGCATGGATGTGTGTGTTGTCCTTAGGTTAGTTAGGTTTAAGTAGTTCTGAGTTCTAGGAGACTGATGACCTCAGAAGTTAAGTCCCATAGTGCTCAGAGCCATTTGAGCCATTAAGAGTATCCAAATATGCTTCTGAATGCACCTACACAAATATGTCATTGTATGACATAGTCCAAAAGATATGACGTCATAAATTCCGAGATTCGTAAAAAAAATGCCATATCAAGCATGACGTTTTAATAAATTTATTCTTTACTAAGAAGACACTCCTGGAGTCGAGTCAACTTACGGTAATCCCTGACACCTAGTTACGCTTTTGACAGCTTTCAACTGCGAAGTGCAAACGGCTGTATGCGAACACAATATCAGTCTACAGAGCTATGCAAGAGGCGTTGCCATAGAGACGTTTACAAAATCGCGTTGTTGACACGCGAAGTAGCTGCGCCCAGCGTACAGAAACTGCCCGGGATCATGTTTCTTAATTTGGATATTGTACTTATGCATTTGTACATTATGCGTACTTCTTCGTATTTCTGATTCAGAATTTCAAAGGTGTTTTCATGAACACGTGGAAATGAAGCTTTTTCGATACTTCACTACAAAACAGTTCATTTTTTGTTTTAGTTTCTTATAGAAAATTGTCAGAATGAATACCCGGGCAATGCCGGGTTTGTCAGCTAGTAATCAACAAATGAAAACATTATGACAGAATTATCTAAACATTTTTGTTGGATATTTCAGAACCTGAAGAAGCTGAACATCTCCTACCTGCGGCACATGACACCGAACATCCTGCTGGGACTCATGCCCTGCTTCAACTCTCTGGTTAGCCTCAATCTCAGCATGACCATGGCCACTGACCAGGTAAGACGCCTTCTTTCCTTCCTGCTTCCTTGTTATTGTTACGATTTATCTGGCGATGTTCTGTTACGCAAGACTGCATTTACTTGTACTATGCGTTTCATGAAGCCACATACTCCAACACGTCCCCCGAAAGATATCTATTTTTTTCCAAGAACATGTTACTCGCATAGAGACGTACAATTTGGTGCTGCCACAAGGATTCTGCATTAGCCTAATAACCTTTGCACTTTCACCCACTTATCAGTGCGTTTCCCAACAGCAGAGTGACGACTATAAAGGCTGCTATCCTCGTGACAGAGATATGTTGCAGGGTAGGACACAAATGAGAACATAAAGAGGGAAGATTACTCTTTAACGTCTCTTCGACATCATCGGTGTTAGAGACAGGAAACAAACTGACGTGACGAAATGTTGGAAAGTAATCCGATCGTGGCTTGTAGGAGGACGCATCTCTACATGCCCTTAAAATCCTTCAGAGATATGGCGGGAAATTGAAACCAGTAAAGCGAGATGCTGATATTAATCATGCTCCTTAGAGGAGCAGTTTCCTTACCACTGCGTTATGTCACTCGATCAAACCAGAGGCGGCACCTAATAACACAGATGAGTGATAGAGTTTAATCTGTCGAATTTGGCTACCAGTAACAGGAGTTTCGGCATCTAGCTTTGATTACAGTGGATGGAATCTTAAATCTCTCCGGAGTTTCTTACTGAGTGACGCTTACGATGCTCCTGATAATTATCCGTCTGTCTACTTTCACCGAACAAGATGGAGCAGTAATTAAGATTTTAGAGGATGATTCAAGTGGCTCTAAGCACTATGGGACTTAACATCTGAGGTCATTTGTCCCCTAGATTTAGAAACTACTTCAACCTAACTAACCTAAGGACATCACACACATCCATGCATGAGGCAGGATTCGAACTTGCGACCGTAGCAGCAGCATGGTTCCGAACTGAAGCGACTAGAACCGCTCGGTCACAGTGGCCGACGGATTCGAGAGGAGCCGATACCAAATTCCGTCCATCAAGATTCAGGTTTCCCGTGGCTTCCTTCAGTCAAATGAAAAGGATACTGGAATTTATTCCTCGTCCCTATGTAGCTCATTTAGTGCTCCGTCTGTAATGATGTCGGCTCTGATGGAATGTTAAACTATAACTTCCGTTCTAAATAAAGTAACTAACATTTCATTATAGATGTAATACAAGAAACTGAAATATGCAGTGAAATATTTATAAAGACGATCAAAAAGTTTACATTTGAGGGCATTGCTGCAGCGTATACACAACGTAGAGCTACTCTTATGGAGTATACAAGGGCCGACACGTAGGATAGGGCTGAGTGTAGCATTCGTGTCTTTCCGGCGTGCGTGCGACAAATGAGGTACCGTGAACTATGACGACACTTTATTATCAAATGCGTCCGACAGGCCCAACGTGCTCTTGTTCTTTCCTTGGCTGCCGAAAGATGAACACCGGCAGATATCTATCGAAGAATGGAGAATGTGTACGGGACAGCCTTCCGGAGCGGGAAGGACCGCCTTGTCCCCGGCACGAATCCGCCCGGCGGACTTGTGTCGAGGTCCGATGAACCGGCCAGTCTGTAGATGGTTTTTAGTCGGTTTTCCATCTGCCTCGGCGAATGCGGGCTGGTTCCCCTTATTCCGCCTCAGCTACACTATTTCGGCGACTGCTGCGCAAACAAATTCTCCACGTATGCGTATACCACCATTATTCTACCACGCAAACATATGGGTTATACTCGTCTGGTATGAGACGTTCCCTGGGGGGTCCACCGGGGGCTGAACCGCACAACGGTATTGGGCGGCGGCGGGGTGAAGTGGACTGCGGTAGTCGGCGTGGGGTTGTGGACCACTGCGGCTGCGGCGGGGACGGAACCTCTCCGTCGTTGCTAGGTCCCCGGTTCACATACAACACACATACAACATGCGACAGCCAGTCCGTCGAAAACCATCGTTGTGGAATGGGTGCTGCAGCTTCATGATAAAGCACGCCTCCGTATCGCAAATGTAAGACAGACGTTACGCCATCTCAAGTGGGATACACTCGAGCACCCGCCCTATAGTCATGATCTCACTACGTACGATTATTACGCTATAGGTCTCTTAAAAAAAGTCCTTGAAGGGTCGGCAGTTCCTGTCGAACGATTATGTGCAGCAGGCTACTACGGAGTTCTTCACGCAACAGGACACGACGGTTTACCTAACTGGTATCTTCAACCTGATGCGTTGGTGGGATGATTACCTCGATGCTCATTTTGTATCGTCCCTCATAATAACTATCCGTATGCCCCTCTAACACAATAATTGCTCTACTATAGGGGTAGCACAAAAATATGGAAAAACCGCGAGGAATTCGTGCTTGAACATAAATGCAGATGCTAACTAAGCCTCCAGGACGCGACGTTGTATTTCGACACGAACAGCACCTGTGCAATGTGCTCAGTACGTTGTAAGGGTCAGTCGTGCTCAGAACAGTGTTCAGTGTGGTTGTGAGTGCTCTGTGTCGAGGCTAAGTGAAGTCGAACGTGAGAAAATTGCCGTGGCTCGTATAGTGGGTGCTTCCGTAAACAAGGGAGCCAAAGTGTTTGGTTTTACAAGGGACAGCCTAGCGTAGATTTATACCGCATACAGGGAAAGCAGGAAAAACATCTCTACGTCATTATTCTGCTATTCACAATAAAGTGCCTGGCAGAGGGTTCAATGCACTACCTTCAAGCTGTCTCTCTACCGTTCCACTCTCGAACGGCACGCGGGAAAAACGATAACTTAAATTTTTCTGTGCAAGCCCTGATTTCTCTTATTTTATAGTGATTATCATTTCTCCCTGTGTAGGTGGGTGCCAACAGAATGTTTTCGCAATCGGAGGAGAAAACTGGTGATTGAAATTTCATGAGAAGACCCCGTCTCAACGAAAAACGCCTTTCTTTTAATGATTGCCAGTCCAATTCACGTATCATGTCTGTGGAACTATCTCCCCTACTTCGCGATAATACAAAACGAGCTGCCCTTCTTTGTACTCTTTCGATGTCAGATATCAGTCCCGTCTGATGAGTATCCCACACCGCACAGCAATAATCCAGAATAGGGCGGACAAGCGTGGTGTAAGCAGTCTCTTTAGCAGACCTGTTGCACCATCTAAGTGTTCTGCCAATGAATCGCAATCTTTGGTTGGCTCTACCCACAACACTATCTATGTGATCGTTCCAATTTAGGGTATTTATTATTGTAATCCCTAAGTATTTAGTTGAATTTACAGCCTTCAGATTTCTGTGGCTTTTCGCGTAATCGAAATTTAGCTGATTTCTTTTAGTACTCATGT
This sequence comes from Schistocerca piceifrons, assembly GCF_021461385.2. Classification (NCBI taxonomy): domain Eukaryota; kingdom Metazoa; phylum Arthropoda; class Insecta; order Orthoptera; family Acrididae; genus Schistocerca; species Schistocerca piceifrons. Next base: position 221,122,618 of record NC_060149.1, read on the forward strand.
GAATAACCTCACACTTTTCTTTATTCAGGTTCAATTGCCACTTTTCGCACCATACTAATATCTTATCTAAATCATTTTGAATTTGTTTTGGTCATCTGATGACTTTACAAGACGGTAAATGACAGCATCATCTGCAAACAATCTACGACGGTTACTGAGATTGTCTCCTATCTCGTTAATATAGATCAGGAACAATAGAGGGCCTATAACACTTCCTTGGGGAACGCCGGATATTATTTCAGTATTAGTCAATGACTTTCCGTCTATTACTGCGAACTGTGACCTTCCTGACAGGAAATCACGAATCCAGTCGCACAACTGAGGCGATATTCCACAGGCACGCAGTTTGGTTAGAAGACGCTTGTGAGGAACGGTGTCGAAAGCCTTCTGGAAATCTAAAAATATGGAATCAATTTGACAGCCCCTGTCGATAGCACTCATTACTTCATGAGTATAAAGAGCTAGTTGTGTTTCGCAACAACGAAATGTTCTGAATCCGTACTGACTACGTGTCAATAAATCGTTTTCTTCGAGGTACTTCATAACGTTCGAATACAGTATATGTTCCAAAACCCTACTGCAAATCGACGTTACTGATATGGACCTGTAATTCAACGGATTACTCTTACTTCCCTTTTTGGGTATTGGTGTGATTTGAGCAATTTTCCAGTCTTTGGGTACGGATGTTTCTGTCATAACACGGACGAAAGTGTTATTTTGATTGACGGTCACTGAAAAGGATTGTGACGAAAAACAAGAGGACGACAGCTGCAAAAGTTACAGAACTGAATGTAGCACTCGCGAACCCTATCAGCATCAAAACAATACGAAGGGAGCAGCGAAAGCAAGGAATTGCAAGGTAAGCTCTAATACCAAAATCACTCACCGTGATGCAAGTGCCTGTAACAGGAAAACGTGGTGCCGAAACCATAAAACCTGAATTATGGAGCAATAGAACATCATTTGGTCAGATGAATCTTGTTTCACACTGTCTTCAAATTCTGGTCGAGATTACGTTCCGAGAGTGAGACATGTCGGGGCTTCGGTGATGGTTTGGACGGCCATTTTGCGATATTTAGTGGGCCCCGTGGTCACTCAGCAACGTAGCATTACTGCCAAGGATATGTGGTCCTTTCTACTGATCAGGTCCATAACATGCAGCAATGTTTTTTCCCCAATGCTGTTGCTGTTTTCCAAGACGACCGGGCCGCTGTTCACACAACTCGTATCATCGAAACTGGTTTTCTCAACAGGAGGATGAAGTGTCGCATCTTCCCTGGCCACCGATGTCACCAGATCTCAATATTATTGGGCCTTTGTAGTCTACTTTGAAGAGAAGGGTGCACGATCGCTATCCAACTCTATCATCGTTACCTGATCTTGCCACTAATTTTCTGGAAGAGTGGTATAAGGTTCCCTTAAAATCCACAACGGACATGTTTATATCCATTCTGACACGACTGGAAGCTGTTTCGAATGCCGTCGGGTTCCCTACACCATGCTGGGCGTGATAATTTGTTGTGTTTCCATATTTTTCTCCAATCCATGTTCGTGTCTCAGTATATCTCCGTGGACGGTGACGTAGAAAATGGCTCACCACAAAGGTACACTTCAAAATACACGGACGGCTCCTGCAGCTCGATGCGCCGGATAATCGACAGTAGTGGGACCTCCAGATACTTCTCTACACAGTCGCCCCTACGACTCAGACATCTGCCGGAGTGTAGTACCAACTTTCCAGTACCCATGGCATTGAAGGTAGCCGCCTCTGGATTCCGCCAATTCCCGACATTTATTTTATTTATTTGTTTATTTATTTACTTCTTTCTTTTACTCTGTTATCTAGAAACAAGAATTGGCATGATTATAGCAAATAATATTTTAACATAATTTCAAATGTATTAGTATAACTAAGCATTGTGGTGTTTAAAGGAAAAGCTTACATAAAAAATCTAAATAAAAGAAAATATAATTTTAAAAATAGAAAATAAATATGTCTACATACTGCATTTGGCTATGTGGCGCACAGATACATGCTCATCTGCAACCCAGAAGGCACATGTTACTGATCTGTTACACTATGCTGCATTCCTGGATTACAAATTTTGTAATTTATAGTTCTGAACTACAATATTATACAACACAGCACATCGAGAGATGGCTGTCAAGGCCTCAGGAAATCCTTCGCGATCCTCCCTGAGCTTCTTCTTCTTAACACTTCCGGAAGTTTGTTGCAGATGGATGTTCTGCTGTTGGGCGTCTTGTTGTCATGATGTATGTGCTCTTCTTGCTTGTCTCTCAGGCATGAAGGCTTTCATCGAATAAGCTGATATATTAGCTATCAGCCACTACAGCTTATGCAACAGTTTCTCATACCTTATTATGTTATAGACTGTTGTATTACCAAAGATGTTCCTTTTTTGTTCTGCAAAATCTTGTCTACTGGCACATCCCCAGAAGATGTGGTACGGGTACAGATTCTGTGGTGTCACCGCCAGACACCACACTTGCTAGGTGGTAGTTTAAATCGGCCGCGGTCCATGTAGTACATGTCGGACCCGCGTGTCGCCACTGTGATCGCAGACCTAGCGCCACCACCAAGGCAGGTCTCGTGATACGAGAGTGGACTCGCCCCCAGTTGTATGAGAACCTAGCTACCGCCCAGTTGTACGAGAACCTAGCTACCGCCCAGTTGTACGCGAACCTAGCTATCGCCCAGTTGTACGAAGCCTTTCTCTCTCATTAGCCGAGAGACAGAATAGCCATCAGAAGTTAATGGCTACGAACTAGCAAGGAGCCATTTGTATCAGTGCCTATCGCTTACGAGTATTCAAGAGAGATGTATTCCAAGGAATAAATAAAAGTTAAGTAAAAAGCATCTACATACTTTTCTTCGTATTCATTTATAAGTTCTCATGTTCCAGACTTCACGCCCGTCTGCTGTATGCCGTGCACTATCGGCTACCGCGTAGTCAAGCTTTCTTTTTCAGCAATCCACATCACGGTGTCGGTCCAGCTACCGACACTACAATTATTGGTGACGAGGATGGGATAAGGACCTTTTTCTGATTGCTTACATTTATTTCTGATTGCTTACATTTATTTGTGTCATGGCTTCGCCACATTCTCCAGATGTACTGTCCGAATTTTATCGCTTGCAGAATCAGCAGACGCAGGCGTTACTGGATGCCCTTGGACAGCTCGTCCAGGGTCAACGTACCATTCAAACCGATGCGGCCGCCGCCGCTTCTCCGCTACCGCAGCCACAACCTGCCGTTGCACCGCCTTTTAGGCACTACGACCCGAACCACGAGACCTGGCAAGAGTGGTCTCGTCAGTTCGCATTCCACCTTGCTGCCTACAGAATTCAAGGTAATGAGCGGCAGCCGTTTTTGCTTTCTTGTGTCGGTGTGTCCACATACCGTGTGATAGTGAAATTGTTTCCCCGCCGCGACGTAGCAACTTTGTCATACGAGGAAATTTTGTCTGCATTAGATGCCTATTTCAAAGAAACAGTTAATGTGGTTGCCAAACGGTATACGTTTTTTCGTACAAAACGTACGGCCGGTCAAACTAATAGGGAGTGGGTAGCAACATTGCAAGGACTTACTAGGGACTGTGCCTTTGAATGTGACTGTGGTCTTTCTTATTCAGATACAATGGTGCGTGATGCAATTGCACAGAACGTTTCTGATGTTCGCATACGGGAGCAAATTTTGAAACTAGTTAATCCCTCCCTTCAACAAGTGATAGACATATTGGATAGACAGGACACACTGGACTGTGCTCAGGAATCTTTTGAAACTTCGCCAGCCGTGTGTAACATTAACCGGCCCGCTGGACGCGCTGTGCGACCCGATAACCGGGCCTCGCGAACGGCGACACAGCGACCGCCGCGTGCTACGCCAGGTGTGCCGCGCCGGCACACAAATGCAGTGAAATCATGCCCGCGGTGTGCTACTAGACATTCGCGTGAACATTGCCCGTCACGCCAAGCTATTTGCTTTTTCTGCAATAAGAAAGGACATGTTCAAAGTGTTTGCCAGAAAAAGCTCAGATCAGACAATCACAATCATTCCAGGCCCTTTGCTTCGCGCCGGAATCGAACCAAGGACACTCAGGCTCGTGGACCTTCGCCTATGGACATTCATGTCGTTAATTCCACTTCGTCCAGTGACACTTTCTCTAACAGTGCCTGTGATCGTCCCACAAAAACTGTGCGTCGACGTCGCCGGAAATCACGTCAATTAGCAAGTGATTCTGTACCAGTGTCTGTTCCAATTGCACAAAACAGTCGCTCTTGTCGTCAGCAGGACAATAAACTTTTTGTGGACTTAGACTTTGAAGGCAAAGTGATCCCATTCCAGCTCGATACCGGAGCTGCAGTTTCATTGCTCAATCACGACACATACAAACAACTGGGCGCACCTCCGTTGCGTTCCGCAAATGTTAAGCTAACTACATATTCCGGACAGAAAATTCCTGTGTTAGGACAGTGCAGCCTTCTTGCAACATACAAGGGACAAACAAAACTTGTGTCATTTTACGTTCTTCGTTCTTCTTCTGCAGTGAACTTATTTGGTCTAGATTTATTTAAGTTGTTTAACATGTCTATTGTCAATCAGGTCCTATCAGTGAATCAGACTGTGCCTACAGACAGTGTTTCTCGGCTGTGTGACGAATTTGCAGACATTTTTGCACCGGGCTTAGGTTGCGCTAAAAACTATGAAGCACATTTAGAACTGAAGGTAAACGCGCAACCGAAATTTTTCAGGGCGCGCAATGTTCCCCACGCATTGCGTGATGAGGTCGCAAGAACGTTACACGATCTCGAATCACAGGGTGTAATTGAACGTGTGCAAGCTTCTCTCTGGGCCTCACCCTTAGTAATTTTGCCAAAACCTTCCGGAAAATTGAGACTTTGCGTGGACTTCAAGGCCACAGTGAATCCACAGCTAGTGACTGCTACTTTTCCTTTGCCCCGCCCGGAAGATCTTTTTGCTAAACTGTGCCCGGGAAAATATTTTTCAAAGTTGGACCTAGCCGATGCGTACTTGCAAATACCGGTGGACGACGAATCCCAGCGCGTATTGGTGGTTAACACGCATCTTGGATTGTACCGCTTCAAAAGACTGCCATTCGGGTGTGCATCCGCCCCTGCCTTGTTTCAGCAATATTTACAAACTATTTGTGCGTCGGTCCCTACTGCAGCAAACTATCTAGACGATATAGTGATCTCCGGACAGACAGAAGAAGATCATCTTGCGAACTTACGAACATTATTTCAGGTCTTGCGGCAAAATGGTCTTCGCTTGAGGAAGGACAAATGTGTGTTTTTTGCTCGTGACTTACCATACCTGGGACATGTCATTAATGCCCAAGGCATACATCCGAGTCCAGAGCACCTCCGTGCCATACAAGACTTGCCGTCCCCTACCAATCTCAAACAGCTACAGAGTGTGTTGGGTAAAATTAATTATTACCATAAATATGTGCGCAATGCCTCTTCCATTTCAGCTCCGCTTCATCGCTTACGCCGTAAAGGTGTTCCGTTCGTCTGGACGACGGAATGTGAACGCGCCTTTCGCCAGTTGAAATCGGCGTTGCTTTCTAATACTTGCCTTACGCCATTCGATCCCCAGAAACCCCTTTTGTTGATGGTAGATGCATCGGATTTCGGGATCGGTGCTGTGCTTGCGCACAAAGTTGGCTCCCATGATCGCCCTATTGCCTTTGCGGCCAAATTGCTCTCGTCTGCGCAAAGAAATTATTCACAGATAGAGAAAGAAGCTTTGGCTCTCGTGTTTGGTGTTACTAAGTTTCATGATTTCTTGTATGGTCGTCACTTTACCATCATCACAGACCACAAACCTTTGACATCGCTTTTTCATCCGACCAAGCCTGTCCCTCCACGTACAGCGCAGAAATTCATTCGCTGGTCTATTTTCCTCTCGCAGTACCGCTACGATATCTTGTATCGGTCCACTGCTAAGCACGGAAACGCCGATGCGTTGTCCCGTTTGCCTGTTGCTGAGGATAAAGCATTCGATTCTTCCGAACTTGCTTGCATGTTCATTGATTCGGAAACCGATGAAGTGGTCGAATCGTTTCCGATTGATTTTCGTCGTGTCGCTACAGCCACAGCTGCTGACCCTGTCCTTGCTACTGTTTTACGTTTTGTTGCTACGCAATGGCCTTTGTCAAAGTCTCGGATCGAGGATCCGTTGGTTCGCCGATTTTTTGCTCACAAGGAGAGACTTTTTGTTCGACGTGGTGTTTTGTTGTTGCGTTCTGCTAATGATCAGTCCAGAGTCGTGGTCCCACGTTCGTTACAGTCCTCTGTTTTACGGCTTCTTCATCAAGGACATTGGGGTATAGTGCGAACGAAACAACTTGCTCGTCAGCACTGTACTTGGTTCGGAATCGATGCTGCGATTACGAATATGTGTTCTTCGTGCCCGGCGTGTGCCGAACAACAGTCCGCACCGCCGCGGAAAGTCTTTGCGTGGCCAAAAGCCACTTCCCCTTGGCAACGCTTGCACGTTGATTTTGCTGGTCCATTCTGGAATGCTCGATGGTTGGTTCTGGTCGACGCCTTCAGCAATTTTCCTTTTGTTGTCCGGATGTCTTCCACGACGTCCTCCGCCACCATCCAAGCGTTGTCTGCTATCTTTTGCATTGAAGGTCTTCCGCAGACTATTGTTTCCGACAATGGCCCACAATTCATGTCCGCAGAATTTCAGTCATTCTGCCAGGCCAATGGTATTCAACATCTGACATCCGCGCCGTTTTCGCCTCAGTCCAACGGTGCCGCTGAACGTTTGGTCCGGACTTTCAAGTCACAGATGTTGAAATTGAAAGAGTCGCATTCTCGGGAGGACGCATTGTTGCTCTTTTTGTCTTCGTATCGCTCTCAGCCCCGAGATGGTCGCTCGCCGGCTGAGTTGCTCCACGGTCGTCCTCATCGCACCTTGATGTCTTTGCTGCATCCGCCGCATCAGGTTCCTGCGCAGCGGCAGACTCCTGCTTTTGCTCCAGGCGACGTTGTATTTTATCGCAACTATCGAGGTTCACGGCGTTGGCTCGCAGGGCGCATTCTTCGCTGCCTCGGCCGCGCGATGTATTTGGTTTTGGGGGCCTCTGGTGAGGTGCGTCGGCATCTCAATCAGCTGCGCCTCTGTCGTCGCTCGGGTTCTGCCGCTCCCCGTCTGCTTTCAGCGACGGTGCCGTCCGGTCAGCGCCCTGGGGACCCATCTACTGGCTCGCCTCATCCCCAGGTGTTACCGACGATGCCTTCCATTTTGCCCCATGGCGACGCGCCGCCGCCGCCGCAGCAGCAGCAGCAGCAGCAGCCGCCGCCGCCGCCGACCGCATTCGACGCTTCGTTGCAGCCGCCAAGCGCCTCCCAGGGTCACGCGCCGCCGATCGCTTCCCGTGACCAGCTGTCCTCCGCCATGGAACGCCCGCCCGCTCCGGACCACATGACTTCATCGCGCGTCGGCTACCCCGACGCAATGGAGGTCGACACTTCGGCCCCTCATGTTTCTTTACGGGCGCATACACCGCATGTTGACGTGCACCCTGGACTAGTTTTGCAGGCGTTTCCTAGCTCCCCTCGGACCGGATGGCCGGGTGCGGGTGGCACAGCCTCGCCTGTTGTTAGGCTCCCCACCTCATCGCATACGTCAACATGTGGTCCTCCCCACGGCGGGCGGAAGCCTTATTACACGACCGTTCGCCGATTTGCGGGGGAGGAATGTGGTGTCACCGCCAGACACCACACTTGCTAGGTGGTAGTTTAAATCGGCCGCGGTCCATGTAGTACATGTCGGACCCGCGTGTCGCCACTGTGATCGCAGACCTAGCGCCACCACCAAGGCAGGTCTCGTGATACGAGAGTGGACTCGCCCCCAGTTGTATGAGAACCTAGCTACCGCCCAGTTGTACGAGAACCTAGCTACCGCCCAGTTGTACGCGAACCTAGCTATCGCCCAGTTGTACGAAGCCTTTCTCTCTCATTAGCCGAGAGACAGAATAGCCATCAGAAGTTAATGGCTACGAACTAGCAAGGAGCCATTTGTATCAGTGCCTATCGCTTACGAGTATTCAAGAGAGATGTATTCCAAGGAATAAATAAAAGTTAAGTAAAAAGCATCTACATACTTTTCTTCGTATTCATTTATAAGTTCTCATGTTCCAGACTTCACGCCCGTCTGCTGTATGCCGTGCACTATCGGCTACCGCGTAGTCAAGCTTTCTTTTTCAGCAATCCACATCACGGTGTCGGTCCAGCTACCGACACTACAGATTCCTCCACAGACTCAAGTGTCTGTGATGCATTGTCATATTTTCAGTAAGTAGCGCAATGCGGACCACGTCCCGACAGGCAGTGTATAGCTTCCTTGGTTGGAAGAAAGTGTGACATTCATCTACATCTACATCTACATCCATACTCCGCAAGCCACCTGAAGGTGTGTGGCGGACGGTACCTTGAGTACCCCTATCGGTTCTCCCTTCTATTCCAGTCTCGTATTGCTCGTGGAAAGAAAGATTGTCGGTATGCCTCTGTGTGGGCTCTAATGTCTCTGATTTTATCCTCATGGTCTCCTCGCGAGATATACGTAGGAGGGAGCAATATACTGCTTGACTCCTCGGAGAAGGTATGTTCTCGAAACTTCAACAAAAGCCCCTACCGAGCTATTGAGCGTCTCTCTTGCAGAGTCTTCCACTGGAGTTTATCTATCACCTCCGTAACGCTCTGTGATTGCTAAATGATCCTGTAATGAAGCGCGCTGCTCTCCGTTGGATCTTCTCTATCTTTTCTATCAACCCTATCTGGTACGGATCCCAAACCGGCGAGCAGTATTCAAGCAGTGGGAGTACAAGTGTACTGTAAACTACTTCCTTTGTTTTCGGACTGCATTTCCTTAGGATTCTTCCAATGAATCTCAGTCTGGCATTTGCTTTACCGACGATTAATTTTATATGGTCATTCCATTTTAAATCACTCCTAATGTCTACTCCTAGATAATTTATGAAAGTAACTGCTCCCAGTTGTTGACCTGCTATATTGTAGCTAAATGATAAAGGATCTTTCTTTCTATGTATTCGCAGCACATTACACTTGTCTACATTGCGATTCAATTGCCATTCCCTGCATCATGTGTCAATTCGTTGCAGATCCTCCTGCATTTCAGTACAATTTTCCGTTGTTACAACCTCTCGATATACTACAGCATCATCCGCAAAAAGCCTCAGTGAACTTCCGATGTTATCCACAAGACCATTTATATAAATTGTGAATAGCAGCGGTCCTATGACACTCCCCTGCGGCACACCTGAAATCACTCTACTTCGGAGGACTTCTCTCCATTGAGAATGACATGCTACGTTCTGTCATCTAGGAACTCTTCAATCCAGTCACACAATTGGTCTGAGCGTTCATATGCTCTTACTTTGTTCATTAAACGACTGTGGGGAACTGTATCAAACGCCTTGCGGAAGTCAAGAAACACGGCATCTACCTGGGAACCCGTGTCTATGGCCCTCTGAGTGTCGTGGACGAATGGTCTTTCTTTTATGTTAGGAAGGAAATGGTAAGTTCTCCTCCATGTTTCTGCCCTGTCCCCGATTTCTTGCCATTCTCTATCAATGCAAGCCTTTATTTCCTAATTCGATGTGGCTCTTACGTCCAGTATGCCCTTTAATTTATCATATTCGCCCTTTCTGAGAGAATATTGTGCACCTTGATAAGGTACATCTCGAAGATTCCTACGAAAAATTGTAACAACAGACGCGGCTGTGCGCGCGCATCCTGTAGTAACATTGGCAGCTGAGTCGGCAGGTGTTGGGTGGTTAACAGTTGTGGGTCATGTTATAGGCTTGGGAAGCTGTTTGGCGTGGTCTGTTGGGGCCCGCACGTCTGACGCGCGATGGATGGGGGAGCTCAACGTATGAGAAATCCCAACTACAGATCAGCTAGCGTGACACGTTGAACACGCGGTGCGGAAATCCCGCCCGTTTGAAGGAACTGCAGAGGGTGGCCACCATCGCCGAACTAACTGAATAAAGAAAATACGAAATAAGGGAAACTCTAAATACCAACTGAACCAAACCAGTGACAGAGAAACCGGGCAGTTAGTTTTAAAAAGAAAAATTAGATGAGTGTTTGAGTGAAGACGTGCCCTCGCTACGAGATTTAGTTTACAAGTTATTAAATGTTAAAAGTTTTGGATATAAAATAAGCTATAAAAATTAATAATTCACTAACGCCTTAAGCGATTCAGACCAACATAGTGTCAATGGATAGAGCTCAGTGAACACTATGGAATTGTTTTAATAGATTTTCTGTGAATATTTCGTATTTCAAATTACAGGGCGGAATGTAGTGAATAAAATGTGAAACAGTAAAAGAAGTTGCATCATTACTAAACACAGGTAATTAGAAATATATAACTAATTAGTTTAATTTTTAATATTTATTAATGATATAACGATTCAAAATAGCTTCCATATGAGCAAAAGCACTATTTGTGAGAAAACTATTAAAGCTGCATGAAAACTAAGATCAGCATTGAAAAGCTGATGAAATTTGATCCCAAATTCATTAGTAATATGTCTATATAACATTAATTTTATAGTTTATATATGTTCTAGAAAGTCGGAAATACTTGAATTGACTCATACCAGTGCGAGGCAATGAGTAACGACGACCATTTTCGCGCGGCACTTGGATTTTGCGAGACAATTCAAACGGGGCTCGCGTGCAGTCGGTTCATGTGTGAGCCTGGAAGTCGCCTGATGTGTGTAACCGAAATACATTCTAAGTATTCGACTTCTGTGGAGGAAGAATAAATTCACGTCACATAAATGGTAGTTTGGACTTGTAAATATGGGCGACTTACTCTAAACACCTATGCAGTCATTGTTGATGGTGATTTGCAGTTAAAAATATTGTAAGTTCGTGATTACATAAACTTCAGGTTAGAAGTGTGCTGAATAATTTTCGTGGATTTTCTAGAGTTTGACTTACTTACGTTCTCTTACTGACAAATATTTTAATGATAAACTGTTGTGGATGGTGTGGAAGGATATTTCTATTGTTTCTTCTGGAGCAAATACAGTCTGCGAAAAGTGAGACGAAAGCAGCTAGAAGAACAGAACATTTTAAAACAAACATTTTTCCCCAAATATTACCCCTTGCATGTTGCAACGTCTCTTTCTTACTGCTAGGCACAGAGGAAGCAAGTCTAGTATCAGCAGCAACGCCCGAGTCTGTACAGTTCTATTGTGGTGTCACCGCCAGACACCACACTTGCTAGGTGGTAGCTTTAAATCGGCCGCGGTCCATTAAGTACATGTCGGACCCGCGTGTCGCCACTTTCAGTTCGGTCCGGGGCAAGAGACGGGCTCCCACTTCTTTTGTTATCACTCGTATACAATGGCCACACCAGAAACGAGTGATATTAGTGCGCCTTCGAGAGTGTCTGTTGTGTCTGATCCCTCTCAACAGGACGAGCTGGGACAGACTGAGGAGGATTATACAGTTATGAGGAGACATTCCAAAATTACGTTGCTCCTGGAGCAAAGTATCAAAAATGGAAAGATAAGCCAGGCAGCAATATTGCAAATAAAGAATGAACTGGCTGCATGGGCAATTGCTCATGCCAAATTAGAAGGAAGAGTGGAAGAATTGGAGAAAGAAAACACCAGGCTAAGACAACAGCAACAACAACCAAGCAAAACCTGGGCGGCGGTGGCTGCACAACCCCCCACCAGACAAAATAACACAAAAGAAGCTATTGACAGGGCAACTAAGAAACAGGAGACAGCGGTCTTCCTTAGGACCTTGCCTGGGAAAGACACGAGTGTCAAAAGGATTCAGGAACTCCTGACTACCACAATTGACCCTGTCAAAGATAAGATTAAGATAAAACGTGTCAAACCCAGTCGCAACTCAGTGATAGTAGAAGTTGCGTCTGAAGAAGACAAAACTAAACTGCTTGAAAATCCAAAATTAAACGCAGTTGTTAAATGTGAACCCCCCAAGAAAAGGAACCCCTTGATAATATTATATGATGTCCCTACCATAATGACAAATGAGGAACTGTCTGAAGCAATAAGGAAGCAAAATTTCGAGAATATTGATGAAAATGAATTCAAAAGCAATTTCAAACTAAGATTTAAAACGGGACCTCGGGACCGGGATGTCGTGCATCATGTTGCCGAGGTCTCTGCAACAATGTGGAGGAAAATAACATCACTGGGCAGACTATACGTGGGTTTCCACGCAATTAATACTAGAGACTACATCGTGGTACCTCGTTGCCATAACTGTGGCGACTTGGACCACATACTGAGGCACTGCACCAGGGGGTCGGCCTGCTCCAAATGCGGTGACAATGGACATACCAGGAAAGATTGTAAGGCCACAGGTGTTTGCATCCCCTGTAAGAATCGCGGCAAGAAGTCTTGTGGAGCCACAGGACGGAACTGCCCTACCTACAGGATGCTTGAACAACGATTAATATCACGAATAGATTATGGCTGAAAACGGCATACCATGCAGGATGCCAAAGCATAAATCCCCGAGCAAAAGGAGGAGGGATGCAATGAGAGCAAGTAGGTTCAGGAGCTTCCTGAAGTCGCTCATCAACCCAGACATTCAAGTAGTTGACAAATCAATACAGACAGAGTCCCCCACCAGGGACATTGGTATTCAAACTGAGCTCCCCTCAGAGATCAGAGCACCCTCCTCCCAATGCCGGGGGACGCTGCCGATTAAAAACCTACAACGGCAAGAGCATCCTGTGGTAGTGGCGGATAAAATCACAAAACCTATACAAGATAACATTATAACAAGCTCCACCGCCAACTCTGACGCCAAAGATAGTCCGGTGGTCAGGTTGCCACCCGTAGACCCAGTGAGGGTGTACCCAAATCTAGAGTACACAATGCAATTAGCAAGACTGGAGCAGCCGGCTACCCTGACCACTGCCTTACGTCATGTGGTCCGGGTGGGACATGAGTACGGACGAAGGGTAACCTTCTCGGTGATGGAGGCTGTGGATAGGATACAATTAAAGTCGGTGAACCTCCCCACTGACTTCGGAGCACTGCGGGACTTACTAAAAAAAGTCTTTGAAAGACGAGGTGAGAAGTTCGACCTGGACGACATCTACAATCAATCAGTAATAGCAAACGGCCGACTGGCTTATGACTGGAATAAAACCTGGCCGCATGACCATATACATACTTATTTTCCGTGACGACTAGAATAAAAATTGGACAACTCAACACTCATAACAGTCGACTCGTAATGCAGGAGCTCCGAAAGGAAGTGGTGGAAAAGAGACTGGATGTACTCTGTCTACAGGAGCCGTACTCTCTGGCTGGAAAAATTGCGTTCACTGCCGCAACATGGCAAACTATCAGCAGTGGGGATTCCCCCAGAGCGGCTATTCTAACAACAAACACGGCACTGCGTGCAACCCCCTTGACACAGTTCTCCAATAGTCACTGCAACGTCGTGGAGATACAATCTCCTGCCGGAATCGTTATCATCATTAATATGTACTTCCAGTACGGGGAGAGAATTGAACAATATATAGACCATCTAGTGAGTGTAGCCACGGCGTTGCGGGGACGCAAAATCATTATAACTGCTGACATAAATGCTAAATCCCCCCTGTGGTACAGTGGCACTAGGGACGAAAATGGAGCCAAAGCTGAAGAAATGATAATGGCTCTCCAACTAGTGGTGGCAAACAGACCAGGAAATCCCCCCACCTACGTGGCTGGAGGAGGACAGGGTACCAACATTGACGTGACGCTGGTCACGCCAAACACAGTGAATATTCTCCGGGAGTGGAAAGTGGAAGATAATGCCACCACTAGTGATCATAATCTGATTACCTTCATGGTTGGGGACAGAGAGTGCCGCTGGGCCATGGGGTGGGAGGTGCAAAGGAACTTTAGGAAAGCAGATTGGGAACGTCTAGCCAGAGAGTGCGACATCCCTCCATTACCGGAAGGAGACGAAGTACAAGACATGAACGTGGACGACAGAGCAGAAGGACTGGTGCGCGCAATAACAAGAGCGATTGAGGTAGCCGTACCAACCAGGAGGAGGGCCGTGGCGGCCACACCGGCACCATGGTCAGCCGAACTGCAGGAGCTACGTCAGTCAGTCAGGAGACTGAGGAAGCACTACCAGCGCAGTGTCGTCTGGTGGGAGAAGCAAAGATGGTTGCAATTATACCGGGAGGCAAAAGAGAACTTTCAAAAGGAACTACAAAAGACAAGAACAACTAGCTGGGAAAATTTCGTAACCAGTCAACTGGCCCTTGATCCTTGGGGCGTGCCATATAGACTGGTAAGGGAAAAGATTCGTTCCCCAAGAATGATTTCTACGCTCAGGCGCGGGGGCGGGATGACGGAATCTTGGCAGGAAACTGCCGAGGTCCTCCTCCAGTCGCTGTTGCCTGACGATGATAGAAATGAGGACACCGAAGAGCAACGTCAATTACGTGAAGAAGACCTTCATAGGTATGAAAACGACGTGGCGGTCCTCCCCTTCTCTGAAGAGGAAGTTGCTGCCCTTATTAAGTCCCTAAAAAAGGGAAAATCCCCCGGGCCGGACGGCATTGTGGCGGAGGTAGTGCAGTTTTTAGCCCCACAGTTAGTTGCGCCACTCACACACACTTTCAATGCATGCCTTAGGCAAGGCAAATTCCCTAAAATATGGAAAACTGCGAACGTGGTGATCATTAAAAAGGGCCCCGAGAAGGACCCTGCAGAGGCCAAATCCTACAGGCCCATTTGCCTGCTGGACGGCTTCGGCAAATTACTTGAAAAGCTACTAGCAGACAGACTGACTGCTCACCGCATGCTGCACGGGGTGAGCGACAGGCAATTCGGTTTCAGGCCGGGCCGATCGGCATCTGATGCAATCGCCCTAGCGGCCGAGGTCTGTGACTCAGCCCCGTGTAAGTATGTGGTTGGCATCATGGTGGATATCAGTGGCGCCTTTGACAACCTGTGGTGGCCTTCGCTCTTCTCCTGCTTACGGGAGAAGGAGTGTCCAGGGCTGCTATATGGGTGTCTGAGGAGCTATTGTGAAGACCGGGAGGTATGGCTATCATCCCCTAGCGGGAAAGTCCGGAAAACTATCACTAAAGGTTGCCCTCAGGGCTCTGTGCTGGGTCCCCTTTTTTGGGACATCCACATGGAGCCTCTTCTGGAAAGTTTACAACAGAGTGATGATGTGCTAGAGGTGATAGCTTACGCCGACGACCTCCTCCTGCTGGTTGGCGGCCGAAGTCGCGAGGACATAGAACCAAAAATACAGAGAGCATTAGACATACTGCAACTATGGTGCCACAGGACCAAAATGACTATTTCACCGACCAAGTCGACTTACTTGCTACTCAAAGGACAATTGATAAGGAACCCGACCGTGAGAATTGACGGCATACCTGTTCTTAGGAGACGAGAGACACGATACTTAGGAATCATCATCGATGAAAGGTGGAATTTCGCAAAGCACATAGAAACCGTGACCCAGAAAGCACTACAATCACTAAATAATCTGATCACCATAGGACACAAGAGATTTCACCTTCCGCCTCAATTAATTAAACTCTATCACAACAGTATACTCACGTCAATAATGGGTTACGGTTCAGGAGTTTGGGCTCACAGGCTCACGAGGGTGGTGCCTGCTATGACGGTGAGGAGGGTACAAAGAAATATGATATTAAGGTCTGTGGGAGCTTACAGAACATCCCCAGGAGGAGCCCTGTTAATCATAATGGGACTCTGTCCCCTAGATATAAAGATTAGGGAACAGGCAGCTTGGTACTGGGTAAAAAAGGGGGTTATTACCAAGGTAGAAGAAATTATGGGAGCACCAGTTAGGGACAAAGGTGAGATTAGGGAAAGGGGGGTAAGCCTGTGGCAGGAAATATGGGAATTGGACGAAACTGGTAGAAGAACCTTTCAGTTCCTACCAGACGTAAGGGAAAGATTGAAAATGAAGTACTTCAAGCCAACTCGGGGATTGTTCCACTTTCTCACCGGTCATGGCCCCTATCCGACATATCTTTGTCGGTTTGGGAGAAAGGCTACGCCTGCGTGTGACTGTGGCGCACTGGAGGGTACTCCTGACCATGTGGTTTATGAGTGCCCCCTTTTCGATGATGTAGCCGGGACACTGAGACAACAATTACCTAGCACAAACACCTATGACCTTTTAAGACAGGAGGAAACATTTCACAGACTAAATACACTGGTAAACGAGGTATCACACAAAGTTCTGACAACTTTCTTGAGAGAACATCATTAAGTAAGTAGACAACACTGAATGCGACCACCGCCCCAATCCCAAACCGCCGGTTCGTGGACAGGTCGACTTATAGTTGGAATCCGCCACGACCAGGACCAGGGGGACTGGGGCAAATCCCGATCAAGACACGCACCGATTTTGACATAGATTAGAAAATAGACGTAGTTAATTAGAATAGGATAGTAAGATAGGAACCTGCAGCGATAATTTAACCCTTGCCTGCCCTGTGCCAGGGGCTCGCTCATAGGGATTAGCTCTATGAGCAGGGCATCAAGTAGGTTTATATCATTAACTGGCACAATGTAACGCTGCAGGCAGTTAGTAGTAACTAGTAGTAGTAATTAGAGTTATGCTAGATAGTAAACTAAGAAGTAGTCTGCCTAGTTGAAATTGTTGAACTGTCTGTAGTTAAGTCAAGGAAAATGTATAGCTGCTATTGTTAATTTAGGAATGTAGGACCCACTAATCATTAAGGTGGTGGGTCATTATTGTATAACTATTATGAAAGGAAATAAAGATTTTTTTTAAAAAAAAAAAAAACAAAAAAAAAACAAAAAAAAAAAATAGCAGACCGTGCGCCACCACACGGCAGGTCTAGAGAGACGTACTAGCACTCGCCCCAGTTGTACGGACGACTTCGCTAGCGATGCACACTGACGAAGCCTCGCTCATTTGCAGAGCGGATAGTTAGAATAGCCTTCAGCTAAGTCAATGGCTACGACCTAGCAAGGCGCCATTAGCAGTATATTGTCTGAAACTATAGAGTCTCACTTGTATCGTCAATAGCGATGTACCAAGGATGGATTAAAGTTAAGTATTCCAGAAGCTACGTACTTTTCTTTATAGCATTCATTACGTATCCTGTTACAGACCTGTCTCTTGCCTGCGTGAGCTAAACGCGTGCCTTCCGGCTACTTCCGTGGCGTGGCTGTCTTGCTACGCCACAACATCTATACGCGCCTGTTACGCGCAGGAGTACACTTTTCTGTGCTCGCCGTAGCGCCTGTGCTATCCTTGCCTTTCTGGCTCCATGAGACCAAACGGTCAAACTGTGGCACACAACAGCAATTATGATCGTGTTGTGGTACGTTCTTATTGCGCTTACTTCTTTGGTATTTTTGCTCGCGATTTTAATGCCTCTCTGGCAGACGATTTCCAAATGAAAGTTTTACTTTTCGTCAATGTGCCTATATACGTCAAGGCAACTATAAACTACCTTTCTTTTCACAGATTGATCACTTATTCTGACTGTGGGATTTCTCGTTCTTGGTAACGATCCTTTTAGTAACATATAAACTCTTTTGTGTGCTGTTATTGTTAGTTTGTTTTCCACACACCAATTACTTACAAGGGAAACTTCCCCATCGCACCCACCTCAGATTTAGTGGTAAAATGGCCCAGTGAATAGCCCGTCAAAAACTGAGCACAGATCAAGCATGAAAATAGGAAGAAGGTGTATTGAATTATTGAAAAAAAAGCGAAATATAAATAGTGAACGGTCCAAGGTCAACAAGTGCATCATCGAGCAACTTGGAACACACACGACGTTGTTAAGTGGTCACGTGGTGGAATACAAAGCATATGAGCCGTGATCAAAATTCCCATGTGTATTTATTTATTTTTTCAAAACATTATGAACTGTTCGTCCGGTTACTGAAATGTTTGTTCTCTTTCTGTAGTTTTGGCAGTTGTCATACTATACAATGGTTATAGGAAACGAGTCATGTGGTAAGAATACGTTACCATCGCAAGTAAGTTTAAGGCGCTGTAGTCATGGACTGTGCGGCTGGTCCCGGCGGAGGTTCGAGTCCTCCCTCGGGCATGAGTGTGTGTGTTTGTCCTTAGGATAATTTAGATTAAGTAGTGTGTAAGCTTAGGGACTGACGACCTTAGCAGTTAAGTCCCATAAGATTTCACACACATTTTTTACATCGCAAGTAAATGTGATGAATAGTTAAGAGCAGGCGAGATTCCACATAGACATCTCACAGAAACGAAAACAATAAATAAACGGGTGTGAACTATGTTACGACAAAGGAATTAAAGAGTCAGAACTACGAAAACGGAACGCAACTTCAAAAACGTTAAAAAACATATGTTTTGACAGAGCGTAGAGAAACTGTGTGATATTGGCACTGTTGCGTTCATTTTTTGCAGCTTATGTGACAAACCATTATTTTTCATCATTTCCTTGGGAGTGATCACATTCACATTCATAAGAACACCTAAATCGGGCGAGGAGGCATGTGTCACTCATTCATCAGGCGTACAAGTTAGGTGCGTCGATAAGAGATTCCTATCATATGACACACGTATTGTTACTACTGCCGTGTATGACACACCTGACGTGTTTTCCGGGGGAGGATTCGGCTAACTTGTCGCCTTGCCTTTTCACATTTGAAAGCCTCTTCCTTTCGGCTGCTCATAGAGTAGTTGGATAGTATCAGCTTTCATTGTAGGCCCCTTCCTTACACCTCGCTGTTACAAACGGATGTTACACCGTGACACAGACAAAAATCTGAATACAGGGAACAGGGGAAGAATAACTGCATGAGACACCTTTGAACACGGCTCGCTCCCTTTGTAATCCAACACTGTGACCACTTTTTTATCCTTTTTTTTTTGCCCCTGGTCAGGAAAGGGAAGACTACAAAAAAAATCTACTTGCCACCGCCACTCGTGTCCTAACAAAAAAATAAATAAAATACACCACTTCAGGCGTTGGCGCCTATCTAGGCCTATCCCAAAACAACTAACCTGTTACTACAAGGGTTGGGAAACGAAGAAAGTAGGGGGGAAGAACATAGAGAGTAGCGATGAAAATCAAAGTAGTTGGGAATGGGCTTTCGGTTTTTTAGTTTTTTATTGCATTTTTTTGTTTTTTGCGTTTTTGTATATACACTCCTGGAAATGGAAAAAAGAACACATTGACACCGGTGTGTCAGACCCACCATACTTGCTCCGGACACTGCGAGAGGGCTGTACAAGCAATGATCACACGCACGGCACAGCGGACACACCAGGAACCGCGGTGTTGGCCGTCGAATGGTGCTAGCTGCGCAGCATTTGTGCACCGCCGCCGTCAGTGTCAGCCAGTTTGCCGTGGCATACGGAGCTCCATCGCAGTCTTTAACACTGGTAGCATGCCGCGACAGCGTGGACGTGAACCGTATGTGCAGTTGACGGACTTTGAGCGAGGGCGTATAGTGGGCATGCGGGAGGCCGGGTGGATGTACCGCCAAATTGCTCAACACGTGGGGCGTGAGGTCTCCACAGTACATCGATGTTGTCGCCAGTGGTCGGCGGAAGGTGCACGTGCCCGTCGACCTGGGACCGGACCGCAGCGACGCACGGATGCACGCCAAGACCGTAGGAGCCTACGCAGTGCCGTAGGGGACCGCACCGCCACTTCCCAGCAAATTAGGGACACTGTTGCTCCTGGGGTATCGGCGAGGACCATTCGCAACCGTCTCCATGAAGCTGGGCTACGGTCCCGCACACCGTTAGACCGTCTTCCGCTCACGCCCCAACATCGTGCAGGCCGCCTCCAGTGGTGTCGCGACAGGCGTGAATGGAGGGACGAATGGAGACGTGTCGTCTTCAGCGATGAGAGTCGCTTCTGCCTTGGTGCCAATGATGGTCATATGCGTTTTTGGCGCTGTGCAGGTGAGCGCCACAATCAGGACTGCATACGACCGAGGCACACAGGGCCAACACCCGGCATCATGGTGTGGGGAGCGATCTCCTACACTGGCCGTACACCACTGGTGATCGTCGAGGGGACACTGAATAGTGCACGGTACATCCAAACCGTCATCGAACCCATCGTTCTACCATTCCTAGACCGGCAAGGGAACTTGCTGTTCCAACAGGACAATGCACGTCCGCATGTATCCCGTGCCACCCAACGTGCTCTAGAAGGTGTAAGTCAACTACCCTGGCCAGCAACATCTCCGGATCTGTTCCCCATTGAGCATGTTTGGGACTGGATGAAGCGTCGTCTCACGCGGTCTGCACGTCCAGCACGAACGCTGGTCCAACTGAGGCGCCAGGTGGAAATGGCATGGCAAGCCGTTCCACAGGACTACATCCAGCATCTCTACGATCGTCTCCATGGGAGAATAGCAGCCTGCATTGCTGCGAAAGGTGGATATACACTGTACTAGTGCCGACATTGTGCATGCTCTGTTGCCTGTGTCTATGTGCCTGTGGTTCTGTCGGTGTGATCATGTGATGTATCTGACCCCAGGAATGTGTCAATAAAGTTTCCCCTTCCTGGGACAATGAATTCACGGTGTTCTTATTTCAATTTCCAGGAGTGTATACTGGGTGATCAAAAAGTCAGTATAAATTTGAAAATTGAATAAATCACGGAATAATGTATATAGAGAGGTACAAATTGACACACATGCTTGGAATGACATGGGGTTGTATTAGAACCAAAAAAATACAAACGTTCAAAAAATGTCCGACAGATGGCGCTTCATCTGATCAGAATAGCAATAATTAGCATAACAAAGTAAGACAAAGCAAAGATGATGTTCTTTACAGGAAATGCTCAATATGTCCACCATCATTCTTCAACAATAGCTGTAGTCGAGGAATAATGTTGTGAACAACACTGTAAAGCATGTCCGGAGTTATGGTGAGGCATTGGCGTCGGATGTTGTCTTTCAGCATCCCTAGAGATGTCGGTCGATCACAATACACTTGTGACTTTAGGTAACCCCAAAGCCAATAATCCCACGGACTGAGGTCTGGGGACCTGGGAGGCCAAGCATGACGAAAGTGGTGGCTGAGCACACGATCATCACCAAACGACGCGCGCCAGAGATCTTTCACGCGTCTAGCAATACTTTGTTTTTTTTTTTGTTCTAATAAAACCACATGTCATTCCAAGCATGTGTGTCAATTTTTACCTCTCTATCTACATTATTCCGTGGTTTATTAAGTTTTCAAATTTATACTGACTTTGTGATCACCCGGTATATATATATTTTTATTTTCTTTGATTTATTGATTTACTTTTTTAATTTTTTCGTTTTTTTAAATTTGTTTTAATTAAATTAGTCTATGTACCAGAATTCCAGGAGTCGCTAGCGCCTTCTGAGTGGCAGAACATCCAAACGTGTCTTCTCGAAAATTTAATGGAGATTCCGTTTGTAGTCCCTTCAGAACATTATGTCGGCAAAAAAGTACGAGTATCATCATCTCATGGCTTCGACGTTCCAGTTAGTTGGTGGGTCATGAAAGGCGCTCCATAGAAAATTGGAAAGGAACAGCTTGTATGTGGGGTTGCGAACAAGTGCACAGTGCCGATCGTTAAGGTACGTCCTATAACCTAGTTCTTATTTCTCGTCGGGGCCAAAAAGGTAGCGGACCGTATGATCGCGTATCGAATTCACAGCGTCAGTTTTTGTTGCGGGGTAATGAAGCACATCCGGGAATAAAAGCGTCAGGAAAGTGATCCGAGCATGTGTCTGTCGGGTAAAGAAAGTCAAGATGCACTGCGCGACCCTCCAGATGTCATACGACGGACCACATGAGAATCGATGAGCGTCTGTGTCCTCTACAGTGAACACAGAGCGGTATGTCAGCGAGGCGGATGCGGTGCAAACGAAACAAGTTGACCTGTTTGCATTGACGGTGATTACCAGGTGGACTGGACGCTGGTGTCGAGATAACCAGCATGTACGGCTTTCCACACACGACGCCATATGATCAGGGGAAACTTGTGTTCGATGGAGTTGGGGGTTCGACACATTTGTGTCGTGTACAGTCTTTGTCCGGAGTATACGTGCAAGGGTTAAGGAGTACAGGATGTAACTTAATTCAAGAAAGAAGTGCGAAAGTGATAAAAGGGGGGTGGAATGTCTGATAACATTACTGGGGCTGACTTTGAGACTGCGTATTCATGCAAAAGCAGTCCGATCAGGCTCATCGGCAGCGACGATCGACTTTCAGTTGGGAGCTAGCAAAAAGCACCGTAACTCTATCTGGCACACGGAATAAGCCCACCCCACCACGCTCCCGCGGGAGGGGAAGGGAGGAATATTGAACTTTAAATAACATCCCGGTACAGACAAAGGATCCCATCGCCATCAAAATAAGGCGTGCGAGGGTAATCGAGACTGGGATCACTTGTGCCACATGCGGGATGTGTGAGGCGTAGGAAACATTCACGTATTGCGTACGCTGTACAATGTCGAGGGATCTAAGTCGGTGGTCCACAAGGCCAGCCCTGATCGTTTGGAGGAGACGTCTACTGTTGGTTGCCGCTGAGCGATGGAGGTCATTCATAAAATCAATACCCAAACAGCGGACGCTGGTGGCCACACTTAGAGGAGGGACACATCGCTCAGGTAGATCCTCACCAATGAGCAGAACCTTCGATTTGGAATTGTTAAGAGAACTGCCCGATGCCTCCCCATATGTCGCCACCCAAGTCAGAGCCGCGCGAACATCGTCTTCATTGCGGAGGTAGAGAACTAGATCGTCAGCATAATCTGTACAACAGAAGCGGTGCCCATGCAATGTCAGGCCTACCAGGCGTTGGCGAAGCCCCTGGAGTAGGGGCTCTAACGCCAAAGCATACAGTATCATGGAAAGTGGTCAGCCCTGTAGGACAGAGCGCTCGATCGCTAGAGGCGCGGTGAGGCGACCATTACAGAGTACTCTTGAAGTCGCGCCGTTCAAGAGCCGCATGACCACTGTTACTATACGAGCCGGAAAACCCATGTGTTGGAGGACCGATTTCAGAAAGGTATGGCCAACACGATCGAATGCGAAGTCAAGCGATGCTAATTCTCCGGGTAAATGTTGCGAGCGTGATCATGTCCCTGTAACGGCAAAGGGCCATATGGATATTGTTGTCACCGCCCAACGAAGTCTGATCAAGGGAAGTGACGTATCTTGCCGCCTTCTTGAGTCGTGAGGCCAATATACGGGTAAAAATTTTCATGTCACTGTTGAGCAGAGTTATGGGTCGGTAATCACAGATCCGTGATCGCCGATGTGTCTTAGGGAACAGGATGATGACCCCGTCAAGGAAGGTGGCTGGGATCGGCGTTGTGGGCAGTTCGCGACAGATGGACGTCCAAGTAGGTATCAAAGGACAGCCAAAACACTTGTAAAATTCGAGGGGCAGACCGTCAGGTCCAGGGGACATGTTGGCAGTTCCCACCTTGATAGCATCTAGGACTTCATCGGAGGTCACTTGCCCCTGAAGTTCTTGAGCCACATCCTCTGGCATGGTGTTGACAGTTAGTGCTGCTACCCTCTCTATTAGGGTCGGGGGATGTGGGATGGCAGCGTACAGCCGGCGGAAATGAGAATAGAAAGTACGTCCAATGGCGCATTGCGTAGTGTATCGTCGTCCTTCCGCATCGGTGAGGTCGTGGATGAGATCTCGACGACGACGTCGCCGTTCTGTGAGGAGGTGGTACATCGACCGCGTTTCGTGAGGCATATGGTCACGGGTGCAGGATCTGACAAGGGCCCCTTCCAAGCGTCGTCGCATGAGTGAAGTGATCTGCGCTTTAGCACGATGCACTATCGTCTGACGGACAGGAGAAAATGCCATCGAAGTGCAGTCACGAAACAACGAGTAATAAAAGTTCAGGGTGCTCGCTTGCCAAGCTTTGAAATCTTTGCCATATCCCATCAGTGGCCTGCATAGAGCTGGTTTCGCGCAGGATAGCCACCAGAATAAGGTGGATGTGTACGCGGGGCGACGTCGACGACAGAGGGCTCACGCATCCTCAACGATCCGTCCGCAATCGGGAACAGTCAGGTAGGAAACGTTTAACTTCCACAGACCACGGCTGTGCCACACCTGTTGGTGGGCGAGGACGACATCGCAGATGTAGGCGTCGTGGTTAGACAAAGCCAGAGGCCATACTTCGGCATATCGAGTGTCAGCAGTAAGTGAACGTGTGAGGTATATACAGTCGAGGTGACTAGAAGAATGCGCCATATATATGTGAAACCTGCGCGGGTGCCGTGAACCATTGTCCATGTGTCAACAAGCTGAAACCTGTCGATGATGACAGAGAGGGCCGCACATGGGGAATGATGTGGAAGTTGGTCCTCAGGCCCTTGTGTGGAGTTTAAATCGCCACCGAGTACCATTTCATCCAGAGGACCCTCGAAAAGCGGCGTTACCTCATCAGCAAAGAAGGTGTGTCGGTTACGACGTCGACTGGAGCCGGACGGGGCATATACATTGAGGATGCGGACGCTGAACAGCGTGAGGGCCATACCTCTAGCATTAGGAAGGTACACTACATCTTCAGCAAGGAGTCCAGATCGGAGGAGGATGTCGACTCCACTATCGTTGTCAGAGGCATGGGCAATGTGTGCTGTGTAGCCAATGGGGGCGTAGAAATCAGTGACACACACTTCTTCGAGGAGGGCAATGTCGACATCAGCAGCATAAATGGTCTCTCAGAACATTGCCAGCTTGTGGGAAGCCCGAATGGTGGCCAGATTCATCGTCGCGATGCGGTAGTGTTGTGGGCGTGCTCCCACCATTGGCACAGTTGTTTCGGCAGAGATGTCTCGCTGGCATGTAACATCCGGCGCAGCCGCTGTAGCTGCAATCACTGGGTGGAATGTGGGTCAGGCTTCTCCAAGTGGTAGTGCCTGATGGGAGGGCCACCATCTCGATCTCCTCCATTGTCAACATCATCGGCCTAGGAGACTGGAACAAGTGGCAAGCAACTGTCGCAATCATCGAGGAGGAGTTGTGGTGATGCTGCTGTAGCGGAGTCTAGGGACTCTTCCTCCGTGGGAACCATCGTTGTCGTGTGGGATTGTTCCTCAGATGTGACATCAGGGGCAGCCACTCCTGTCGTCAGGGAGCTCGAAGGGAGATCCGCTCCACTGCCTGTGATGCCACATGAAGAAGTGTGTAGTCGGATGGCGTTTGACTTCTCTTCTTCCGTTTTCGAGGCGACCGCTGCTTTCGGAGGTGCTGTTCTGTATCAGAATGTAGACATTCAATGTCCGAGGTCGCGCCCGTCTGAAGAAAAGCAGAGGTAGGCACCGCACTCGCATCGATGACCATTGCAGAAGCTGTCGAGCTGTGGAGAGCTGGTGGTCTCGTAGCCGTCGGAGGAGATGGTGGCGGTGAGGCCGTGGCAGCACCGTTATTTCCAGTGGGGAGAGCCGGGGGGAGGGGGGGGGGGGAGGGGGGGGGGGAGAGAACAGGCGCTTCCTGAAGTGACACATCGGGGTTGTGTACGGCTGTGGCGTAGCTGTCTGGTAAAGAAGTGACCGTCGCTTTGGGAGCTGAGTCACTGGTCGGCACCTGGAGCAAACGTCGGCGGAGACAGTCTGACTGAACACGGCCCTCTTGTCCGTAACCGACACTCTTCTGCGGCTGGCCATCATACATCGCACGCCACCTATCAGCAGATAGGATGGTACATGATTGGAGAGTTCGATTTTGATTTGGCGGACACCATTCAACACGCAGTATGTCGTGAAAGTCTGCCATTTTTTCGCGATGTGCCTCACAACATTGCCTTAGGGTCGGAAAGCTTCTATGACCGCATCTTGTGGCACTTCGAAATGGAGTTCAAAGACCCGAATTGTACGAAGACCGAAACCAGCGTGATCTACCGTGACCTCCCCAATATGCCTATCAGAATGCTTGAACTTGAGTCCGTGTACGTGTTGTCGAACTACCATAGCACATGCTTCCTCCGTCGTCATTTTAATACAGACGATACTACCAGTGATAGAGAAGCGAATACCTGTCACTTCCTGGGGGTTCAGACGTAGCTCTTCGCGAATGAATTGTTCAATTTCA
Source organism: Schistocerca piceifrons (assembly GCF_021461385.2). NCBI lineage: Eukaryota > Metazoa > Arthropoda > Insecta > Orthoptera > Acrididae > Schistocerca > Schistocerca piceifrons. The sequence continues at coordinate 221,148,777 of NC_060149.1, forward strand.
TAAGCGCGTGTTCGTGCAAGTTTAGCTTGGAATGTTGCTTTAAGTGTCGCTCGGCGGAAACAGTGGGCCACAAAGTGCAGCAGTAATGGACGCTACACAACACGAAATACCGCGACGCGGAAGTAAACAACTGCGGTGCGCTGTCCGGCGGGCGGAGCCGGTCTGCACGCGACGACGGCCAAAAGCCGACGGAAACAGTATGCAGTATGCAATGAACAATTGATTTAAAGCTTAAAATGTGCCTGACAACTCTTAGGAGATTATGATGATGTTTGGTTTGGTGGGCCCATACAAATTCCCAATCTTTACTCAGTCAAATCTCGATACTTTCTTGAATGGTAACGAAGATGAAATTATGAGGACAACACAAACACCCAGTCCCCGGGCGGAGAAAATCCTCAACCCGGCCCGGAATCGAACCCGGGACCCCGTGATCCAGAGGCAGCAACGCTAGCCACTAGACGACAAAAATTTGAATACAGGGAACAGCGAAAAAAAAAATCAGCATGAGAGAGCTTCGAACACGGCTCGCTCCCGTTGTAATCGAACGCTGTGACCACTTAACCACGACGCCGTGGCTCTTTTTCTGCTCAATTTTACCTTGTTAACCTTGGACCGTTCACTGATTCTATTTCGCTTTTTTTTTTCCACAGTTCAGTACACCTTCTTCCTCTTTTCATACTTGATCCGTGTTCAATTTTTGACGGGGTATCCAATGGCCCCTCTCATCATTAAAGCTGAGGTGGGTGCGATGGGGAGTTTCCCTCGTTAGTCTTTCAAGAACCACTTTACTATTTTCCTCTAATTTAGCCCTTGAGTTGACAGACAGTATAATTAGCACATCGTCTGCAAAGGTGATGCAACCTCTATTGTTTGTTATACTGTGAAACTGGTTTAGTGGTGACCCTACGCCAACACCTCAGAACTATGGACCACAAAAACAGCCCCGTGGGCAACATTTGGTGATGTTTTTCACAATTTTGATTCCGGGACGTTCTAATTCCCTACACTGTCTGTGCAAAAATACTGTGCTCGTACCCAGTGGTTCATGTGATAGAAGAGATGAAAATGAGAGGGAGTCTGGACTGTATAATGGGTGATCAAACATTCCCACCGAAAACGCTGCAGTAGCATTGTACCTGCAGTATGCGACCAAGAATTATCGTGAAGAAGGAAACACATGATACTTAGGTTATGTGGGCTGCATGAAATCAGACGAAACCCCTCAGCATTTTCTTCACACTTGACTGGAGGTAGTATTGTTAGAACAATACTATCTTTGCGCGCACACTGTGTGCTCAGAACTTAAAAGTGAGACATGACGTGATAGATGAGCATACTAGAGACACTGCGCAACACACTTGCACGAAGCGTCACCGGATTTTGTCTGTGGTTTTAATTTCGCGACAGATCGTGCGCTGAAAAAAATAGCCCTGATATTTAAAAAAATATGTCACAGAAAGCACGTACAACAACGTTTCTTTTAAATGTCATATCAATGCTGTGCAAAGACTGAGCTCTGTGTTTCCTTCTTTAATTTTAGATATGCTTACGGTTTCTCTTGTTGCCATATTTATCATTTTCAGATTCAAGTTGTATCACTTTTCTGTGAGTAAAATAAGTGGACAGTGAGGATAAGGAATAAATAATTTAACATACAAAATAGATCTGCTCAAAGAATAGCAAATATACTAAAGAAACAAGCATTACACATAGCGCCGGCCGCTGTGGCCGAGCGGTTCTAGGCGATTCAGTCTGGAACCGCGCGACCGCTACGGTCGCAGGTTCGAATCCTGTCTCGGGCATGGATGTGTGTGATGTCCTTAGGTTAGTTAGGTTTAAGTAGTTTTAAGTTCTAGGGGACTGATGACCTCAGGTGTCAAGTCCCATAGTGCTCAGAGCCATTTGAACCGTTACACATAGCAAGCAGAACAAGGAAACACATTCCAGTCACATTTACAAACATCAACAGAAAAACCAGACTTATATCAAACAGCTGGTATACCAGCTAGAATTTCAGTACTGCAAATCATTGTACCTGGGAATGACAGACAGAAGTTTCAAAGCTAGATACACTGCTGGCCATCCAAAACGCAGTACCAAGAAGGAGATATCACAGTCAAACTGATTTCGAAGATAAAACGTTGTACAAAGATAGCATGGTTGAAAATACAGGCCGGCCGGGGTTGCCGAACGGTTCTAGGCGCTACAGTCTGGAACCGCGCGACCGCTACGGCCGCAGGTTCGAATCCTGCCTCGGGCATGGATGTGTGTGATGTCGTTAGGTTAGTTAGGTTTAAGTAGTTTTAAGTTCTAGGGGCCTGATAGCCTCAGATGTTAAGACCCATAGTGCTCAGAGCCATTTTTTTTTTTTTTTTGTTTTGAAAATACAGCCCCATGTGAAGTGAGGAAGATGATAAAATCAGTAGCGAGTGTTGCCGCAACTGCTGACTATAGCCGCTGCTACACGAATGGCTCTGAGCACTATGGGAGTTAACATCTGAGGTCATCAGTCCCCTAGAACTTAAAACTACTTAAACCCAACTAACCTAAGGACATCACACACATCCATGCCCGAGGCAGGATTCGAACCTGAGACCGTAGCAGTCGCGCGGTTCCGGACTGAAGCCCCTAGAACCGCTCCGTCACCGCGGCCGGCGCTGCTACACGCCTCGGCATTGAATCAAAGAGGCTCTGGATGTGTGATCCTTCCACATATTACCTATGCTGATCTGGTGTAGCAGCGGGCGGGGTATCCCGGGCCAGTGGTTCCGCAGTCATCGACCAGACGTTTTCGACAGGCGAGAGATGGGAAGAACAGAGAGGCCAAGGCAGTAATGCGATCCGATAAGTGACGAAGAAGTCTTGAACATTGCGTGCCATGTGTGTTTGCGCATTATCCTGTTGCAATGTGGCCGTCGGCAAGCTCCGAAGGTAAGGGAGGACAACAGGCTCCAACACTTCTGAGATGTAACGCTGGCTTGTTAGTGTACCAGCAGTGCGTACTAGGGGGTTGCGGGAGTGGAATCCAACACCACCCCAAACCATAGTACCGGGTGCAGGACCAGTATGGCGATGCTTAAGGCAACAGTTCAACAGTCTCTCACCACGGTGTCTCCGGACTCTTATCCGACCATCGTGGTGATGCAGGCAGAATTGGGATTCGTCACTAAGAACAACAGCGTTCAATTCAGTTGTCCATGTCCGTCGTTCATCGCACCATTGCCGACGCAAACGCCTGTGGCATTGACTCACAAGGGGACCCTCTGTACTGTAAATCACAGAGTTTGATGCTCTTCAAATATGTTGTAGAGGCACTTACCCTGAGTACCTGGTTATCCGGTTTTTTAGCGACGGGCTTTGGTTTTTGAGAAAATCGATTTTGAAGTTCATTGCGCTCTTTGTATACCCGTAACGTTACATATGTTTCGAGCAAGTCAGCGTAGGGCAGTGGTAAAGTTTCACGGCCCCCGGAGGTACCGTCGTCGAATCCTGCTCGCGGAGTAGATTTACAGTGTATTTAATGGCATTTGTGATTTTGCCTTTTGATTCTTCGTTCAACTCCTCTATTTTTGGATCTTCTTTTGGCTGCACTACTGCAGAAACGCTTGGTTGTTCCATTTCACAGAATTTTTCTAACACGCGGCACTAGAGACGCTTTGCGAGCAACTGACGCTGTAGTTAGATGCGAATGTAAAGAAATGCAACTCGCGTCCTTATTGGCCGCAATTAGGAGATGGGGTTCCCGTTACGACTAAAGGTATTCACGGGAGAGGGGACGATAATGGGGGAAGATTGATTTCAGATAATACTAGAAGCGACAGTTGTACGAACATGGAACTTCAACTGCGAACCACAAACAGAATGAATATTTGAAAAAATTGATAACTGGATATGTCTTTATAATTTCGCACACCTTACACTGTTGATATTCTTTGAAATAAAATTCAAAAATTCGGTCGATTTAAAAAAAAAAAGAAAAGAGTACTCTAGCAGGCTTCGAACGCGGTACCTCCAACGCGGTAACAGTGAACCTTTACGCCTGCGCTACTCTGACTTGCTAGGAACGTACATCATATTACGAATATACAAAGCACACAATGAACTTCAAAATCGATTTTCTCAAAAACCAAGGCCCGTCGCTAAAAAACCGGATAGCCAGGTACTCAGGGTAAGTGCCTCGACAAAATATTTGAAGCGTATCAAAATCCGTGATTACAGTATAGAGGGTCCCCCCGCCCGTGGTAAATGCAGCAATGGACTCCTTGTGGACAGTGCACTGAGCTGCAAACGACATCGAATGGTACGCGCGGACACTGCTTGTTGCATAACAGACGGAATTCGTTGTCATATGGTTCGTGATGTGCTGAGCGATCCATCACTGCCATGCGCACAATGTGCCTGTCATCACGAGGTAGGTGCAATCTGCCCCGTCGCAGCGTCATACCCTCCTGCATCCAGCGACTACAGACCCGCTCCATTGTTACTTGGTTCCGTCCGACACGATCACCGGTTTCTCTTAAGGATAATCCGCAATCTCTGTAGGCAACTATTCTTCTTCGGTCGAACTTCGAAAGCCGCTCGCTGTCTTCTAGGAGGCATAATGAAGCTGCTTATGCAAAACAACCGCACGAAAGAAGTATTCCAGTACGTCCACATGACCGTTTGTTCCCCCATTATACAGCTCTTCCGGGTGGCGCTACTTGTGGCCGTGACGTGCGCCTGCGTTGATATAAGGCATCTCTCGTCACCGCAAACGCATACTAGAAATTTCATCTGATCTGGATGCTTCCTACAAGTTTTCAGCGGCCAGAAGTGTACAAAGAACATATAAGAAGCTTGAAATATGAAAACAGCCACTCAACCTTTGCTGAGCACCTAATAAAGCATGGACATGAACCATCTAATATACACTAGTGGCCATTAAAATTGCTACACCACGGAGGTTGCTACAGACGCGAAATTTAGCCGACAGGAAAAAGATGCTGTGATATGCAAATGATCAGCTTTTCAGAGACTTTACACAAGGTTGGCGCCGGTGGCGACACCTACAACGTGATGACATGAGGAAAGTTTCCAACCGACTCCTCGTACACAAACAGCAGTTGACCGGCGTTGCCTGGTGAAACGTTGTTGTGATGCCTCGTGTAAGGATGAGAAATGCGTATCATCACGTTTCCGACTTTGATAAAGGTCGGATTGTAGCCTATCGCGATTGCAGTTCATCGTATCGCGACATTGCTGCTCGCGTTGGTCGAGATCCAATGACTGTTAGCAGAATATGGAATCGGTGGGTTCAGGAGGGTAATACGGAACGCCGTGCTGGATCCCAACGGCCTCGTATCACTAGCAGTCGAGATGACAGGCATCTTATCCGCAAGGCTCTAACGGATCGTGCAGCCACGTCTCGATCCCTGAGTCAACAGATGGGCACGTTTGCCAGACAACAACCATCTGCACGAACAGGTCGACGACGTTTGCAGCAGCATGGACTATCAGCTCGGAGACCATGGTTGCGGTTACCCTTGACGCTGCATCACAGACAGGAGCGATTGCGATGGTGTACTCAACGACGAACCTGGGTGCACGAATGGCAAAACGTCATTTTTTCGGATGAATCCAGGTTCTGTTTACAGCATGGTGATGGTCGCATCCGTGTTTGGCGACATCGCGGTGAACGCTCATTGGAAGCGTGTATTCGTCATCTCCATACTGGCGTATCTCCTGGCGTGATGGTATGGGGTGCCAATGGTTACACGTCTCGGTCACCTCTTGTTCGCATTGACGGCACTTTGAACAATGGACGTTACATTTCAGATGTGTTACGACCCGTGGCTCTACCCCTCATTCGATCCCTGCGAAACCCTACATTTCAGCAGGATAATGCACGACCGCATGTTGCAGGTCCTGTACGGGCCTTTCTGGATACAGAAAATGTTCGACTGCTGCCCTGGCCAGCATGTTCTCCAGATCTCCCACCAATTGAAAACGTCTGGTCAATGGTGGTCGAGCAAATGGCTCGTCACAATACGCCAGTCACTACTCTTGATGAACTGTGGTATCGTGTTGAAGCTGCATGGGCAGCCGTACCTGTACACGCCATCCAAGCTCTATTTGACTTAATGCCCAGGCGTATCAAGGCCGTTATTACGGCCAGAGGTGGTTGTTCTGGGTACTGATTTCTCAGGATCTATGCACCCAAATTGCGTGAAAATGTAATCACATGTCAGTTCTAGTATAATATATTTGTCCAATGAATACCCGTTTATCATCTGCATTTCTTCATGGTGTAGCAATTTTAATGGCCAGTGGTGTAGAACAGGATATAAAATTTTTTAGGATGAACAATCACAACAGAAAAACAATCTAATATAGAACAGGATATAAAAAATTTTAGGGTGAACATCAGAAAACTCCTAACATTACAGGAAAGCATTGAGATACAAAGCGCTCCTGTAATGAATGACAACCTAATAAATTATCAGTTCAACGTAAGTGACAAAACAGTAACACACAGAAATGTAGAACATCACTAGACTAAATAATAACTCAGTATTCCCCCACCTCCAAAAAAGGGTGCGTGCGCGTGCGCGTGCACACACACAGACACACACACACACACACACACACACACACACACACACACACAAAAGAACGTTAAACTACTTACAGTCACCAAAACACAAAAAAAGATGAACGACAATCACAGAGCGACGGCTGGCGAAATGACATACAGTAAACACACCACTTCAAAACACAGTGAACAGTGGATGTGAGGTGGGAAGTCGAAATGGGACAATAAAATGCCGAAAATGGGACAGTACGCAGATCAACTAAGCACAATTCCAGGACGGCAGATATGCACTAATAAGATCACAAATTGTATGTAGAAACAAATAGAAATTTAACCTCATCAAACTTGTATTACAAAAACTTGTTTCTCATCTAACAACACGTGAATAGCAAAAAACTCTAATGTAGTAACAAATCTGCAATTATTATATAACGGAATCATTATATACGAAAACAAACATGTATTAAAGGCCACTGAAGGGGCTTAACAAATAAAAAGAAACGAACGCGTATGGCACAAAACAAACAGCCTTTCATTTAGTTACATTACACGAACCACATCTCCAAGAATACAGAAGCACATAAGGAGAGGCGGAGAACAAAAAAAATCACGAAAATGTGTGTGTGTGTGTGTGTGTGTGTGTGTGTGTGTGTGTGGGTGGGTGGGTGGGTGGGTGGGTGGAGTGGGGAGAAAGAGAGAGAGAAAGAGAGAGAGAGGGGGGGGGGGGCAGGGAGAGGGAATGGAGGGTTGAAAGTGTTTCATTTTGTAACATCTGTAGAAAATTTTATTAGGGCTTAGGGGTTGAAATTTATCTGGTCGTTATTATTTGTTTACCCCTGCTCTTGTCGGCTGAAAATGGCAATTATGCTGGAATAACAGGAGGCTTAATTTCTCTAATATATATATATATATATTTAATTTCTCTCTGTAGTTGCTCGGGAACGGTTGGGCTCTTTCACTTATACACTCCTGGAAATTGAAATAAGAACACCGTGAATTCATTGTCCCAGGAAGGGGAAACTTTATTGACACATTCCTGGGGTCAGATACATCACATGATCACACTGACAGAACCACAGGCAAATAGACACAGGCAACAGAGCATGCACAATGTCGGCACTAGTACAGTGTATATCCACCTTTCGCAGCAATGCAGGCTGCTATTCTCCCATGGAGACGATCGTAGAGATGCTGGATGTAGTCCTGTGGAACGGCTTGCCATGCCATTTCCACACGGCGCCTCAGTTGGACCAGCGTTCGTGCTGGACGTGCAGACCGCGTGAGACGACGCTTCATCCAGTCCCAAACATGCTCAATGGGGGACAGATCCGGAGATCTTGCTGGCCAGGGTAGTTGACTTGCACCTTCTAGAGCACGTTGGGTGGCACGGGATACATGCGGACGTGCATTGTCCTGTTGGAACAGCAAGTTCCCTTGCCGTCTAGGAATGGTAGAACGATGGGTTCGATGACGGTTTGGATGTACCGTGCACTATTCAGTATCCCCTCGACGATCACCAGTGGTGTACGCCCAGTGTAGGAGATCGCTCCCCACACCATGATGGCGGGTGTTGGCCCTGTGTGCCTCGGTCGTATGCAGTCCTGATTGTGGCGCTCACCTGCACGGCGCCAAACATGCATACGACCATCATTGGCACCAAGGCAGAAGCGACTCTCATCGCTGAAGACGACACGTCTCCATTCGTCCCTCCATTCACGCCTGTCGCGACACCACTGGAGGCGGGCTGCACGATGTTGGGGCGTGAGCGGAAGACGGCCTAACGGTGTGCGGGACCGTAGCTCAGCTTCATGGAGACGGTTGCGAATGGTCCTCGCCGATACCCCAGGAGCAACAGTGTCCCTAATTTGCTCGGAAGTGGCGGTGCGGTCCCCTACGGCACTGCGTAGGATCCTACGGTCTTGGCGTGCATCCGTGCGTCGCTGCGGTCCGGTCCCAGGTCGACGGGCACGTGCACCTTCCGCCGACCACTGGCGACAACATCGATGTACTGTGGAGACCTCACGCCCCACGTGTTGAGCAATTCGGCGGTACGTCCACCCGGCCTCCCGCATGCCCACTATACGCCCTCGCTCAAAGTCCGTCAACTGCACATACGGTTCACGTCCACGCTGTCGAGGCATGCTACCAGTGTTAAAGACTGCGATGGAGCTCCGTATGCCACGGCAAACTGGCTGACACTGACGGCGGCGGTGCACAAATGCTGCGCAGCTAGCGCCATTCGACGGCCAACACCGCGGTTCCTGGTGTGTCCGCTGTGCCGTGCGTGTGATCATTGCTTGTACAGCCCTCTCACAGTGTCCGGAGCAAGTATGGGTGTCAATGTGTTCTTTTTTCCATTTCCAGGAGTGTATATAAACAGATTGTCTCGTTTTACATATCCAGCTTCTAGTATGTTCTTCGTAACTATTCTTTACTTATGTATCGCAGGTCCTATGGAGATATCTACAAAGTTTGAGTTCCAGCTGACATTTGACTCCTTGTTAACATTAACCTGTTCTATGTGTTAATTTCTAAGTTCCGTTTATTTTATCTCGGTTGATGTTCTTCCATTCTTGCTACTGTGGACGATTAAGTGAGGGTTAAGAGTTAATCATTCTTCTATCTCAGGAGTGAAGCACATAGTTATTAAGCTTGTTTATGGTTTCAGCTTCATGGTGATGTTTCTGGCTATTTGTTTAATTATATGGATTTCTGCTTCATCATTTTCTTTATCGTGTGCGATTCTATATTCTGTCCTAAGCGTGCATCACAGTGATGAAAGTTTCCGAGTTTATTGATTTTACTGCGGAACCTATAGCTGTTTGTAATCTAAATGTATTTAGTATTTTGCAGTGTCTGTGTCCTATAATGTACAGGGTGATTCAAAAAGAATACTACAACTTTAAAAATGTGTATTTAATGAAAGAAACATAATATAACCTTCTGTTATACATCATTACAAAGAGTATTTAAAAAGGTTTTTTTTTCACTCAAAAACAAGTTCAGAGATGTTTAACATGGCCCCCTCCAGACACTCAAGCAATATCAACCTGATATTCCAACTCGTTCCACACTCTCTGTAGCATATCAGGCGTAACAGTTTGGATAGCTGCTGTTATTTCTCGTTTCAAATCATCAATGGTGGCTGGGAGAGGTGGCCGAAACACCATATCCTTAACATACCCCCATAAGAAAAAATCGCAGGGGGTAAGATCAGGGCTTCTTGGAGGCCAGTGATGAAGTGCTCTGTCACGGGCTGCCTGGCGGCCGATCCATCGCCTAGGGTAGTTGACGATAAGGTTTCATAACCTTTTTCGTAGGACTCTCCATACAGCTGATTGTGGAATTTGCAGCTCTCTGCTAGCTCTGCGAGTCGATTTTCCTGGGCTGCGAACAAATGCTTGCTGGATGCGTGCTACATTTTCATCACTCGTTCTCGGCCGTCCAGAACTTTTCCCTTTGCACAAACACCCATTCTCTGTAAACCGTTTATACCAACGTTTAATACACCACCTATCAGGAGATTTAACACCATACTTCGTTCGAAATGCACGCTGAACAACTGTCGTCGATTCACTTCTGTCGTACTCAATAACACAAAAAGCTTTCTGTTGAGCGGTCGCCATCTTAGCATCAACTGACGCTGACGCCTAGTCAACAGCGCCTCAAGCGAACAAATGTACAACTAAATGAAACTTTATAGCTCCTTTAATTCGCCGACAGATAGTGCTTAGCTCTGCCTTTTGTCGTTGCAGAGTTTTAAATTCCTAAAGTTGTGGTATTCTTTTTGAATCACCCTGTACTATGCAGTATCGTTCAGAAATGCATGCAATGCTGAAGAAACAGACACTACTACGATGTACGTCTGTATGAAATAAAAGCAATGTATTCAAAGTTGCGAATACCATTAGACTTCAGCTGCACAATTTATTAGTGACATATGAAAATTTGTGCTGACCGGGAATCGAACCCGGACTTCCCGCTTTACGTGGGCGGTCGCCTCAACCACTTTTTTTTAATCTCATTTTGTTCGGTATTGTTCGTTGTATTTATTCGGGGTAGACGTCCCATGACACCAGTTCAAATTCTTCCGTGATCCATTCACTCAGGTATTTTTTTTTTTTTTTTTTTTTTTTTAAGAAAAAAGAACAGAGAGCAGCTAACTCTCTGACCGAACACATTGAGCTACAGTGCCGGTGCCAATTTCTTTTTCTTCCTCTTCATTTTGTTCGGCGCTGTTCGTTGCGTTTGGTCTGGGTGGACGTCGTCATGACATTCGTTCAAGTTAATCGTTGATACCATTACTCAGTTTTTATTATTATTATTATTATTATTACAGGAGGCCACCGCCTCTTTTTTTCCATATAGTTCGTTGCGTTTGGTCTGGGCGGCCGTCACAAGACATCTGTTCAAGTTGATCGTTGATACCTTCACTCAGTTATTATTATTATTATTATTACAGAGAGCACGCAGCCCTCTGACCGAACACGCTGAGCTACCGTGCCGGCATTCGGCTATACGTGCATGTCTGTCGAACAGACCCAGACCTCCATATGTCACCATGCGTCTACGTCCTGTACTCGTCTTTCTACAAATGTGTTTAAACTGTGATAGTTTCCACTCTGTTTAATGTGAACCTTAGGAATTTGGCTGTTGCTTTCTTCTGAATTGAATGTTTCAAAAAATTACTAATACCTCTGTAATTGAAGATTTACGGGTTATTACAAAAGTTATGGATCCAACGAATAGAAACGGCTTGAACTATTAACTGAATCTACTTTTAAGAACAAAGTCCCTCGAAAATGTGTTTGTTGTAAAAGCTAAGGTGACTATAATGGCAAACTTCACTGTGGTTCTCTTTTCAGGTATAGACATAAAGTAGAACAAGTCAAGTAAACAGACAGGCAAAGCAGAATGTATAGGCTTAAGGCAGATTTTAATGTTTGATCAATAGACGTCAATACGAAGTATTCTCAGCTGCTCATTGACTGTATGGCAGAGACTGTCATTTAGACTGCCGCGTTGGTCCCAGAGCACACATAATTCGTTAAACGACTTTCGAGTAGATACTCTCCCTGAGGTGACACACAGCTAAGTTTGTACGCCGTCCATCACGCATTATGAAATGCTCAGAGATTTGTGAGCTCGAGAGATCGTCCCATACGAAAACCGAAGATCTTTACCCGACTACCGGCCAAACACAAATTTTTAAATGTTGTCTAATTCTTAAATTACAATAACGTACCTATTGCACTCGTAATATCTGTGTGAATGTTCAACCGAACTAGCTCTTTACTATTATTATTTTTCAACTTTATTTTAAAATAATGGGGAAGGTAAGCAAATTATAAATTTTTTAAATTAAGAGGGAAGCTTACCGATCGCTACTTGTGCAGAACACTCACATCACCCAGCTGCAGCAAATTCTGCTATATAGTTCATGATCTATTGACCGCCCCCCCCCCCCTCCCCCCATCATCTTCACCCATTATGGTGAACGATACAAAGTAACAAAATTCGCTGCGGATTTATCATAACGATTCGAGCTCGCATGCACGGTTTTGTTATTAGCTACATAGTAATGAGGCGGAAGCTGCTCCATCCAACGTCTGCTTTGAACGCCTATATCGCTGTTCTATTGTAAAACATTTCATCACAAATATCATTAAATATTAGGCTTCCGCATACCTGTCCAGTACAGTAACAATAATTTCAATACAAAATTACTAGTTCATATGAAATCACACTATGTGAAGGCGGTCGGTGACAGCTGAAGCTGGTAATTTCGTATTGAAACTATTGTACTTGAGCCAGAGAATAGTTTATTTTCAGAAATAAACGAGTTAAAAATATAATGGTGTCCTTCGCAGAATGGCAATTTCTTATTGCTTGGAGTTAGTATTGATTTTTTTTTTCATTTATCAAAACTAGACCTATTCGTCATCAGGGATTGTCCGCGATCATTACTTGTACAAAACTCTCCAAATTTGCTCTCCAGATTGCTTTTCTTTATTTCCACATGACCGGTTTCATACCAACTGCCCATCTTGAGATCTATTACAAAAAATTTAAATTATAAATGGTTCAAATTACAAATGGCTTAAGATTTGTGCTTAGAAAGCTTCGAAATCCTTCAGAAATTAGTTGCATTATAACAGTTGAGCAACATACTATTTGTTACAGAATAATGGAACTGATACTTTAATGTCATAACCAGCCAACACTAGCCTGCTGGGTCTTTCTAATTTTTTTTTTTTTAAGAAACCTGATTGGTGCAACACATACGGCGCTGAAACGCGCCCTCCAATTCTAGACTGTTGTAATTCACACAGAATGCTCCTGATCATAGCACGAAATACTGATGCCGAATTTAATAACATTGAAATATTTTAAGAGAACTTCATAAAAACATTAAGAAAATTTTTTTAAAATTATAAGGATCTTAACTGATGCAAAATTTGTAGTACTCAAAAGTGCTCTACATGGGCTGATAGAATACATAAAAGATGTTTCTGAATGTAACATATGAAACATAGATGAGGAGGTTATTATTAAAAAGTTTGAGAGAGCTTTAAAACATTCTAAAACTATCTTTCGTTGCCGATCTGTGATTTCTTAGAGGAACACTTTGCCGTTTTATTCACGCATGTGTCAATTTTGCATACTCTCCCTCCCCCTGGGATCATGCCACAGAAGGGCCCAAAAAAGGAGGGCTGCAAAAGCATAAATACACTTTGCTGCTTTGGATCACTTTCAAATTTTGTCGAATGCTTTTGGACGGCCCCCGGTGGTTCCGCCCTATATACCACAACAAAAATTGTGACCATGCATCATTCCAAAGACCTCACATCACATCGATGGGGTTGCTGCTCCACGATGTCCTTACAGAAGAGTTGAACCGTCCGGAGGGTGTCAGCAGTGTCGAGCGTTGCCAAGAAGGACGTCCTATTGCTCATCGCACTGCGAACTGTCATTTTCCACAGCGAAATGTGAGGGAATCAACGCCCCAAGGAAAAGGGTGGTTTCATTGATGCCCTTTATGCCACCCCCTCAGGCCTTTTCGTGTCGATTCTACGCGGCGGTATGTCTGAAATGTTTTCTTCGGTCGCCCATAAGAAAACCGCATTATTTCCGTGCTGGGCGTCATGGTTCTGACCTCCTCGCAGAGGCATTAAAAAGGAGAGGTGAAGTGTGGCTAAGAGGGAGTGTGACGACCTTCCAGTGGTGTGATACATCCGCGGTGGCGTTGGGCACAATTTTGTTGAAATCTAGCGCCGATGTGACACAAATAACCCGTATTACACCTCACATGAACTTCTGAGCCGTGGCCTTTCTTCGCAGTGTCGACATCTTGCTGTCTGAAGCGTCACCGAGACCGAGGCTGACGTCGCAGCGCCATTGCGAAGGAAGGTTGTAGGTACTTCTGAGCCAAATTTGAAATGTCACAATTGGAGACAATTCTGGGGCTTAGAAGAAGTGCTCCTTTAATTGTATTGCAGACAATAGGTTAATATGGAGTGTGTTCACACTTCGCCTTTATGGCGAGGTGAACTCTGCTCAGGACACTTTCAATGACGTGTCTCAATGTCTGAGGTGAGCCGAAATTAGCGAAGACAGCCATGTTGCATGCTGAGGCCTGGAGCGAAGTCGTCATTCTAATCCATCCCAAAGGTGTTCCATAGGTCTCACGTCGGGACTGTGAAGGGCCAGTCTAGTTCGGAAATGTTATTGTCCACAAACCATTGTCTCACAGATGCTACTTCATGACAGGGCATGTTGTCATGCTGATACACAAAATCGTCATCTTCGATTTTTCCTCTGCTGTGCTCTGTACACAGTGCTGTAAACTGTGTTCATATCCTTCAGCAATCTGTGTTTTATCAAGCGCAATTAGGAGACCTCCACCGTCACCACAGAGATCATCCCCATGCAGTAACACTACCTCCTCCGTACTTCACTGTTGGTACTTTACAAAACGGCAGGTAACTCTTCCATCGGATTGCACAGGGAACGGCATGATTCATCATTCAAAATCATTCGTTTTCAGTCATTCCCTCAGTGACGTCGCTCATTACAGCACCTCAACCGTCGCTCATCACTGACTACAGTAAAAAAAAAAAATCGGAAATTTGTGTTAAGTTCTATGGGACCAAACTGGTGAGGTCATCGGTCCCTAGGCTTACACACTACTTAATCTGACTTGCGCTAAGGACAACACACACACCCATGCCCGAGGGAGGACTAGAACCTCCGACGGGGATGCCGGGCGAATCGTGGTAAGGCGTCTAGAACGCACGGCTACTCCGCGTGGCTGACAATAGTAATGTGTGGCTTATGAAGAGCTGCTCTACCATTCTACCCCAGTCTTTTTAATTCCCAACGCACAATCATTATGCTCGCTGGAGTGCTAAAAGCACTTTGCAATAAACAAGTGATTTTTCCAAAGATTTCACGCGATTTTTTACAGCTACCGTGCGAAATGCTCGACGATCCCTCTCCATTAGTACACTGAAGCGCCAAAGAAACTGATGTAGGCATGCGTATTCAAATACAGAGATACGTAAAAAGTCAGAATACGGCGCTGATGTCGGCCACACCTATATAAGACAACAAGTGTCTGGCACTGTAGTTAGATCGGTTACTGGTGCTACAATGGCAGGTTATCAAGGTTTAAGAATTTGAACGCGGTGTTATAGCCGGCACACGTGCGATGGGACACAGCATCTCCGAGATAGCGATGATGTGGGGATTTTCCCGTACGAGCACTTCACGAGTGTTCCGCGAATATCAGGAATCCAGTAAAACATCAAATCTCCGACATCGCTGCGGCCGGAAAAAGATCCTGCAAGAACGGGACCAACGACGACTGAAGAGAATCGTTCAACGAGACAGAAGTGCAACCCTTCCACAAATTGCTGCAGTTTCAATGCTGGGCCACCAAAAGTGTCAGCGTGCGAACCATTCAACAAAACAACATCGATGTGGGCTTTCGGAGCCGAAGGCCCACTCGTGTACCCTTGATGACAGCACGACAGAAAGCTTTACGCCTCGCCTGGACCAGTCAACACCGACATTGTACAGTTGATAATTGGAAACATGTTGCCTAATCGGACGAGTCTCGTTTCAAATTCTATCGAACAGATGGACATGTACGGGTTTGGAGACAACCTCATGAATCCATGGACCCTGCATGTCAGCAGGGAACTGTTCAAGGTTGTGGAGGCTCTGTAATGGTGTGGGGCGTGTGCAGTTGGAGTGATATGGGAGTGATAGGTGACACGTACGTAAGCATTCTGTCTGATCACCTGCATCAATTCATGTCCGTTGTGCATTCCGACGGAATTGGGCAATTCCAGCAGGACAATGTGACACCCCAAACGTCCAGAATTGCTACAGAGTGGCTCCAGGAACACTCTTCTGAGTTGAAACACTTCAGCTAGCCACCAAACTCCCCAGACATGAACATTATCGAGGATATCTGGGATGCCTTGCAACGTGCTGTTGAGAAGAGATCTCCACCGGCTGGTGCTGTTACGGATTTATAGATAGCCCTGCAGGATTTATGGTGTCAGTTCCCTCCAGCACTACAAGTCGAGGCCATGCCACGTCGCGTAGCTGCACTTCTGCGTGCTCGTGGGGGTCCTACACGATATTAGGCAGGTGTAGCAGTTTCTTTGGGTCTTCAGTGTAAATGAAATCTGCCTGCTATTGGCTTAGTTGTGGTTCTTCCTTCACATTTCCACGTTACAATAATATCACAAATAGTCGACTTGGGCATCTTTAGAAGGGTTGAAATTTTCCTGGTGGATTCATTACTTTGGTGACATCCTACGACTAGTACACGTTCGAATTCTCGAGTTCTACTGACAGACCCACTCTGTTGTTACTGATTCTCTAATAATAACACAATACTCTCCACCTCCTATTATACTGGCGGATACGCCTCTCGTGACATCTGATGGTCAATTCTGCAGTTCATAGAGGTGTCCGTATTCTTTTGATCAGACAGTGTAATGTGTATGTGAGGTCGGGGAGTTGGTTTGATAATTTAGTTGCTTTTTAAATCTCTAACTCTTTCCCAAATATTACTACAGGGTTATCCAGTGTGGAATATTCGTAACCCAGGTACGGCGTGAGTAATGTGCGCGTATGGCCCAGTGAGCTACAGTCCTTGTGTAGTGACAGCCCTCGTTCAGTCGTTGCAAGGAGGGTGATGACTGTACTCCGTCTTGTGACTCCGTAGAGCAGTTAGCGTAGCTGGAGAGAAACGGCGCGAACCCTCGCTGCTCGTTTATTGCCCCAGGCCTGCGGGGCGCGCTAATTAAATGCGTGACTCACACATCCTACATTCCCAAGTACACTCGGCTCCCACAGCTGTTTGTTCTCTTCCTGCAAAGTCGTGCGGAACCAAGGGCAGTCTGAGGGCGCGCCACACGCGTTATGAAAGCTGGAGAACACTACTTCAAATTAATCATCTTCGCGAATGAAATTAACGCTGTACAGTTTTCTCACTGATGAAGGACATAGCGAAAACACTTAAAAGTTGTATAATTAAGAAACACTTATAATCCCGTTAGACGTCTGCTGGGAACGTCGCGCTTAGAGAAGAAAGGGGGGTAATTTAGAGCTGAACAAGTATACGTCATTATAGACAGAGCACAAGCTCAGTTTGACAAGCACGAAAAAGGAAAGATCCTAGTATTAGTATTCTTCTCGAGTAGGGCTGTAAAAGGAACGACTAAATTTTCTACTGTATGCATTCAGTATATTCGAGACATACTCCCGTTAGAAAGTATTCGTTACTTGTTACTTTCGTTACTGAATGCCATTGCATATAAATGATCGTTTTAAGCCGGGCGGTGTGACCGAGCGGTTCTAGGCGCTTCAATCTGGAACCACGGGACCGCTCCGGTCGCAGGTTCGAATCCTGCCTCGGGCATGGATGCGTGTGATGCCCTTAGACTAGTTAGGTTTAAGTAGTTCTAAGTTCTTCGGGACTGATGACCTCAGATGTTAAGTCCCATAGCGCTCAGAGCCATTTTTGATCGTTTTAAACTTAAATAAGCAAACACCGTCTGGATCACAGCCTTATACTGCCGACTACCGGTTTCAATCTGTGCTGGTAGTCGGTAATAAAATGTTGGGATCCAAGCGGTGTTTGTTTATTTGTTACAAAAATGGTTCAAATGGCTCTGAGCACTATGGGACTTAACTTCTGAGGTCATCAGTCCTCTAGAACTTAGAACTACTTAAATCTAACAAACCTAAGGACATCACACACATCCATGCTCGATGCAGGATTCGAACCTGCGACCGTAGCTGTCACGCGGTTCCAGACTGAAGTGCCTAGAACCGCACGGCCATATTTATTACAACAAAAGAGTTCACAGTTCCTATGACATGGCGTCAGTTATACTTTAAACTTGTTGTGAACCCTCCTCTGACAGTATATAATTGTCGACACAAATCGCACTTATCACTCTTTGCTTTATTCCGTACTCTTCTCTGAAAAAGTTATAACACTCCTTGATTCTTCGCGGCTGGGATGATGACGGAACTACGCAATGAGAAAGTTTACTAAATTATACTTAACTGGCGACCTGCTTCGGTTTCGCATGGGTAGTACTAAGTATCTACGGCTGGCGCAACGGCTTTCTTCCTTTTCTTTTTGCCTTTATCCCGTACCTAAACGATGCTGTAACCCGACTAGGTCGCAACATAGTTACTTTGAATCTCACAGTCAGAGTACGCGAAGGAACTTGCCCCCCTTCTTGCAGCGGTGTACCGTAGGTCTCTAGAAGAGCGTAGCGTTCCAAGAGATTGGAAAAGAGCACAGGTAATCCCCGTTTTCAAGAAAGGACGTCGAACAGATGTGCAGAACTGTAGACTAACGTCGGTCAGTTGTAGAATTTTGGAACACGTATTACGTTCGAATATAATGACTTTTCTGCAGACCAGAAATCTACTCTTTAGGAATCAATATGGGTTTCGAAAAAGACGATCGTGTGAAACCCAGCTTGCGCTATTCGTCCTCGAGACTCGTAGGGCCATAGACACGGGTTCCCAGGTGGATGCCGTGTTTCATGACTTCCGCAAAGCGTTTGATACAGTTCCCCACAGTCGTTTAATGAACAAAGTAAGAGCATATGAACTATCAGACCAACTGTGCGACTGGATTGAACAGTTCCTAGATAACAGAACGCAGCATGTCATTCTCAATGGAGAGAAGTCTTCAGAAGTAAGTGTGATTTCCGGTGTGCCGCAGGGGAGTGTCGTATGACCGTTGCTATTCACAATATATATAAATGACCTTGTGGATAACATCTGAAATTCACTGAGGCTTTTTGCGGATGATACTGTAGTATATCGAGAGGTTGTAACAATGGAAAATTGTACCGAAATGCAGGAGGATCTGCAACGAATTGACGCATGATGCAGGGAATGGCAATTGAATCTCAATATAGACAAGTGTAATGTGCTGCGAGTACATAGAAAGAAAGATCCTTTATCATTTAGCTACAATATAGCAGGTCAGCAACTGGAAGCAGTTAATTCCATAAATTATCTGGGAGTAGGCATTAGGAGTGATCTAAAATGGAATGGCCATATAAAATTAATTGTCGGTAAAGCAGATGCAGTCCGGAAACAAAGGAAGTAGGTTACAGGACACTTGTTCGCCCAGTGCTTGAATACTGCTCACCAGTGTGGGATTCGTACCAGATAGGGTCGATAGAAGAGATAGAGAAGATCCAACGGAGAGCAGCGCGCTTCGTTACAGGATCATTCAGTAATCGCGAAAGCGTTACGGGGATGATAGATAAACTCCAGTGGAAGACTCTGCAAGAGAGACAATAGCTCGGTACGGGCTTTTGTTGAAGTTTCGAGAACATACCTTCACCGAGGAGTCAAGCAAAATATTGCTCTCTCCTGCGTACATCTCGCGAAGAGACCATGAGGATAAAATCAGAGAGATTAGAGCACACACAGAGGCATACCGACAATCTTTCTTTCCACGAACAATACGAGACTGGAATAAAAGGGAGAACAGATAGAGGTACTCAAAGTACCCTCCGCCACACACCGTCAGGTGGCTTACGGAGTATAGATGTAGATGTAGAATTAGACTAGAGGTGAAGTGGGATTTGAGGTCATCCATCTCAGGCACATGTCATCAGCTCCCGTACAAAGTCCCAATTTTTTTACACAGTTCAATCGAACCATTGCCACGTTTGATGATGATGATGAAATGATGAGGACAACACAAACACCCAGTCACCGGGCAGAGAAAAATTCCCAATCTAGCAGGGAATCAAACCCGGGACCACGTGATCCAGAGACAGAAATGCTAGCCACTAGACTGCGGAAGGGTCTGGTTGACATTTTTCAGATCTCTAAGGTTTCAGACAGTAAAAAACGAATCGAATGTCAGGCTGAGTAGGTAGACATGGTGTTCATAAGGAAATGAGTGTCTGGGTTGGCTTTTGGTCCGTTTTAATGCTTCTTCACGTGTTTACATGACCATACTGAAGAGCTTATCACTGACTTATCACTTGACTCCTAAGACCCATTTAACGCAAGTATAAAACACAGACGAGGCATTTAACTGGACTCTATTACTAGTTGCTTAACCAACTGCTATAGCAAATAGTCACGCGGGCCTAACACTATATTAGAAATATGGAACACACAGAAACGTCAAACGATGGTATTCCAGACCACGAATCATGAAAAGAACCAGTTTCTACTGCCATAATCGAACCCTTAGGTTCAGTTACACGTCAAAATGGAACTGACAAACATATTCAGGTACATACACGCAAATGTTCCAAAGAAAGCACAAACCACAGTCCAGAGCATACAGGTAAGTAGATATCATCCGAGGCCCTGGTCGAATTCTGCTACTGCCTAGACCTCTGCCCCACTTACCGATTCGCGGCCTCTGTATACTGCGTTTGGCCCTGTTTACTTACAGACGGTGCGTGACTGGGTCGCTTTTTGCGTCCAATTCATAATCCGTGAACGTGAAATAAGCGGTTTCTTAATGCGTACGACCTCAGACCGGACTGGCGAAAGCGACTGGCACCGAATGTCTCCATCTAAGCTATCATCCTTACTGTTAGTGTTTGTACCTAGATGATTTTCCTATCAGGCAACCCTTCGTGATTCGGTCACCACAAAGGGGTCGGCATGGTTATTATCGGATTTGGCATTGTTAATGTTAGAGGGTGGCCAGATACCCTTACTGTTGCCAAGCCCTTTACCCCCGCCCCCAGGATGAAATATGTGCACCCGAACTGTCTGCGTATAGTGCCATCCATGTGAAAGTGTGTGGACCGGCCGGAGTGGCCGTGCGGTTCTAGGCGCTACAGTCTGGATGTGTGTGATGTCCTTAGGTTAGTTAAGTTTAAGTAGTTCTAAGTTCTAGGGGACTGATGACCTCAGATGTTAAGTCCCATAGTGCTCAGAGCCATTTGAACCAAATAAGATACCTAATACATAAGTAGGACCTACTTCCAAGAACGTAGCAACACCAGTGTTCGTGTGCTACAGCTTCTGACCAATCTTCGCCTTTGTGTTCGTTTACATATGATTTATTCTTATGATGAACGGATTATAGCAGTCAGTACACTGCCACCAACTGATCCCTTGCGACTTCCGCTAGTAACTCTTACAAAGACAGGAGAGGATAATAGCTCGAAGTTACGTAAATCAAGAGTCACACCAAAACACCACAAGTTTTCACGGAAGGAAATGAAGTTTATTTGCTGTAACTAAACCTCTACAAGTCTGTCTCTTCCATCATACCCCTTCCGTGTAGACTCTAGACAGTTCCTGCACAGTCTAACATGCGAACTACCAATTACGGGCGTACTCAGTAAGCTACAACACTCGCTTACAGAAACCCTAAAAAGTCCGGGTACAAAGTTCAAATACATGCAGGAGGGAATTTAGAGTGAAAAATAATGTTCATTACTCACAGAGTTTGGAACTTTAATAAAACTGAAATTATTCGTTCATTGTAACATTTAACATTGAATAAATTAACGTCTGAGCGAGGGCTTAAATGAAATGGAACAGCATATCACATTCGCGTAAACTTACGGAAAAATCACGATTCGCTTAGTGCAAGTTTAAATTTAGAGTTCCACAATTGCAAACTAACTAAATTTCGAGTGCAGACCACTCGCGAAAATAACTACAGTAAAGTTTTAATGTTCAGAGTAGATTCACCTGACGTGCAGAAAAGATTTCTACTTTTCACAGTATTCAGAAGCGACACACACAAATATCAAAGTTGATGACTCAACTTTTATAATGATTTCGACACACTAGAGAGGCGACCTACTGCCGCTCATACACACTCCTCGTTCCAGACCTCAGTCCCGACTGCTCCACATCTGATCCAAAAGTAAAGTGCAAAATGTCCTCATACCAAGATGGCTATCCCTATCGAAGCCCTTGCCTCGACGTGAGTGAAGCTCAAACACTTCCGGTTTCCACAACATGCCCTTGCCTCAACGTGAGTCAAGCTTAAACACTTCCGATTTCCACAACATGCTTGAAAACTATAAATTTAATGTTATATATATGTCTCATTCGCCGATTAACATGTAAATTTCCTCAGTTTTCTAGTGCTGTTATTAATTCTTCTCTAACATAAACAGTTTGTTAATAAATAATGATTCTGTCCATGTATACACTACTCCGCCTTGTTCTGTTACTAATAGACATAAATAATTAAAACTAGGCACAGTCATATTTCCCTGTCTGTGACTACTTCGTAATGCTACCGCTACTTTTAACGTTTCATTTATTATCCAAGATGCTACTCCAGGAGGGTGTAAAATAAACGTGCGCAACGGAGAATAATAAGCGCTAAAATGAAGATTTGACCATGTCTGACTACCCCCTGAAGCAAATCTTAGGATCTCTTAATTCTATAAATAACAATCTAAACATAAATGAATGATGAAGGCAACTAATCCTATAAATGATAAACATTGTTCCTGCTTATATACACTCCTGGAAATTGAAATAAGAACACCGTGAATTCATTGTCCCAGGAAGGGGAAACTTTATTGACACATTCCTGGGGTCACATACATCACATGATCACACTGACAGAACCACAGGCACATAGACACAGGCAACAGAGCATGCACAATTTCGGCACTAGTACAGTGTATATCCACCTTTCGCAGCAATACAGGCTGCTATTCTCCCATGGAGACGATCGTAGAGATGCTGGATGTAGTCCTGTGGAACGGCTTGCCATGCCATTTCCACCTGGCGCCTCAGTTGGACCAGCGTTCGTGCTGGACGTGCAGACCGCGTGAGACGACGCTTCATCCAGTCCCAAACATGCTCAATGGGGGACAGATCCGGAGATCTTGCTGGCCAGGGTAGTTGACTTACACCTTCTAGAGCACGTTGGGTGGCACGGGATACATGCGGACGTGCATTGTCCTGTTGGAACAGCAAGTTCCCTTGCCGGTCTAGGAATGGTAGAACGATGGGTTCGATGACGGTTTGGATGTACCGTGCACTATTCAGTATCCCCTCGACGATCACCAGTGGTGTACGGCCAGTGTAGGAGATCGCTCCCCACACCATGATGCCGGGTGTTGGCCCTGTGTGCCTCGGTCGTATGCAGTCCTGATTGTGGCGCTCACCTGCACGGCGCCAAACACGCATACGACCATCATTGGCACCAAGGCAGAAGCGACTCTCATCGCTGAAGACGACACGTCTCCATTCGTCCCTCCATTCACGCCCGTCGCGACACCACTGGAGGCGGGCTGCACGATGTTGGGGCGTGAGCGGAAGACGGCCTAACGGTGTGCGGGACCGTAGCCCAGCTTCATGGAGACGGTTGCGAATGGTCCTCGCCGATACCCCAGGAGCAACAGTGTCCCTAATTTGCTCGGAAGTGGCGGTGCGGTCCCCTACGGCACTGCGTAGGATCCTACGGTCTTGGCGTGCATCCGTGCGTCGCTGCGGTCCGGTCCCAGGTCGACGGGCACGTGCACCTTCCGCCGACCACTGGCGACAACATCGATGTACTGTGGAGACCTCACGCCCCACGTGTTGAGCAATTCGGCGGTACGTCCACCCGGCCTCCCGCATGCCCACTATACGCCCTCGCTCAAAGTCCGTCAACTGCACATACGGTTCACGTCCACGCTGTCGCGGCATGCTACCAGTGTTAAAGACTGCGATGGAGCTCCGTATGCCACGGCAAACTGGCTGACACTGGCGGCGGCGGTGCACAAATGCTGCGCAGCTAGCGCCATTCGACGGCCAACACCGCGGTTCTTGGTGTGTCAGCTGTGCCGTGCGTGTGATCATTGCTTGTACAGCCCTCTCGCAGTGTCCGGAGCAAGTATGGTGGGTCTGACACACCGGTGTCAATGTGTTCTTTTTTCCATTTCCAGGAGTGTATTTATTGTAGATTAAAAAACTTTATATTACAAATTTTCATTTCCTAAGTAAAATTACTAATCAATTGCCCAACTCTGCCCCTTATTATTACTGCGCGGTCTAATATCAATAACGCGAAATGACTGATATCATCTGGGTACCAAACACTAGAAGACACTACTTTCAAAGATGATCTACGGTGGTGTGGAACCTCGGTGGAAATAAATTAACGTGATCACAGCTGTTTAGCATTTATAGCCCTAATAAGCCGAAGCAATTTGCGATATCACCGTATGTACTGCGTCCAGTGTGTCGAAGTGATGGTTCTCGTACTCGTCTGTGATGATGGAAGCACTCCAGCCACAAATAAACTCTTTCAAACACTAGGACGGCGGAAGGCGGTCCTCTGACTAATATATTCTAATATTGTCTTCTCCTCTCTGTGTTCTACAGACGAGAAACGCGAACTCCCAGCCACAAGGACGGAGATCAGATAACGTCTCAACGTAAGTATAGATAGAGGAAGTGCTCTCAATTACTGAACGCTGCGTACTCAACGACGACTTCCAACCCGCGGTGAAGTCCAGAATCGTATAGGTTCGCAACAGTACAGTGCCCAACTGTTCTAACCATAAACTCTCTTGAGAGTAAAGACAGCAAGTCCATCTGTACCAACAAAGCTGATATTGAGTGACCGTCATACACGGGCGCTCACATTGGAAGACCACCTCTCTCCAGCACTGGTTTCCCAGCAAGGCTTGGATCTCCACCATCGTAATTCCGAAAACGAATCATATTCCCGAAACCACGGAATATTATCCCTCTCTACAGATTCTTCCGAACGCCGACCAACCATATTTTCGTCTTTTGTCGTCCAGCACGGAAAGTTTGCGAGGAAAAACCTATATTCGTACAATGGTACGCTTCTGAGTAAAAATCCTTGGAAATAACCCACCCTGAGTGGTTTCCGAGGTGCCGCTTCTTCGCTCCTCTCACCTGCGTCCAAGATTTTCAGCTTTCGGAAGTATTATCCGGTTATCCTTCCGGCCCCTACTACAATAGCAGCCGACCCTCACCCTATTGTGCTCCAGAGCTCAGGTGTCACGACGTCTGTCTAGCTACTTCCTGTGTTTAAGCAAGACCAACACCTGTGTGGGCCTTCCATCCAGAGCCGGCCGCGGTGGTCGTGCGGTTCTAGGCGCTGCAGTCCGGAACCGCGGGACTGCTACGGTCGCAGGTTCGAATCCTGCCTCGGGCATGGATGTGTGTGATGTCATTAGGTTAGTTAGGTTTAAGTAGTTCTAGGGGACTGATGACCTAAGATGTTAAGTCCCATAGTGCTCAGAGCCATTTTGAAGCTTCCATCCAGAGCTTCAGTTCTGCCTGCCGTTCCATCTCCACTAGCGTTCCAACCTCTACTAGTATAGGCGATCATTCATTACGCCGTTTTTATAGTAAACTCCGTTACCTTTCATGCAATAAGCGTTAACAATTATTTACAAGACGTACGTGATAATGTCAGTCTTCTTTATATATTCATATATACGATGTACAACCTATCACGTGATACCTAATTGTGTTTGTAGATTACGGCAAAATATGTGGATGAGTTCTTGTAAGGTGCGAAATTATAGCCACCTTACAATTATTTGTGTAAACAATTGGGTTTTTATGCACGTAATCGTTGTCTTAATTTTGTCTTTGTAACCATGTTAGGGCATACTGTCTTCTCTGCAGTGTGCGATTTGTGCTTTTAGCAGTGGGGGGGGGGGGATGTCTTAGGGGGTTAGTATATTTATATATGTTACTTGCTTGGACCGTGGCGTTACCCATGGTTAAACAGTTATTTATAAATAGATGTTAATGCCGAAACTCACTATTCACGCGTATACACTATCAGAAAAGCCATCCCTCGTTATATCTTTAAAAGTACATTACAGGTAAAGCTTATTTACAAAATCATCTACAGACAGGTATACGAGAGGAATTCAAAAAGTAAAGGCACATTTGTGAAAAGCTGTACTTATTCTGATGATAGAAAACAGAAACATGCGTTATTTTTCTACGTAACCTCCCTGGGCTTCAATGCAGTTTTCCCGACGTTTTACGAGTTTTTTTATTTCATCAGAAAATACGTTTATCGGTTGCATCTGTAACCAATTTTGCACCCCAGAAATGACGTCTTCATCACTTTCAAATCTTCTTCCCTGTAGTGCTTCCGTTAAGGGTCCAAACATGTGAAAATCGCTTGGAGCCAGGTCTGGACTGTATATTGGATGTTCCAGCACCTCGAATCTCATCTCCTTTATTCCGTCGGCTGTCCGTTTGGCAGAATGTGGGCGAGCGTTACCTTGCTGCAGGATGACACCTCTTCACAGTTTTCCACGACGTTTGGATCTGATTGCAGGTTTTAGTTTCGTACGCAACACATCACATCCACCATACAATACAGATCTGGCTCTAAAGCCTCGTTTACGCTGGGGCGACGTCTTGCGACATTGTGGAAATGTGGCGCGCGTCGTCTTGTCATTTAGTTCTAAATGTTTTGAAATGCTTAACTACTGCATAACACTTTTTCAAAATTAATAAGCAAACATATTAATAGTATTAATAGTAAGACTGTATTAAAAACTTTCAGTGTTCGGCTCCACAAATTTAAATTATATGTAAAGTTTTACTCCAGCGCGTGGGAAATAAACATCCCAGGTTGGGACGCATAAACTAAAACCAGAGGAGGGGATGGTCTGATGCAGAGGGAGGGGGGGGGGGAAATCCCCCTCATCCCCCCCTGCAAATCGCACACTGCTTCTCTGTAAATAGATGCGTTTAATTTTTTGCGTTTAATTCCATTTGGAATTTAATCTGGAAGCTTAAATCAGCCATGGCGGTTACCACTCCATGTTTCACGCCAAAGGCTGGGTTTTCCCGATCATGCGGCCAGAGACTACTAGCCGCTGTCCTGTTGTCTTTGTAATTCTCATACTCAGTGTCCGCCAATCACAGAGGCTCAAAGGGTGCCACCATCTATTGATGGTACTGGGAGACCCGTGTGACTACTAAACTCTGCCTGGCTCGGTCCCCAGAACTCCTCTGTAGTCAAAACATTCGCGCTGGCTCGCCCGTGCCTGTGTCTCATCACAAACAGAAGAGGCATACGTGGCCGCGTCTGCTTTGAAAGTTTCTAGTCACAATTACTGAGCTGTGCTCTCTCAAAGTATATTAGAAAACGTTCCACCGCAGGCCATATCAAGCTGATGGTTGTCTTCTGCAAAATGTATTACGTACTATAGCTTGCCTTCAAACAATGTCTCCAAATCTTCGAAATGGACGAAGAGGCTCTATACTTTACTTGCCGAGTTACCCAGGTTAGACTTCCTTACATCTTTTTCTCTGAGAAAAGCTAAAAGATACCGTTGAAAGGATGTACCGACTACACCAGATGACATGCTGTCTGCTCTGATATATTTGATGAAAACCTCGAACATTGTATCAGTCTTTAAATGATGTACTACATCTACATTTACATACAGCCTCCGCAAACCACCGTACGGTGCACGCCGTAGTATCACTATTAGTCATTTCCTTTTCTGTTCCATTCGCAAATACAGCAAAGGAAAAACGACCGTCTATATCCCTCTATACGAGCCGTAATTTCTCTTATCTTCGTGGTCTTCACGTGAAACGTACGTTGGCGGTATTTTATTGTATTGTATTATATCTTAACCGGGGTCCTAGAAACGACGGAGAGGCTCCCTCCCCGCCGCAGCCGCAGTGGTCCACAACCCCACGACGACTACCGTAGTCCACTTCACCCTCCACCGCCCCACACCGAACCACTCTTTCAGGGTTATTGTGCGGTTCGGCTCCCAGAGGTCCTCCCCCTCCCCCCCCCTCCCCCCCCCCCCCACCCCCGCCAGGGAACGTCTCACACCACACGAGTGTAGCCCCTATGTTTGTATGGTATAGTAATGGTGGTATATGCCTACGTGGAGAACTTATTTCCGCAGCAATCGCTGACATAGTGTAGCTGAGGCAGAATTAGGGGAACCAGCCCACATTCGCGGAGGCAGATGGAAAACCGCCTAAAAACCATCCACAGACTGGCCAGCTTACCAGACCAGGCGGATTCGTGCCAGGGATCAGGCACTCCTTCCCAATCGGGAAAGCTGTGTGTTAGACCACACGGCTAACCGGGCTGGCTAAGTTGGCGCATGTAGAATCGTTCTGCAGTTAGCTTCAAACGCCGTTTCTCTAAATTTTCTCAATAGTGGTCCTCGATAAGGACGTCGCCTTCTCTCCAGGGATTCCCATTTGAGTTACCAAAGCATCTCCGTAATACTTGCATGCTGAGTGAACCTGATGATGTCTTCACTCAGTTGTTTCGATGCCCTCCTTCAATACGATGTGATAGGGTTGGTTGGTTTGGGGAAGGAGGCCAGACAGCGAGGTCGTCGGTCTCATCGGATTAGGGAAGGACGGGGAAGGAAGTCGGCCGTGCCCTTTGAAAGGAACCATCCCGGCATTTTCCTGGAGCGATTTAGGGAAATCACGGAAAACCTAAATCAGGATGGCCGGACGCGGGATTGAACCGATGTGGTAGGGATCCCAGTCACTCGACCAGTACTCAAGAATGGGTCGCACTAGCGTTCTATACACCGTTCGATTATAGATGAATTACACTTTTCCAAAATTCTCCTAATAAACCGAAGTCGACCATTCGTCTTCCCTATTACCAACCGGACCTGCTCATTCCATTTCATATCGCTTTGCAGCGTTATGCCTAGATATTTTAATCGATGTAGCTGTGTCAAGCTGGACGCTACTATTTTTTAATTAGAACGTTATAGTACTGTTTTTTCTATTCATCCGCATTAACTTACATTTTTCAACATTTACAGCAAGGTGCCATTCATCACACTAACTAGAAATTCTATCTAAGTCACCTTGTATCCACCTACAGTCACTCAACGACGACAGCTTCCCGCACACCACAGCGTCATCAGCAACCAGCCGTAAATTGCTACTCGCCCTGTCCGTCAGATCACTTATGTATACAGAGAACAAGAGGGGTCCTATCACACTTCCCTGGGGCACTCTTGACGATAACTTTCTCTCTGATGAATATTCGTCGTCGAAGACAAAATACTAGTTTCTATTATTTAAAAATTCTACGAGCTATTCACAATCTGGGCACCTGATCTGCGTGCTCGGACATTCGTGAACAGTTTGCAGTGGGGAACCGTGTCAAACGCTCTCTGGAAATCTAGGAACATGGAATCTGCCTGTTGCCCTCCATCCACGGTTTTTCTTATATCATATGAGAAAAGATCAAGCTGAGTTTCGCACGAGCAATACTTTCTAAATCCTTGCTGATTTGTGGACAGAAGCTTTTCTGTCCCAAGGAAAGTTGTTACATTCGAACTCAGAATGTGTTCAACAGCTTTGCAGCAAAACGATGTTAAGGACACTGGTCTGCAATTACGGAGAACTGTTCTTTTACCTTTCTTATATACAGTCACCTGCGCCCTTTTCCAGTCGCTTTGGACTTTACTCGATAAATGCTAGCTAAGTACTGGCCAATGCCGTTAAGTAGAAGCTTGAATTGATGCTGATATCAACATTTTGAAAACTACCTTTCAATGCCAATTTTCTTTCTTCTTGAGAACTCAGAGAATTGATTTATTCACTTTTTTCCTGAAGTTTGTGCTGGTACATGGAGCCGACGACTATCAGCGTTTACAGTTCTCAAAATGCGATTGCTCGTGGATTACTTATCCCAGAATCCTCCTAGTGTTGTGACATCAATCACCGATCAAACTTCGCAGCCCATCGACGGGTGCCAGAACACTGCTGACGCAGCACTCTGTAATACAACAGTCTGCCCTATCGGTGTACTGGGTTTCCCCATACCATGGCACAACGTTGCACTTCGTAGCCACCCATACGACAGAAGGCAACATAGCCGGCCAGAGAGACTATAAATGCTCATCGGTCAGCCGTTAGCAGCAATTGTACTAGTACTTCGACAGAGTCCTAGATTTCCGACTCCAGTCGACGCCGTGACTATCCAGCCGTCGGTGCAATGTGGAGCCGAGCAGCTCCCACCCCGCCAAGCAACGAAACGAGTTAGCCCCATGTCTACGAGACACCGAGTGCAGGCTACGTCAAAGGTGTCAACATTTGACATTCCAATCCACTTCAAGTTGCACCTGACCGACTGTTAGGAGCTACCTACAGACCAGAGTCAGCTTGCTAGCTACCGGGTGATGCCTTCCTTGCGTCAGCGAGGCCACATCCCCGTCCGCTGATCTTCCTCTGGGGCAAGCTCGCTGCCTAACTTACCCACACACACTGGCGAGGGGCCACACTTAGCACCAGCGAGTTATGTGATGTAGCGCACTGCTACCTGGATGTCCACACGTCGACGGGACGCAGACATATATATCTCTTACACGGAAGTTATACTTATTAAAGAATGTTTGTACTGAATGACCTCTCCTGAGTCCGCACTCACCGTGGTACTGGTAGAACGTAACCCACAATTTTTGCACTCTTCATTCTGGAGCAGAAGTGTCCGTCTTGACCAATGTAAATGTAAATGTCGTGTGACTAGGGCCTCCCATCGGGTGCAAGTCTTTCGATTTGACGCCACTTCGGCGACTTGCGGGTCGATGGGGATGAAATGAAGATGATTAGGACAATACAACACCCAGTCCCTGAGCGGAGAAAATCTCCGACCCAGCCGGGAATCGAACCCGGGCCCTTAGGATTGACATTCTATCGCGCTGACCACATTTTTTTTCTTTTTTTGTTCGTTGTTGATTGTTGTGTTTCGTCGTTGCGGACGTCAAATGACTTCTGTTCAAATTCGTTTGTTGATCCTTCCACTCAGTTTTTTACTACAGAGGCCAACCGGCTCTCAGACCGAACACGCTTTTTTTTCTTTTTTTGTAATCTCATTTTGTTCGTTATAATTCGTTGCAATTGTTCGTGGCGGACGTCCCCTGACACCCGCTGACGTTCGTTATTGATCCATTCACTCAGTTTTTTTATTACAGGTGGCAGCTAACCCTCTGACCGAACACGCTGAGCTACCGTGCCGGCAAACACGCTGAGCTACCGTACCGGCACGCTTTGCTGATGCCATTACACTAGTTTCACTTTGTTAATGCCAAAGGGCATTCTGTCATTTAAAATGGCGACTTTATAAAATAAACGAGCATTCTAGTGATTATTTCTATATGTGTGTGGGTTACAATTGTGAGCCATTGGATACATCTCATATCTGTGAAAACAGCACATCAGCATAACCTTCCATGTCTGGGCTGCAAGTTTTAGGTGATTCACCTTGTGTATGGACGCATTTCCTTCCACTGCCTCGCTCTACCCTGATTTAGAACCTCCGTTGATAACACTGGGCTCGCATCTGAGAGGACGGCGATTGAAATTTCCATACAGTCATCCAGATTTAGGCTTTAGAGGCTTACTAAATCGCTCGAGACAACTGGTGGGATAATTCAGTTTAAAAGGAAACACCCGCTTTATTTCCCCAGTCCAAGTCTTAGCTCCATCTCCAACGACCTCGTCGTTGACGGGACGCTAACTTCTAATATTCCTACCTTCATTCAAAATTTTGATTCTAGTCCACTCAAATCTCAAATTAGTTAAATAGTCGTTTATTCTTCCATAGATCATTTACGAAATATCTGGCACGTCATCTTAATAGAAAAGCAAACATTTAAAAAAAATAGCTACGCCATTCATACAGTAATACTATCTTATCAGAATCTACTTTTAAACTGTTCGTTTTTATCACACCACTCGTCACTGCCCACACTACACACACTACACACACACACACACACACACACACACACACACACACACACATTTCGGCTGAAATCAGGACTTTGACAACACTTCAACAGTTCTATCGAATTCTTCTTGTTATCCCCTTGAACCATCTGAAGAAACCGAATCAGCACCTCACCACAATGAATGGGATGTTCAGCCCTAAAGAATGTAAATATGTTAGAATTTTCCGTCACATGCCCTGGATATACGATTTGACAGTAAGAGTCATTAAGCCACGACAATTTACGGCAGAATGACAGATATCTGTTATTAAATAATGTCAGTTTCTTACCATTCCCTACTCCATTTTATCTAAATAATCTTCGACTTTGTAGTTTTAATTGTTTAAGAGGTACACCTTAATTGACTCTTCAGATATCTGGATTTTAGTTGTCCCTTTATCGTCCTTGGGAAATTTATTGTACAATTTTATCCCCATGTAGAAAACTCCCTTTTTTGTGTGTATTTACTCTTGATAAATGCAAGTTTAGTTTGCCTCTTGTTCCATGATCATGAGTGTTGCTGTTTGTGATATGTTCTTGATGTGCATAACGGATTGGTATATATACTCACTTGGTGCAGTCAGAGTTCTTTGCTGTTTAAACAGATCTTTACACCGAGCTCAGTTACTGTTTTTAGTTATTTTTCTGATAGCTCTTTTCTATAATCTGAGGGTTGAGTCCATTTTTTTTTGTATGAGTCCCTCAAAAAATGAGTCCATTTAAAAGTTTTATGCTTTTAGTTGGTAACTGGGAAATACTGTATGAAACTAAACGTCTCTATAATAATGTGAGAGAAGTGTTCTAAAATTCCGAGTATAGATTTTGATCTAGATTCATTTTTGCTACCCTACTTTTAAACACTAACAGATCTGTGCAAATAGCTTTTTCGGTACGTGATTTTAATTAACCTAAAACGTATCTGACTCTGTAAATTAGACTGAAAATAAAGAATGGTTCACAAGAATATTCAGAATGACTTTATCGTGAAACCATCACACACAATGACTAACAGTTACGTGTTGTAAATGCGCCCTGTTAAAAAATGCATTTATTGAACTTATCCGAAATTTTGATGATGAAAACTGATCTTAAAATTCTCTTAAAAGGTTCATTTAGGCCCTACAATTGATTCTTACCTTCGCACCGGATAACTCGGCTCGATTCTGTCTGCACTGCAAATGAGTTGAATGATGAGCTGTAATAAATCACTGAGCAGCAGTTTGCCTTCTTATCTTATTTATTATCAGGGTGCATCAGCAAATTAAGCCTTTGTTATCTTTTTGAAAATATGATTCACTGTTCACGCAATAGTGCAAGGCGTGATATTCCAAGTTTTGCGAAGTATATCTTTCACTTAACAGAGGAGACAAGGTTCAGGAGGTTTTAAATCATTAGTAGTGTATTTTGCAATTAGATAATATCCTTTTAGTAACTCAGAAATGACTCTTAACGTGAACTATAACTACTTTCTATCACTGTCATACACTATCAATATTACGTTTGGCACATAAGCTTTCTAAACTGCGTAATTTTTACACTTTTATATCCTTAATCAAATACGTTTAACTTAATCTTGGTGG
Organism: Schistocerca piceifrons; assembly: GCF_021461385.2. Lineage (NCBI taxonomy): Eukaryota > Metazoa > Arthropoda > Insecta > Orthoptera > Acrididae > Schistocerca > Schistocerca piceifrons. Next base: position 221,182,208 of record NC_060149.1, read on the forward strand.
GGAAAACTAATTAGGACACTGAAATCAAGACTGATAATTGTCCCTAGACACCAATACGTAGATATTACAAAACAAAATGACAACTTTACAATTTACCGTACTCTTCGCCTTCCTAATGAAATATTTTTAACCAACAGTGTAGAGAGTAAGATAATGAGACTACTAAACATGTAGCTGATAATTCATTGTGAATACTAGCACGTAAATTCTGTTAAGCACAAAGAAAACTTTACGCTACGATAATAATTACTGAGCTAGAACATCCAGCAATTAATAACTTTTGCAGATTACCTTTTTCCAAATGAGCCGATCCTCTACAAAATACTTTCTAAAATATCAGCCTTTATTCTTTGCCCTCGATTACACCATCTCAAACTCTAAATTCATTCTTTGTGCGGCACATCTGTAATCCAATCTCCTCACTTTGTCACGGTACAACATTCTCTCGCGCTCTTTGGCCGACTTGACTCCTACTGGTAACAACTGCAACTGGACTGTTACACAACAAAACAACCTTTGGTAACCAAAGAAGATACCACTCATGTGTTCAGGCACCTAAAGACGCTCGTTGTGGCAATCATTCTCAACAAACTGATACTTCTTATGGTAAATTTTTACAACCATTTCTATTAATATGTACACCTTTCACATAGCTAAAACTGTAGTTTATATAGGAATAGTACGTAACTATAACGCATTTCTGTTACACTCTGATGACAAGACTCTAAGGGTATAGTACGCTGATCACATTTTCTTTGCTCGTATATTTGAGTATCACTCCGCTTCACGTGACTATCAAAATTAATTCCAAAAAAGTTTATATTTGCTGTGCTGTCTATGAAAGTTTCATCCACATTTACTTTTACAGAATTATTCTCCGCTCTTTACGCAGAAATTAGAGTTGTTTGTTTTCTTTATTTTCAGTGTAATATATTACCTGACGATTAATTATAAACAACCGTCAGACTTTGATTTTCTTTCCCTACTAGGGGTGCTGTCTTTTTTCATCTGGGATTACAATGTTGCTGTCATCATGATTGAAACACTCACAACACTGGTGTGATATCCTACAAAATTTATTATTTGTTACACGAACAGGTTTTCGGCTGTACAAAGATAAGTATGTGGTGCAATGAAATTTTGTTGGATCAAAGATTTTAAACTAGTGCATCTCCATTGAGAGAGAGGAAAATGTTATGTTAGAATTACGAATAAAACAAGAGGGATTATTTCAGTGTAAATGCGATGTAACATCATTTAACTAAGATAGAAAATGTGACACATTAACTAATGAACTATAGAAAAATTACAACAGTTGTGCATAGAAGAAAATAATTGAACAATAAACTTTGGTGACGTATTCTAAATATGTGGCTCAACAAAATAGTCTTGTCTTTCATTGGTCCTAAATCACAAACAGATAAGATACAACAGTGATATTAGGTAGGTGAGTGAAGCAGCTGTGATTATACAAAGTAAAATTGCTTAACACAACGAGATAAATTATAGCAATCGAAATAAAATGGGGCATGTGAGTAAGAGGAGTCATTTACAACATGGCTTGGATGGGGCTATGAGTAGTATCTGCAGTTGGAAGTGGCCAATAAAGGAACTGTGATCTTTAAGTATTAAGCTTGGGTTGATGGACACGTGTTTATTAATTTCCAAAATTTCAAGATAGTTCGTCTTCCTGCCTTTATGGGTGTGATGTAATACTTCATGTTTCACCTTGTAACTATGGCCTACTTTAAGCAGGTGCTCTGCTGTCATCAGTAAAAAGAATTTTTTTTCCCACGTCACTTCCTAACTCCCAGATCTTTGAGACTGAAAAGTACACCCAATCCGCACCATACAACGAATTATTCCCCCCCCCCCCCCAAAAAAAAAATCACGTTCTAGTAACTTCCTCACACACATGTGCCCACACTGACTTTGTGATGGTTCTTTATTTACGTGACCATTGCGACACTCCAACTCCAGTTCTTGATACCAGTAATATCGTACTACTTTTCTGCGAAGTAACAGACATATTTTTGTGACAATATTCACATTTGGTTTTATTAATGTATAGGTACTCCGATGTATCGATATATTACAGTGATATGGTTCTTGTGTGTATTCATTTCTGTGAGACTGTAATAATCTTTGACTTATTTGTAACAGTTTTGCCGCGAATGCGCACAGGGCAGTCTTTGTTTCCCTTTGCACAAGTTAAGTTGTTATTTCGCTTTGTAAAAGAACAGTCAAGTCTTGTGTTTGGTTAAAGTGGAAATTAAATATATGAATATTGATACAAAACTGTTTTCTTGATGATGTGACAATTAAGAAAAAGTATATTTGGATTTACAAGAAGTTTAATAAAAATGTGGATTGTCAACACCAAGTCAAAAATTATTTGTACCATACCAATGTTCTGATCTGGGATTGTTTGATAATTAAGAATTTCCTGAAACACCCATTTCTTAGGTCTTCAAATATTGCTAAAATACAGATCTGGAACTTCTAGCAGTCAAAGTGGAATCACCCTAGAATGAACAAGATGAGCCATAACAACTTCGACGAAATCTACGTGGGAATCCATTCAAGATAAGTGCCAAAATTAATGACTTTTTTTACAGTGACTTCATTATTTCCATTCTGACGCGACCACGACTGAGCAGGTGGAATCCGAATTAAATTCCCGTCCCGAAAAGCTCTCCCTGCCAACAGTGCCCCCACTACAGATGAGCTAACGTGTGCGGGCAGATGCTGGAGCAGATCGGGCTGCAGTGCCCGCTGCTGGTGGAGCTGCAGCTGGTGTCGACGCCGATGACGGACCGCGGGCTGGTGCGGCTGTGCGTGGGATCGGACGGCACGCGCCTCTGCCAGCGCCTGGCCCGGCTCGCCGTCGCTGACACCAGCGTCACGGTCTGCGGCGCCGCAGTTGCCCTGCAGTCGCTGCCCTGCCTCTCCGAGTTCGACTTCGACAACATCTTCGAAGTGAGTGTAAAGCGGGCCCATTTCGTACTAGTTATTGCTTGCGGGAGGATGTGATGGTACAGATAAACAGAAGAGCCAAAGAAACTGGTACACATACCTAATATCGTGTAGGGCCCCCGCGAGCAAGGGTGGCATGGACTCGACTAGTGTCTGAAGTAGTGTTGCAGGGAACTGACACCAAGAATTGTGCAGGGCTGTCCGTAAATCCGTAACAAAACGAGGAGGTGGAGATTTCTTCTGAACAGCATGTTGCAAGGCATCCCAGATATCCTCAATAATGTTCATGTCTAGAGAGTTTCGTAGCCAGCGGAAGTGTTTAAAATCGGAAGAGTGTTCCTGAAGCCTCTCTGTAGCAATTCTGGACTTTCGAGGTGTCGCATTGTCCTGCTGGAATTGCCCAACTCCGTCGGAATGCACAATGGACATGAACGGATGCAGGTGATCAGGCACGATGCTTACGTACGTGTCAGCTACCAGAGTCGTATATAGACTTATCAGGGGTCCCATATCACTCCAACTGCACACGCCCCACGCCACTACAGAGCTTCCACCTGTTGGCATGCAGGGTCCGTGGATTCATGAGGTTGCCTCCATACCCGTACACGTCCATCCTCTCGATACAATTTCAAACGAGACTCGTCCGACCAGGCAACATGTTTCCAGTCATCAAGGGTACATGAGTGGGCCTTCGGCTCCGAAAGCTCATATCGATGATGTTTTGTTGAATAGTCTGCACGCTGGCACTTGTTGGTGGCATGGCATTGAAATCTGCATCAATTTGCGGAAGGGTCGCATTTCTGTCACGTTGAGGGATTCTCTTCAGTCGTCGTTGGTCCCGTTCTTGCAGGATCTTTTCCCGGCCATAGCGATGTCGAAGATTTGATGTTTGTCATCAAGGGTACACGAGTGGGCCTTCGGCTCCGTAAGCCAACATCGATGATGTTTCATTGAATGGTTCGCATGCTGACACTTGTTGATGGCCCAGCATCGAAATCTGCGCAATTTGCAGAAGGGTTGCACTTCAATGCCTTTGAACGATTCTCTTCAGTCGTCGTTTCTCCCGTTCTTGAAGGATCTTTTTCCAGGCGCAGCGATGTGAAAGATTTGATGTTTTACCGGATTCCTGAGATTCATGTTCCGCTCGTGAAATGGTCGTACAGGAAAATCCCCACTTCATCGCTACCTCGGAGATGCTGTGTCCCATCGCTCGTGACCCGACTATAATACCACATTCAACCTCACTTAAATCTTGTTAGCATGCCGTTGTAGCAGCAGTAATTGGTCGAACAACTGCGCCAGACACTTGTTGTCTTATAAAACCGTTGCAGACCGCAGCGCCGTATTCTGCCTGTTTACATATCTCTGTATTTGAATGCCGGCTGCGGTGGTCTAGCGGTTCTAGGCGCTGAGTCCGGAACCGCGCGACTGCTACGGTCGCAGGTTCGAATCCTGCCTCGGGCATGGATGTGTGTGATGTCCTTAGGTTAGTTAGGTTTAAGTAGTTCTAAGTTCTAGGGGACTGATGACCACAGATGTTAAGTCCCATAGTGCTCAGAGCCATTTGAGACATTTTTGTATTTGAATACACATGCCTGTATCAGTTTCTTTGGCGCTTCAGTGTATTTGAAATGAGTTTTTCAGTTTCTCTCTCTCTCTCTTTCTCTTTGTCCCTACATCAAGCCTTATGTCAGCATGACTTTAACTTATGATAAACAGTAAGCAGCGTGGTGTAATTTTGCATAAATTACTCACCTCTAATACTTGGTTTAAATATCAGTAAAGAGTGTTGCACGTGTGGAAGAAAACTACGGACAGTGTAAGGTTTCGGATTCAGTTTACTCAGATTTCAAACCAGATTCTAAACTGTAAGACATTTACAGGATCAGATGTGGACTCTGGCCATAATTTATTGGTTGTGAACTGCAGACTGAATCTGAAGGAAATGCAAAAAGGTAGGAACTTAAGGAGGCAGGATGTGGATAAATTGAATGAACCAGAGGTTGTTGAGAGTTTCACGGAGAACACTAGACAACTTTGGGGTCAGATAGAGGAAAGGAGTGCAACAGAAGACGAATTGGTAGCTTTTAGAGATGCAATGTGGAAGGCAGCAGAGGATCACAATGATAAAAAGACAGTTTTTAGCAGAAATCCGTGCGTGTCACGGAAGGTACTGTATTTAATTAACGAAAGGAGAGATCATAAAAATGCAGAAAATGAAGCTGTCGAAACTGACTACATACGTCTTAAAAATGAGATTGCCAGAAAATGCAAAATGGCTAAATAGGAACGACTAGAGGACAAATGCAAGACTGCATAAAGATGCATGACGAGGGAAAAGACAGCTGACTACATACGTCTTAAACATGAGATTGCCAGAAAATGCAAAATGACTAAATAGGAATGACTAGAGGACAAATGCAAGACTGCATAAAGACGCATGACGAGGGAAAAGATAGCTGCAGCTTAAAAGACAATTTAAAAATATTTTTGGAGGAAAGAGAAGCAAGTATATGAATATCAAGAGCTCGGATAGCAAGCCAGTACATAGAAGACAGGGGCACTTAACCTTTGAAATGTCTATATCCAGTTTTTCTTTCTACGTTCCTTTAAGTAATTATACTGCATCATAAGAAAACGTGAAGCACCGAGAAGGGGAAGAGGAAATAAAATGAAACTTCACGGATCGCGCGCGTGAAATTTACAAAGAACTTATCACTATGATGTTGCAACCTCTCTGGCCTAGATGCATAATCTGATTCGGTTGGAAAGAGTGTCATAAAGCCGTTGTATCCTCTCCTGAAGCAAACTGGTCCTCAACTGTTGTAATTGGTCCTTCATTTCCTGGATACTAGCACTGGGATGGAGCTGACGTCCGAGGTGGTCCCACACACTATCTATGTGGGAAAGCTGTGGGGATCTTGCTCGACGTGGTATTACCTCAAAATCAATAGACAGTTCATAGAGACACGTGTTATATTTAGACGAGCATTATACTGCTGAAGAAAGGTACCACAACACTTGGCGAGTCGGAGGAAACACATGACGACTTAGGTTGTCCGGGACATACCGTTGTTCCGTCAGAGCTCCCTTAATCAGTACCAGTCATAACCTGAAGTCATACCCGATGGGTCCCTACATCATATCACCAGGAGTAATACCGCTGTGCTTCTCCAAAACATTGGAGCGATGGGACCAGTCCCCACGTCGCCACCATACTAGATTGCTATACCAAGAAGAAATGCAGATGATAAACGGGTATTCATTGGACAAATATATTATACTAGAACTGACATGTGATTACATTTTCACGCAATTTGGGTGCATAGATCCTGAGAAATCAGTACTCAGAACAACCACCTCTGGCCGTAATAACGGCCTTGATACACCTGGGCATTGAGTCAAATAGAGCTTGGATGGCGTGTACAGGTACAGCTGCCCATGCAGCTTCAACACGATACCACAGTTCATCAAGAGTAGTGACTGGCGTATTGTGACGAGCCATTTGCTCGACCACCATTGACCAGACGTTTTCAATTGGTGGGAGATCTGGAGAACATGCTGGCCAGGGCAGCAGTCGAACATTTTCTGTATCCAGAAAGGCCCGTACAGGACCTGCAACATGCGTTCGTGCATTATCCTGCTGAAATGTATGGTTTAGCAGGGACCGAATGAAGGGTAGTGCCACGGTCGTAACGCATCTGAAATGTAACGTCCACTGTTCAAAGTGCCGTCAATGCGAACAAGAGGTGACCGAGACGTGTAACAAATGGCACCCCATACCATCACGCCGGATGATACGCCAGTATGGCGATAACGAATACACGCTTCCAATGTGCGTTCACCGCGATGTCGCCAAACACGGATGCGACCATAATGATGCTCTAAACAGAACCTGGATTGATCCGAAAAAATGACGTTTCGCCATTCGTGCACCCAGGTTCGTCGTGGAGTACACCATCGCAGGCGCTCCTGTCTGTGATGCAGCGTCAAGGGTAGCTACAGCCATGGTCTCACAGCTGATAGTCCATGCTGCTGCAAACGCCGTCGAACTTTTCGTGCAGATGGTTGTTGTCTTGCAAACGTCCCCATCTGTTGACTCAGGGATCAAGACGTGGCTGCACGATCCGTTACAGCCCTGCGGATTAGATGCCTGTCATCTCGACTGCTAGTGACGAGGCCGTTGGGATCCAGCACGGCGTTCCGTATTACTCTCCTGAACCCTCCGATTCCATATTCTGCTAACAGTCATTGGATCTCGACCAACGCGAGCAGCAATGTCGCGATACGATAACCCGCAATCGCGATAGGCTACAATCCAACCTTTGTCAAATTCGGGAACGAGATGGTACGCATTTCTCCTCCTTACACGAGGCATCACAACAACGTTTCACCAGGTAACTCCGGTCAACTGCTGTTTGTGTGGGGAATCGGTTGGAAACTTTCCTCGTGTCAGCACGTTGTAGGTGTCGCCACCGGCGCCAACCTTGTGTGAATGCTCTGAAAAGCTAATCATTTGCATATTTCAGCATCTTCTTCCTGTCGGTTAAATTTCGCGTCTGTAGCACGTCATCTTCGTGGTGTACCAATTTTAATGGCTAGTAGTGTAGTTTCCGACCTATGCTGCAGGATAACAAAGAGCGTTGTAGGGAGTCAATTACTTGTTATCGGATGGTTGGTGTATGTGTGAAGGAGTTGCGATGTACCTGTTGCAAAATACGGCAGTCCTCCCTTGCGGTGATCAGACATATGGAACCTTGATGACGAGTATCCTTGCCTTTACGTTCACATGGAGTCCGACAGTGGTCCATTATCACATTCCAATGCCCCACAAATATGGATAATGCGTGATTGGACCAGCCGGCCAAACGGGAGATTTATAATGAGGCCCCTATCAGACTGTGACAGGTGCTGATAACGCTGTCTTACACGATTACGTAGCACCTCTGTGTCCTTCATAGCGATCACTCAACATCTGACACATTTCACGCCCCACATATACCCTTCCAGACCTGGCAGCAATAGTATGCTAGAACAATGTAACGCACTCTGTTGGCTGTTCTACCTGTCAAACAGAATTGCAACTCTAATCATTTACATACCCGCCGATGTAAATACTTGTGCGAAATTACATTGACATCCTACCATGTCTTCTCGAAGTTCGGGAAGTTACTTTTTGGGGGAGGGTGTAGACAGAGAGAGGCAGAGAGAGAGAGAGAGGACCAAAAACAAACTGTTACCCCCTCCCCTTTCCATAGAACAACCATGGATCCACGCCGTCAGGGTCGGCCGTTGTGGCCGAGCGGTTCCAGGCTCTTCAGTCCGGAACCGCGCTGCTGCTACCGTCGCAGGTTCGAATCCTACCTCGGGCATGGATGTGTGTAATGTCCTTAGGTTAGTTTAGGTTTTAGTAGTTCTGAGTCTAGGGGACAAATGACCTCAGATGTTAAGTACCATAGTATTCAGAGCAATTTTTGAACACCGTCAGGCGGCATGCAAATTCTACACTAATGGACATTAAAATTGCTGCACCACGAAGATGACGTGCTACAGACGCGAAATTTAACCGACAGGGAGCAGACGCTGTGATATGCAAATGATTAGCTTTTCAGAGCATTCACAGAAGGTTGGCGCCGGTGACGATACCTACAACGTGCTGACGTGTGGAGAGTTTCCAATCGATTTCTCATACACAAACAGCACTTGACCGGCGTTGCCTGGTGAAACGTTGTTGTGATGCCTCGTGTAAGGAGGAGAAATGCGTACCATCACGTTTCCGACTTTGATAAAGCTCGGAACGCCGTGCTGGATCCCAACGGCCTCGTATCATTAGCAGTCGAGATGACAGGCATCTTATACGCTTGGCTGTAACGGATCGTGCAGCCACGTCTCGATCCCTGAGTCAACAGATGGGGATGTTTGCAAGACAACAACCATCTGCACGAACAGTTCGACAGCGTTTACAGCAGCATGGACTATCTGCTCGGAGACCACGGCTGCGGTTACCCTTGACGCTGCATCACAGACAGGAGCGCCTGCGATGGAGTACTCGACGACGAACCTGGGTGCACGAATGGCGAAACGTCATTTTTTCGGATCAATCCAGGTTCTGTTTACAGCATCGTGATGGTCGAATCCGTGTTTGGCGACATCGTGGTGAACTTACATCGGAAGGGTGTATTCGTCATCGCCATGCTGGCGTATCACCCGGCGTGATGGTATGGGGTGCCATTGGTTACACGTCTCGGTCACCTCTTGTTCGCATTGACGGCACTTTGAACAATGGACGTTACATTTCAGATGTGTTACGACCCGTGACTCTACCCTTCATTCGATCCCTGCGAAACCATACATTTCACCAGGATAATGCACGACCGCATGTTGCAGGTCCTGTACGGGCCTTTCTGGATATAGAAAATGTTCGAATGCTGCCCTGCCCAGCACATTCTCCAGATCTCTCGCCAACTGAATACGTCTGGTCATTGGTGGCCGAGCAAATGGCTCGTCACAATACGCCAGTCACTACTCTTGATGAACTGTGGTATCGTGTTGAAGTTGCATGGGCAGCTGTACCTGTACACGCCATCCATGCTCTACGTGACTCAATGCCCAGGCGTATCAAGGCCGTTATTACGGCCAATAGTGGTTGTTCTGGGTACTGATTTCTCAGGTTCTATGCACACAAATTGCGTGAAAATGTAATCACGTGTCAGTTCTAGTGTAATATATTTGTCCAATGAATATCCATGTATCATCTGCATTTCTTCTTGGTGCAGCAATTTTAATGGCTAGTAGTGTAAATGCGTGTTGTCACAGGGTGACAATTATTGAACTATATAAAATAAAATCGCATAACTTTTAACGGTTTGCGTTAGGACGTTCACACTGCACGGTTGGCCGCGAGGAACGATGGGAATTGGTATGTGCATTATGGTTTGTTTAGCGAAGAAGTCCACTTTCATTTGAAGGAGTTCGTCATTAAGCAAAATTGGCATACTTGGGGGCTGTGAAATCGCAGTTCGCGATCCAGAAGTCTCTTCACCCTCATTGGGTAAATGTGCGGTGTGCAGTGTCCAGTCACGAAATAATCGGTGCGGTATTCGTTGATGGCACAGTGACTAGCGAACGGTACATGAAGGTTTTGGAGGATGATTTCATCCCCATTATCCAAAGTGACTCTGATTTCGACAAGATGTGGTTCATGCAAGACGGAGCTCGACCCCATCGAAGCAGGAGAGGGTCGATGACCTGGAGGAGCACTTCGGGGACAGCATTCTGGCTCTGAGGTACCCAGAGGTCACTGGCATGAGCCTCTATTGGCCGCTATACTCTCCGGATCTGAACACATGCGCCCCTCTTTGCGAGGGCTATATTAAAGGCAAGGTGTACAGCAATAACCTCAAAACCATTGCTGAGCTGAAAACAGCTATTCAGGAGCTCATCGACAGCATCGATGTTCCGACACTTTAGCGGGTCATGCAGAATTTCGCTATTCGTCTGCGCCACATCATCGCTAATGATCGCAGGCATATCGAACATGTCATAACCTAAATCCGAATATCTGTATTGACGTTTACATATTGAATGAAGTATGTGCACGCCGTAGTTTGTAACTAACTTACTTTTTTTTCATGTAATTCAATAATTGTCTCCCTGAAACAGCGCTAAGCATGCCACAACGTGACGATGTTTCGTGGAGTTTTGAGTAGCACCAGTAATGGCGAAGTGGCTCATCGCGAGGCTGAAGCACGGTGCTTGGCAGCATGTCGACAGCGGCCATCTGTAAAGGCGACACCGTGCGCATCCTCTCCCCTGGGAGTATCCACCGTGTTTCTGGGTGGGTGAATAATTACGGTGGTCCGTGTTATCACCACCGGATGGCTCGCCGGAGCAGCGCTAGGATTATGAACCACTGTCGTAATTACGGCTGCTGGTCCCACATCTCGCCTGCTACTTTCCTGCTGGTATAATTACAATGGAGCTGGCTGACATGAAGTTATTTCGTTACAGGCATTCACAGGTTGCAAGCGTAGTGACACCTATTTCTTCGACCGATGATTCCTAAATGGTTTAACGATTACTTCCTGGCGCAGTCGCTCATGCTCCTGGGGCAGATGTTGCTGCTGTTTGAGTTGCTCTTCTGTTGGTCCTCTTTTTCCGGGCTAGTAAGATAATAAAAGGTAAGCTTTATAGTTGAGCTTTATGCTCGCTCCAATGTCTGCTGTTCTGATTTTGAGGCCCCTTTTTCATCATATCCTTTTCCTCATGAGCAGCCTTCGTTATTGCTTTCCTTATATTGCTCCATTCGCGCTTGATATGTTCTGCTGTATAGTCATCTTTGATAAAGGTCTCACACCCCATCTTCGTTAAGCAAACATACTTTAGAAATTTCATCATCTTTTCGTTCTTTTGGTAACTTCCAGTTCCTCTTCCATTTTGTGAACATGTCTATTTTGCTTATTACTACAAAATGATGGGATCCCACATCGTATCTCCTAAAAACTCTGGAGTCTCTTGCTATTCCTCCTAGTTTGTCGCTGGTTATTACATAATCTATGATAGACATGTACACTATGTGATCAAAATATTCGGACACCTGTCTGAAAATGACTTACAACTTCGTAGCGCCCTCCATCGCTAATGCCGGAATTCAGTATGGTGTTGGGCCAACCTTGGCCTTGATGACAGCTTCCACTCTCGCAGGCAGACGTTCAGTCAGGTGCTGGAAGGTTTCTTGGGAAATGGCAGCCCATTTCTCACGGAGTGCTGCACTGAGGATAGGTATCGACGTCGGTCGGTGAGGCCTGGCACGAAGTCAGCTTTCCAAAACATCCCAGATGTGTTCTATAGGTTTCAGCTCAGGACTCTGTGCAGGCCAGTCCATTACAGGGTTGTTATTGTCGTGTAAAATATCCACCACGGGTCGTGCGTTATGCACAGGTGCTCGATCGCGTTGAAAGAATCAGTCGCCATCTCCGAATTGCTCTTCAACAGTGGGAAGCAAGACGGTGCTTAAAACATTAATGTAGGCCTGTGCTATGATAGTGCCACGCAAAACAACAAGGGTGCAAGTCCCCTCCATGAAAAGCACGACCACACTATAACACCACCGCCTCCGTGTTTTACTGTTGGCACTACTTACGCTGGCAGATGACGTTCACCGGTCTTTCGCCATACCCGCACCCTGCCATCTGATCGCCACATTGGATACCGTGATTTGTCGCTCTACACAACGTTTTCCATTGTTCAATCGTCCAATGTATACTCTCCTTATACCAAGCGAGGTGTCGTTTGGCATTTACCGGTATCATGGGTAGCTTATGAGCAGCTGCTCGACCATGGAATCCAAATTTTCTCACCTCCCACCTGTCGTATTACTTGCACTGGATCCTGATGCAGTTTGGGCTTCCTGTCTGATGGTCTGGATAGATGTCTGCCTATTACACATTACGATCCTCTTCAACTGTCGGCGGTCTCTGTCACTCAACACACGAGATCAGCCTGTACGTTTTTGTGCTGTCCATGTCCCTTCACGTTTCCACTTCACTGTCACATCGGAAACAGTGGACCTAGGGATGTTTAGGAATGTGAAAATCTCGCGTACAGACGTATGACACTAGTGACACCGAATCACCTGACCACGTTCGAAGTCCCATTCTGCTGTCTCACGATGTATAATGACTGCTGAGGTCGCTGATGTGGAGTATTTGGCAGCACAATGCACCTTATATGAAAAACGTGTGTTTTTGAGGGTTTCCGGATACTTTTGATTACATAGTCTGTCTCCTTGCTGTCGCGTTTCGTTTATTACAGTCTTCTCTCCCTTTGTTCGCACTACTACTAAAATGGGGATATTTCCCACTCTAGCATTAATTATCCCACAGAAGTATTACACGCTCTAGTCACATTAACGCGACCACCGCCTGTGTTCGACGCCAACAAGCAATAATCACTCACAGACGGGAGGTGGCAGCACTAGCAGTGGAGTGCATATAAAGTATATCGGGGAGGGGGGCGGAGGAGCGGAAAACAGTGTAGTCGTTGTCATAATGCAGAAACTTAGCGATTTATGTGATTTCCAAAAGCGCATTATCACTGGCTTTCGAGCCAGGGATGGGAGAATTTCCGAAATGGCTAAGTTTCTAAACTAGACAATGCTGTGGAATGTGTTCCTACTCTTCCGCATTTAGCGTTGTCTTAAGGATAACAAGGGGACGACAACCTAACCATGAAAAAAAAAAAAACCATACCATAACACCACCTCCATAGTATCCACCCCGATAGCTGAGTGGTTGCCGGCACGGTAGCTCAGCGTGCTCGGTCAGAGGGTTAGCTGCCCTCTACAATAAAAAAAAACTGAGTTAATCGATCAACAACGAACATAAACGGATGTCTTACGACGTCCGTCCCGAGCAGATGCAACGAACAAAAGCAAACAAAATGAGATTTATGCCGGCACCGTAGCTCAGCGTGTTCGGTCAGAGGGTTAGCAGCCTTCTGTAACAAAAAACTGAGCTAATCGATCAACAACGAACTTAAACAGATGTCTTACGACGTCCGCCCCGAGCAGATGCAACGAACAAAAGTGAACAAAATGAGATTAAAAAAAAAAAAAGGTGTGGTCAGCGTGACGGATTGCCGTCCTACGGGCCCAGGTTCGATTCCCGGCTGGGTCGGATATTTTCTACGCTCAGGGACTGGTTGTTGTGTTGTCTTCATCATCAGTTCATCCACATCCGGCACGCAGGGCGCCCAATGTGGCGTCAAATGTAATAAGACCTGCACCAAGGCGGCCGCATCTGCCACGCAAGGGGCCTCCTGGACAAAGACGCAAAACGCTCATTTTACATACCTCCATAGTATTTCACTATTGGCATTACATGTTATGGAAGACAACGTGTTGTAGGCATACACCAAACCCAAACTCTTCTATCATATTGACCCAGAGTATGGCGTGATTCACCACTCCCAACCCTCGTTTCCATGCATTCACTGTCCAGTGGCGTCGTTCTTTACATGGCCTCAAGCGTCACTTGGTATTGACTACAGAAATGTGTGGGTTATGGGCATGTGTTCGGCCATTTTAGTCCTTTCTTTTAACTCCCTATGCACAATCGTTTTGCCAACTGGAATGCTAGTAGCACTCTGGAACTCATAAATGTTTCCCACCACTGATTTCACGCCATTTTTTGCAAGCACCCTCCATAATGCTCGATAGTCACCGTCTGTCAGTAGATAGTTCTGCATGATATTGGCTTAACCTGTGGTTCATCCCCTGCGTTTCCACTTCACAGATACATCACCAACTGTCGACTTGGGTACCTTTATAAGGGTCAAAATGTCCCCGATTGATTTGTTACTCGGATGACATCCCGTGACTCGTCCTCATTCGAAGTCTCTGAGCTTTCCTGACTGACCCATTCTGCTGTTACTGCTTCTCTACTGACAGCACAATACTTACATTGACGGACTCACATCTCTAGACATCTAGTGGCCCAGATACTTTTGAACAGATAGTGTATTTTTGATCGGACAGGCTGGAGACCTGAGACGACGAACTGCAGTCATGCTACATTTTTGACTGCACAGACGCTGGAGCTGCTGGAGACGTGGGACCACGAGCTGGAGCACCGCCTGCTGTCGGGGCTGGGCATCCGCCTGTCGGAGGAGGGCAGCCCGCGGCCGGAGCGGCTTCGCCTCAGCACGCTGCTGTCGGCAACGGAGCGCGCGCAGGAGCACCAGCTGGACTCTGCGACGCGCCTCTGCCCCGACACCAAGACCGTCGCGCTCTCCAACGCCTGGCTGCCCTCCGAGGCCCTCTACAAGTTCATGCTCTTCGAGAACCTGTGCGCCCTCTCACTCACCAACTGTGATGGACTCACGCTCGACTTTGAAGCAGGCGTCCTACCACTGCTGTGTGTCATAGGCGGAAACCTGCAGAATCTTATTCTCTCCAATTTCACCTTCATTGATATCCTCGGTAAGTAGGTTTAAAGGTCACGCTGTCATCAACCCGAAAGTCATTTTGAACACTACAGTGCGTTAGCAGGCGCTACCCCACTGGAGGTAGTGCGCCACTGATTTCCTCTGACTTTAGTACTGACTAAACCAGTAGTGGCCTACAGTTTAACACTGACTCTGAACTATTCTACAGCTGAACATTTTTTCACACTAACAATAACTACCGGGGGTGAAAGAGATAATAAATCACTAGGACTGGCTTGAACACCGTACATGTGGGTCTTTACTCTGGCACTTTACCACTGAAACACAAAGACACACAAGTAGACTTACAGTCCCTCATTATTTGTACTCTCTCAAAAAAGTGCGAGGGGCGCCTCCAAACTTACGTCCATTGTCTAGATAATTTTTTTTGAAAAAATTACATTCTGTTTACGTAGAGATATAAATTAATATACTACGCACTTCTGTTTTAGATACAGTTAAGAAGGAATAACAATCACAAGCAGTTTCAGCTGCACATTGGCCATCTACAGATTCTAAAGGCCAGAAATAATATTTGGTGCCAATTGGCGTAAGAGTGAATTATCAGTGTTCACGTAGTCGTAGTTAGTATCACACTACTTTCTTCACCAAATGTCGCGCATGATGTGAGGGAAATCAAGATTGCCAGCAAGGGCGTACCCAGGATCTGAACTGCGGGGGGGGGGGGGGGGGGGGCAGGTCATACTAGGGTGAGGGCAGCTGCCCCCACCCCCCTGCCACTCGTTGGGTACGCCCATGAGTGCCAGTTTACATATGTTTCACAAGCTGCAACATTTTCGCGAATAAAACAGTGATCCGAATATAGAATAAATTTCCTTTACTTTAGATCTACATCCACAAAATTTTTTGTCAACAGATTACAGGTTTCGGTCTATAATGACCATCTTCAGATCTGCAGCAGAATATTGGAAAACATGAATACATGAGCAGATTCTCTACAGCTTAAAACAATTAAATGGACCATAATGAAAAGTACTACTGACATACATAACATACATATACATTTCTGTGCTTTAAGTATGAAGAAGCCGGCCGGAGTGGCCGTGCGGTTCTTGGCGCTACAGTCTGGAACCGACGACCGCTGCGGTCGCAGGTTCGAATCCTGCCTCAGGCATGGATGTGTGTGATGTCCTTAGGTTAGTTAGGTTTAATTAGTTCTAAGTTCTAGGCGACTGATGACCTCAGAAGTTAAGTCGCCTAGTGCTCAGATTTTTTTTCTTTATTGTGATTTTAAAACCCGTAGAACAGGTAGGCTGGCAGCAGCACAATACTCCGCTCTTCAGCCAAAGATAGTACAATGATAAAAACAGAGAAGACACATGAGTTGGAACAAAACGGCGGGGAAAAAACAGTAGACACAGGAACATAAAAAACATGAAGCCGTTCACACTCGATGACAATCCACACTACAAACTGTTGACACGATGCACAAACACTGAAGATGTCGATGGCACTGGTGAACGATGGAGTGTGACGGTGAACACTGAACACCAAACACGACGGCACACACGAGACACTGATGGCGATGATCTCCGGCGCGCGAACGTCCACTTAGCATGTGCGAGTCCAGGGACCTGCCAAGAGGGGAATAAGGGTGAGGTGGAGGAGAGGGGAGAACAAGGATGCCAATGGCTGAGGAGATGGGGGGAGGAGGAGAGGGACAGGGGAGGGAAAGCACAGGGGAGGAGTGGGGAGAAATGGAGGAGGGAGGGAAGAGGGAGAGGAGGGAGTGAGGGAGGGTGCCCAAAGGAGCAAACACACGAAGAGGGTGGGAGAATCAAAGTTGGTAGGAGGGGTAGATGGAGGGGAGGAGGGCATCATCAGGGAGAGTGAGCTGGCGGAAGCCACCTTGGGAGAGGGCAAGGAGGGTGGAGAGATGGAGACCGGGTGGGAAGTGGGAATACAGGTGCGGCAGTGGGTGGGGGTGGGAGAGGATGGGCGAGACAAGTGGGTGAGGAGGATCGAGTTTGCAGGAGGTGTACAGGATCCGTATCCTTTCACGGAAAAGGAGGAGGTGGGGGAACGGAATGAGATCGTACAGGATCTGCGTGGGGGAGGGGAGACAGATGCGATGGGCGAGGCGGAGAGCATGGCGTTCAAGGATTTGAAGGGATTTATAAAAGGTAGGGGGGGCGGTGATCCAGGCTGGATGAGCGTAACAAAGGATAGGGCGGATGAGGGATTTATAGGTGTGGAGTATGGTGGAGGGGTCCAGACCCCACGTACGGCCAGAAAGGAGCTTGAGGAGACAGAGTCAGGAGCGTGCCATGGCTTGGATTGTCCGGAGATGGGGGGGTCCAGGAGAGTCGACGGTCGAGGGTGACGCCGAGGTACTTAAGGGTGGGGGTGAGGGCGATAGGACGGCCATAGATGGTGAGATAGAAATCAAGGAGGCGGAAGGAAGGGGTGGTTTTACCTACAATGATCGCTGGGGTTTGGAGGGATTGACCTTGAGCAACCACTGGTTGCACCAAGCGGTAAACCGGTCAAGATGGGATTGGAGAAGGTGTTGGGAGCGCTGCAGGGATGGCGGCAAGGGCAAGGAAGGTGGTGTCATCGGCAAACTGGAGAAGGTGGACGGGGGGTGACGGTGGCGGCATGTCCGCCGTATATAAAAGGTACAGAAGGGGGGAGAGGACGGAGCCTTGGGGCACACCGGCGAAGGGAAAAAAGGTGTAGGAATCCGTGTTATGGATGGTGACGTAGGAAGGACGGTGGGACAGAAAGGAGCCGATCAGACGGACATAGTTAAAGGGAAGGGCGAAGGTTTGGAGCTTGAAGAGGAGACCGGAATGCTATACGCGGTCATAAGCACGTTCAATGTCTAGGGAGAGGAAGATTGCAGAGCGATGGGAATTAAGCTGTTCAGAAAAGAGATGAGTGAGGTGAAGGAGAAGGTCGTCGGAAGAAAAGGACGGCCGAAAGCCACACTGGGTAACGGGAAGGATGCGGTGCTGGCGGATGCGGCGGGTGAGGATAGATTCTAGGACCTTGCTGAAGACCGAGGTAAGGCTGATGGGACGGTAAGAGGAGATGGCGGACAGCGGTTTACCAGATTGAAGGAACATCAGGATATGGGAGGTTTTCCACAGGTTGGGGTAGTAAGCGGTGGACAGGACTACATTGTAGAGCCTGGCCAGGGTGGAGAGGAAAGAGACAGGAGCTTCACGAAGGTGACGGTAGGTGACACGATCGTGACCAGGAGTGGTGTTGCGTTTCGTGCGGAGTGTAGCAATGAGATCCTGTGTAGTGATAGGGGCATTGAGTTCCGTTAGTGATCAGAGCCATTTGAACCATTTAAGTATGAAGAGGCACACTTGTTTTATAAAAACAATGGCGTAACGTACTTCAGCCATAGTGGCATCGTCAATGTTAAAAGCAAATTGAGCACCAGCATCGTCAAATATATATAAATAACAGCATATGCAAGGGTCATCTTGTCAGCAGCACTACTGTTCAAAACAAACTGCCGTACAGTAGCCACGAGATGTTTATATTGTAAGTTCCCCATATGTCGCTACTGTAGGCATACACAAGTCTTCAATGATTAACTAAACAACTTAAAATAAAGGGGGGGAGGACAATCGGTAAAGTATGTAATGGGCTTATAAGGTGTAAGATGCATTACAGTAACAAAAACGATGAAATAAAACACTACAAAAGTTAGATTGTTAATCTAAAAAGTAAAATAGCCTAGAAACTAATGCACATAATCAGCGCCCTCTGTTAGCGCTAACGCCAGAATTACGCATAAGCGAGAAGTGATTAGAGGAACGTGACCGCCAGAGGACCCCTTGTACCCTGCGGCACGCCGTTGCAAGCAAAGAATGATAAAACTCCGTACCAGTGCATGAACAAGATTATCTAGCTAATGCAGTATATTATATAAACAGAGAAGGAACAATAAAATACTAGAGTTATGCTCACAATGTACGAAATCGAAGTAATTATGTAAGGCACTCTATACTAGGTGAAACTATCAACAAACTGTATATAACAGAGGCTTCGCTTATTAAAGTATCCTCTGTTATGCCAGAATTGCCTGGATCTCCGCACCCACCCACTTTTACAAGGCCCTCCAATTCCTCGAACGCCATGCACTCCGCATTGCCTTCCGTATCCGCCTTCCTTCCCCCACACGGCTCCTGTATGAACTCATCCCCTTCCCCCACCTCCTCCATCTCCGCATCCTTTACATTGTCCGCAGGCTTGATCCCCCCCCCCCACCCCAGGGCCCCCTTTTTCCTCTCCCCTCCTTCTCCCAGAGCGGATTTTCCTCCTTCCCCCCCTCCTGAGACCCTGCACCTCATCCTTGCTTCTTTCCCTCCCACGTCCCTCCCTCTCTGGCCCTCTTCGGCACGCCCCCTCACCCATCTCCCTCCCTCCCCTGTTCCATTCCACCTCATCTCCTTGCTCCTGGCAGATCCTCCGTTTTGATCATCGTCAGTGTGTTTAGTGCCGTTTCTCCCGCGCGTTGAGAGGTGTGATTTTAATTGTGTGCTGGCCTTGTACTTAGTGTTATTGTCAGTGTTTGTTATGTGCTACGCCATCTGTCGATACTTTTATGCTCCGGTCATACTGTGCCTTGTGTTCTTTTAATTGTCCCAGTGTGTGGTTTTTTTGTGCGCTACTTTTTTACGGGTTTTATCTCCATTTTACAGTCGCCCTTTTTTTGTCTATTGTCTTCCATGATGCTCCCATTTTTTTAACATCTATGTTCACCATGTTTTCTCCTTTGCTATTTTTAAATGTCTTCTATTGTTTGTTCTATGTCTTTCGGCTGAAGAGCAGCGCATACGCTGCTGCCAGCCCACCCCGATGGGGAATTGACATACAATAAAGGAAAAAAATGTATTAAAGTAACAGATCCTGATGTTCCCCAAACCTGACAAACCACCATCCGCTGTCTCCTCCTATCGTCCCATCAGCCTTCCCTCGGTCTTCAGCAAGGTCCTGGACCCATTCCTCACCTGACACATCCACCAGCATCTCCACCAGCACCACCTCACTCACCTCCTCACCTCCTCTCCGAACAACTCAACTTCCGTTGCTCTGCCATCTTCCTCTCCCTCGACCTTGAACGTGCCTACGACCATGTATGGCATTCCCGTCTCCTCTACAAGCTCCAAACCTTCGCCCTCCCTGTTAACTACGTCGGTCTGATCGCCTCCTTTCTTTCCCACCGTCCTTCCTATGTCACCATCCATAACACGGATTCCTACACCTTCTACCCCTCCACCGGTGTGCCCCAAGGTTCCATCCTCTCCCCCCTTCTCTACCTTCTTTACACGGTGGACATGCCGCCACCTTCACCTCGCTCACACCTTCTCCAGTACGCCGATGACACCGCCTTCCTTGCCCTCATCCCCACCCTGCAACATTCCCAGCACCTTCTCCAATGTCATCTTGGCCGGTTCACCACTTGGTGTAACCAGTCGCTGCTCAAGGTCAATCCTTCCAAGACCCAGGCGATCATTGCAGGCAAAACCACCCCTCCCTTCCGTCTCCTCGATTTCTATCTCACTATCTACGGCCATCATATCAACCTCACCCCCACCCTCAAGTATCTTGGCATCACCCTTGACCGTCGCCCTTCCTGGACCCCCATCTCCTGACGATCCAGACCAAGGCACTCTCCCGACTCTGCCTCCTGAAGCTCCTTTCTGGCTATACATGGGGTCTGGACCCCTTCACTGTCCTCCACACCTATAAATCCCTCATCCGCCCTATCCTCTGCTACACCCATCCTGCCTGGATCGCCGCCCCTCATACCTTCTACAAATCCCTTCAAATCCTGGAATGCCATGCGCTCTGCCTCGCCTATCGCATCCGCCTCCCCTCCCCCATGCGGATCCTCTACGACTTGATTCCGTTCCCACACCTCCTCCTTTACCTCGAACCGATAAGGATCCTTTGCACCTCCCGCAAACTTGATCCCCCTCACCTGCTTGTCTGTCCCATCCTTTTCCACCCCTGTCCACTACCATGCCTGTACTCCCACATGCCACCCACTCTCCATCTCTCCACAGTCCATACCCTTGCCCAAGGTAGCTTCCGCCAACTCCCCCTCCCTGATGATGCCCTCAATCCCTCCATCTACCCCTCCTACCGACTTTGATCCTCCCCTTCCTCCCCCTGTGTTTTCCTCCAGGGCACCCTCTTTCTCTTCTCTCCCTCCTTTCTTCCTCCCTCCCTCCCCTCCCCCCTGGGCTTCCACAGCCCGCCCTATCCTCTCCCCTCCCCCTCCCCTGTCCTCTCCCACTGGCCTCAGCACTCTCCCCCTCTCCCTCCTACCCGCACCTCTTCCCTTTGGCAGGTCCTCGGCTTTGCGCGTGAACAGTGCATCTTCGTGTGCCGGAGATCATCGCCAGTGCTTGTGTGAGTCTTCGCGTCAGTGCTTCAGTGTCTCTCCGTTTGTGCTCCTCCGTTCACGTGTGTAAACTCTTTCTTCCCCGTTGTGTACAGTGATGAACGTTCTTAATACCAACAGTGCGCCCGTGAACGGCTTCATTTATTTTACTATGTCTGTCTCCCGTTTTTGTCCACCATGTTTGATTGTTTTTCTGTCTTTCTGTTGCCTGTATGTGTTCACTGTGGCCGAAGAGCGGCGTAGATAGGCCGCTGTCGGCCTACCTTTATTGTAAACGTATTAAAATAACAATAAAGAGAAAAAAGATTACTGTAAAACATTGTCAAACTAAAACAAAGTAGGCACTCTGTACGAAATCGCTCTGCTAGTTAAGTAGTTTTGTTGGTTCTTTCTTCAAATTTGTCGTACGTCCTTTTCAGTTTATGTTTTATTAGACATTTTAGCGTGCTGTTAACCTGAAAGCCACGTCTGACATCAGATTTTTTTAAAACATTTTTCTTTTTGAGGTGACATTTTGCCTTTAAATGTCATAGGAGGGGTTTTGTTCTTTCTTTACTGGTTCTATTTTGTGTGTGTGTGTGTGTGTGTGTGTGTGTGTGTGTGTGTGTGTGTGTGCCTCCTGTTTGTTGTACGATTCTTTAGCCTACTGTAGGGACGCGTGACGTCATTTACAGAAAAGCCGTTAGCTACCGCAATCTGCTTTAAAATGCTGAGTTTTTTTACGTATTTCGCTTTCGTCCAAAGGTAGACGAAGGAGCCGGTGAACCATGGAGGGGAGGATGGCATGAACTCCCAGTGGTTACATTATCTGTACAAGTAGGTTTTCAAAAAATACTTTGTCATTGAAGGTAAAAAAATTGTAAGCTAAGACAAATTGTAGAAATTCAATTAGTTCTGTACACTCCGCAGTACTAATCTTGTTATGGAACAGGAGATTACGTCTAATGATGTCAACAGTCTCTTTTACTGGGACATTACTGTAGAAGTTTTTTACATCCAAGGATGCTAATGTCGCATTATTTGGTATATGTATATCCTTGATTGTATTTGCTAGCTCTTCACCTCCATGGTTCACCAGCTCGTTCGTCTACCTTTGAACGAAAGCGAAATACGTAAAGAACTCGGCATTTTAAAGCAGATTGCGATAACTAACGGCTTTTCTGTAAATGACGTCACGCGCCCCTACAGTAGGCTAAAGAAACGTATAACAAACAGGAGGCATACACACACACACACACACATACAAAATAGAACCAGTAAAGAAAGAACAAAACCCTTCCTATGACATTTAATGGGCAAAATGTCCCTGCAAATAGAAAAAATGTTTTTAAAAATCTGATGTCAGATGTGTCTTTCAAGTTAACAGCACACTAAAATGTCGAATAAAACATAAACTGAAAAGAAAGTACGACAAATTTGATGGCTCTGGAGTATACAGGATTGACTGCAGCAACTGTGACAAATATTATATCGTCCCCGCGGTGGCCGAGCGGTTCTAGGCGCTTCAGTCTGGAACCGCGCGACTGCTACGGTCGCAGGTTCGAATCATGCCTCGGGCATGGATGTGTGTGTTGTCCTGGTTAGTTAGGTTTAAGTAGTTCTAAGTTCTAGGGGACTGGTGACCTCAGATGTTAAGTCCCATAGTGCTCAGAGCCATTTGAATTTGAAATATTATATTGGTCAGATGGGCCGCTCTTTTAACTGAAGTTTTAAAGAATATTCACAGCCACGGAACAAAACTGCTTTGAGACAGCATTTATCTCAAACTGGATATTCTATAGGGAGCATTGAGAATTGTATACTTAACTGGCAGAGCGATTTCGTACCCAATGCCTACTTTGCTTTGATTGACAATGTTTTACTTTAATCACCTTTTTTTCCTGTGTGATATGGTAGCATACAGCATCACCGGTCTTTCGCGGTCTAACTGTGTTGTGAGGCAGTAAATTCATCCACAGGGCAGCGACGCTGCGTCACTGCAATACACTGTGGAGGTGTGACAGTGGGACTGGGAGTCTTATACCACCCTCCAACGGTGACAGTATGACATCAGTCAGACAGAAAAACACAGCCAACAGGGGCAGGTAGGGTGGGAAAGTATTGGATGTAGAATGTGGGGCTAGTACCGCTGAAGGATGTAGCTGCAGTGGGCGTGCCAGGTCTATCGTTAGCCAAGATCAGTATCTGAGTCCTCTAGGATGGTAAGAGGAACCGGATGTTAATGCCAGCGACCTGGAAGTGTGACCCATGGACAGTGTCCCGCAGGGCATCCACTTTCTCATAGAGCCACCGCGCGTTATTGTGTATGGTCCTCTTGAGGGGGACGAGATCCGTTTCCTCATGGAGAGTCACAATTCGCATGAGTGGTGGGGCGTGCAAGCTCCACTTGAGAGCCTTGTTCTGCAGGCGCTGCAACGTCTGCATCCTGGTGACACTAATCGTGGCCCATGCAGCGAAACCATATGTGAGGGCAGGCCGGATAACTGCTTAGTGGATGCTGAGCTTGGTATGTAGGTAAAGTTCCCTACTGCGGAAGAAGGGGTGCAAAGCCCTGGTCAGCTTTTGCCCCTTGTTGGCGACATACTCTGCATGACAGTGAAATAGTAACTTGTGGTCCATCCGAACCCCTAGATAGGTGGTCGTTGGGGACCTGGGCCTCTGTACGCCTGTACTCGAAATATTGCGGTGGAGGACTGGGTGCCGTTTCGTGAAATTGACTGCCATAGTTTTGTCGGCATTAAGAGCTGCTTTGTTTGTCTGGCACCAGGTGATGGTGGCGTCCACCTGTCGCTGGTGGCGGGCGACGACCGCGTCGTCAGTGATACAGCCAGTGGTGTATAGTGCTGTGTCGTCAGCACATTGTGCCAGGTGGCACTCGAGGATGACTGGCATATCATTCACATAGATATTAAAAAGAATGGGAGACCGCACCGATCCTTGTGGAGTGCCCACCGACAATTGGCGAATGCCAGAATGCACTCCCTGTTGAGCCACTAGGAAAGTCCTACCACAGAGAAAGTCATCCACAATCTTAACATAGATATCTGGTATAGCGGTCTGTGTCAGCATCTTCATCTTGCGCACTAGGTCGTAGTGCCAGATCTTGTCGTAGGTGTTTTGCAAGTCTAGAAATATGGAAGCTGTCGACTTCGCGGTGTTGAAGCCTTTGCTGACATGTTCAGTGAGTCGTAGGACCTGAAATTCGGCAGAGAGGTGTGAAGTAAACCCAAACTGTTCAGCACATATCGTCCCAGAAACCGCCGGAGGTTGGGAAAGTCGGTGGGGGATCACAGATCCAAGGAACTTCGCCATGATATTTAAGAGGCTGATGGGCATGTTGTTGGTGGGGACCATAGGGTCCTTGAACCGCTTGGAGATCACAATCAGCTTGACTTACTTCCACTGAGGGAGGAAAAGCCAGATGTGAGACAACCATTTAAAGTCTTGGTGAACAAGAGGAGAGGCATATGCGGAAGGCTGCAAAGATGTTCATTTAAAATGCCATCCAATCCAGGAGCTGAACGGCCACATTTTTCATCCTTTTTTTCTGTATTGTAATTTCATTATTTCATTCCCCTGCCCAATATGGGCAGAGGAGAGCTGGCAGTGGCACAGTCCACCACTCTTCAGCCAAATGGGTTTACATAATACGGGAATGCTTACAACAAAAGGGGGGACAAAAGGGGGAGATAAAAAACACAGTAAATGGAGATGAGGGAGCTAAAAGATACACTACTATGGGGACATGCACAGGGGGACAGTTAAAAAGTCGTCATTAAGTTAGAAGAACACAGCTGGCAACTCGTTGTGCAATTAAAAATCACTGGAGTCAAACACAAGTTAAAAAGTCGACCACAGTATAAAAAATCACCCGAAAAATCATGGACTATACACAGGTTGAGAGCACAATTAAAACCACAACACTTGACGACACTGTATAATTTCACCAAACACAACACTAACACAGCACACTTGATAATGAACAATAACCTGGGAGGATCTGCCAGGGGTGAGAGGCGAGAAGGAGGGCAGATGAAGGGGAATGAGGTGGGGGGCGCGTCAAAGGAGTTCAGGGATGGAAATAATGGGAGAAGAAAACAGCTGAGGAGGGGGTACACGGACTCAGAGTGGCAAGGAGAAAAATTCCCTCTGGGAGAAGGAGGAGGGAGAACAAGGTCAGGTAGGAAGGGTAGATACGGCGAAGTTCAACATCCTGGAGAGGGAGATGCTGGAAATTGCCCTAATGAAGGAATGGAGCGTGCAAAGGTGGAGAGAGGGAGGGATACAGCGATAGAGGTGTGGCAACGGGTGGGGCTGGAGAGGAAGGAGGAAACCAGGAGGACAGTGTAAAGGATGCGGAGATGTTGGAGGAAAAGGAGGAGGTGGGCGAAGGGGAGGGGGTCATACAGGAGTCATGTTGGGGGAAGGAAGGTGGACACAGAAGGCAAGAGGCTAGGCAGAGTGCATTGTGTTCTAGGATTTGGAGGCCCTTATGAAAGCCAGGGGGGAGGGGGCGGAGATCCAGGCAACGCTGGCATGATAGAGGATAGGACGGATGAGGAATTTGTAGGTATAGAGGATGGTGGAAGGATGCAATCCCCATGTCTGGCCAGACAGGGGTTCCAGAAGGCGGAGGTGGGAATGGGCTTTCTGCTGGATGGTCAGGAGACGAGGGGTCCAGGTGAGGTGATGGTCCAGGGTGAGGCCAAGGTATCTCGGGGTGGGGGTGAGCAGGACGAGACAACCATAAATGGTGAGGTAGAAATTATGGAGATGGAGGGAGTGGGTGGTGCGACCTATGATGATTGCCTTGGTTTTGGAGGGGTTGACATGAAGGAACCACTGGTTACACCAACTGGTGAACTAGTCAAGGTGGGTTTGCAGGGTGCGCTGGGACTGTTGAAGTGTAGGATAGAGAGCCAGGAAGGCAGTGTCATCAGCTTGGGCATATCGGCAGTGTACAGGAGATAGAGGAAAGGGGAGAAGACAGAGCCCTGGGGGACGCCAGCAGTGGGATAAAAGAGACGGGAGTTGGTTTTGTGAAGGGTGACAGTTTTTCTTTCTTCTGTAATGTATTTCGATTCCACCCCAGAGAAGGGCAGGCTGGCAGCAGCGTAAAAGTTAAAAAACATAATGGGGAGATATAACAACAAAAAGAGGTGATAAAACTGCGGCTGTTTAAAACTGGTACATAGCAAACAAGTAGTGAAGAAAACATAAAAAACAAAGAGGTCAGTGATGCTGATTAAAAGTACTTGGGAAGCAGACAGACACAATTAAAAAACACAGCAACAGTCTGGTTTCTGTTCGCAGCACTTTAAAAAGGGGACACACACAACACTGAACACTCATGGAAAAGACTGTACTACAGAGTACAAAGACATATGAGTACAGGAAGGCGGGGTAGGACCCAAACAGATGAGGGGGAGGAAAAGGGGGGACCCAATGGAGCGAGAGGCCACAGAAAAAGAGGGGAGCAGGGTGGATGCGAGAAAGGGGTGGAGAAGACAGTGGAGGGGAAAGAAAAAGGATTCAGGTGGAGAGAATGGAGTCAAGGAGTGGGTAGGTGGAGAAAAAACATGATCGAAGGGGGGAGAGAAAGCCTGGGAAAAGACAGAGGGAGGGAGGGGGAGGCGAGGATCATAGTTGATAGGAGGGATAAATCGAGGGAGAGAGGGCATCATCCAGGAAGGGGAGTTGATGGAAGCCACCTCGGGAAAGGAGATGAAGGGTGTAGAGGTGGAGGGTAGGGGGGACACAACAGTGAAGGTGCGTCAGTGGGAAAGGGTTGGAGAATAGAGGAGCAACCAGGGGATGAGGGGGATCAAGTTGGAAGGAGGTGTAGATGACGCGGACATGTTCGAGGAAAAGGAGCAGATAGGGGAAAGGAATCAGGTCATAGAGGATCCGCATGGGGGACGGGAGGCATATACAGAAGGCAAGGCACAGTGGATGGTACTCGAGGATCTAGTCCAGGCAGGACTGGCATAACATAGGATGGGACAGATTAACGATTTGTTGGTGTGGAGAATGGTAGAAGGGTTCAACCTCCATGTCCGGCCAGAGAGGAGTTTGAGACAGAGGCAGTTGTGGGCTTTGGATTGGATAGAGCAGAGGTGAGGGATCCAGGTGACGTGATAGTCAATCCAAGGTAGATGCGGGTGCGAGAGAGGTGTGCAGCACTAGTGCAGATGGTAAAGGAAAAATCAGGGAGCCAGAAGGAGCAAGTGGTACGACCTACAATGATTGCCTGGGTCTTGCCATTCGAGAGTGGAATGGTAGAGAGACAGCTTGAAGGTGGTTCATCGAACCCTCAGCCAGGCACTTTATTGTGAATAGCAGAGTAATCACGTAGATGTAGATGTAGATTGATTTTGAGGAGCCACTGGTTACACCATGTGGCAAAAAGATCAAGGTGATTCTGGAGAAGTTGTTGGGACCATTGAAGGGTAGGATCGAGGGCAAGGAAGGCGGTGTCATTAGCATACTGCAAGAGGTGGACCAGAGGGAGAGGGGGGAGGGGGGGGGGTTTGGGGCATATCTGCCGTGTACAGGAGGCAGAGGAGAGGGAAGAGGACAGAGCCCTGGGGCACACCCACAAAGAGGTAGAAGGTGTAGGAATCAGCTTTACGGATGGTAACATAGGAGGGGTGGAGGGAGAGGAAGGAGGCAATCAGACAGCTATAGTTGATAGGAAGGGTGTAAGTCTGAAGATTAAACAGGAGACCAGGATGCCATACACGATTGTAGGCCTTTTCATGGTCTAGGGAGACAAAAATGGCAGAGCGATGGGAGTTAAGCTGGAGGGAGAGAAGATAAGTGAGGCATAGGAGTTGGTCATTGGCAGAAAAGGAAAGTCGAAAGCCACATTGGGTGTTGGGAAGGAGGTGCAGTGGTGGAGGTAGTGATGGATGCGCTGGGTAAGGATGGATTCCAAGAGCTTGCTGAACACCAAGGTGAGACATATAGGGCGATACAAAGAGGCATCAGATGGAGGCTTGTTGGGTTTGGAGGACATCAGGATACGGGAGGTTTTCCACAGGTTGGGGTAGAAGCCAGTGACAAGGTAGACTGTGGCAAGGACTGCAAGGAAAGAGGAAGGGCAGTTGAAATGGCTCTGAGCACTATGGGACTTAACTGCTGTGGTCATTAGTCCCCTAGAACTTAGAACTACTTAAACCTGACTAGCCTAAGGACATTACACACATCCATGCCCGAGGCAGGATTCGAACCTGCGACCGTAGCGGTCGCGCGGTCCCAGACTGTAGCGCCTAGAACCACTTGGCCACTCCGGCCGGCAGAAGGGCAGTGTTTGAGATGGTGGTAAGTAATGTGGTCGTGGCCGGGAGCGGTGTTGCGTTTAGTGCAGAGTGTGAGGCTGATATCCTGTGTTGTGATGGGAGTTTTAAGTCCTGATGGTGGTGTGTGGCCCAAGTACTGGAAGCTAGGAGCAAGGGGAGGAGTGGAGGTATACATGCATTCAATGACGTTGGGGAAGAGGGAATAATCAAATTGGAGATTGTCTGGAATGGAAAAGACGTAGGATAGATGGAAGGCAAAGTGGTTGGCCTTACTGAGGTTATCAGGAAAGGGATGGTCACCAAGGAAGAGAGGGTAATGTGGGGTAGGGCAGTTCCCTGTGAGGTGGTAGAAAGCAGACCAATACTTGGAAGAGTTTATTGGCAGCATGGCATTGAGTTGCGTGCATGTCTGTCGCCAGGCATGACATTTCTTTGCAGTAAGCATGTTGGGGATGTGTCATCATAATTGCCGGTGGCGGGTGAGTGTGTCCCGGTCATGAGTGCGGAGGAAGGATTGGTAGAGGTGAAGGGATTCACAAAGGAGAAGGACAGCCTGTGGGGGCAGGGCCAGGCAGTGAGTGTGGATAGCTTTGGGAGGGATATGGGTGGCGACAGCATCAGACAAGGTGCCGTGGAGGAAGGCAGCAATTCGGGAGATGTCAGCAGGAGATTGGAGGTTAGGGTCATGGTGTTCGACCTGGGTGTGTATGGAGTCCTGGTAGGCATTCCAGTTGGCGCAGGAGTATTGTGAACAAGTTTAGGAGAAATTTCAGGGTGAGGAATGGGGGGGGGGGATGGCGAACATCAGAGATAGTGATGACAGGGGCATGGTCACTGCCAATTAGGTCAAGGACATCTGCAGTGACACGCCCAAGGCAGTTGGGAGAGGCTAGGATCACTTTGGAAGTGGTGTTGGATTTGGGTCGTATGTGTTGGGGGAGGGGACCAGGTCTCCCTAGAGGGTGGTGATAAGCCAATGCCACAACTGGAGATCAGCAGCAGCACACCTGTGGATATTGAAGTCTGCGACAATTGCATAGGTAAAGAAGGTGTGGTCAATGTGGGCCAGAAAATCGTATGGGATGGGGGTACAAGGGCAGATGTAGATGGTGGCACATGTGACAGTAAGGGTGGGGAAGAAGAGGCTGTGGGTTAGATGCTTCGTAGGATTGTTGAGGAGAGGTTGGGGCCGAACAGGTAGGTGCTTGAGGTGCCCGATAACAACCCCGCCACATGCCAGGGGGTATGGGTTATCAGTGTTGTGGAGGGTGTAAAGAGCTGTGGAGATGGAGATATGGGGTTGTAGGAAGGTTTCATTTAAGATGAAGGTATCCACGCAGTGTCGTTGGAGGGTGTGGAGGAAGAGGAGTTTGTGGGTGGGCAGGGGGCAGATATTATGGTAAAGGATGCTGCAATGTTGGCACGCCATGGTAGGGGAGATTTAGACCAGGATGGTGAGGGGGATGAATGTGAAGTTGGCCTGGTTGTGGCCTGTGGTGGCATAGGTGGTGAGGTGGAAGATGGAATGGGCAGCAAGGGCGATTTGGGAAAGGGTGTGAGGGCATTGGAAAGGGTGGATGTTTTGGAGGACTATGGTGACAAAACGGATGATGTCCTCTGCATTAGGGGGAGGGCGGAGCGAGTTGTTGGGGTGGATGGGGTCATTGAAGGGGCAGAGAGGGACGGTGAGCTCAGGGGTGATGGGAGGACGTTTTGCTTCACATTTCGAGGAGTAGGTAGGATGGGGTTCATTACAGGTATTACAGGAGGGGGGAGAGGCGAGGTTTGGGCAGTTCTTCAAGAAGTGGGAAGCCTTGCAGTGGGGACAGGTAGTGGGGCTCTTGCAGGCAGCAGTGACATAGTCATTGTATTTTAGGCAGCATTGGCTGTGGTAGGATTGGAGGGGGGAACGGGAGGGGTCCACTTTATGAAGTCTATTGTAGATTAGGGCTCTCTCTGTAAGGAGGCAGTCGATGGAGGAGGAGGATTCGGTGAAGAGGCACATTAGGTAAGTCGGCCCGGCATCATTAAAGATGTGACAGACCGAGCAGATTTCAATGTTGGGATGGGAATTTAGTTCCACCAACACCCCAGCCACTGTGACCACGGGCCTAAGCTTTGTGATCACCGCAGTGTAGTTCAGTGGACATCGGGGAGGTTGAGGCTGTTGGGGAGTCGACGGGGTGTGGTAGGGGATAAGGGTGGCTTGTGGGCCAAATTGGATACGTGGGATTTTGGAGAGGAGATCGGTGTGGAAGGAAGCATTGGGGGATTTAATGAGGACTGAGTCCTTTCGAGGAATGAAAAGGGAAATGGGAGCATTGGGGAAGTATTTACAGATGGCAAGGGTGAGGCTATGGGCATTGAGGAATTGAGGGTCAGGATTGGAGAGGACGAAGGTGTGGGTAGAAGGGGTTGTGGGGTATGGGCCAAGATCGCATCCATGGGAGTGGGTGGGTTGCGAGGATCAGGGGTGTTCTTTGTGGAGACGGTGAGGATGGCATCAACATTAGAGCATTTAGGAGGTTTCTTGGACAGGGCAGGGTGTGGATGGGGCTGGGGGATGGGTTGCAGGGGAAGAGGGCAAGTCCTCCCTGGAGGGTGGGTTGTGCAGCAGGTGGTGGCATGGGTGTCACAGAGACTGTGGTGCGGCAGGTGGAAATTAATGCTGGCTGGGAGCCTGTCATAGGAGGTGCAGTAAGGGGTGGGAAGTCTATAGACGGCGATGGGGCGACAGCTAAGGGTGAGGGAGAGTCAGGGAAGTGACAGTGGAAAATGGCACAGGATTGGGGTGGACAGGGAGGGAAGGGAGGACAGGGACGGCTCCATGTGATGGTGGTTGGAGCAGCCCAGGGGGAGGTAAAAATGATGGAGGTGGTGGGGTGGGACATGGTGGTGATGTGCAAGTGGGGGGTAGAGACTATGACAGTGGTGACGGCAGCAGCAGCGAGGACAGTGGCGGTGGTGAATGATGATGGCGGCAGCGGCAGTAAGGGAGTCGTCAGCGAAAGGGGGTGGCAGCCCCTCTGGCAGGCTGTGAAGGTGATCTGGCGAAGCTCTCTGGGCAGAGGCTGGACGATGATAGCAAAAGGGGGTGGCCCAGGAACCTCAACCGGCAGCGGCACCAATGGCAGTAGTGAGCTCCGGGCGCTGCTAACAGGCATTCAGGCAGGCAGGCAGGCAGGCAGATGGACGACAGCGGATGGCGGACGGATGACAGAGGCTGGCCGGCAGAAAGGCAGGTATGCGACAGCAACAGGCAGTTCAAAACCATAGATTACACCCTGAATGTAGCCCAGGCAGTATAATCTGTAGACTTTGAAGGATGTTTAATCACCTTTTTTCTTTATTGTAATTTCATACCCCATATAGGCAGGGGAAGGCTGGCAGTGGCACAGTCCACCACTGTTCAGCCAATTGGCTTTATGAAAATACGGAAGTGTGATTACATAAAAAGGGGGAGATAAAAAACACAGTAAATGGAGATGATGGGAGTTAAAATATACATTAAGATGGGGACATGCACTGGGGGACAGTTAAAAAGTGGACATAAAGTTAAAAGAACACAGCTGGCAAATAAAAGTGCACGTAAAAAGAACACTGGAGTCAAACACAAGTGAAAAGTCGGCCGCAGGATAAAAATCACACTGAGCACGACACTTAAAAAACCACTGGAAATGATGGAGCACTCGCGAAGAATAAAACATCGCTGGTAGGGACCTGCAGAGGGATTGGAGGCTAGAGAGGAGGGAAAAAGAGGGGTGGAAGGTGTGGTGGGGGGAGGGGGGCTGAGGGAGTGGGAGGAAGAGGAAAAAAGGGAGCAGAAGGCAAACAAAGAAGCAGGAGACAGGCACTGCAGGAGATGAAGAGGGAAGACAAGGCAGGAGGGAGTCACAGAGACACTGAAAGGGAGCACAGGAGAGGGAGGAGTGTAGGAGGGGGCAAACCGCTCAGTAGAAGGGAGGGGGAGGAGAGGGAGCCCTGAGGACGAGACAGAAGGAAGGTGGGGTTAGAGTTGGTAGGAGGGGAGGACGTCAGGGTGAAGGTCATCATCCAGGAGGGGTAGGTGCTGGAAGTTGGGTTGGGAAAGGAGGTGGAGGGAGTGCAGATGGAGAGAGGGCGGTACACAATGGTAAAGGCGCGGCAATGGGAAGGGGGTGGAGAGGAAGGGGGACACCATGGGGCAGGGGGATCGATTTGTAGGACAATATACAGATATTACCCGTGGTCTAGGGGTAGCGTCTTTGATTCATAATCAAAACGTCTTCGGTCCCGGGTTCGATCCCCGCCACTGCCTAAATTTTGATAAATAATCATCATTGGCGGCCGAAGACTCCCGGCATAAGAAGTCAGCCTCATTCTGCCAACGGCCTTGTCAAAGAGGGCGGAGGAGCAGATAGAGGTTCACGGCACCTCTTGTCCTAGGGGTGGGAAATTGCCCCTAAAGGCGGAAGAATCAGCAATGATCAACGACATGAGGATGCAGAAGGCTATGGAAACCACTGCATTAAAGACACGTAACGTGTATCCACAGGACATGTGGCCTGTAATTGAATAAGTGTCATGATGATCTCTCCATTGGCAAAAGATTCCGGAATAGTTCCCCATTCGGATCTCTGGGAGGGGACTGCCAAGGGGGAGGTTACCATGAGAAAAAGATCGAATAATCAACGAAAGGATAACGTTCTACGAGTCGGGGCGTGGAATGTCAGAAGCTTGAACGTGGTAGGGAAACTAGAAAATCTGAAAAGGGAAATGCAAAGGCAGGCTCAATCTAGATATAGTAGGGGTCAGTGAAGTGAAGTGAAGTGGAAGGAAGACAAGGATTTCTGGTCAGATGAGTATCGGGTAATATCAACAGCAGCAGAATATGGTATAACAGGTGTAGGATTCGTTATGAATAGGAAGGTAGGGCAGAGGGTGTGTTACTGTGAACAGTTCAGTGACCGGGTTGTTCTAATCAGAATCGACAACAGACCAACACCGACAACGATAGTTCAGGTATACATGTCGATGTCGCAAGCTGAAGATGAACAGGTAGAGAAAGTGTATGAGGATATTGAAAGGGTAATGCATTGTGTAAAGGGGGACGAAAATCTAATAGTCATGGGCGACTGGAATGCAGTTGTAGGGGAAGGAATAGAAGGAAAGGTTACAGGAGAATATGGGCTTGGGGCAAGGAATGAAAGAGGAGAAAGACTAATTGAGTTCTGTAACAAGTTTCAGCTAGTAATAGCGAATACCCTGTTCAAGAATCACAAGAGGAGGAGATATACTTGGAAAAGGCCGGGAGATACGGGAAGATTTCAATTAGATTACATCATGGTCAGACAGAGATTCCGAAATCAGATACTGGATTGTAAGGCGTACCCAGGAGCAGATACAGACTCAGATCACAAAACAGTAGTGATGAAGAGTAGGCTGAAGTTCAAGACATTAGTCAGGAAGAATTAACACGCAAAGAAGTGGGATACGGAAGTGCTAAGGAATGACGAGATACGTCTGAAGTTCTCTAACGCTATAGATACAGCAATAAGGAATAGCACAGTAGGCAGTACAGTTGAAGAGGAATGGACATCTCTAAAAAGGGCCATCACAGAAGTTGGGAAGGAAAACATAGGTACAAAGAAGGTAGCTGCGAAGAAACCATGGGTAACAGAAGAAATACTTCAGTTGATTGATGAAAGGAGGAAGTACAAACATGTTCCGGGAAAATCAGGAATACAGAAATACAAGTCGCTGAGGAATGAAATAAATAGGAAGTGCAGGGAAGCTAAGACGAAATGGCTGCAGGAAAAATGTGAAGACATCGAAAAATATATGATTGTCGGAAGGACAGACTCAGCATACAGGAAAGTCAAAACAACCTTTGGTGACATTGAAAGCAACGGTGGTAACATTAAGAGTACAACGGGAATTCCACTGTTAAATGCAGAGGAGAGAGCAGAAAGGAGGAAAGAATACATTGAAAGCCTCTATGAGAGTGAAGATTTGTCCGATGTGACAGAAGAAGAAACAGGAGTCGATTTAGAAGAGATAGGGGATCCAGTATTAGAATCGGAATTTAAAAGAGCTTTGGAGGACTTACGGTCAAATAAGGCAGAAGGGATAGATAACATTCCAACAGAATTTCTAAAATCATTGGGGAAAGTGACAACAAAACGACTATTCACGTTGGTGTGTAGAATATATGAGTCTGGCGATATACCATCAGACTTTCGGAAAAGCATCATCCACACAATTCCGAAGACGGCAAGAGCTGACAAGTGCGAGAATTATCGCACAATCAGCTTAACAGCTCATGCATCGAAGCTACTTACAAGAATAATATACCGAAGAATGGAAAAGAAAATTGAGAATGCGTTAGGTGACGATCAGTTTGGCTTTAGGAAAAGTAAAGGGACGAGAGAGGCAATTCTGACGTTACGGCTAATAATGGAAGCAAGGCTAAAGAAAAATCAAGACACTTTCATAGGATTTGTCGACCTGGAAAAAGCGTTCGACAATATAAAATGGTGCAAGCTGTTCGAGATTCTGAAAAAAGTAGGGGTAAGCTATAGGGAGAGACGGGTCATATACAATATGTACAACAACCAAGAGGGAATAATAAGAGTGGACGATCAAGAGCGAAGTGCTCGTATTAAGAAGGGTGTAAGACAAGGCTGTAGCCCTTCGCCCCTACTCTTCAATCTCTACATCGAGGAAGCAATGATGGAAATAAAAGAAAGGTTCAGGAGTGGAATTAAAATACAAGGTGAAAGGATATCAATGATACGATTCGCTGATGACATTGCTATCCTGAGTGAAAGTGAAGAATTAAATGATCTGCTGAACGGAATGAACAGTCTAATGAGTACACAGTTTGGTTTGAGAGTAAATCGGAGAAAGACGAAGGTAATGAGAAGTAGTAGAAATGAGAACAGCGAGAAACTTAACATCAGGATTGATGGTCACGAAGTCAATGAAGTTAAGGAATTCTGCTACCTAGGCAGTAAAATAACCAATGACGGACGGAGCAAGGAGGACATCAAAAGCAGACTCGCTATGGCAAAAAAGGCATTTCTGGCCAAGAGAAGTCTACTAATATCAAATACCGGCCTTAATTTGAGGAAGAAATTTCTGAGGATGTACGTCTGGAGTACAGCATTGTATGGTAGTGAAACATGGACTGTGGGAAAACCGGAACAGAAGAGAATCGAAGCATTTGAGATGTGGTGCTATAGACGAATGTTGAAAATTAGGTGGACTGATAAGGTAAGGAATGAGGAGGTTCTACGCAGAATCGGAGAGGAAAGGAATATGTGGAAAACACTGATAAGGAGAAGGGACAGGATGATAGGACATCTGCTAAGACATGAGGGAATGACTTCCATGGTACTAGAGGGAGCTGTAGAGGGCAAAAACTGTAGAGGAAGACAGAGATTGGAATACGTCATGCAAATAATTGAGGACGTAGGTTGCAAGTGCTACTCTGAGATGAAGAGGTTAGCACAGGAAAGGAATTCGTGGCGTGCCGCATCAAACCAGTCAGTAGACTGATGACAAAAAAAAAAAGGTGTGAAGGATGGTGGAAGGATGCAGTCCCCATGTCCGGCCAGACAGGAGTTTCAGGAGGCGGGGTCTGTTGTGGGCTTTGTGTTGGACTGTGAGGATATGGGGAGTCCAGGTGAGGTGGCGGTCGAGGCTGAGGCCAAGGTATTTGAGGGTAGGCGTGGAGTGGATAGGACGGCCAGGTTAGGTAGAAATCATGGAGACAGAAGGAGCGGGTGGTGCGCTCTATGATGATCGCCTGAGTCTTGGAGGAGTTGATACAAGAGGAACCACTGGTTGCACCAAGTGGTGAACTGGTGTAGGTGGGTTTGGAGGGTACGTTGGGACCGTTGAAGGGTAGGATAAAGCGATATAGGAAGACGGTGTCATCAGAAATTTGGAGGAGATGAACAGGCGGGGGAGGTTTGGACATATCAGCAGTGTACAGGAGATAGAGGAGAGGGGAAATTTCGGAGCCTTGGGGCACGCCGGCGGAGGCATAAAAGATATGGGAGTTGGAATTGTGGATAGTGACAAAGGAGGGACGATGGGAGAGGAAGGAAGCAACGAGATGGACTAAATTGATAGGGAGAGCATAGGTCTGGAGTTCGAAGAGGAGCCCAGGATACCAGACATGGTCGTAGGTATTCTGGAGGACAAGAGAAACAAAGATAGCTGAGTGACGGGAATTAAGTTGGAGGGAAAGAAGATTGGTAAGGTTAAGGAGCTGGTTGTCGGCTGAAAATGAAGGCCAGAAGCCACACTGGCTAAGGGGAAGGAGGTGGTGCTGGTTAAGGTGGCGGTGGATATGGCAGGAGAGGATGGTCTTGAAGACCTTACTGAACATGGAGGTGACGCAGATGGGACGACAGGAAGAGGTATCAGAGGGGGGTTTGTTGGGTTTAGGGAAGAGCAGGAGATGGGAAGTTTTCCACAGATCAGTAACAGAGCCACCAGTTACAATTTGTGTGAACAAATCCCATAAACACGAAGAGAAATAGAAATCGCTTCTAAGCTTCATTGGTATAATTCTGGTACTCTGTTGTGTAAGTTATTCACAGATACACAATCAATAGCCTTTAATTCTTGACTGCATTATAAAAGGCTTGGTTTCCCACTACTGTAATGCATCCACATGGTTTTCAAGTGTGATGTGTGCTGCCATCTGTTGATTATACTTGGAATCATTTTCAATGTACGAAAGAGCGTGCATGTAACTTCCCCAAAGAGTGCGTGCGTACTCTTTACGGCACTACTGCAGATTTGTATCATCTTAGGTGTACTTTGGAGCCTGAAGGGTAGGTCTTGTTTCAGAATGACCTCAAATTAAGTACGAAAATCTCGGACGGGAAGCTTATCTTTTCTAAAGAGCTCCAGGCAACGAATCGAAAATGGAGAAAGCCAACGAAGGGTTGCCACTGTTCTTGGAACGAAGGAGTCTGCTTTAAGGAAAAGATTGGAGGCTGTGAGTAGAGAATATATTTTTGACGTTTTCTTGTTAAACGTGCAGTATAAAAATAAATAGGCTATGACCAAAACATCCTTATTATTGACTGCGTTTTCTTTTAGGGCACTGTACCAGGGCCAGTGAGATGTTTAAAAAAGATGTTCTCAATTGAGATGGAAAAGAAATGAGGAAATCGCCCCAGGGAGCTTGATTCTAGGTTCTACGACATCAGCTGGAAGCAGATCATGAAAATTGGCATATGAGCACGTAGAGGCTAATGAGTTAAATGTCCGCATCAATGAGGATACAAAGGCCGCTGGACAGAACTGGGCTCAAGATTTCTGCAAAAGGCACCATCCTACACTCCGAACTCCAGAGAAATGCAGTGTAGGCAGAAGTATTGGATTCAATAAAACCGAAACCAAGAGTTTTTTTTTTTTTTTAATTTAAAGCAGACAGTTGAAGAGAAACAGCACCTTGCCCATGGCATCTATAACATGGATGAGATAGACATACTTTCTATTCCAGACAAGATCCCAAAGGACGTGAGACCAAAAGGAAGATTGGTCAGCAGAAGGGGCCAGTCACAGTTGTCCACGCAACGAATCCTGTCGATTTCTTCAAGCCATAGTTTTTCGGTGAAAGAGAATGAAACCTGAGCTCTTCAAAGATGATCCTAAAGCAACTCTCTCCCTGATCTCAGACAGTGCTTTCATAAACTCTGGTCTGTTTATCTACTGGCTAAAGCACTTCAGTGACTATGCCAAGCCGACTAAAGATGACCTAGTCCTTTTGACACTCGACAGTCGCATGTCACATTGCAGTCTTCAAGCTGTCCTCCATTGTAGAGATCATCACATAACATTGTTATCCCTGTCGTCACACGCGAGTCATAAGCTTCCGCCCATAGACTGGCCTCTTTGGACCACTGAAAATTGCAGACACAGCTGAGGCTGAAAAATGAATGCATAACCACCCAGGGACTGGAATTACATAGAATGACATCCGCCTGATTTTTCCTCATGCCAATGAAGGCGTTACCACTCAGCAGAAGGCGAAACATTCCTTCCATGCAACAGGCTCATACAGGGCCATCTTTAACCTATTGGAGGTCCTGCGCACATTAGGATAATCGGGCCCCAATGACCTTGACAGAGCACTATTTTGTTAGAAGAGACAAAGAAAGTAGATAAGTGAGGTTCTAAATATATTTTTACTTCTTTTTACATTTGGAAATGTGTCTCCAATTTTCTTTGCTTTCAAAAGGTGATTATTTCCAATATACAATTAGTTCCCCATTTTTAATTTGAACAATTTTCAAGTATTCTGTGAAATGCAGACATTCCGTTTCCAGCTCTTGCTCGTCAACGTCTTCGTAATAAATTTCAAAAAATTGTTTGCAACTTTTTCTCAGCTCTTCGGAATTCAGTTTTCGAGTGAATAAATAAACTAAAACGTTGATTAATGTTCTCATACGAACTTAATCGCTGTTTTAGATGAACGCTGAGAGTATCAGTTGTGGGAAGAAAGATTCTACTTTGAATTTCTCTTTTCCATTCAGTTTCACTGACGGTGCAGAGCCATCTAAAGCTCTGGCGTGAGTTTCTACATTTTGTTCTTTGAGATAGATCCTTGCAATCAGATTCCGGATTTCCTTCTTTGGCAGACGATTCGAAGTCATCAATATTATCCTTGAGGTTAATGATAAAATCATCAAGTGAAGCGAGCGAATTATTTACAACGTGCAGTGTTATTGTTTCTTTCTGAAGATAATTACTTGTTTTGTCTATTCTTTACAATACAGAGCTCCAAATTTCCGTTAGTATAATAAATTCTAGCTTTCCCATTTTTCCGGACAGACTAAGGACTTCGACTCTAGTTTCTCTTGCCAGTTTTGTATCTTCTACGATGGACATAAAAGTTTCTATAATTTGTTTATGACCTTCATGCAAGGCACTTACTGCATCAGCTCGTGCTGATCATCTGGTTTGTGAAAGACCTTTAACAACTCTTTCTGAACCTAAATGTTCTATCAATATATTCCATCGGTGGGTAGAGCTCCACTAAACGTTGTACACTTTCTCAACCATTTCAAAAAACTTTGTTGCCTCTGATACACACCCAGCAGCTTGGAGACCTACCAAGTTTAGTGAATGTCCCGCA
Source organism: Schistocerca piceifrons (assembly GCF_021461385.2). Lineage (NCBI taxonomy): Eukaryota > Metazoa > Arthropoda > Insecta > Orthoptera > Acrididae > Schistocerca > Schistocerca piceifrons. Next base: position 221,222,001 of record NC_060149.1, read on the forward strand.
CATAGTAAAAAGGTGGCAAATTCACATTTCTCCTTGAGTCTTGCTTGTAGACCAGCATTTTTCCCTGACATATTTGAAGCACTATCGTAGGTTTGTCCTCTGCAATCTTTTATAGGAATATCATGATTCTCTAAAAAATTTAAGATTGTTTCCGCTAAATACTCAGACTTATGGTCTTTGGATTGGATTGGATTGATCTGGGGGAAGAGACCAAGCAGCGAGGTCATCGGTCTCGTCGGATTAGGGAAGAAAGTTGGCCGTGCCCTGTGAAAGGAACCATCCCGGCATTTGCCTGAAGCGATTTAGGGAAATCACGGAAAACCTAAATCAGGATGGTCGAACGCGGGATTGAACTGTCGTCTTCCCGAATGCGAGTCCAGCGTGCTAACCACTGCGCCACCTCTCTCGGTATGGTCTTAAATAGGTATAAATTTCAGGAACACTGTCTTTTATATACCGAATTATAAAGATAAGCTGGTCAACATGAGGCAGATCGGGCGAACTGTCAACGCTAATGGAAAAATATTTTGCTAATTTAATTTATAATTTCGGAACTGTTCTCATTACATCAATAAACTCATTACAGATATTCGCTGATAAATAAGAAGTGTTACCTATTCCAAGATTCCCAAATTTTTGTAAGTGTTCTGCATGAAATGGATCGAATTCACTCAATTCCACACATTCTATATAATTTCCATTGTTGAGAGATACTAGGCTTTCATTGTCACCGCGAAATGGAAGCCCTCTCGACGCCAAAAATTTTACAGCAGCTACAATCTGGTGAAGTACATTTCTCTAGAAATCCACTTCGTTTTCATATTGTAACATACTAAAGCTATACCTATTCTATCAACTGCTGTACTTCTTGTCAGGTAAGTCATCAAGGATTGCCTATGTGCTGGGCTATTTTTGTGTGTAAAAATTATGTGATTAATGTGCTTCCAGTCAATACATCCACTCTGAGAGCATAGATTTACATGTTGTTGTCGTGCTCTTCAGTCCAGAGACTGATTTGATGCAGCTCTCCATGCTACTCTATCCTGTGCAAGCTTCTTCATCTCCCAGTACCTAGTGCACCCTACATCCTTCTGAATCTGTTTAGTGTATTAATCTCTTGGTCTCCCTCTACGATTTTTACCCTCCCCGCTGCCCTCCAATACTAAACTGGTGGTCCCTTGATGCCTCAGAATATGTCCTACCAATAGATCCCTTCTTCTAGTCAAGTTGTGCCACAAATTTCTCTCCTCCCCTATTCTATTCAGCACCTCCTCATTAGTTATGTGATCTACCCATCTAATCTTCAGCATCCTTCTGTAGCACCACATTTCGAAAGCTTCTATTCTCTTTTTGTCTAAACTATTTATCGTCCACGTTTCACTTCCATACATGGCTACACTCCACACAAATACTTTCAGAAACGACTTCCTGACACTTAAATCTATACTCGATGTTAACAAATTTCTGTTCTTCAGAAACGCTTTCCTTGCCATTGCCTGTTTACACTTTATATCCTCTCTACTTCGACCTTCATTAGTTATTTTGCTCCCCAAATAGCAAAACTCATTTACTACTTTAAGTGTCTCATTTCCTAATCTAATACCCTCAGCACCACCTGATTTAATTCGACTACATTCTATTATCCTCGTTTTGCTTTTGTTGATGTTCATCTTATATCCACCTTTCAAGACACTGTCCATTCCGTTCAGCTGTTCTTCCAGGTCCTTTGCTGTCTCTGACAGAATTACAATGTCATCGGCGAACCTCAAAGTTTTAATTTCTTCCCCATCGACTTTAATTCCTACTCCGAATTTTTCTTTTGTTTCCTTTACTGCTTGCTCAATATACACATTGAATAGCATCGGGGATAGGCTACAACCCTGTCTCACTCCCTTCCCAACCACTGCTTCCCTTTCATGTCCCTCGACTCTTATAACTGCCATCTGGTTTCTGTACAAATTGTAAATGGCCTTTCGCTCCCTGTATTTTACCCCTGCCACCTTCAGAATTTGAAAGAGAGTATTCCAGTCAACATTGTCAAAAGTTTTCTCTAAGTGTACAAATGCTAGAAACGTAGGTTTGCCTTTTCTTAATCTAGCTTCTAAGATAAGTCGTAGGGTCAGTATTGTCTCACGTGTTCCAATATTTCTACGGAATCCAAACTGATCTTCCCCGAGGTCGGCTTCTACCAGTTTTTCCATTCGTCTGTAAAGAATTCGTGTTAGTGTTTTGCAGCCGTGGCGTATTGAACTAATAGTTCGGTAATTTTCACATCTGTCAACACCTGCTTTCTTTGGGATTGGAATTATTATATTCTTCTTGAAGTCTGAGGGTTATTCGCCTGTCTCATACATCTTGTTTACCAGATGGTAGAGTTTTGCCAGGGCTGGCTCTCCCAAGGCTATCAGTAGTTCTAATGGAATGTTGTCTACTCCCGGGGCCTTGTTTCGACTTAGGTCTTTCAGTGCTCTGTCAAACTCTTCACGCAGTATCATATCTCCCATTTCATCTTCATCTACATCCTCTTCCATTTCCATAATATTGTCCTCAAGAACATCGCCCTTGTATAGACCCTCTATATACTCCTTCCACCTTTCTGCTTTCCCTTCTTTGCTTAGAACTGGGTTTCTATGTGAGCTCTTGATATTCATGCAAGTGGTTCTCTTTCTCCAAAGGTCTCTTTAATTTTCCTGTAGGCAGTATATATCTTACCCCTAGTGATATATGCCTCTACATCCTTACATTTGTCCTCTAGCCATCCCTCCTTAGCCATTTTGCACTTCCTGTCGATCTCATTTTTGAGACGTTTGTATTCCTTTTTGCCTGCTTCATTTACTGCATTTTTGTATTTTCTCCTTTCATCATTTAAATTCAGTATCTCTTCTGTTACCCTAAGATTTCTATTAGCCCTCGTCTTTTTACCTATTTGATCCTCTGCTGCCTTCACTGTTTCATCTCTCGAATTACCCATTCTGCTTCTGCTGTATTTCTTTCCCCCATTCTTGTCAATAGTACCCTAATGCTCTTCCTGAAACTCTGTACAACCTCTGGTTTAGTCAGTTTACCCAGGTTCTATCTCCTTAAATTCCCACCTTTTTGCAGTTTCTTTAGTTTTAATCTACAGTTCATAACCAATAGATAGTGGTCAGAGTCCACATCTGCCCCTGAAAATGTCTTACAATTTAGAATGTGGTTCCTAAATCTCTGTCTTACCATTATGTAATCTATCTGAAACCTGTCAGTATCTCCAGGCTTCTTCCATGTATACAACCTTCTTTCATGATTCTTGAACCAAGTGTTAGCTATGATTAAGTTATGCTCTGTGCAAAATTCTACAAGGCAACTTCCTCTTTCATTCCTTACCCCCCATTCCGTATTCACCTACTATGTTTCCTTCTCTTCCTTTTCCTACTATCGAGTTCCAGTCACCCATGTCTATTAAACTTTCGTCTCCCTTCAGTATCTGAATAATTTTTTTTGTCTCACCATACATTTCATCAATCTCTTCGTCATCTGCGGAGCTAGTCGACATATAAACTTGTACTACTGTGGTAGGCGTCGGCTTCATATCTATCTTGGCCACAATAATGCGTTCACTATGCTGTTTGTAGTAGCTTATCCACGCTCCTATTTTTTTATTCATTATTAAACCTACTCCTGCATTATCCCTATTTGATTTTGTTTTTATAACCCTGTATTCACCTGACCAGAAGTTTTGTTCCTCCTGCCACCAAACTTCACTAAAATTCCCACTGTATCTAACGTTAACCTATCCATTTCCCTTTTTAAATTTTCTGATCTACCTGTCCAATTAAGGGATCTGATATTCCACGCTCCGATCTTTAGAACACCAGTTTTCTTTCTCCTGATAACAACGTCCTCCTGAGTAGTGCCCGCCCAGAGATCTGAATGGGGGACTATTTTACCTCCGGAATATTTTACCCAAGAGGGCGCCATCATCATTTAACCATACAGTAAAGCTGCATGCCCTCGGGAAAAATTACGGCTGTAGTTTCCCCTTGCTTTCTGCCATTCACAGTACCAGCACAGCAATGCCGTTTTGGTTAGTGTTACAAGGTCAGATCAGTCAATCATCCAGACTGTTGCCCCTGCAACTACTGAAAAGGCTGCTGCCCCTCTTCAGGAACCACACGTTTGTCTGGCCTCTCAACAGATACTCCTCCGTTGTGGTTGCACCTACGGTACGACTATCTGTGTCGTTGAGGCACGCAAGTCTCCCCACCAACGGCAAGGTCCATGGTTCATCCGAAGGGTTAAATAAGCAGCATGAAAAACAAAATACAGAGTTTTTGAAAGACGAGTACAACAACCATTTTCTTTCGGCGCTGTCATTGCTTTTTTTATTTTGCGAATAAATAATGCTTCGTTGAAATACCTAGTTACTGATTTATTACCATCGTTGTAGGTTCTGTATGCCTCGGAAAAGTCAGAACCTTCATTTTGAAAATATACGTGTCCCTTACGAAACAAAATTTTGCGATTCCCTTCCCTAAAATTTTCATCAAAATAATCAGCGGAATCGTGTGATATTTCTTATGGGTTGGAAAACTGTTGTTCGACTGACACTGTTGTTGGTGTTGGTGAACTCACTGAAGTTGTTGCACTTTCGTCATAGGGATGCTCGCTTTCTGATTGAGTTTCTTTTCCTGAATCGATAGAAATCTGAAATTCGTGTAAAAGATAAACATTGGAAAATTCCTGCAGCCGCGCTGGGTAGCCGAGCGGGCTTGGGCCTCTTGCCACGGTTCACGCGGCTCCCCCATCCCTCTCCCTCCCTCCCCCCCCCCCCTCCACTACCCGGTCAGAGGTTCGAGTCCTCCCTCGGCCATGGGCATGGGTGTGTGTGTCAGATTAAGTAGTGTATAAGCCTAGGGGCCGATGACCCCAGCAGTTTGGTTCCATTGGAACTTAAACACAAATTTCCAAAAAAATCCTACAATTTGTGATCGACACGATTCATCATGTGGAAGATTAATTATCTGATTGCTACTTACAGAAGTTACTCCAGTAGTAGTAGTAGTAGTAGTAGTAAAATATGCTGTTGATTTTGGTAACTTTTCAGTTACTTCCTTCTGATGTACAGCTTTTTTCCTTTTTCAGATCCACTAGGATATGACCGTTTCAACATTTTATATTATAATTCAGTATTTATTTTTTGCGCCGAAAATAGTCGCTAACAAAAAACAAACAGGCAAACGAAGATTTAATCAAAGAATACCTCAGAGCAAAGTAAGTAAGAACTACAAACAAAACAAACGTCACAACACCGCTGAGAAATACTGGGGAATTCCCGACCGTCGAGTCGGTTTATTTAAGTCGGTCGTTCACGTTTAATTTTACAGCGCCATTCGCTCCGTGCAGAACTGTGGGCCGCACAAAGCTAATAAGCAAGTAGGTATTGTAGTCAGTTATTATCGTTCGATTTTTTCGAAATAAATTTGTTCTTCGGTAATAAACTTCGGTTATCGTTTGGTGATCTGGCAGGAACTTGGAGGCCCCTATCGATCGCAGGGGTGTGGACACGTGCCCAGTGGGAAAGAGGGGCCTGACTCTGCCCATTCGACCCCGAAGCAGTCTCGGAGGATGTGTTTCTTCCTTATAAAGTAGCTGATCAATGCCAGGAAAATCTAACCCAGAAATATAGAGACACAGAAGAAATTCTACCCGAAGAGGCAGCCTGTAGCACCACCTCTAATGATGACACAGATAGAAAATCTCTGTTTGTGGGAAGTGAGAATACAGCAGAAACAGCAGTGTATCCAGCGAAAATCTTGCCTTTACCGAAAGCTAAACAACCTATAAAGAGGAGGCGACAAGCCAGACGATCAGAGGTCATGACAGACTCTCCATATAAAAATTGTATTTTGTAGAGAAATATCAACAGAAAGCAAGCACCTACTGGGAACAAGACAAAATCTTCCTATAGGGACGGCATCCTATTCCATAAAGAACATTGCTTCTTTGTAGACATCCTGTTCCAGAAGGAATAGGCTTACTGCACCTGAAGAGACAGAGACAGGCTGGATATTTTGTGCCCAGGATGCGATGAGCGGTACAAAGTGCCGATTGTAGACGATTGGATCAAATGCATTAAGTGTGTTAGATGGGGGCACAAACAATGCTCTTCATTTGGGGATGATATTGCGTTCATTTGCGACAGTTGCTGAACGTGTATGAGTGCTTTTTGAACATATTTTGCGTACTCTTAAAGGCAGGTGAAAGAAAGAGGGCCATTTTTTGTGTTTTTGAGAAGTTCAATGAAAGTATTACCTCTCTGCTACTGTTGCTTTCTGAACATGTCGATATTGTGTTAATAAATATAGACCGAAAATGATTTAGTTTTTCTGTTGATCATAGCCCAGACATTTAAGGTTATTCCTTAACTACATACTGTTAAGTACACTATGTGATCAAATATGCGGACACCCCCCAAAACATACGTTTTTCATATTAGGTGCATTGTGCTGCCACCTACTGCCAGGTACTCCGTATCAGCGACCTAAGTAGTCATTAGACATTGTGAGAGAGTGGAATGGGGCGCTCCGCAGAACTAACAGACTTCGAACCTGGTCAGGTGATTGGGCGTCACTTGTGCCATACGTCTCTACACGAGATTTCCACACCCCTACTAGGTCCATTGTTCTGTGAAACCAAGTGCTAGCCTTAGCCAGGTGACAAAACTTAGGTCAACTATGCAAGAACTTTGAGAAGGAAGATCAGGCAATTATAGTTGGAGGAGCAAGAAACAGCGTGGCTATGAATCTAAGATATAGTATTAGGAGTGACCTGGATAAAATAGGAGCAGAAACTGGGCACACGAATGTGGGGTTTGTGGAGGTCTTTCAGCGCCATGATCAGCCCTGGGTAAACACTGCTGTAAGGCGTGTTAACACTGAGCTGAACGGGATGCTCCAGACACTGGCAAAGTCTCACATGAGTGTTGTTCCAGTTGATGTTATTGGTAGGTGGGGTTACACTACACATGGCCTGCACCTTAATAGGAAGGGGAAAGATAAGTTAGCTTCTCTATTAGCAGATACTGCAAAGGGGGCCACAGTCTCACAAGGGGTGATCCCTGTGGCTATTGGGACCAGGCAGACAGGTTTTTAAGGTTAAAGCCAAATTCCAGACAGACAACAACCATGGAAAATAGAAGAAAAGAAACTTCATGCACAGAAAATAGGGATAAACCTAAGGGTGGTATCAACTTACTTCACCAAAATATCAGGGGAATAAAGTAGATGAGCTGATAATGTGTTTAGATGATCTCAATAATAAGAATGAAATTGATATACTTTGTCTGTCTGAGCACCATGTAACTGTGGGGATGGAAAATGTCGGTATAAATGGGTATAATTTAGCATCTTACTCTTGTAGATCTAGTATGGATAAAGGAGGAGTTGCCATTTTCATAAAACAAGAGTATAAATACAGAACTGTTGAAGTAAGCAAATTTTGTGTTGCTCAGCACTTTGAGGTTTATGCATGTGAACTTCAGCTAGATAATGTTGTGTTGATATTAGCAACAGTGTACAGGTCTCCACTAGGAGATTGGGAGCTATTCATAAAAAAGTTTGACTCCCTATTATGCTGTCTGTCAGACAAAAAGAAGAAGTTATTAATCTGTGGTGATTTCAGTGTTAACTTTCTCAGCAATTCTGAGAGGCAAAGTGAATTAGAAGTGTTGTTAACAACAGTTATCAATTTCTCTACACATATAGCTCAGGACAGTAGTACTCTAATAGATAATGTATTTGTACAGCAAGAGGATGTAGAACAAACACATGCTCTCCCTGTGGTAAATGGATTATCTGACCATGATTCACAACTGATTAACTTACAAAACCTAACAGGGTCTACACTTCAGAAACAATTAAGTAAAAGTGTGAGGGTGCTCAAGCCAGTATCTATAGATCACTTCAGAGACAGTTTAGGAAATATAAACTGGGAAGATGTATATAATGAGCCAAATGCTAATGATAAATGCAGCATATTTCTTGATAAATTTATATCCATTTTTGAACATTGTTTTCCAAAGAAAATTACTAAATGTAACACCACAACCTTTTCAAAGAAACCTTGGATTACTGTAGGTATTAAAGTGTCTTCAGAAAGAAAAAGAAAACTGTATAAGACAGCAAGAACTAGTAAAGACCCAGAAGTAGATTTACACTATAAAAATTATTGTGACTGTAGTAACACGGTTCACGTTTTCCGTCGCACTTCAGAGTAGACCGGGAACTGTCTCATAGGCATGCCCGATGAGAACTGACTGGGCACGGCCCGTGCTGCCTGAGTTGTTGTTGTTGTTGTTGTTCTGCTGGCAGAGGTCGCGGCCGAATTCTCGCGTGCCCTCTGGTGGACGGGACTCTATTTGCGGCAAATACCGTCCGTGATGTGCCGTGCTGATGTGCGCCTCCCGCAATCTTTCTGGTGGCTACTGCACTCCTCCTCCTGCGGGGGGTGAAGCCACTGTGATCCACTGCGTCGGAAGGTGGAGCGTCGTGCAGGAGTGATGACCTCCACGTCCATCGGAAGGCTGGCGTCGAGGGGATCTGCCAACCCTCGAGCCGGAACCTCCGAATACGGCTGGAAGTGACCCACATGAAGAGGCCCCCGTCGTCCCATCACCGGAACCCAGGACAGAACGGGAGACAGGCCGTCGAACTCTGGATCCTGGTCCACCCCGGGAGGGGCAAGACCCAGTGGCAGGGACGATGGGGAAGGGAAGACCACAGGTGAACCAGCCTGCTGAGAAACCGGGCCTGCGAGGGGGGCCGGCTCTCGCTGGGGCATTGCTAACGATGGCGATGCCGGTGCTGTAGCTACTGGAGGCTGCCAAGGCTAAGAGCCATCGCAGTGCGGCGGAATCACAGGGGGGAGGGGTGGTAGCGTCCCCTGAGAAACCAACACAGGTGCCGGCAATGGGGAAGCTGGTGCCCAAGAGGTCGCAGGGTGGGTGGCCAAACGTGGACGTAGCTGATTTAGGTGACGACGTAACTCCTGGTCCCCTGTCTGCAGGGTATAGAGCCGGCAGCCATTTCGGCGCAGGACCACCGCCGGTATCCAACATGGATTGCGACCAAACGCACGTGCCCAGACCGACATACCCGGTGGAAAGCCAAGTACTCTGTTTTGCGAAGACTGGCGAGGACCGGGCCGAACGAGGTGCAGCAGAGTCCTAGCTTGGCGCCCGTGGAGGAGCTCTGCGGAGCTGCGTTCTCCCATAGGTGTGGTCCGGTATACCATCAGGAAAAACGTCAACGCCTCCTCAGCAGGAAATTCGTGCACGTACTTTTTCCATCTGTGTCTTAAATGTGTGCACCATGCGCTCAGCTTCCCCATTCGATTGTGGATGAAAGGGGGGAGAGCAAACGTGCCGAATACCGAAGCGCCTACAAAAATCCTGGAAGGTCTGCGACATAAACTGAGGTCCATTGTCCGAGACCAGGGTGACTGGCAGACCTTCCACAGAAAATATTTTTGCTAGTGCCTTGATTACAACCTCTGAAGTGGTTGAGGAGCAGCACACCACATATGGAAAGCGGGAATAAGCATCAATGACAATGAGCCAAAAGCCATTGAGAAACGGGCCCGCAAAATCGATGTGAACACGTTCCCATGCCTGGGTTGCAGGCGGCCATGAAGAGAACGCTGCCCTGGGAGATGCCTGTTGGCTCGCACACTGGGAACAGGCGGCCACCAAGTGCTCAATTTCTCTGTCAATACCGGGCCAGTACACATGTCTGCGAGCCAAGGTTTTAGTACGGGAAACACCCCAGTGCCCCTCATGTAATAACTTGAGGACTTACCGTTGCAAACTTGCAGGAACAACCACGCGAGGAGCTGTATCATCGGTAGCCAGAAGGAGAACTCCTTCCAAAACGGAGAGGCGGTCTCGTAGAACAAAATAATTACATAGAGGGTCCGAGGCCCAGCCTGGAGGTCCGGATGACCACCCCTGCTGAATGAGGCGAACTACTAGCCGGAGAACCGGGTCAGCTGCCGTTTCCCTGGCGACTCAAGAACTAGTGATCGGGAACCCATCAACCGCTTGGCGGGACGCCACATCCAAATGAAAACACATAATCTCCTCTCGATCGAACTGAGGATCAGGGCCCACCGAAAGACGGGAAAGAGCGTCTGCGTTGGCATGCTGTCCAGTAGGGCGAAAATGAATGTCATAATGGTACTTAGAGAGGAACAAGACCCAGTGCTGTAGTCTGTGGGCCACCCTATCCGGAATCTGAGAGGCGGGGCCAAATAACGATATTAACAGCTTATGGTCAGTGATTAACTGAAACTTCGTGCCATACAAGAAAGGGTGAAACTTGGTAACAGCGTAGACAATGGCCAAAGCCTCTTTTTCCACCTGGGAGTAATGGGCCTGTGTGGGACTAAGAGTTTTAGACGCAAACGCCAGTGGCTGCTCGGAACCATCTGCGTTGCGATGGGCCAGGACTGCCCCCACCCCATACTGCGAAGCATCTGTAACCAGGACCAACGGCTTATGGGGGTCAAAAGTAGCCAAACACGGCGCTGACATGAGGAGGCCTTTCAATGAGGTGAATGCTCGCTCGCATGCAGGTGACCAATCAAAACGAACACCCTTGCGCAGAAGGCAGTACAGGGGACGGGCGATGGTGGAAGCCCTGGGAATGAACCGGTGGTAATAGGCAATCTTGCCTAAAAAAGCTTGTAACTCCTTCAGCGCAGCGGGCCACCGAAGGTCGACGATACCTTGGACCAAACTTCCTAGAGGCTGGACGCCGCGCCAAGAGATTGTGTAGCCCACATACTCGATGGACAGTTGGAAGAAGTCTGACTTACGGAGGTTGCAACGCAAGCCCACGGACCCTGAATTTGAGAAAGAGGGTGCGAAGGTTGTGCAAGTGTTCCTCCGTGCTGCAGCCCGTGACAATTATGTCGTCCAGGTAATTAATACAATGAGGGATTGTCGACGTGACGTGCTCAAGATAATGCTGGAATATCGCCGGGGCACTGCATATTCCGAAGGCCAACCGCTGGTATTGGTAAAGGCCAAACAGGGTGTTGACAACTGCCAGCCGTTTGGAGTCCTCATCAAGGGGTATCTGATGATAAGCCTCCGAAAGATCGATTTTCGAAAAATATTGGCCTCCCGCTACAGCGGAGAACAATTCATCAGCACAAGGCAAAGGATAGGTGTCCACCACCAATTGGGAATTAATGGTGGCCTTGAAATCGCCACAAAGACGTAATTTTCCCGAGGGTTTCCTGACAATAACGAGGGGCGAAGCCCACTCACTAGAAGAAATGGGAAAAACGACCCCTAGGGCTGTCAGCCGTCGAGCTCTTCTTTTACCTGAGGGCGAGAGCCAAGGGGATCTGCCTCGCGCGTAGAAAACGCGGGCGAGCCGACGCCTTCAACGTTAAGTGAGCTTCAAAGTCTGAAACACGCCCCAGGCCCTCAAAGATATCCGGAAAGTCAGAGATCAAAGATTCTAATGATTGATAGGGAACGTTTTCGGAGACCAACTGTATGGTGTCAGCGACAGAAAACCCGAAAGCTTGAAAGGCATCCAAGCCAAAAAGGTTAGCGGAGCTCGCATCACTGACAACAATAAAAGTAATAGGCCGAGTGACTGATTTGTAAGTCACGTCGGTAGTGAATTGACCCAGTAAGGGAATGAACTGGGTACCATAACCGCGTAGACGCCGATAAACTGGCGCCAACGGGGGCGACCCAAGGTCGGAGTAAGTTTGTGCATTCAACAAAGAAACTGCCGCGCCCGTATCTACTTGCAGTTGTAATCGGCGCGACCGAACCGACACCTCGATAAAGAGTTTGTGGGCCGATGCGTCGGGAGCCTGGCCCGATGAAACTTCCTGAATGTCAACGTCTATGTCCTCTGTAACTGCTTCCTTCGATTCTTTCGAGGCTGAGCGGCAAACTTTAGCAATGTGTCCTTTTTTATTACATTTGCGACAAACGGCCCAAAGCTGGGGGCACTCCGACCGATCATGATGTATATAGCACGACGCACAGGACGGTAACAGGGGCCGGCGGCCGGAACTCTGTTTACGCGCCGTGCGGGAGCGGCCGTAAGCGCAAATTGAGAAGCGTATAGCACGTGTGACGTGACACGACAATACAGCGCGACACGCACGTTCCGCACGGGTCGCGCGGGTGCAGCGCATATTGCGTCGCGTACACCATACTTCGCATGCGCCGACTGGCGACGCTCTGCGCTGACTGAATAGAAGCGGGCGCAACCTCTCATTTTTCTCAAACGATTTTACAGAAACTATTCTCTGAAAATATATGATTTTTGCCTTACTTGTAGCGTCAGCTTCGTGATGAAGTGCCCATCACCTCGCTAATGATCATTCTTATTGTGATGTACACATTTTAGTAAGACACTACGCAAAACTCAAAAAGTTTGCAACGAAAATTAGGGGTCGCTATGATTTTGCGTTTGGTGCGTATTACACCATATGTTGCTGCGTATGAAATTTAACTAACATGCTGAATTTTTGTTTAGTCTTGGGAGGAGATCTCTATCTGCCTCCGATCTCGAGAAAATAGATCTCATGTAGCGCGCTCACTTCCGATCTCACGCCCGCGAGAATGAAATACTCGCAACATCTCTCGTATCTCCTGAACTGCTCGAGACATCGAAACGAAAGTTTGACGAATGATAGCACACAAGGAGGAGAGTGTTTTGCCAATTATTAAACACACAGAACTTTCTTATCTATGGCGATATATCACTACTTATACTTCTTTTTTTATTTATTTCACTCCAGTGACTAATTTTTTAATACTTATCGACAGCTGGCAAAACAATAGCTTCCTAGTATGAAAATAAAAATGAAATTTCTTCTTTTATGTTACTGCAAACCGATACTATGAGGTTTTTCGTAAGCTATTGAGCTCTGTGATTGCCAATTACTTGTTTAATGAGGCCCTCTGTTTCGGAATTCTGTCTCAATAGCTGCTGTGAGATGAGTTTGACAAATTACATTGTGACAAAGCAAGTACAATTAAACCAGTCACCAAGAGAAATGTGGTCTTTATCATAAATGGTGATGCTTCTTCGAATGAGAAAAGGTTAACAACTCACACAAAAACAGATTGGCAATTCTGTTGGAATTTTGGTGGAATCCCCGTAACCCATCGTATTTTTATCACTGAGCGACTGGAATGGAAACTTACCAAAGGATTTTATTCCTTCTCTTGATCTGAGCAGTATTAAAATAATGACGAGCGTTCCTTCAGGCGGAATGATAGGCACATGCCAGATACTGTTTACTCACCTAGGGCTTGCCAAACTGACAATGCGTGATCGCGAATAAAATAGTTGTTATTGAGAAAAATAAGCAATTGATCTGTCGCACAACACAATGGTCAGTGTATTGTCAGCAGCGAAGGATAATGCGCGCGACAGGAATGCACAAGCTAGCCATGTGTGCCTTGTGAAATGGTTCAAATGGCTCTGAGCACTGTGGGACTTAACTGCTGTGGTCATCAGTCCCATAGAACTTAGAACTACTTAAACCTAACTAACCTAAGGACATCACACACATCCATGCCCGAGGAAGGATTCGAACCTGCGACCGTAGCGGTCGCGCGGTTCCGGACTGTAGCGTCTAGAACCTCTCGGCCACTCTGGCCGGCGTGCCTTGTGAGATTCAGTTCGAAAAACATTGTCATGAAAGTAGATTTGCCTTTGTCAGCAGCACATTTCAACAAATTAATTATATCTAATCATAACACTCTTTTAGGATATTCCTACTTTCGTAATAATACCGACCATTTTCTTCATTTGTGTTGCCTGTTGTTGTATAATTAGTTTATTAATGCTGATAATGTCCATGCAACAATTGAAATGCTTTTTCTCATCACGGCGAACCAATTAAAACATTATTATTTGTGACTGCTTTTCGACTGTTTCTAGCTTGCAGTGGAAATATGTTGTTCACATGCATGTAGTCGTATTACATTACTACATCCATATCAGAGTAATCACAGTGAAACTTCTATACTTCAGATCTTGGACGCTTTTTACCGGAAGCACAAAGGGATCACACCTGTGGAGATTATCCCTTTCTAAATTTTTGTAACAGATCGTACAGATACGCTAGCTTACTAGGCAGCGAGAAGATAACCTTACTTTACTTTTCTGCCTTGATTCTTAATCACATGATTTTATAATATTCCTTGCTTCCTTATTCACTACCCTCTGCCCCTAAAACATCGCGGAGGCATATGGTGCAATTCCAGCGGCCAATGGCTCATCAGTTACTGAAGTATACATTTTTCTTGACAGAAGAAAAACAAAACAAAACTATGCATATATAAATAACAGAAAAGCATAACGTGCTAACGAAGAAAGCTGGAGCGTTTAAATGACGAAAAACGAAACACTACCCAAAGGCAATAAAATTCAGTACACAGTAAGACAAAATTTATCGTATGGGCAATATTACCACTGCTCATATGCGCCGTTCCGATGTGAGCATATGGCGGGGCTACTTTTCCGCTCCCCGCCTCAAATTTTCCACGGTGCTAGCGAGGCAAGCGCGACGCGCGGCGCGAGAAACTGTGCTTCAACCACAACGCCGCGCGACCTGGCGCAGGCGCGTGTCGCGTCCCAGTCACGTCGCGTCGCAATTTGCGCGGTCCCATTTGAACCTGTGATGTTACAAAAACGCGCGCTGCGCTGCGTCGCGCCACACACGTCTCAATTTGCGCCTAGCCTAACGGCCGGATTGTACCGCTCGCACGTCGTCCACCCCGGACGCAGTGGACGCGGCCGCGCCGCCCTGAACCGCCGGGACGTCGCACCACGCTTCCAACTGTTGACCGGCGGCGTGAGAGACTTCATACGATTGAGCAATAGACAGGGCTTCCTCGAGGGAAGGGTCTTCTAACTGCAGGGCCCATTGCCGGACCTCCCTATCAGGGGCCGAACGAACAATGACGTCGCGCACCATAACGTGGGCATACGACTCTCGCGACTGCTCCGTGACAAAATGACACTTGCGACTAAGACTGTGCAGGGTAGCGGCCCACGCCCGGTAAGACTGATGGGGCTGCTTCTTGCATTGATAGAACTCGACCCTAGCCGCCACAACATCCGTGCGGCGGCGATAATATGAAGACAGTAATGAACACAATGCGTCAAAAGACAAGGACGAGGGTTCCTGCAATGGCGCTAGCTGCCGCAAAACTTGATACAGCGAGGGAGATATCCAAGACAAGAAAAGAGCACGATATACTTCCGCATCGGCAACATGAAACGCCTGGAAATGCTGCCGATGGCGATGTTCATGCGCGTCCCAATCCTCCCCCGTCTCGTCATACGGGGGAAAGGGAGGAGGGAACGGCGCTGGAGCAGACGGCTTGGAGAGCTACGCCGGAAGCACTTGTTTCATGGTGGCCATGAGCTCCGTCTGCTGCTCAACCAAAACCCGCACTAAATCCTCCATGCCGCGGATAAGCTGCGAAACCGGAACAACGATGCAACACGCGAAAGAACGACCCTACTCGTCGCCAATTGTGTAGTAACACGGTTCACGTTTTCCGTCGCACTTCAGAGTAGACCGGGAGCTGTCTCATAGGCATGCCCGATGTGAACTGATTGGGCACGGCCCGTACTGCCTGAGCTGTTGTTGTTGTTCCGCTGGCAGAGGTCGCGGCCGAATTCTCGCGTGCCCTCTGGTGGACGGGACTCTATTTGCGGCAACTACTGTCCGTGACGCGCCGTGCCGATGTGCGCCTCCCGCAATCTTTCTGGTGGCTACTGCAGTGACATACTGAGAAAAGTTGTAAGGAAATCAAGAAATATGTATGTTAGAGAAGAAATTAACAACTCCAGCAATAAAATCAAATCAATATGGAATGTTGTTAGAAGGGAGACAGGAAAAGTAAACACTGGGGTAGGTAGCATTACTGTTAAAGAGAATGCGACCATCTTAACCAACAGTGCACAGGTAGCCAATGTATTTAACAATCACTTCTTAAGTGTAGGAGAAAAAATTGGTGAGGATAGTTCAAAAGAAAAAGCCATGCAGTACATGGAAGAGTCAGTTTTGAAAAATTTTAGTCAGATTAAGTTTCATCTAACAAACTCTTGTGAAATAAGGAAAATTATTAAATCTTTGAAAAATAAATGTTCTGTTGGAGTAGATGACACCTCTAACAAGTTATTAAAACAATGTGGAGCAATTACAGCTGATGTTTTGAGTCACATATGTAATGCATCACTGACTCAGGGTATTTTTCCAGACAGGTTAAAATATGCCATTGTCAGGCCTCTCTACAAAAAGGGGGAAACCACAGATGTCAATAATTACCGGCCGGTATCCTTGCTTACAGCATTTTCAAAAATCTTTGAGAAAGTAATGTACTCAAGAATGGTTATCCATATCAGCAGTAATGGGATACTCAGTAAATCACAGTTCGTATTTCAGAAATGCTGTTCCACTGAGACAGCAATATAGAATTTCACTGTCCACATAATAGAGTCTTTAAATAGTAAAATGTCACCAGTAGGAATATTCTGTGACTTATCCAATGCATTTGATTGTGTGAACCATGACATTATGTTAGAGAAATTACAATTCTATGGTATAAATGGAACAGCATATGAGTGGTTTTGTCATATCTACAGAACAGGAAGCAAAAAGTCTCTTTATATGCTTCAAGTGATTCAAAGGAGTTTGCTACTTCATCTGACTGGGGTGAAATTACATTAGGTGTTCCACAAGGTTCGATCATGGGTCCCCTCCTATTCTTGATATATGTGAATGACCTCCCTTTGTATAGATTAGATTAGATTAGATTAGATTTACTTTCATTCCAATTGATCCGTAGTGAGGAGGTCCTTCAGGATGTGGAACATGTCAGAAAAACAACAATACATGACAAATACTTACAACTAAAACAAATAAGCTAATGTACCATTCCACAGGTCCCAAGTGGAATGATAGTCATTTTTTAATGAACACTATATGAAAGTCATTTTTCAAATACTAATGCACTGAATTTAAAATATTTTTTTTATTTATTTATCAGGTAATAAACATGTAATACAACTACTGTAATACTTAATTACAATGGACACATTACTGCACTGAAATAGTTGGTTTTACTGAGAAATTCATCAATGGAGTAGAAGGAGTTGACCACCAATAAATCCTTTAGGCTTTTCTTAAACTGAATTTCATTGGTTGTTAAGCTTTTTATGGCTGCTGGCAAGTTATTGAAAATGTGTGTTCCTGAATAATGCACACCTTTTTGTACAAGACTAAGTGACTTTAAATCCTTGTAAAGATTATTCTTATTTCTAGTATTGATTCCATGAATTGAGCTGTTAGTTTGAAAAAGTGATATATTTTTAATGACAAATTTCATTAAGGAATAAATATATTGGGAAGCAGTAGTTAGTATCCCTAGTTCCCTAAACAGGCTTCTGCAGGATTTTCTTGAGTTCACGCCACATATAACTCTTACTGCACATTTTTGTGCTCGGAAAACTTTAGCTTGGCTTAATGAATTACCCCAAAAAATAATCCCATATGACATTATGGAATGAAAGTAAGCATAGTATGCCAGCTTTTTCATTTTTATATCCCCTATGTCTGACAAAATTCGCATTGCAAACAGAGATTTGTTAAGACGCTTCAGCAGTTCTGTGGTGTGCTCCTCCCAGTTGAATTTACTATCAAGTTGTAATCCCAAGAATTTAACACTGTCCACTTCTTCTATCTTCTTGCCATCATATGTTAGACATATACTCGTGGGACACCCCTTACAAGTTCTGAACTGCATGTAAGTGTTTTTTTTTTCAAAGTTTAGTGACAAAGAATTGGCTAGGAACCAGTGATTAATGTCCACAAATATTTTATTAGCTGATCTTTCTAAGACTACACTTGATTTGCAATTTATTGCAATGTTTGTATCATCGTCAAATAAAATGAACTTGGCATCTGGTAATGTTACTGATGAAAGGTCATTGATATACACAAGAAAAAGTAAGGGCCCCAAATGGAACGTTGTGGGACCCCACATGTAATTAGTTCCCAGTTGGATGATGCCTGATAGCTTGATACATGTCTCTTTCCTAATAACATCCTTTGTTTCCTGACAGGGATATAAAATTTGAACAATTTTGCAGCATCTCCTGTTACACTATAATATTATAATTTACTGAAAAGGATATTGTGATTTACACAGTCAAATGCCTTTGACCGATCACAAAATATACCAGTTGCCTGCAATTTTTTGTCTAATGAATTAAGCACATTTTCACTGTAAGTGTAGATAGCCTTCTCAATATCAGAACCTTTTAGAAATCCAAACTGTGACTTTGACAGTATGTTATTTGAGATAAAATGGTTGTAAAGCCGACTGTACATTACTTTTTCTAAAATTTTTGAGAATGCTGGCAACAGTGAAATTGGACGGAAATTTGATGCTATTTCTTTATCTCCCTTCTTATCAGTGGCTTAAACTACAGCATATTTCAACCATTCAGGAAATATTCCACTGATAAATGACTGGCTACACAGATAGCTTAATATGCCACTTAGCTCAGAATCACATTCTTTAATTAACTTTGTTGATATTTCATCATACCCACTAGATGTTTTTGATTTTAAAGATTTTATGATGGACATAATTTCTGTTGGGGTAGTGAGGGTCAAATTCATATTATGGAAGTTACTTGAAATGTCTGGTCTGAGGTATTCCATAGCAGCATCTACCGAACCTGACAACCCCATCTTTTCAGTAACCATTATAAAATGTTTGTTAAAAAGTTCTGCAACACTATACACATCTGTCACCAATGCATCATTTACTCTTAATGCTATTTGTTCCTCTTTGTGTCTGGTTCTACAGGTCTCCTCCTTCACTATATCCCATACTGTCTTTATTTTGTTATCTGATATGTCTATCTTTTCCTTGTAATATATATGCTTTGGTGTCCGTATTATAGTCTTTAATATTTTGCAATATTTCTTGTAATGTGCTATAGCATCAACATCGGAACTGTTTCGGATCGACAGACACAGTTTTCTTTTTGTTTTACAAGATACACCTATTCCGTGAGTAATCCATGGCTTCTTTGTAGACTTTGCTCTAACCTTGGTAAGTTTTGGGGGAAAACAGTGTTCAAATAAGGTAAGCACTTTATTAGCAAAAGTGTTATATTTTTCATTCATGCCATGAGCACTGTAAACATCAGTCCAGTGAATGTCTCTGAGGAGCGTCCTAAAATAATCAATTTTTGGCTTATTGATTACCCTCTTGAGCTCAGATTTAACAGATTTTATATCCTGTTCAGTATTAACATTTAACAGAAGGAACTGCATGTCATGGTCTGAGAGGCCATTGACTATTGGTTTTGTAATATAATTTTGTTCATTGGACTTTCAATGGCTGTTTGTGAGCAAGTGGCTACCCTGGTAGGGAACTTTACAGTGGGAATTAAGTTGAATGATAATGTTACTAACTCAAATAAGTTCTTATTTGGAGAGTCTTTAAGGAAATCTACATTGAAATCACCAGCAACCACTATTTCTTTGTTTTTGGTTGTTAAATGGGCCAGTACAGCTTCAAGGTGGTTTACAAACAGATTAAAGTTACCTGCAGGTGCTCGACATACACTTAATATTATGAAGGATTTTTTCTGAAATTCTAATACTATTGCACATGCTTCCATATGCTGTTCTAGGCAAAATTTATGAATGTCTATGTTCTTAAATTTATGACAGTTCCTGATGAATATGGCAACTTCTCCTTTCTCCATTTCTGATTTACAAAAGTGAGATGCTAACCTAAACCCTGTAACACTTAAAAGTTCTATACCAGTGGTCACATGATGTTCAGAGAGGCAGATTATGTCAGCTGGGTTTGAAGACTCTAATTCATCTATGCAGATAGTTAATTCATTAATTTTATTTCTCAGTCCTCGAATATTTTGATGCAATAAAGATAGCTGACATTTCGCATTGACTGAGTTAAAATAGGGTAGAGTTAACATAACTGCTGACTGTTGAAAATTCTTAACCAATAGCTGTTTATGCTGATGTAATAAGCTGGAATAATGTTTTTTGATTTCTTTCTCAATCTGAAGGTTTTTCTCAGTTCTAACCTCTCTCAAAATTTGCTTTCTTTCCGTCCTCCCTACCCTAAAAAAGGGTCTTTTCTGAACCCTATAACCACTGGTATTTTACCACTCATGACAGTGCCTCCCCCCTTTAACTTTCCTGCTATTTCCCCAGCCAATTTACCCTTTCCCTTCCTGTTGAGATAAAGGCCATGCCTAGTATGTGAAACAAGATGCTGAACTGACACTGTTTACTGATGATACAAGCTGATTAATCCAGTAAAAGAAAGTCCGATAGAAAATGATACAAATAAGGTCTTTGCAAAAGTTATTAATTGGTTTTCTGCAAATGGGCTTGCTCTGAACAGTGGAAGTTACATTTCAGATGTGTTATGACCCGTGGTTCTACCCTTCATTCGATCCCTGTGAAACCCTACATTCCAGCAGGATAATGCATGACTGCATGTTACAGGTCCTTTATGGGCCTTTCTCAATACAGAAAATGTTCGACTGCTGCCCTGGCCAACACAATCTCCAGATCTCTCACCAATTGAAAACATCTGGTCAATGGTGGCCGAGCAACTGGCTCGTCACAATACGCCAGTCACTACTCTTGATGAACTGTGGTATCGTGTTGAAGCTGCATGGGCAACTGTACCTGTACATGCCATCCAAGCTCTGTTTCACTCAATGCCCAGGCGTATCAAGCCCGTTATTACAGCCAGAGGTGGTTGTTCTGGGTACTGATTTCTCGGGATCTATGCACCAAAATTGCGTGAAAATGTAATCACATGTCAATTCTAGTATAATATATTTGTCCAATGAATACCCGTTTATCACCTGCATTTCTTCTTGGTGTAGCAATTTTAATGGTCAGTAGTGTAGTTAGAATAACGTGTGGGGTTCATAGTCACACGTCTTGTAAGCATCTGCTTAAAAGGTTAGGAATTCTTTCAACTGCTTCACAGTACATTTACTCAGTAATGAAATTTTTTCTCAACAACAACGGCCAATTTAAAATCAACAGCAACATTCATGATTACAATACCAGAAAAAAGAAAGACCTACACTATCATTTACTTAACCTATCTTTGGCACAGAAAGGGGTAAAATATGCTGGTATAAAACTTTTTGATAAATTACCAGATGAAATAAAATGTCTGACAGACAGCAGTAATAGTTTCAAAAACAAATTGAAATCATACCTCCGTGACAACTCCTTCTAATATGAGTAAATAAATCTGGAGATATAATATATGCATTTTGTGCCATTTAAGGGAATGGGATAGATAATAGAAATATTTAAGTATAACACTATAATGTAAAAAAACACACACACACACACACACACACAAAAACAAAACAAAAAAAAGCCTTGTTTCCCGTGCGCATTTCTTGTGCATTGGACACGTTTCACACCATAACGGTTTTCCATGCTATTGATCAATGGAACATGTAACTAACTAACTTACAATTAATTTAGGTTCCTTGACACTATGAATGTGCCTCAGATCATTTTTCACTTTTATTGATAAGTCTCCAGTACATTAAATCAATGATCTCTATGTGTACATAATGAGGTAACAAAATTCTGATTCTTAACTGACAGTCCCACACAATGAATTGTATTGAAAGAGAAGCTCAATATGTACTAGTGTACAAAAAAAGCATAACAAGCAAAAGAGGAAAACGGAAAGTGACAAGAGAGTAATTAGTGTAAACAACTGTCAACATTTTCCCAGAAGCCTTATTGTGTTACTTACACACGAAAGACTCTAGTAGCAATTTAAAACCTAAAAGTATGATGTTATCATTTGGACCGTGTTTTGTAGAGGAAAATCATTGGATCCCTTGAAGAAGGTCAAATACAGACTGCAAGTTCAGTCTTGTTCAGGGTGTCACTTCAAGGCCTCTTTTTTCCCACTGATAACTTTATTCGCAGTTGGTAATAGCATGTATATGCAAAAAATGCCAATTTGCACCACTGTTCAGAGTCCATGTTAAACTGTAGATCCCCCTAAAATTGGTTGAGTAAATCAGTTCAGAGATCGAAAGAAGACACTGTACTCCAGCTGTAGCGCGTGTCATTATGTACCATACGGTAGTTCTACCATAATTACTTCATTACAGCTTCAGTAGATCAGTTACTTACAGTTACCTTACTTTCCCCTATGTGGTGGTTTCTCAGTTGGATTTGGTATCTTTCAAAACTTTATTTAGTTATACAGAAAATAGTAGGCCTCACTCATTTTTTATGCATAATGTTGCTCACCTAATTGGTGGACTACTAGGACTCTCTACCTCCTGGTAATTTATGGAGCTATAGAGTGGGTGATATAAATTTCTCACTATAAACTGCAAAATATGTGCTGCTGAAAACTGGCTGCCATCCTGTGCTAGTTTGACATTAATAAATGACATAATTTCCTAAATTAGTGGTGTATTTCAAAAGGGCATATTTCAACATATAAAGTCTGCAGAGCACTATATCTACCAGCCACTTTTTACATTAATGTTATGTTCTGATGGTTTCAGCAATTGGACGAGCATGCCCACAACTCTTAAATCTGGCCCTCTCAAATGTCGCAGAATACGAGGACATTGGAACTCCCAGTCCTGAATGTTTCAATCAGCTGCAGGCTCTAGAGCTCTGGTCAGACCCACAGGCTGACTTGGGACCCAACTTGTTTAGGCAACTCTTGCTCTTCAGCCCTTCATTACGTAACATACTGTTCAAAGGATGTGAGAACCTTACTGACAAATTGCTGAATGAGATTTTACAGGTAAAGAATTTCTTGTATTTATATAAACCAAAAAATATTATGCTACTGATGGTATAATATTTAATGGATTAACAATACTAACTGTAGTTCCTGCATGTGTGGTTTGTGCTTCTCAATCCTTTCTTTGGCAGTTTAATGCTGCAAAGTAGTTCACTCTAGGTATTTTTAGTTGGAAAGACAATAATAACCAGTTCAAGATGGCCATTTCTTAACATTGATATGAAAGTTAATCAATCACAAAAAAATTATATGATTTCTTCGGTAAATGATGATCTTATACTCATTCCAAGAATTTTTACCATATAACCACTTCATCAGCATGGTATTTTATTTCAAGATACAGAATCTATATATACAAGGAAAATTGGCAAGTCAGAAAGAAAAACATCCATTAATCGAAAGTAACATTCAGTGTCACAGAAAGGCAGGCCTACAAATGTATATATCGAAGAATTGGAACAATGCTTTACAGAAAGATCCTAGGCAACCAATATTTTAACAAATATCTAAAAATTAAGAGATTGTGTTATCAAAAGAGGACAAGGTTGGGCTGCATCAATAGTCAATAAAGGAATATATATTCCTCTTTTAAAATCTGCTGCTATTGCAATCACTTTGAGGTTCTAAAAGAAAGAAGAAAAAGAACTGTCACAGGAAATTCAGACATACGTGCAGCAGTCGAAAAGTTTCTAGCCCAAGATAGTTACCCTAATGTCTCACACAACCACCACCACCCACTATTATGGTGACCCTTGTGGGTATGCAAGGCAAATTTCGTGGCTCCAGCTTCATTAGTTTTGCTGGTAGGATGCGTTGTATACTGTAGTGTAAGCAAAATGGTGAATATCAAGGGAATCAAGAACTGTGCTATGATTGAATATCTTCATCTGAAGGGAATAATGCCAACAGAGAAAATGTGAAATACACTTAAAGACAGTTCTTTGTCTTATGCTACAGTGAAAAACTGGGTGTCCGACTTCAAACATGGAATAACGAGTGTGAAATATGCACCAAGAAGTGGGACCTGTGACCATTGCCACTGATGAAACAGTGACTGCAATTCACAATACAATTTTGCAGGATCATCAAACAACATTGCAGCACATTGAAACCACATTTGGAATCTGCTGTGGGCACGCTCATGACATTGTTGTGGATATTTTGGGAATGCGGAAAGTTTTATCTCAGTGGGTCCCGAAAGACTTGAATGCAGATCAGAGATGGGAGCATGTGCAGTGTTGTGAAGAAATTGTCCATCAATCTGAAGCAGATAAAGACGACTTTCTTGCAAGGTATATGACTGTGAACAAAACATGGGTTCACCACCTTGATCCTGAGACAAAACAACAGCCACATCAATGTAAACATTCACCATCCACTACCCCAAAAAAATTCTGGGTGAAAAATTAGCCAGTAAGATGATTGTGTCGGTCTTCTGGGATGTAGAAGGGGTAATTATCATGGATTACTTGCAAAAGGGTGTAACTCTCAACACATCATTCAATTGCACCCTCCTGCACTGTTTGAGAGAAGAGATAAAGAAAAAAAAAGGCGCAGAATTCTTTTGCATCAAGACAATGCAACAGCACACAAAGCTCTCACAACACTGGAAACTCTGCAGGACTGCGGGTTTGAATTGTTATGTCATCCATCATATTCTCCAGATTTGGCTTCATCAGACTTTTTTCTTTTCCCAAACCTAAAAAAATACCTCAAAGGATGATGATTTAACACTGATTATATTGAAAAATAAATTGCTGTTATGAAATTTCTGTCATTCTTTATTTTTTAGGCTAGAAACTCTTCAATTCCCACTCATATTATTGTTATAACTGTGCATCAGTGACACTCTGTGGAGATACCCACATATGCTCTTACATTTGACATTCTCCCAGAATGAAATAAGAAGGAAGTTAATAAGAAAATTGCCTGTTGTAATACTCTATGATATTATGAAGGTGTTTGCTTGTGTAGACCATAAAATTCTATGTGGAAAATTAAATTTGTGATATTAATGGCATCAGCCATGTGGACTGAGTCTTACCTTCATGACAGAAAGCAGATGGGTACATTGACACAATTTGTAACATGAATAAAACTAAACTCAGCACAGGGGAATGTAAAACATGAAGACTCATATGGTTTTATACTGGACCCATTTCTACTCTCAAAGTAGACAACAGCACATCTTCCAGAGACCTTTTCCAAGATATTGATATTGTTACATTTCCTTCCCAGTATTCCCTCATGAAGCTATTTGCAAAGAGTGAAAATCTGTTGCAGTGCAACTGTAATTTATACAGCTACAATACAAAAAGTAATTTTTATATGCATTTTGTCTTCTTATGTATGGTTGACACTGGCTTCTGTATTACGTTGTAATGGTCATAATCAAGTTTCCATTATACAGAAAGCGAATAACTGTAAATACTTGCAACTTCAGATGAAAACCAAACACAGCTGATTAGCCACTGCTTCCAAAAATAACTGATTATCTAAGTTCAAGGACTGAAGATTCCTATTAGCTGTATGACAACTAGCAGTGGTGATTGTAAATAGACCACTGTTGTAACAAATTTAGACAACTATTAATCTATGTGACAGTTTAAAATGGTTTACTGGATAAGGATTTGAATATAAATCCCTTTTCAGCAAGCAATGTGCTACCAATTATACCAACTAAGCATTCTTCCTCAACCAACTCAAAGATTCAACTTATCATAAGTTCCTCCATTTCTTTTCCACCCTGTGCTAAATTTTTGTATGTCCTTGAAGATTCTCCTTTATGATACTGTCTACAGAACACTATGAGTCAATGAGTGAAAGAGGTTATGAAGATGGAGTACTAAATGTATCTTCAGCTAGCTACGTAAGTTTACAGGACAATATATAAATTGCCCCTTCAGACAGCCCACTAGTCACTTTGGTGCCATGTACATGGTGTACAACTGGTATGAGGCAGTAATGTGACCCTCCACTGGCGACCCAAGTCATAGCAGTGAAGTGGTGCATATGTGCCAGTCAGTTGTATGGAATCAGTGCAGTATGATTGGTCAACATGAAGATGTGACAGGACCGCAGCAATGAGCTACAGTGTTTGGACATGCCCACGACTATACCATGAATGAAGTTGCCCGATTTGTTGGTGTATCAGATCACAGATAGTACAACATGTCATCAAGGAATGGCTTACCACTCACAGCCATGTAAGATGGTGTAAACACAGTGGTCGTAGAAAGAGCCTAACTGACAGGGACTGGAGATGAGTGTCACACCTTCTGAATTACAGTCTAGTTTCAAATATGACAGAAATTGCTGCTGTCAGTGAACTCAGGTCCACTCAGACAGTTCCTGAGAAGCCATTGCAAAGGAAACTGCAAGTAATGGACATTAGGATTTGGGTACACCACAAAAGTCTGCTGTTCGCAGTCACAGAGAAAGCTGCATGTGTAACTACTACTAGGTGGTGTATTACATCACAGCTGTTCAGGAAAAGCATGGTGTCATGCTATTTTTTTTAAAAAAAAGCCTGGACACTCCACTGCATTTTAATAGTGTATAAAGAATATAAGTTTTGACTGAAAGTCAAGTATGTCTGTTTAATAAATTGATAATACTATAAAGTTGAAAACTGGTACACAACTGTTAATGTTCAGCAGTGAAGAATACAAAATAAAGGGGTATTTTGACCCACATAATGGCAACCATTGTGGCACACTACCGTCATTCAGAAAATCTGTGTATGCTGTGGCCCCACTGCAACTAAAATATTGGAATAATCAATTTAAAAAGAACAAAGAAAGGAAGATAATGGTTTAGGGAACCATCAACATCAAGATTATTAGGGATTGAGCAAAACCTCATACTAATCAAGAATGGCAAAGGAAATAGTCCATGCAATTTCAGAGGAACCATCCCAGCATTCAATTAAAGGGATTTAGGGAAATCACAGAAAACCTAATGCTGGATGGCCACATGGGCATTTTAACCACTATGCTCCTGAATATGACTCCATTGTCTTACTTAAATGTGAGAAATGAAACTGTAACTAATATTGGGTTGGAAATGACTAGAAATATACAAAGTATTTATGAAACAGGCTTTGAGAGGAGACCAGAAAGATGGTGAATAATAAAAGAGAATCAAGAATAAATATTAAAAGAAAAAGAGGACTACAGAATGTAATTGAGTAAAAATGTGGGACTAAGATGCTGGATGAAACAAAAAGCAAATCATAACAATACACAAGAACCTCCAAGTATGAAGTAAAATAAACTGAAAATTTAGCCAAGCTACTTCTGACTGCTTAGTCCTAAACAGTCAAGATTTGCCTACAATGGACAAGCATAACTTTGCATTAGCCTCCCCCAGCAACTGGTGGTCATGGAATTCGACATAATGGTTGTACAATACATGAATGCCATCCTCCAGCTGGTAGTACAACCATATCAGCAGGCATATTGGCGAGCCATTCATCTTCATGAATGACAGTTTGTGCCCCCATCATGCACATCTTGTGAATGACTTCCTTCAGGATAACGACATCGCTCGACTAGAGTGGCCAGCATGTTCTCCAGACAGGAACCCTATCAAACATACCTAGGATAGATTGAAAAGGGCTGTTTATGGATGACATGACCAACCAACCACTCTGAGGGGTCTATGCCGAATTGCCGTTGAGGGGTGGGACAATCTGGATCAACAGTACCTTGATGAACTTGTGGATAGTATGCCACGACAAATACAGGCATGCATCAGTGCAAGAGGACACTCTACTGGGTATTAGAGGTGCCAGTATGTACAGCAATCTGGACTACCACCTCTGAAGGTCTCGCTGTGTGGTGGTACAACATGAAATGTGTGGTTTTCATGAGAAATAAAAATGGCGGAAATGATGTTTATGTTGATCTCTATTCCAATTTTCTGTACTGGTTCCGGAACTCTCAGAACCGAGGTGATGCAAAACTTTTTTTGATGTGTGTAGATATTAGACCATGTAACTAAGAATTAAACCCCAATGGTTTATCTAGAAACATATTATGTGGTATGAACACAGTACTTTCTAGTTTAGGATATGATTTCATTAACTTCATCAATAGTAGGCAATGATTTTCCATGGCATGTTTATATTGTGTTTTGAATTTTTGTCATTTCCATTTTTGTACTAATGTTATTACCTACATATAATGTTTCATGCAAATAATGGACCAGTAATAAAAATTTTATAATCAATAGTGAATTCCAACCAAAAATCTAAATATTGTAAAAAAAGCATTCTGGTAAATTTTCAAAGCAACAGAAAATTACATTTGAAGACAGAATGTGTACTTTCATACACATATATGCACATGATGTAAATGTAACATCTGTTCTATTAAGAATGGTAGAAATATAGTAAACATTTAACTGCTCTGAAGTACATTTACTTCATAAATAAATACATTGATGGAAAAAAATTGCAACACCAAAAAATAGTTAATGTAGAGTAATTAAATTTCAGGCATACATTTGTCTAGGTAACATTTTTAAGTGATTAACATTGTAAGATCAGGTTAATGTAAGGGTGAGATAAGCCATTGCAAATGTGAAATGCTGGTACATTAATAACCAGTGTAACTGCCAGTATGATGAATGCAAGTGTGTAAACATGCATGCATTGCATTGTACAGTTGTCAGATATCAGTTTGTGGGATGGAGTTCCATGCTTGTTGCACTTTCTCAGTCAATACAGTGACAGTTAATGCTGGTTGTGGATGATGCTGGAATTGTCATCCAATGATATCCCAATGTGCTCGATTGGAGATAGATCTGGTGATCAAGCAGGCCAAGGCAACATATCAACACACTATAGAGCATTTTGGGTTACTGGAGTGGTATGTGGATGCATTTTATCCTGTTGGAAAACACTCCCTGACATGCTGTTCATGAATGGCAGCACAACAGGTCAAAATCACCAGACTGATGCAAAAAATATGCAGTGACAGTGTGTGGGATGACCATAAGAGTGCTTCTGGTGTCATACAAATTTGTATCCCAGACCATAACTCCAGGTGTAGGTCCAGTGTGTCTAGAATGTATACAGGATGGTTGCAGGCCCTCAACTGACCCCCTCCTAACCAACACATGGCCATCACTGGCACTGAGGTATAACCAGCTTTCATCAGAAAACACAACAGACCTCCACCTTGCCCTCCAGTGAGCTCTCGCTTGACACCACTGAAGTATGCAAATGGCGGTGGTTTGGGCTCAACGGGCTGCACGCTCAAAGGTGTCTGGCTCAGAGCTGTCCTTGAAGTAACCAATTTGCAACAGTTTGATGTGTCACTGTGGTGCCAACTGCTTCTCAAATTGCTGCTGCAGATGCAGTATAATGTGCCACAGTCATAGGCTGATGGTCTTCCCTTGCAGTAGTGTTATGTGGCCATCTGGAGCCCAGTTTTCTTACGGTCATACATTCTCATGACCATTGCTGCCAGAAATCATGTACAGTGGCTACATTGTTGACAAGTCTTCCTGGAGTATCGCAGAAGGAACATCCAGCTTCTCATAGTCCTATTACATGTCCTCATTCAAAGTCAGTGTGGTGTTGATAATGGCATCTTTGTTGCCTTAAAAGCATTCTTGACTATCAACAACCCATTATGTCCAATGTCAAAGGTAACTAGTGCTCGTGACCATTATAGCATGTGTTTAAAGCAAACCTGATTTGCATCCACATAGTGGTGCTACTAGGGCTACTCTCCTGCAACTTGTGTAAAATTTGAATGAACATTATCTTTCAGATGTAGAAACACATCTTCCAACTTTCGTTTATGTTGCACAACTCCTCCATGGCTCTGCAATTTTTTTTCCATCAGTGTACATATACAGGGTGAGTCAGTGATGATGTCACAAACTTTTACAGATGATGAAGAAGGGTAGATGTACCTACTTGAGGTAAGGGATCCTGGTCCAGAAAAACCAAGTCAAAAGTTATAAGCAACAACCATTCTAATATCTCTGTCAGTGGAATACTTTTACCGGTACTGTTATTTCTAAGATTGTAGGATAGGCAACTTTCAGAGGTGGTAGACGGACCTAAACAAGGAAAAAGTAGTCTAGTAACCATGCGCTGTAAAATGCATACCTCAAAAGCTAGACCGATAACCTTAGCAGTTTGGTTCTATAGGAACTTACCACCATCAAAAGTTATGAGCACTTGTTGATCTTCAATATTGTGAAACACATCACTTCTACTACAGACTATTTGATTTCCATAGTTTTGGAGGAAACAGTGTGGATCAAAACAAAGAAAAAAGTTCAGTAAATATGGGCTCTAAAATGCATACTTTAAGAGGTATTGGCACTTGCTCAGTAGATGAGATGTTTTTCACAGTAGCTCTTAAGGTATGCATTTTAGAGCTGATGTTTACTAGACTTTTTTTCTAATTTTGGTCTATTCTACCACCTCTGAAAGATGCCTACCCCAGTCTTAACAACAGCAGTACTGGCACATGTATTTGACTGTCAGAGGTAAAGGTATTAGAAAAATTTCCACTTATAACGTTCAACTCAATCATTTCTGGACTAGGGTCCTTTAACTCAAACTGATACATTTACCCTTCTCCATCATCCCTGAAAGTTTGTAACGTCATCATGGAATCACCCTGCAGAAATATCAAAATGCTCCCTTGTCCAGCAAACAACTCACACATTACATAATGAAACACCTGTAGGTAATGTGTGATCCAATCATTTTAGAAATGATCATTCTATCTACTAAAATTTATTATGTAACAGCTTGATTTCCTCCTGTCTTTCTGCCAATTACTTGCTCTTTATATGTAGTGTAATTTTTTAATTCCTGAAGGACAATACTACTTTTTGGGAAGGTGAAATTTCCAACTGTTAACAAAGACTGTTCAAGGCAAGTCCTAGTACAAACAAAAATTCTGCAGTAGTAATATAAACAATATTCTCCAGTATACAACTGTGGTGACCTATTTCTGAGACACTGCACTAAATTTCTAACATCTTTACACCCTTTAACTTGCAGTGACATTTTTCCCAGTAAAGATTGTTTACCATTCAGATGTGAGAACAGTTTCTGTGAAAGTTCATTGAATAGTTAAAAACTAACAATAGCAATAACTGGATATTATGCTGCTGATTTTTTTTTTCCAGATCAATCCAATGAAGAATATTTCACATGTAACTCTGGACCACTGTCATGGGCTTACAAACCAAAGTCTCCATTATCTTCTTGACTTGGACAATGAACTAGCTGTTATCAGGATATGGTGCTGCCAGGGGATCAACAAACATCATAATAATGAACTCATGCGCAGAATCTGTGATGAAAATATGGATGTGTATCTTGAATGGTTCCAATATGATGAATAAATAGTTCCTATTTAATTTTTAACAAAAATAAGTTAGCTTAAATGCCTGCACATTTTAACAAATGCTTAACTACAAGCAACAAGTTTTAACACTATGTGCCAAGTTATCACAGTCTCTCATACAGTATGAAATTTGATCCAGATGAACAGCAAGTTGGGATGGCACACAAAGAGAAAGAGGAATAAATGTCAGTATTTTCTTTGTTTTGAGCTGTGTAAAAAAATATGCAGTGAAAAAAGATGTATATAATTTGTTTTGATTCACATTTAATCATAAACACAATTTATATTAACCCACTATTAATTTATTCATACTATTGGTGAAACAGTTTGGATTAACAATACTACTGTGGTCAGTTTCAGGGCACTTATTTCATACTGATTAGGTATTCAAACACTTCTACTGACAACAATAATTCATAAAGGTAGTAATGCTTCATTTTCTTTAGAAAATCTGTGATTTTGAAAAAGAGTCTATTATCTCCCCAAGAATTATTTACAGCATAAAGTACTATGACTTTTGTTATTTGAATCAATGTTTTCTCAAATTAACACACAATAGCAAATGACAAAAAAAAATGAAAATAAGAATATTATGAAGTACAAGCTGACACACTGGCTTCAGCTGCAAAATTGCTAAACTTATATTTCCAGCATAGCAGTTAAACATACTGAATACTATGGCTCTTAGGGGTATTGCACACTGCTTTAATTATGTGTTCCCTTAAAGTGTAGGTCTGCAATGTCTTGCTGAAAGTCTGTGAAATTTCATTAGACGTGGATTAGTCCATAAAATGATTTAGGTGTCACATGAGATCTTCTATATTTCAATAAAAGTTTATTGTGTCTAATTGAAGTTCAGCCTAATTACACATTCCTTTGAGACAACAGATGTTGAGTCTTATCAGAGCAGATGCACCACAAAACTGGCATGAATTATTCCTTTGTAAAACAAAACAAATTCACATATCCACCCAACACAGATTATTCAATGAACAGCTAATAATCCTGCTAGAATTCTGTCACCCAAATTCACTGGTCAAACCAGCTGCAAATCTAAACATTATTCACAATGTCACTGACATTAAATATCTCCATACTTCTATACGGTTCATTAAAGTGGGCAATTTGCCCCTCAGGTCACTGTTCATCATGTGGTAGCTACCATACAAAACACAACTGCCACAACAAACTGCTGACCCTTCTTACCACACAACTGGTCACCACCCCGCTCTCATGCTAACTGCCCCCACTGACCACAACTACCTGCACTCATGGCTTCCTGTCCTCCCATAGACTCTCCCTAGACCCGACATCACATATCAACATCCGCCCATTAGCTGAATGGTCAACGCATTGGATTGCCATGCTCGGGGCCCCGGGTTCGATTCCTGGCTGGGGAGGGCAATTTTCTCCCCTCAGGGACTGGGTGTTGTGCTGTCCTCATCATCATTTCATCCCCAATGTCAATGCGCAGGTTGCTCAATGTGGTGTCACACTCAATAAGACCTGCACTTGGCACTCGAACTTCCCACCTGGGAACACCCAGTCACTGACGCCATACGCTCATTTCCATTTTTTTGCATCTCACAAGTACAGCATAAATTATTTAAATTGTTAATCATTCATTAATATAGTCTACACATGCATGCTAATGCAACAAAACAATTAATACTAAGTGGATGACTCCAGAATGATTGGTAACCAAGTTACATGCTATTAACTATTTGTTCTGAAATTGCATAATTTATAAAACAAATTAAATGTGCATACAAGACAAAATATTCCTAAGTCTTCAGTGTTGTTCTGAAAGGAAATTGTCTTCTATTTCTCATCTTGTATTCGGATGTGAGTTATTCACCATCATTTTCTCCTAATTTGCATATTTAACTGTATCATCATTAATCAACAACTTATCCACTTAAATATGAATCAGCTGCATCTTCTGATTTTGATTTATATTGTTATTGTGGTCTTAGAATGGCATGTTGCCAAGTGTCAATCTGTACCTTACCCCTAAATGGCAATAAGATAATTAATACTATTATTCTACCACCTCACACTATGGTACCTGTGTCAGGTATTGCATGTAAGTGCTGTGCAGCTAAACAGATTGCTCTTAACAGAAGCTAATCACTGACTTCTGGTTTGTCACAATCTGATTACTATTAATAAAGATATAACTTTTAATAGAGCCAGAGCACTTCATATAGTGTAATTTCTAAAGTAATTGTTCCAAAGTAAAGGCGTTACTATCAGCAATTCTGTCCTTTTACCCTCTTTGTGTTGGTATATTTCCCTATTATTTATTTTATCTGCCACATATACTTATATATTCACTCAATACAAATCTGCTCCATCATTCACCAGAGTATGCTGAGCTCAGAATAGAAGCCATCTCCTGCCTCCAGAATACTAGTTTCCAAAGGCTTTTCCCAGACATCATTGTTATTGTGTTTGAGTGTTACCCGCCTCCCACCTACAGCCACTCGCTGTCCAGCTGGGCCCTCCCATGAGTTTATAGCTTACTAGAATTCATCTTCTCTGTACAGAAAGGGCCCATGCCAAAATTTGCCAACTTACAGATGACATACAAATACCTATTCATTAGAAACAAGAGTTTGTTTACAGAGGATTCACAAACCACACTATTTTTGTAGTTATGGAGAAAGAGAAAAGAAGACAAATATATGGCAAATTGTTACAGTTTTGACATTGTTGCTGTGTCCCTTTTAACCTAAGGACCTACATGTACTTTCTGATATTTGCCAGGGAGCTCCTATCTCTCCATCTTCCTCTTTGACCTTAAAAGTACAAAACCTTGCACCTGATAGTGCAAATCTATTTTGTGCACTAACTGGCAACAAGTGGTTTATTTCATTCCAGCAAATGAAGAAATTTGCGTGCGCGCGTGCGCACACACACACACACACACACACACACACACACACACACACACACACACACGAGATTACTCATATGTTCATAAAGTATTTCAGAGTTCAATTGCCAGAATTTGAAGAAAGCATAAGAAAATCTAATGTTTGGCAAACATGTTGTATTTAAGAATTTATTCCACCAACCTGCAAAGGTTTTCCTCAGCCGAGTACATCACCTGACTTAAAATGTAAAGGTGTGACATCTTCAGTATACATTCATGAGAACTGTGCATATTTTTCTGTAAAAATAATTCATGATGTAAGCAGTTAATATTAAAATTTTGATCTCTTGGATTCCATTGCAGCCTTATGATTAGTACCATAAAGTAACAGTTTCTTAAATTGACATAAATAATAATAATTCTTATTTGTCCAAAATAACTTTACAGCCTTGGTCATCATATTTATTTAATTAACATCACATTAATAAAGTCATACTATAAATATGATGGAACATATATGAAACAATAGCACATAAAATATTATGGTTCGGATATCATTAAGTAAATTTACTACTGCAAATATACTTGATCTAGTAAAGTAGTAACATAGAAAATGGGGTTCAGAAATCATTGAGTATATACATCTCCTAATTAATAACTGTTTTAACTTGTACTTAAAAAGACTTCCATGGATTTTCTTTATATAAGTTGGCAACCAGTTAAATAAGTGTCTTTTTGCCAGCATATGAGCTGTGGTCCTTTAAGGAAGGAGATATCCCACAACAAATTGACTTTGGGGGCAGGCAGAGGAACAGCAGAGGTGCCACCAGCACACTTACCTGGGCACAAATTGAAGGTATAGCACCATGTTGGCAGGAGGATTGGGGGAGGAGATTCTGGGTACAGATTGTGAAAAGATTGTCTGTGTTTATGGGTTAGGGGTGCTAACTGATGAGATTAGCAGCACCCATATGGAGATTAGTAAATGTATACTAAAAAAATCACACTCTCTCTCAGTCTAACCCATGATCACCCGCACAACCACACTCACACACACCATGCAAGAGAGCTTTAAAAATGGCACATGCTCTAAAACTGTCAGTTAAAACACAAGGAAGACAACAGGAAAACTAAAATAGATTCACAAGAATATGTGACTGACTGATCACTTACAAGAAATACGTAGGAGCCAGCCACCCTAACAACACCTTAAAACTGTTGTCCTAAAATTTTAGAGAACAAGTCACACATTGTACAAAACTT
Source organism: Schistocerca piceifrons (assembly GCF_021461385.2). Taxonomy (NCBI): domain Eukaryota; kingdom Metazoa; phylum Arthropoda; class Insecta; order Orthoptera; family Acrididae; genus Schistocerca; species Schistocerca piceifrons. The sequence goes on from NC_060149.1 coordinate 221,257,429, forward strand.
TTAAAGTATCACATTCCTGTCATTGTCATTTAAAATAAAGGGCAAATCAGTTGGCAAGTGAGCTGCTGCCTTTTGTTTGACTACAAAATAAAGTCTACTAAAATATGGTGTATTGTGATGTACATGCCACAAGCAACACACATGGGTGGAGCCCTCAGTTAGAGGAGGAAATTAGTATCGAACATCCTGTTGACAATGAGGTCATTAGAGATGGAGCACAAGCTCAAATTACAAATGATGGAGAAGAAAAGTGTTTGTGCCCTTTCAAAGCAACCATCCTGGCATTTGCCTGAAGCAGTTTAGGGAAATCATGGAAAACCCAAACTGGCATTACCAGACATGGGTTTGAACCATCGACCTCCCCAAGTGAGTCCCGAGTGCTAGCCACAATGCTATGAGAAGGGTCCTCTCACTGGAACACCACCCTAAGTATCATAGGGCTGTGTCCCATTCAAAGATGAGTAAGAAGGACCTAATCCTGTCTGCGTGGTTGGAAGGAGGTATGCCATAGCTGTGTTGTGGACTTTACTAGACGCAGCTTGTTGCCTGTTGTTTCCAGCCCTTCTTCCCATTGATGCATAACTCTACCTCAGCATCAAAAGGTGATACTATGTAGGTAGATGGCACACTGAAGTATCTGAGGATCACAGCATGCCTCCTTGGCTGCTAAATCTGTCATTTCATTCCCATTAAAACCCATGTGCCCTGGCACCCAGTGGAAAGACATCTCCTACCCCAGTCTTTGTAGGTCCTGGGTGTTGCTGACTATATTATCTGCTGGATACCATCATTAGAGAGTGAAGCACATTCAGGGAATTGGAGCAGATGAGGAATTTAGCATTCACAATACATCTCATCTGCTCCACTGCCAGTAAGATTGTGTATAATTCTTCATCAAAGATAGTAAAGTCTTGAGGCAGTCAGATTTTGAGGACACAACCAGAGTAAACAAGAGAGCAAACAATGGAGTCCCAATGTTTAAATGTGTCTGTAAATACACAACATAGTTGTAATGCTTAGTTAAAATGTCATAAAATAATGTATTAAAAAGAAATGCAGAATTATAGCCTCTCCATACTGCACTAAATCTAAAATTACTCTGGGGCTCTGCAGTAACCAAGCTAGCAGTTAGTTAAAGCCATGGTTTCCAGTTGTACTTGGTCCACACCAAGTGACTCCAGCACATGCTTCATGTGGATCACAAACGGCCTTGTTGCTCATGGACAGTTGGAAAAAAGGCAGTACATACACACACAAGCAAACAGTATGATTTGCTGATTAATTGGGAGCAGCAAGGAACTTACATGCCAGACGCACCAGGAGGAGTTACCACCAGATAGTGAGTGGTGGATCCCCAGTGTCAGCATGGAAACCCAGTGTGGGGCAAGTCCTGTAAGCAACCATGGCGAACCTGATCCATTCATGGTGGATAGCAACAATAATCTTCAGGTAAGAAAGTCTAGCCACAATTGTGCTAAAGCACTATAAAACTGGAGCAGACATGCCCTGTCCACTCCCCAAGACCTATGGCTAACACACATTAAGATGTTCACTGCCTACAGCGTCCTGGCTTTCAGGTCCTCCAGTGTGGTAACCTCAACATTCTGGAATAAAAAATGAAGCCCAGAAACCTCACACAGTCTTTAAGATGTAGAATGGTTTCCCTCGCATATAAGTCAGGTAAATTAGAAATACAACAAGAATGATTAAAATGAACACTCACACTATTCTGCAGAAAACTGAAAACCCAGCTTAGAAGCCCACTCTGCCAACCTCTGCACTGTAAGTTGCAACTGATGAGTCATTGTTGCGGTTTGGAGGAGGAACACAAAACTGCAAAATTGTCCACAAATAATGAGTGTTGTACAGGACTCCTTACCAGAGAGGTTATACTGTTCATGGTTATGGCCAAGAGGGCAACACTTAAAACACTGCCCTGGGGAACACCATTCTCCTGCTCAAAACTATTTGACAGCATTTCACCATTTCAGTACCCCAAGAAGTCTTTAGATAAGAAGAATCAAATGAAGATGGAGAGATGGCTGCAAAAGTCCCATTGCTGCATCTGTCTTAGAATTTTGTGTCTCCAAGTAGTGTCGTACACCTTACTGATGTCAAAGAATGTACCTATACAATGCTGTTTGGATAGGAAAGCCTGCTGGACAGTCACCTCTGGCAGTGTCAGGTTGTCAACAGTGGATCAACATCTCCTGAATCCACACTCAGAGCATCTAAGGAGTGCCTGGTCTTTAACATCCAGGCCAGATGACAGTTAACCATTCACTCCAGTGTCTTTGTTGCACAGTTCCGGTGCAACACTCCAGTAACTACTGGGACACATTTGATCCTTTTCTGGTTTGAGGAAAGGTATCAGAATTGCCTCTCTACACAAGTTGGAAAAGTGGTCTGCCTGCTATATCAAATTAAAACAGCCACGGATGATTTCCTTCAACTCAGCTTTCAAATGTTGAAGCATCCTGTAATGGATGGTCATGACCAGGCACTGTATCACGAGCCTCAGACAGTACCAAATCCAGCTCACACTAGGAGTAAGGGTGGTTGTAAGACTCAGAATTGTTGGACTTTGGCACTCTCCATGGTCACACGGTTGTGGCACGATGCTGGATCCATGCTGGCAGTAGCAGTAGTCATAGCCAAAGGCTATGTCTTCACCTGTGCAATGTCCCCAGACATTATGCACAACACCTGAATGCATGCTCTCCTTCATTATGTGTCACGCTTTTGCCCTCCCAACTGTAAAGGTTGTAAGGTTTTCTACTGTTGGACAGCAGGTAAATCATCTCAGAGCCATATGCGTGACCCAGATAGTTGTGTGGCATCCATCATTCCACCAAGGTACAGGTTGCTTTCGAAGATGACTTGACGACTTCAGGATAGGCAGGTCAGCGGCATGGTGGATCACACATGTGATGTGGTCCCCCCATTCCTGGATGCTACCTTGGTGTTCAAACACAGCCAGCTGCTGAATGGCATCCAGTAAGCTTCACTGACCATCCATTTCAATGGCTTCTTTTCAAGTACATCTCCATCCAGTAGGTGGATCTGGAGAGGAGAGTGGTACTGGAATGGAGGTCATCAGTTGCTTCCCACTGAGCGGATCTGCTAGAGCTGGAAAGTAGAAAGAGAGCTCGATGGGTGACGACAACCAGTGGCACCATGGAAATGAGTGAAATTTTCTATGTTGAGGATCCACAGCTCCTGAGACACCATGAAGGTCTCCAAAAGGTCCCTAGGACAAGTAGAGTTCAAGCCCCAAAATACATTACTTCTCCCAGTGGGAGAAATGGTTGGAGAAGTTCTTCTATATGATGTATGAGAGCCTCAGAAGCTATCGCATGTTGTGGAGGTAAATACAGTGACAGACAGTGATCCTCTGACCCATATGAACTTCTACTGTAACTGCTTGTAGGTCAGTAGCCAAGGAGAGAGCAGAGAAGTGGTGTGTGTTATTGGCAATGCAATCATAGAGACCCCTCCCCTGGCTCTTTCCCCAGTCATGTCATCCTTGCGGTGGTGGGTACAGCCCCATATCACAGGGGCACAAGTAGCTTTTTAAATGTGTTTCTTGTAAACATAAACACAGAGGCTGTTTGTGTGCTAGGAGCTGCAGTTCCTCCACACACATCCTGAACCTATTGATGTTCCACTGTAGTAGGCAAACATGTACTTTCAACCATTAACCCAGTCTCTCTAATGGGCTGGGGAGCCTGCAACAAGTGGAGGCTGAGTCTTGGGGCGAGATGGTTGCCACAGGCAGAATTCGTGTTCCACTGGCTCTGAAGCTGTCAGGTCAAATGATGTCAACATGGTCTGGCAGTTTACTACCTTTTGTGGCGGCGTTCGTAGCAACAAACAATTCGCTGTAGAAACGGCTTACGAAGTCACCGCCACACTTTTAATAGCGGGCCGACCGGTCCGCTGGAACAGTGAACAGGAAGATGAAAACCCAAACATTCTGATTAAATAAAAGTCGGTACTTATCTTTATTAACGAAGATACAGAAACACAGTAGTGAACTCCGTGTCTACAGAAATCTGTCTAGTTCGAGTCGGAGCGGCTAGGTCAGCGTCGGCTGACAACAAACAACAACTCTGCTGCGATGAACACACAACTGACTAGCAAGTACACAATTCGGTGGCGAGCATACAACTGAGCGGCGAATACAGAACTGTCCTAGCGCTCGCGACTCCAGCGCTTAAGAAACCAGAAGCCAGCGGTGGCGCGCGCAGACTTGCGGCGATTTCCTGTCTCGCTGGCGCTGCTTATGCGGACGGCGTCCGGACTTTGATGCTGCCAACCTTTTGGCAGCGGGCTCGGGTGGCATTACTGGCTAGGATATAACACTACCTGTTTGTGTATGTTGCTGAAGCTTCCCTTTTTTGCCTGGGAAAGCCTTTTAGGAGTGACAGTGGCAGTGCTGGTCTGTCTTTGCACGTGCCAGGCTTTTTCTGACATTCTGGGAGTAGCTATAGGCTCTAACATAAAAGAACCTTTACAAGTGCTATGATAAAGGCAGGTAGTAGTACTGACACTAGCAACTTTCATTTGATATAGGCATTGGCTTTTGGAATAGGCTTTTAGCTATAGCGAAGGAAGTAGTGACTATTGGAGGCTGCATGACTTTATAGATCTTTTTGGCCTTACAATATGGGAAATGCTTCCTGGTTTTCAGCTCCTGTATCTTCCTCTCTACAAGCTAGATACTACAGTCTCTATGGGTTCTCCTTTCCATGCGAGAGTAGTGTGCTTAAAGCTCTGACATTTAAAAATGCTCATTGGGGTGAGGGCATAAGGTTGCATGTTTACCGAAGGAAATCTGCTTTGACATGCTCTGAAAGTTTCATGGTATTGAAAGTAATGAATACGTAGATAAGTATTTTGTGTTGTGTTTGCATTGTTGTTCTGCGTCTCTCTACTGTAGTCATCTTTTTGAGGTTATCAGGTACTGCTGCTTCTCAGTTATGTAGAAAACCACACACATGCAAATTATCACTCACATTGTTTGTGTAGCATCACAAAAAAATACATACAGAAATAGAGATCTTGACAACGAGAATAAATTCTTGAAACATGTTTTGCTCAGCATGAAAAAATTATGTAACCAGCGCTCTGGTTATACTAAAAACATTTGAGCGACGCAAAAGTGGGTAATTTCGAAGAATGTTTGCCTGTCGAAGCCGTGGGCTCCAAACGATAGATATCGAACATGCGATTCTAAATGGATAATGTGACTGTTGTGTCGGGCATTATGATAAATTATTTGTGAGCTGCTAGTCAAACCTACACGATTTATGCCGGAAGTGAGTTGGGATGTCTGCGGTCGTAGACGTTTCTTCGGCCCATTGCCTCACGTGGAAGAATCTAATTCCATGCTTACGTAATGTAGAAAATTGTTTGAATTTTTGTCAGAAATATGGACTGATACCGGATGACGAAAGGAAGGGGTGAAGCTTATAAAAGTTCATTAGAATAACTCTGATAGTAAAATACCTTTACAATTTATTTGTGGAATTTGTGGTAAACAAACGACTATCAGGAAAAATACTTGGTTTGACTATTAAAAATCATCGATCAACATAATTAATGTATTTTGCTGGATTAGGGACTCCACCCTATAAGCAACAGCATCAGAAACTGACTTATCCACCAATACCCTGTGCGACTATTTTGGATTTTGCAGAGAAGTGTTTTATGTAATACTGACGAACGACAGTGTACCGATCGGTGGACAAGATAAAGTTGTTGAAAGAGACCAACTCTACTTGTCAGGCGGTAGTAGCCGACCGCGACAGACGCAGCAGCAGATTAGTAAACCGCTTTTGTAACATTTACGAGTTCCTAACCAGGAGCGAGTTTTATTATATCATCTGTTTGCTTTAATAGTTTAGTTTCTTGAGTTTCTGCGTGTAAATTTAAAATCTAATAGCCACAGTTCTCGCGTTTTCGTTTGCATCAGAAAGTAAACCGATTTTGTGATATATTACAAGTTCCTTATCAGGGGCGAATTATTTAGTTTCACCTGAGTGCTTTGGTAGTTAGATTCTTGAATATCTGCGTATTACTAGATCCAGTTCGTGCGTTTTCGTCAGGGTCTACATTAGAGTTGCGCAGCACATGCCGATAGTCCGTTTATCAGCATAGTTTAGTTTTCCACGGTATTTGGTATTGACAGGGACTGCGATTGTTGTGTGTGGATGCGGATGCGAGCCGAGTTGGTGACACTTCGCTCTCGGCTTCAGCCTGTGATGGTTTCGGTTACACAGCTTGAGGCTACAGTGGATGGGCACCACTGTGGTGGGCCAGCTGTGGGGATCCAGCGGACGTCCAGCGCATCAGAGTCCTCCGATCAGTCCTCACCGGTGGCCAGCCCAGTTACTACTCGCACTGAGGCTGACCCCTAACCTGTGGTCGAGTGGGAGGTCGCCCTAGGGTGAAGCAGACGGCGAAAGACTTCCCAGGCAGCCGCACGTAAGGCCTCCCCGGTTTGTCTGATAAACAGGTTCCAGGTGCTGTCTGTGGCTGAAACTATCAGTGAGCTGGATGCTGTCGCCTGTCCTGTTTCAGAGGAAACCACTCAGCCTGCAAGATCCGGGCAATTGCAGAGGGTGGGACTATTGGTAGTTGGGAGTTCCAACGTTAGGCGTGTTATGGGGCCCCTTAGGGACTTGGCTGACAAGGAGGGTAAGAAAACCAATGTGCACTCTGTGTGCATACCGGGTGGAGTCATTCCAGATGTGGAAAGGGTCCTCCCGGATGCCATGAAGAGCACAGGGTGCAGCCAACTGCAGGTGGTTGCTAATGTCGGTACCAATGATGTGTGTCACATTGGATCAGAAGAGAGTCTCTCTGGTTTCGAGCGGCTAACAGAAGTGGTAAAGACTGCCAGTCTTGCTTGCAAGATGAAAGCAGAGATGACTATTTGCATAGTCGACAGGACCAACTGGGGACCTCTGGTACAGAGGTACAGAACTGAGTGGAGGGTCTGAATCAGAGGCTCAGACGGTTCTGCGACCGTGTAGGCTGCAGATTCCTCGACTTGCGCCAAAGGGTGGTTGGGTTTCGTGTTCCGCTAAATAGGTCAGGTGTCCACTATACGCAGGAATCGTCTACACGGGTAGCAGGGGCTGTGTGGCGCGGACTGGGCGGTTTTTTAGGTTAGAGGATCTCGGGAAAACACAAGATGGGCTTCAGTCACAAAGGGTGCAGGCTGTACACAGAAAGAACATAGATACAGGAACCATTGGTATAGCAGTTGTAAACTGTCGTAGCTGTGTTAGGAAAGTACAAGAGCTCCAAGCGCTAATAGAAAGCACTGATGCTCAAATCGTTATAGGCACTGGAAGCCGGATATAAGCTCAGCCGAAATGTTTGCGAAGAATCTAACGGTGTTCCAAAAAGATAGGCTAAACACGGTTGGCGGTGGCGTGTTTGTTGCTGTTAGAAGAAGTTTAACTTGTCGAGGAAATTGAAGTAGATACTTCCTGTGAGATAGTATGGGCAGAGGTCATTGCTGTCCACCAGAATAAAATAATAATTGTATCCTTTTACCGACCTCCCACTTCAGATGATACAGTTGCTGAAAGGTTCAAAGAAAACTTGAGTTTGATTTCAAACACGTACCCGACTCATACGATAATAGTTGGTGATGAATTTAATTTACCCTCAATATGTTGGCGAAAACATATGTTTAACTCCGGAGGTACGCACAAAATATCATCCGAAATTGTGCTAAACGCATTCTCTGAAAATTATTTCTAGCAGTTAGTTCATGAGCCCACGCGAATAGTAAACGGTTGTGAAAGCACACTTGACCTCTTAGGAACAAATAATCCTCAGTTAGTAACCAGCATCAAAACCGATACAGGGATTAGTGAACACAGGGTTGTCGTAGCGAGATTGAATATTGTAATCCCCAAATCCTCGAAAAATAAGCGAAAAATATTCCTATTCAAAAAAGCAGATAAAAATTCACTTGACGCCTTCCTGAGAGACAATCTCCACTCATTCCAAATTAATAATATAAGTGTAGACCAGATGTGGCTTAAATTCAAAGAAATAGTATCGGCAGGAATTGAGAGGTTTATACCAAATAAACTAACAAACGACGGAGCTGATCCTCCTTGGTACACAAAACGGGTTAGAACACTGTTGCAGAAACAACGAAACAAACATGCCAAATTTAAACAGACGCAAAATCCCCAAGATTGGCGATCCTTTACAGAAGCTCGAAACTTAGCGCGGAGTTCAACGCGAGACGCCTATAACAGTTTCCACAACGAAACTTTGTCTCGAAACCTGGCAGAAAATCCAAACAGATTCTGGTGAAGTATGTTAGCGGCAAGAAACAATCAATGCCCTTCTCTGCGCGATAACAATGGAGATACTATCGAAGACAGTGCTGCCAAAGCAGATTTACTAAACACAGCCTTCCGAAATGCCTTCACAAAAGAAGACGAAGAAAATATTCCAGAATTCCAATCGAGAACAGCTGCCAACATGAGTAACGTAGAAGTAAATATCCTCGAAGTAGTGAAGCAACTCAAATCACTTAATAAAAGTAAGTCTTCTGATCCACACTGTATACCAGTTAGGTTCCTTTCGGAGTATGCTGATGCATTAGCTCCATACTTAACAATCATATACAACCGTTCGCTCGACGAAAGATCCGTACCCAAAGACTGGAAAGTGCACAGGTCACACCAATATTCAAGAAAGGTAGGAGGAGTAATCCACTAAATTACATGCCCATATCGTTAACGTCGATATGCAGCAGGATTTTAGAACATACATTGTGTTCGAGCATTATGAATTACCTAGAAGGAAATGGTCTATTGACACACAGTCAACATGGGTTTAGAAATCATCGTTCCTGTGAAACACAACTAGCTCTTTATTCACGTGAAGTGTTGAGTGCTATTGACAAGGGATTTCAGATCGATTCCGTATTCCTGGAAGGCTTTTGACACTGTACCACAAAGCCGCTCATTGTAAAATTGCGTGATTATGGCATATCGTCTCAGTTATGTGACTGGATTTGCGATTTCCTGTCAGAGAGGTAACAGTTCGTAGTAATTGACGGAAAGTCATCGAGTAAAACAGAAGTGATTTCGGGCGTTCCCCAAGGTAGTGTTATAGGCCCTTTGCTGTTCCTTATCTATATACACGATTTGGGAGACAATCTGAGCAGCCGTATTAGGTTGTTTGCAGATGGGGCAGTCGTTTATCGACTAATAAAGTCATCAGAAGATCAAAACAAACTACAAAACGATTTAGAAAAAAAGATCTGAATGGTGCGAAAAGTGGCAGTTGACCCTAAATAACGAAAAGTGTGAGGTCATCCACATGAGTGCTAAAAGAAACTCGTTAAACTTTGGTTACACGATAAATTAGTCTAATCTAAAAGCCATAAATTCAACTAAATACATAGGTGTTACAATTATGAACAACTTAAATTGGAAAGAACACACAGAAAATGTTGTAGGGAAGGCTAACCAAAGACTGCGTTTTATTGGCAGGACACTTAGAAAATGTAACAGACCTACTATGAAGACTGCCTACACTATGCTTGTCCGTCCTCTTTTAGAATACTGCTGCGCAGTGTGGGATCCTTACCAGATAGGACTGACGGAGTATATCGAAAAAGTTCAAAGAAAGGCAGCACGTTTTGTATTATCGCGAAATATGGGAGAGAGTGTCACAGAAATGATACAGGATTTGCGCTGGAAATCATTAAAAAAAAAAAAAAAGCGTTTTTCCTTAGGACGGAATCTTCTCACGAAATTCCAATCACCAACTTTCTCCTCCAAATGCGAAAATATTTTGTTGACACCGACCTACACAGGACGGAACGATCACGACGATAAAATCAGGGAAATCAGAGCTCGTACGGAAAGATGTAGGTGTTCATTCTTTCCGCGCGCTATACGAGATTGGAATAACAGAGAATTGTGAAGGTGGTTCGATGAACCCTCTGCCAGGCTCTTACATGTGATTTGCAGAGTATCCATGTAGATGTAGATGTACATAGATGTTTCAATATCTGTATTTCTATAACTTGTGGTTGCAAGGAAAAGTTGACGCATGTGACACTCTACACAAATTTTTGCACGACATAGGCAAAGTCTAACCAAGGTTATGGCAAAAAGGGAATGAATGCTTCCTGTAGCATACACATCAAATCGACTTTCTCATGACGACTACGCCGACGGCGAGTGAGGTAAGTCTTCTTCTTTGTAATTACAAATATTTTAGTCATCGGTCTTCTTTTGTCGTTGCTGTAGCGACCACTGTAAACACTGCTTATAATGCCCGCCGCCACAGTCACAGGATCAATTTACAAATGCACGTTCGATATCTATCGTTTGGAGCCGGCGGCTCCAATAGGCAAACATTCTTGGAAATTACCCAAAAGAGAATGACGGTATCAACAAGCACTACAAGGGGCCAAACGCCGAAACACACTAAATATGTTTCGATAAAGATGTCACGATCATCACAACAATCGTGTAACTGCGTTTGTGCAGTAAAGACAGTTTGGAAATCATATTAACAGAATCTTCCATCGGTTCTTGGTAGAACAACATTATAATAAATGAAAAGCACCAGTTCGCTTTTGTTCTACAATATTACTTTTATTGTTAACCGGTTTTCGGCTTACAAGGCCATCTTCAGACATTTACTGACAAGGGAACCTCCCCATCGCACCCCCCTCAGATTTAGTTATAAGTTGGCACAGTGGATAGGCCTTGATAAACTGAACACAGATCAATCGACGAAACAGGAAGAAATTGTGTGGAACTATGAAGAAAATAAGCAAAATATACAAACTGTGTAGTCCTTGCGCAAGATAGGCAACATCATGAAAAATGTGAGATTAGGAGCGCCGTGGTCCCGTGGTTAGCGTGAGCAGCTGCGGAACGAAAGGTCCTTGGTTCAAGTCTTCTCTCGAGTGAAAAGTTTACTTCCTTTATTTTCGCAAAGTTATGATCTGTCCGTTCGTTCATTGACGTCTCTGTTCACTGTAATAAGTTTAGTGTCTGTGTTTTGCGACCGCACCGCAAAACCGTGCGATTAGTAGACGAAAGGATGTGCCTCTCCAATGGGAACCGAAAACATTTGATCGCAAGGTCTTAGGTCAACCGATTCCTACACAGGTAAACATCTCTGATATATTCTATACGACAATGGTGACGGCATGTGCGTCACATGACAGGAATACGAGGTGCGGCTAGAAAAAAACCGGACTGATGCTGGAAAAAACATTTATTTACAATTATTTACAATTTCATGTTATCTCCTTCAATGTACTCTCCTCCTCGGTCTCTACACCGCTCCATACGAATTTTCCATGTTCATAGCAATGCTGCAGATCATTTTCGGTAAGTCCATACATTACTTCCGTCGCTTTTTCTTTTACTGCTTCAACAGTCTCAAATCTAGTTCCTTTCAAAGCTGACTTGACTTTAGGGAAAAGAAAAAAGTCACAGGGGGCCAAATCAGGTGAGTAGGGTGGATGATCTAAGATGGGAATGTTGTGTTTTGCCAAAAACGTCTTCACTGACAACGCACTGTGAGCTGGGGCATTGTCTTGGTGAAGGATCCATGACTTTTTTCTCCACAAATCGTTCCGTTTTCTCCGTACTCGCTCACGTAGGGTAGCCAGGACGCTAATGTAGTAATGCTGATTCACTGTTTGTCCCTCTGGTACCCAATCAATGTGCACAATCCCTTTGATGTCAAAAAAAAACAATCATCATTGCCTGGAATTTCGATTTTGACATTCGTACTTTTTTTTGTCGTGGAGAACCAGGAGTTTTCCAATGCATCGATTGGCGTTTAGTTTCGGGATCGTAAGTAAAAAACCACGATTCATCGCAAGTGATAACATTTTGTAAGAAGGTGGGATCACTTTCAATGTTTTCCAGGATGTCAGAACAAATCATTCTTCGGCGTTCCTTCTGTTCAATTGTGAGACACTTTGGAACCATTTTTGAACACACTTTGTTCATGTTGAAACTTTCATGAAGAATCTGCCTAACACTTTCCTTGTCAACTCCTGTTAACTCAGACACTGCTCTGATTGTTAAACGGCGATCTTGTCGAACAAGTTTACCGATTTTTTCAATGTTTGCATCAGTTTTTGCTGAAAATGGTCTGCCAGTGCGAGTGTCATCACTGGTGTCTTCGCGGCCATCTTTAAATCGTTTAAACCACTTAAACACTTGTGTTCGCGATAAACAATCATCGCCGTACACTTGTTGTAACATTACAAACGTTTCACTTGCAAATTTTCCTAGTTTGAAACAAAATTTGATGTTAACACGCTGTTCTTTCTGTACACTCAACATTTTCCGACGCACAGACAAAACGTCAACTACTTAAAACAGACGCCACGGGCAGACTGAGTGCAGGAGGCAGATGAAACTCGAGCAGTAGGCGGAGCGAGAGTCACGTGACAGGCCACGCGACTTTCAGCCTTATTGCATTCGTTTTATTGTTTCACCAGTACTAGTCCGGTTTTTTTCTAGCCACACCTCGTATGTTGTCGACCCACCTAACTTGTACACTTGACGAATGGGTAAAAAGATTCTTCTACTTTGCCCGATTTAGCTTTTGTTGTGGATGTGATAATCACTCCTAAAAAAGTGATGAAAGCATAAGAGTTTGTCAGATAACAATTGTCTGAAAATAAAAAATTAAACTTTTCACTCGAGGGAAGACTCGAACCTAGGACCTCTCGTTTCGTAGCTGCTCACGCTAACCACGGGACCACGGCGCTCCTGAGCTCACCTTATCCATGATGTTGCCTATCTTACGCATGGACTACTCAGTTTGTATATTTTGCTTATTTTTTTCATAGTTCCACACAACTTCTTCCTGTTTTCTCGATTGACCTGTGTTCAGTTTTTCAAGGCCTATCCACTGTGCCAACTTATAACTAAATCTGAGGGGGATGCGATGGGGAGGTTCCCTTGTGAGTATTATCACCAAAGAAGTTCAATGTTAGCAGACAACATTGGAAGAGAAGTAACACATCTAGACTGAAGTAGAAACATACAGTAACATCTTTGCAATGAAAAGTAAAAACAGAACAGTACATAAATAACAACGGAGTAGATAGGAAAACCTTTAGCACAAAATAGGAATAGCATGTCTACATAACAGTTTCTATTAATAAACAAAACTAATAAGTTAAAATAAAATTAGTACTAGACAAGGCTGCATCAAGTGGTATGAAACATGGAGAGTGATACACAACCAATTAAAAGAAGATACAGTTATCAATGTAAATACAGAATACATAAGGAGCTTAAGCAATATCAATAAGATAAACAGAAATTAGTAAATGTAGGAAAATGGAGGTGTTTGAGGGAACCTACAGTTTGAGTGTGTGGTGGTACTGCATTTTAACATTAACATTATAATGGTGGTGGTTAGTGTTTAACGTCCCGTCGACAACGTGGTCATTAGAGACGGAGCGTAAGCTCGGGTTAAGGAAGGATTGGAAGGAAATCGGCCGTGCCCTTTCAAAGGAACCATCCCGGCATTTGCCCGAAACGATTTAGGGAAATCACGGAAAACCTAAATCAGGATGGCCGGAGACGGGATTGAACCGTCGTCCTCCCGAATGCGAGTCCAGTGTTAACATTATAATCAAAGCAGTTGCTGTGTACCAGTTTTCATTAAATAAATAAGCAAAGTAAAATATGAGCAGTATTTGATGAGACAGCTAAAAAGGGTGTTAAACATGAACAGTGATACAAGTACCAGTTAAAAGAATGCCTTAACTATTGAAACTACAGTCTATGTGGAATACAAAGACAACTTCAACAAACAAAACAACTTAATGAATACAGGAAAATGTGAATATGTATGAAAAGAGAGAGTGGGAAGTAATGAACAACAAAGATGCTTATATGAAGTTTAGGAGAGGGGAAGTGTTGAGCTGCTGTGTCTGGTCATTTAGGATGAGATCTGGACTGTGAGCAAGATGTTTGTTAATTTCCAGGGCTTCCAGCAGGGTGAGTTCATGACCTTTGTTTGCTAAGTGAAGTACATGCTCAGTTTGGAAATGGTTGTGACCGTACATAATATCTTTATTCGAACAAACCCAGTTACTCCCATCAGCCATCACGCCAAGTAGAGCTTGGCAGCTGCGGGAGATATAGCACGAATTGTTCCAACTTTTACATGTTTACCAATTCAAATCTGCTGAATATAGCACCCTGATAAGAAACTTAACCACATAATATTTGTAAGCACTACAGGATGACCAACATCATGCCAGCATCATTTTTTTCTCCACGAATAGTTTTTCGTAATGCATAAATCATGGGAAAATTATAAATATGTTGACACAAAATCGGGTGCAGATTAGCATTGTGAACATAGGAAATTTGACGAGAATGTAAAAAAAAAATATCGTAAACGGCGGGAAAACATTAATTCCTGGGACTTAAAAGTGGAGCTATACTGTATTGCAATTTTAATAGTTCAGATTTACGCCTCCTGCAGTGCCACAATTGGTGGTATGATCTCTTGTAGCATTTTTATTTTAGTCTTTTGGATAATCTCTGACTGATTTAGCAGTAATTTTTTTTCCTGTGACTTTATCTACTTTTATGTAGCTGGAAGTGGATAGGCACCATGACACTTGTGTGCAGTGACCAGGTGAATTGGCTGCCGTCCAGAAGCTGTGTTGGCCACAGCTGACAGGCTTCAGGCAGCTGCACTAAGCTGCAGTTACGTTGGGGCACTAGTTTCAAAATATGCGACACCTTTGTCGCCACTGGAAATCTTTGGAAAATCCAATGTCACTGCTTCTTCCAATGAGCAGTGTCTGACCAGTTTCTCCTCACTCAAGGATGCATGGGGGGGTTCATATATCTGGATAGAAGTAAATTATGGGAACTGACCAGACAGCAGTTCCCTTCTACCCTAGTGACATGCACAAGGTGCTTCCCAGTATTGAGAAGACATCTGAATCAGCACAGGATTCCGCAGGTGTTAGGCCAGCACCTGATTTTCCTGCCAAGTATGATGGGTATGCTGATTATTAGGAGTTGTAACATTAGGCAGGTAATGGAGCCCCTCAAGAAACTACATGGTGGTCAGGAAAGGAGGGCAATGTGCTATGTGGATGCTTGCTTGTAGGTCTCATCTGAGATATGGAGAAGGCTCTGTTGGTGACTATTTAATACACTCGGTGCAACCAGGTGAAAATAGTAGCCTGTGTTGGCATGACTGATGCTGTTGGCTGGGTTCTGAGGCTATCCTTTAGATGATTAGCTGAACTGCTGAAGACACTAGCTTCACACGAAGGGTGGAAGCATGGCTTGATATTTGCACCCTTGTTCTTAGAATTAATCTGTGGCTTAGATGATTCTGCTTCAATTTCAGATGTGAATTCCTTAACCTCTGCTATCAGATGGAGGATTTTAGGGCCTCCCAATAGGTTGGGTGTGTAACACCCATAGAACGTGATTATCTGATTAGCAGAGTACGTGTGGCTTTCGCAGTTTTGGGGTTCTGTACCTCAGCTGGTAAAACACAACCCATATAGAATCACTTTGTTGTTCATCTGTCTGTCTGACTGTTAAGACCCCTTTTTCTCAGGAACGGATAGAGGTACAAAGCTGAAATTTAAGTGAAATACTAAGATCTATGGTCCCTTGTCAGTCAAAATGATTCAAGCTTTTATGTCAATGCAATCAAAAGTTACGTCCATGTCTGTCACACATCTTGATATTCTCAGGCTCGCTCACGAAACTGTGTGTACAAATATCACCCCTGGTGGTCCAGGGGTAAAGGGTGTGCCTGGAAACGAGGTGGTCATCATATCGAATCTTGGTCAAACCATAGGCTTGATTTAACCAGGCCCTTACCTCTCAATGGTGTGAGGAGTCAACAGAAACAAAATGTGCTTTGGATTCCTTGTTAAACTGTAGGGCTCTTTTACCAGTTGGATAACTGGGATAGATTAAGGACATGCAAGTCACCAAAGTGGCATGCACTATGACGACATGCACCCAGCCAGTGAGCCACATGAAATTACTATTATTATTATTATGATCATCATCATCATCATCATACATAATTAAGTTTGTACAGAATCCTCAGAGTAAGAGTCCTACTCACTGCCTTTTTATAATAATTAAAAAAAAAAAAAAAAAAAAAAAAAAAAAAAAAAAAAAAAAAAAAAAAAAAAAAAAAATAAATAAATAAAAAAAAAAAACGTTAGAACCCCTCCGTAGGGTCGGTGTTGGATTACTTACTGTAATTAGAGAAAGATCATGATCTCAGAGGGGAATTGTAAAATTTCTACGAGTAACGGTCCAATGCAAATTGAAGCGGAATGACTATATAAAACTAGTTGTAAGGAAAGTAGATGGCAGACTGATATTCTTTGGAAGAATATTATGAAAATATAATTCATCCACAGAAGAACAGTTAAGCTCTTTAATGGCTTTCAGAATGATTAGTATTGTTCATTAGTCTGGGCTACTTTGCAGAAGAGAAAGAGAGAATGAAGAGCATGTTTCATTGTGGGATCATTTAGTAAGTGCAAGAGCACTACAGAGATACTCAACAAACTCCAGCGACAGGTGCTACAAGCAAGACATTTTGGACCACCAAGAGGTTTACAGTTGAAATTTTGAGAGTGAAAGTTGTAAGAGGAGTCCAGCAGTACATTACTTCCTCCCAAATATGTCACGCAAAATAGCCACAACAAGAAAATAAGAGAAATTAGAGTTCGTGGCCCAAATATGTCACGCAAAATAGCCACAACAAGAAAATAAGAGAAATTAGAGTTCGTGGAGAGTTTATTAACAGGCAATTTACCCCCACACAATTATCAAACAGAAGGGGGAAATGATAGTGATACATCATGATCGTGAGGTGGCTTGTGGAGTATAGATCTAGATGTAAAACTTTATGAAGTGCTATCATCTTTAAATGTGTGTATCAGCAGTACTGATATTTCATCTCCTGAAGGTTAATGTTGGCCAGCCAGTCTCTCTCTTTGCTTTCATAATATAGCTTGGCACATTGACAACTGTTACAGACATAAGAATTTAATGAAACTAATGCTAGTTCCCTTATAGAAAGTTTCTGGTTTCTGTTAGTGCACAGCTCAATTCAAAGAATTAAAAGTCTTAGACAAATCTCAAAGTCCCAATGACAGTTTACTTTGTCTTGTCTGCTCAACATTTCATGAGGAAAACTAACTACTACCATTATTATGAATCACCTTAATGGGAATCCATATGTATACTATCTAACAGACTGTATTTACAGAAGAAAAATTTGATTTGATCGTGAATGGTTCACTGAAGTAACTTACCAAGTGTGTGAGGTCAACAAAATTTTTATGCAACTTTTTTTTTATGCTAGTAATTGTTTGCAATTCATATTTTACTGGTTTTTAAAAGGACAGGTTTACACTTTCAACACTGCACATTAGACAAATATTATTTTATTTTAGAATTTACAATACAAACAAAGGGTATAACTAGAAGTAAAAACCTATAAGAATCATGAAAAAGAAAAGTTTTACGTGTTCTGTCCGTTGAGTGGCCCAATTACTACTCATTCTATAGTCACAAAAATAGTACAAGATCTAAAAGTAGATATCTGTAACTACGAGTATTTTCTGTTGTTCACATGTAATTAATTTTCGTGTGGTAATCCTGGAAATACTGTGGGACACAAATGCCAACATTGCAGATCTTGCACCACCATTTACTTTCCTTTCTGATGCACTTACCAGACTCCTTTTCCTGCCGTCTGAATAGCCCTTGCAGTATCTAGTTGTATTCACCTTACTTCCACTAGGTGGAACTTTCTGGAAAATGGTGTGCAAATGTCCTTTCAGTTTGTGAGGATAAAGTTGGTGGAAAAATAGTTTTTTTTTTCCCCACCATTTCACAGTCTTTTGGGCATATGGATAGTAGCTGAAGAGCTGATCCAATCTGTCAAAACATTTTATTGTCATTGTATTCAGTGATTACGACAGGCTTTATGACTTACGCTATTCCTCCCTTGGCTCTCAGTGGAATAGTTTTCACAGGAATGTTTCGTTGATGGACAATAAATGCCTTGTTTTGATTTTCATTTTACTGCCAAGGACGCCCCCCCCCCCCTCTTTTTTTTTTTTATTCACCATCTCATTTTTTTTAGTTTCAGTGTTGAATAGATGTGGTAAACTTTTCCTGTTTTTCATTACTGTTCCCACTGCAAGTGTTTTATTTTGTCACAGCAAGTCCATGAGAGAGGAGCCGGTGTAGTATCTGTCCATATATATACAGTGTCCTTTGCCAAGTACTCTGAACACAACCTGTGTACAAGATTCTGGATACTTTTCTCAACATTCCCTGCAGAGCCTGTACATAGGTTACAGTTTAACATGAATTCACTTGCTGAATTGCAGAGAGCATACAGTTTTATCCCATACTTATTTGGGTTTGTTTTTCATATACACACTAAAGCCAACCCTGCCACGAAAAGGACACATTGCCTCATCTATTGTAAGAGTCATGCCTGGATAAAAACTACTCTTACATTTGCTTTTAAGGGGATGGGTGAGGGGGGGGGGGGGGGGGGGTGAGACCTCACTTTATGAAGAGCATCAGGCTTTTCTTAGCCTCTACTGATATATGTAGCATTGTCATTCAAATGTAACATGGACAATATAGTATAAAATCAATCATGGCTCAATAGTTTGCTCACAAATCCTGGCTGCAAAAACTGGTCTGTTGACCAATAATCACGGATTTTTGGCAATTTGAGGACGCACATATGCAAAATAATACTGAAAAACCAGTGAATTTCATGTAACCTTCTCGCAGACCATTTATGCCACACAGAGTTTATTTTTAGACTGCCTTTACGCCTCATTGTTGAATAGTGTTCCCAGCATACTGATTCGTTTCACTTTTGATGGGTCGAATCGTGCAGTCATCAAAGACATAACTAAAATGCTGAAACTCATCACTGAAATCTTGAAAATGCAAGGCAACACCAACTTCTTCCTGGAATATGGGCAGTTGGGGTTGATCATCTGCTTCCGACCAATCTTGCTCTCTTCCCTTGCTGATAGGCAGACTGATGGCCTGTACCAACGTCTACATGAAATAAATGTGTACATCAACAGTCAAACGTCAGAAGTGGAAAAGAAGCAGTTAGCAATGCTTACAATACGAAATGTAGGAATAAATACTCACTTTACAGAAAACTGGAAGAGAGACATTCGTACTCTCTTCTGGAGAGTATGAATCCTCCCTGTCAGTATCTCCAATTTCTGATCCCAGATCCCAATATAAAATATCCAAGATATCAGATTCCATCAGCTTGATATGCGCCATTTTTTAGCTTCGTAAACACGCATGAATGAACTACGAAACACTCGGACCTTGTACTTCTCTCAGTTGCCACTAGGTTGAGATTGTCAGTAAGTGATGCCCTCTAGCACCAGAACAATGAACTAACTCCACACCAAGTGAGGAAATGGCTTTCACGAGACATTAAATGACATTCAGGTGGGCGGTAGACGCTCACCTGTATGGCGGACAGGCAACGTGCTCAAAGTGTTAAGTCCCCTGGTCAATGGGCCTGTTAATGCTTTTATTAATTCATTTCTGCATTCTATAAGTAATGTACATGATATTTCCTCCTTCAAATATGCACTGCTCCAATCTAAACAAGATTGTTGCTACAGAAATTAATGCAGTTCAAAAATTGTCTTAATATCTCTATCTCACATGCACACCTGCTTCAAAACCTGATCAGTCAGTCCTGACGTTCAATTTTGTTTCAAACATCATTATATTACAACATTTCGTTTCTAATAGGCAAATATTATGTAAACTAGTGACAGAAAAATGTCTGAATACCTAAACCTAGTAAAACTTTAGCTGATCTGGACAAAAGAATAATAAATTTCTATCAAGAGAACATCGTTCAGCACAACTCTATGATAAGTCCGCCTCGGTAGTTGTGTGGTCAGCATGGTGGATTACTAAACGAAGGGACCCAAACTCTATTCCCAATTGGGTTGGAGATTTTCTCCACTTGGGATTGGGTATTGTGTTGTCCTCACATTTTTATCGTCATAATTGACATTCCACTATTGAGGCAACTATATGGGCACATCCCAGAAGCTAGTAAATTGATAGATAAATAAATACAAATGAAGTAAAAAAAACTGTAAATTTAATGTTAGTGATACATTACATGTCACCTGGATACCCAAATATACATTATGGTTGTCAAAATAACCACTTCTTTCAGATGCCAGCAATGTCTATTTCTTACAGTGATCAGTTCTGTATAGTATACTCGAAAGTTAATTTATTCTTCATTTGTCTAAACAGTAATCATATTCCTAATGTGACTCAATTACAGTAATCATATTCCTAATGTGACTCATTTACTTTGCCTTCATGCACAGCACATCACACTGCTGCAAAACTTCAATGGGCAAATAGGAAGAAAAACTCCCCTGCATACGGTTTTTACAAAAGAACATAGTAAAATAACTTTTCTCCTTTTTTTTAGTGTCTTTCATATGAAATAAAGTATGTTATCAACATACTTGAAGCTTCATCCACATTTCTTTGTGTGAATATAAATCTTCTTTTGTTGCTTCTCCAAATCCTAATGCCAATTCATAATAAATTTTTATGATGGTTTACAACTAAACTGAATCTTATTACTTAATGAGATAGATTTACATCTACATCTACGTGATTACTCTGCTATTCACAATAAAGTGCCTGGCAGAGGGTTCAATGAACCACCTTCAAGCTGTCTCTCTACCTTTCTACTCTCAAACGGCACGCAGGAAAAACGAGCACTTAAATTTTTCTGTACGAGCCCTGATTTTGCTTATTTTATCATGATGATTATTTCCCCCTATGTAGGTGGGTGCCAACAGAATGTTTTCGCAATCGCAGGAGAAAACTGGTGATTGAAATTTCATGAGAAGATCCAGTCTTCGTTTTAATGATTGCCACTCCAATTCACATATCATGTCTGTGACACTATCTCTCCTGTTTTGCAATAAAACAAAACAAGGTGCCCTTCTTTGTACTTTTTTGATGTCATCCATCAGTCTCCCCGATGCGGATCCCTAACTGCACAGCAATACTCCAGAATAGGGCGGACAAGCGTGGTGTAAGCAGTCTCTTTAGTAGACCTGTTGCACCTTCTAAGTGTTCTGCCAATGAATTGCAGTCTTTAGTTTGCTCTACCCACAATATTATCTATGTGGTCGTTCCAATTTAGGTTATTTGTAATCGTAATCTCTAAGTATTTAGTTGAATTTACAGCCTTCAGATTTGTGTGACTTATCGTGTAATCTAAATTTAGTTGATTTCTTTTAGTACTTATGAGAATAACATCTCACTTTTCCTTATTCAGGGTCAATTGCCAGTTTTCACACCAAACAGATATCTTATCTAAATCATTTTGCAAGTCGTTTTGGTCACCTGATGACTTTACAAGATGGTAAATGACAGCATTATCTGCAAACAATCTAAGACGACTACTCAGATTGTCTGCTATGTTGTTAATATAGATCAGGAACAATAGAGGGCCTATAACACTTCCTTGGGGAATGCCGGATATTACTTCTGTTTTACTCAATGACTTTCCGTCTATTACTACGAACTGTCACCTTTCTGACAGAAAATCACGAATTCAGTCGCACAACTGAAGTGATACTTTGTAGGCACACAGTTTGGTTAGAAGACGCTTGTGAGGAGCGGTGTCGAAAGCCTTTGGGAAATCTAAAAATATGTAATCAATTTGACATCCCCTGTCGATAGCACTTATTACTTCACGAGTATAAACAGCTAGTTGTGTTTCACAAGAACGATATTTTCTGAAACCGTGCTCACTATGTGTCAGCAAATTGTTTTCTTCGAGGTACTTCATAATGTTCAAATACAGTATATGTTCCAAAACCCTACTGCAAATCGACGTTAGTGATACAGGCCTGTAATTCAGCGCATTACTCCTACTTCCCTTTTCGGGTATTGGTGCGACTTGAGCAATTTTCCAGTCTTTGGGTACGGATATTTCTGTGAGCGAGTGGCTGTATATAATTGCCAAATATGGAGCTATTTTTTCAGCATACTCTGAGAGGAACCTGATTGGTATACAATCTGGACCGGAGGCCTTGCCTTTATTAAGTGATTTAAGCTGCTTCATTACTCCAAGGATATCTACTTCTATGTTTCTCATCTTGGCAGTTGTTCTTGACTGGAATTCAGGAATATTTACTTTGTCTTCCTTGGTGGAGGAGTTTCAGAAAACCATGTTTAATAACTCTGCTATAGTGGCGCTGTCATCAGTGACTTCACCATTGTTATTGTGTAGTGATGGTATTGATTGCGTCTTGCCACTTGTGTGCTTTATGTATGACCAGAATCTCTTTGGGTTTTCTGCCGGATTCGAGACAAAATTTCATTGTGGAAATTATTAAAAGCATCTCGCACTGAAGTACGTGCCATATTTCGAACTTCTGTAAAACTTTGCCAATCTTGGGGATTTTGCGTTCTTTTAAATTTGGCATGCTTTTTTCATTGCTTCTGCAACGATCTAACCCGTTTTGTGTACCATGGGGGATCAGTACCATCACTTATTAATTTATGTGGTATATATCTCTCAATTGTTGTCGATACTATCTCTTTGAAAACATTACACAACTTTTCTACACTTACATGATCATATCGGAAGGAGTGAAGACTACCTCTCAAAAAGCGTTATGAGCATTTTTATCAGCTTTTTTAAATAGATATACTTTGCATTTCTTTTTGATGGTTGCAGGTGTTACAGTATTCAGCGTAGCAGCAACTGCCTTGTGGTAGGTAATTCCTATATTCGTCTCGACACTCACTATTTGTCCAGGATTATTTGTTGCTAACAGGTCAAGTATGCTTTCGCAACCATTTACACTTCGAGTGGGCTCATGAACTAATTGTTCAAAATAATTTTCTGAGAAAGCATTCAGTACAATTTCAGATGATATTTTATGCCTGCCGTCGGCTTTAAACGTCTAATTTTTCCAGCATATTGAGGGTAGATTGAAGTCACCACCGACTATAATTGTACGAGTGGGGAACTTATTTGAAATGAGACTCAAGTTTTCTTTGAACTCTTCAGCAACTATATCTTCTGAGTCAGGGGGGTCGGTAAAACAATCCAATTAATAGTTTAGTCTGATTGTCAGGTATAACCTCTACCCATACTATTTCACACAAACTATCTACTTCAATTTCACTACAGGGCAAACTACCTCTGACAGCAATAAATACTCCACCACAAACTGCATTTAATCTATCCTTTCTGAACCCTGTTAGATCGTTTGAAAAATTTTTGGCTGAACTCATTTCTGGCTTTAGCCAGCTCTTTGTACCTACAACGATTTGAGCTCCAGTGCTTTCTATTATGGCTTGGAGCTCTCGTTCTTTCCCAACACAGCTACGACAATTTACAACTATAATACCAATCGTTTCTACAACTACCTTACTGTGTTTTACCTGCCCACTTTTAGACGGACATCCCTTCTGTGGTTCCATGAGACCCTCTAACCTAAAAAACCGCCCAGTCCCTTCCACACAGCCCCCCACTATCCGTGTAGCCACCTCCTGTGGGTAGTGGACTCCTGACCTATTAAGCGGAACCCGGAAACCCACCACCCGATGGTGCAAGTCAAGGAATCTGCAGCCTACACGGTCACAGAACCACCTGAGCCTCTGATTCAGACCCTCCACTTGGCTCTGCACCAAAGCACCACAGTCGGTTCTATCGACGATTTTGCAGATGATGAGCTCCGCCTTAATCACGGAAGCAAGACTGGCAGTCTTTACCATTTCCGCTAGCCGCCCGAAAGCAGACAGAATCTGCTCTGATCAACAGTGACAAACGTCATTGGTACCAACATGGGCCACCACCTGCAGC
Organism: Schistocerca piceifrons; assembly: GCF_021461385.2. NCBI lineage: Eukaryota > Metazoa > Arthropoda > Insecta > Orthoptera > Acrididae > Schistocerca > Schistocerca piceifrons. The sequence goes on from NC_060149.1 coordinate 221,281,414, forward strand.
TGGCTGCACCCTGTACTCTTCATGGTATCCAGAAGCACTCTTGCTCTGGCTCTTGCTCTTGCTCTTGCTCTTGACTCTGTCCGGAATGCACACGGAGTGCACACTGGCTGGCTTCCTTCTCCTCCTTGGCAGCCATATTCCTAAGGGGCCCCATTATGCGCCTAATGTTGGAGCTCCCAACTACCAGCAAACCCACCCTCTGTGAATGCCCAGACCTTGCGGGCCAAGAAGCTTCCTCTGGAACAGGGTGGACAACTGCATCCAGCTCAGAGACATCATCAGCCACAGATAACACCCAAAACCTGTTCGTCAAATGAACCAGGAAGGCCCTATGATCGGCTCCTCAGAAAGTTTTTCACTACCTGCCAGACTTTGGAATGATCTCTCACTCAACCACGTGTGAGGGGTCAACCTCAGTGCATGCAGTACCTGGGGCGGCCACAGCAGTGAACCGATCGGAGGACACGTGGGACGTGCTCGACGTCCCTCGCATCCCCGCATTCGATCCCCCACAGTGACGCCCCTTGGCAGCAGCCTCAAGCTGTGTGACGGAAGCCAAAGCAGCCTGGAGCTGTGAGCAAAGGGTCGCCAACTCAGCTCGCATCTGCACACAACAATCACAGTTCCTATCCATTACTGCATTTGCTCCTGTTTGAAAGTCATAAACATATGTAACAAGTGAATCGTGTACTCGCCTTATTAGTAGCAGAAACTAGCGGTGCACTCTCACTGACGGTTTGACCGACACTGAGCTGTTCTAACCAAACAAACAAAAGCCTGTATGATACAATATAAAGGAAGTCCTTCAAACAGCTGTGCGGAAGCCCTGACAGTAACTTCCTGAACGTCGTTTCAAAGAATTTTGTGACTATAACTGAGAGGAGAATATCCCACAGAACACAAGAAAAAATTTATGTATTAAAAACTGAATACAATTTGATGATATATATATTTATTTTTTAAAATATGTAATGAGCAACAGACATCACCTACACATTAATTCATTACAATCTTGATTTTGGCAACAGGATTTAACTATGACACTATATCTACTATTCAAGCTTCCAATTTGTAAAATGTATCATCACTAGGCAAGAGTTTTAAGAATGCAATGAAAATTTTTTCAATCTAGAAGCATGAAAGACACAATGAATATCACATTTCTAATACAAAAGAAATCACCTACATTGAAACTGAATAAATAAGACATGGCTTGTAAACATTACTTCATTATCAAGTAATTTTACAGAAACAGTAGCCTATTAAATGACTATTACATTATATGATGTCACAAAAAAGTACTTATGCATGTATTTTGATGACAAACGACATTACTAGTGGCATGAAGTTTCATTTTTCTCTCTCATTTCCAAACCATTGCATAATGTTAATAATAGAACATGACTTGCATCTAGTAAACACCACAGCTCCGATATAAAACAAAAATATTTTCCCAACCAAATTACCACTATTATGACAATTCAGTTATCAGAATTCAGTATTATCTTTCACAGTTATTTTGAAATAATTCAGCTTTGTTTTTATTTTTATTCATTACCTTCAAAACATACCATGCACTTCCTCAGTAATTTCTTGAATCTACCACATTTCATCTCTTCTGCTTCTTATTATTTGATCAGACACACAAATATTCAACACATGGCATATGATATTTCTGAACTTATGCCAAAAGTAGATGAAGTGTAGCAAGCACCATTTATGAAATATTCATGTTAAACTGCTTAGGGCTTATTGGAAGACCATGCTCTATATGATGTTGTTCAGTATCAGTTAGACTAAGTACTGTGTTTGTGTTTACATTTCTGTAGAAGTGACCCAAGCAACAACTGTTACACTGTTACTAAGTCTTCACAATATCAGTTATGTAACTGGCAAGAAATGGTGCTGCAGCAGTAATCAGTAACTTGTTTCTTCCAAGTAGTGGAATGGGTGTTACACTGGAGTATTCTGGAGTCTGACTGACACTGCATTTTCTTTTTTGAATGTTATGGCTACACTCATTCTTTCTTTCCTGTTTGTTTGTGAGAGGTCATGAAATGTAATGTCCTTGCTGTCAAGCTTGTATGGTGAGGTAGTGGTGGCAAATAGCTGATGGTTGATACATTCAAGAAGCAGTACATCACACCACAAGAAGAGTAAGCTCATTGTGCACTACATCCTATAGGTGCTCTTAAGAGAAAAATGGCCTTGGGAATAGCTGACATCTGAAAGGCACTCTGTAATTCTAGTCAATAATCTGGGTTCTTCTCACTGAAAGTCAGTAACACATAGAAGAAAAAATACACAACTCTGACATATCTTTCTTAATGACTAGAATGTAACTATAATGAGATTAGGAAATTCACAGAGGATACTGCCAATAAGGAAATGTATACAAAGAAACTTGCTGAATTTAAGAAGCACTATATGGACAATTGTTCAGACTAGACTAATGAATTGAAACTAGGAAGCAAACAAAAAGAAGAAACTAATACTAAATAGTACTCACAAGTTGAAAAAGAAAATGTCTGACTACAAGAAAAGTTAAATACGAGGCAAATACCAACATAATATGCAAGAATGGCAGTCACCTATACTAAGCAGAAGCCAGTCACCAATATGAGAGTCTAGCAGAAAAAAGAAACAAACAAGCACATTATTTATGTAATGAGACAAACTAAAGATAATTATCATCAGTACACAAAGGAGAGTGCTATCACAGGAACAGAGCAAGATGTAAAATTCAAAATTATAACAAGGAAATACAATGCTACCTATCATACAAGAGATGTCAACTTTTTGTCCTCTATGATCAACTAACTGAGATGAAAGATGTTGAGCTAGTGGAATATTCATTTGAGCAAGTTGAAACACATTTATAATGTGAGACAGCAGGACAATGTCCACTCATATCATAAAAATGAATCAAAAAATGAGAAAGCTACTACTGAAGATGAACCACAGCTACACTGACTTTACAGCAATCACTAGAAAACATTTACTCATGATTCAAAAGTCCTCCAACTGCAATAACCTTCATCATATTGCTAAACTCTGTAAACTGAAAACAGTGTTGTATAACTAATGTGGAGAGAAAGGACACCAAAAACTGTCAATGTCAAGCACCTATTAAATGCATCCCCTTTACATAAGAGGTCAAAAGTACTTTTGTGGTGGGAAAACACATCAAATACTGCTTCAAATGGAAATTTAAAGCACAGATTATAGCAAAGGAAGCCCCAACTAGCAGAATTAAAAACGTTCTATGAAGTAATGAGATAAATAAATAATAGATTACTTGACACTGGCAATAAGAAAAAGAAAACAAATAACATGTTTTCTGGGATTTGGCAATTTCGCATGGAGGGTGTGCAGCCAGTTCCAAGAGACCATCTTCACGTTAGATGTCAATGATGGACTGCAGCAAGAGATTGACAGAAGTGGAGCAGATGAAGGCTACACGATGTACCTTTGAAATAACAGATTTTGAAGGCAGCTGCAGAATTATGGATAGATATATTGTGCATTCTGGAGCCATTAATGAAAACTGAGAAATTTGCATGAACACCATCTACAGCTTAGATGATATACTAGGGGGGAAAAAAAAACCTTAGTAGCAATCACAGTTGTCTCCAATTGCGACAAAAATCATTAATTGTGCAAGGAGCTAGAAATTACTATCAGAGTCATAGCAACAATAGGAAAATATTCAGTAAGAAACATTTATGTTCAATGTTTTCACAAAATTCATCCAGAGCTGGATTTGTTAACTGGTGCTGCAGTATTAAACAGACACCAATACTACATTTTGATGCCTAATACTAATGGCAATCCCATACCTCAGCAGTGTTACAAAAAAGATGAGCGAGGGGTAGAACTTGTTGACAGCATTGCAGAACACACTTTTCAGATGATAAAGTTGTGCAGAAGCAAAGAGACATTCCTTCACCACACCATTATACTGCAAATAATATTTTGGCCTGGATGCAATAGATGTCAAAGTAACCTCCACAATGTTGAGATAGCAATAACTAGTATTTGTAGAAGCTTACGACTTCAGAGGAGCAAACTGTAAACTATTTAGTCTGAACATTAACATACAAAAGTTCTAAAGATCCGACTGCAATGTCGATGCAAATGTCTTCGGATGGATGTAGTGTCATAACATTAAGAAAGTGTATAAGGGAACTAAGAAAAATTAGGCACCCAGGTCCACAAAATGGGATGATTCACATCCTGGCTGGGACAAAGGTCTTCAAATGATGTGTGTCTGCCAACAGTCATATTATGTAGGCATTCTCTCTATGACAGTTTTTGCAGAGCAATTTGCTATACCAGGTAAGTAGCAGATACCGTTTCCAGGAATGAATCAGAAAAAAATATTTAAATTTTCATGTAGGAAGAGCACATGAAGATAAGCAACAACTACTAGCACTGCAACAAAGCTACAGAATGCAAGAAAATACAGCTGACAGTCCAGCTTTACCTCACTGGTATCAGAACAGGGAGTGGGAAGCAATACATTCCCACGTCGTATCAGGATTTTCGACTTGTTGAGTCCCAAAAAACACTAGTAGTTCTAACTGCGTGCTGATTCCAGAATCATAGCTTACACAATATATGACACTAACAGAGGAATGGATAACTGCACAAATAACAGGAGGGCTTTTTTTCATAGTTAAGAGACAACTGCAATTAATAAGCTTAAAATAAAAAAAACGAATACTACTTTGCACAAAACCTTAATTGCACTGGATGAGCTATGCTCAAAGAACAAGTGGATCTCTCTACCTTTATTTCTTACAATATATTACATCTACAGCAATTCACACCACTGGGATGATTCCAATAGCCAGACACTCTAGTAACAAAGTCTCAAACACAGTAATGAACTTTTTCGAAGTTCAGCACTGCATACACAAATGAAAGCAACAGCAGTTAAGTAAAAGTTATATGAAAAATACACAGGGTACATGTGATTTTCTCTTCTGATAGTGAATTCCAAAAAATGACCTACATTCAGTGTACACTGAAACTATTTAATTCTGAAACACTAACATTTAGCAAGTAATGAAACTTGTAATCACAGTCTCAAAGAATAGTTATCTGTTAGAACAGCTGCCACAGAAATATATTCTCAACATTCAATAGGATATCTGAGAGTTTCATAATACAATGGGAAGTTTCATTGTCAATGTATATGAAATTTAACTTCATCAAAAGCTAGGGAACATTATCTGTATGTTCTGAAGCCCTCATTAATGGCCATATGAGAAGAAATGCAATGTGAATAAATGTGATCACTCATTACTGTGCAAATGTTGACCAGATAGATTATGTCTTTTTGTTGATTACATTCTTTTGGTTTATATTTGTATGTACAAAAAATAGTAACTATATCACAAGCTGACATCAGCTTTCAGTAAGATCATGAAATGTGTAACCAAATAACCTAAAATCCAATTCATAGATATTATAGAGCTTCCAAATACTTTCAGTTGTCAAATTTTTATAATATTTGTGCATATTTACAGTAGTCTTCGATGGTTTAGAAGTATATGGAAATCCTAAGTTTTTAATTCCTATTTTCGTTAAGATATAATCTGAATCTTGATATAATGTTTCATATTTTCCAATAATATCATAGCGTATACTACACGGATGACATAAACTATAAATAGGTTTCCAGTGCTCATTGAATGCTTTGTTCTGAGGATCTGTAACATATGCAACAAATTCCTCAAATGTGACATCATCACCATGAAGTAATGCATATTCTGATGGGTGTTTACGGTAACGCTTTATAATATACCGACCAAAACGTGCTTGAAAATATTGGGAGCTGAGATAATGCTGTTCCAGTTTATTCCGGTAGGCTGAGAGCAATCGTTCAAATGGATGTCTAACAAAAATGAACTTTGTAAATGTTTTCAGCATATATTCCACTTCAGAATCTGAGAAGCTGTTGAGCCTCAATAGCAAATTCTTATCATGTGCTGCATCTGCTGGTATGCTAAGTATATTTGTCGTATTTGATTTGCCAGAGAGAACCATAAAAATCCTTTTCCAGTTCGTACAGGCTACCTGCAAAAGAAAGTTATTTCGTTAAATTACATGAAACACAGTAGACGAAGGAAAAGATGTGACAATTAGTACATAAAATCAGCAGAAAAATATTTAATACTGAAATATTATTTTGTTAAATGATTTTTATGGAACTTTTTAAACATACTAATATTTCAAACGCAAATGTGATACACTAATCTGTAGCATAACTAATGAATTATAAAGAAAAATACTGCAGGATTAAATATATACATACTTACAATAAATATTGCTTTAAAATGAAAGTAATATCATCTATAGCAACTGAAAGGCAAGTGGAAAAGAAATTTCTTGGAGTACCTGTCAATAGTACTTTTTAAGCTGCTTAAATGTGTTAAAAAAAGGTCAATTTCTTACACTGGATGGAAAGAAGATTTAGAGTTTAAGGTCCCATTGACAGCACGGTCATTAGAGATGGAGCACAAACTTGAATTATGAAAAGATGGAGCACAAGCTCAGACTACAAAAGGATGGGGAAGGAAATCAGTCATGTCATTTTCAAAAGAACCATCTGGGCAGTTGATTGGAGAGACTTAGGGAAATCACAGAAGACCTAAATCTAGATGGCTGGACAGGGATTCAAACAATCATCCTCCCAAATGCAAACCAGTGTGCGAACCACTGCACCACCTTGCTCAGTCATCATGTGTTGGACATCAGCTGCCACTCTTTTCATCAAGTATTCATTACCTAGTCTTCCCATGATCTACAGTAATTATCTACCAATACACCTCTGTACACAAGATCATCATCTGTTAGCATTTCTGCAGAACAATTGCCATCATCTACCTAGTCATTATTGTTCAATGAATAATGGCACACAACTAATACAGTTCTTTGATGGGTACTTAAGGATATATTCGCTTTTAATATCTTTCCATTGATGCTGATACACTGAGTTCTTTCTGCTTTGAGACACTTTCCAGTTTATGTACTTTCAGTGTTTCCATTGTCTACATTGTATTGTTTATTGTCTTTGCAGCATTTGTAATGTCATATGAAGGTTTTTCATTTATGAATTTATTGCCTCTTGAGACCTCAAATTACAGTTGAAAGTCATTTGTATTTGAAAAAAAAAAGGTAGTTACTCTCACTCATGAGGTACAGAATTTGGTGAATTTGTTGAAGATTTCAAAGTTAAAACAAACAAACAAAATTTTAGTAAGTTGAATATTCCCAATATTATGTACAATTTATTTCCATCATTTTAACAACTGCATTACATTCATTAAATATACCGAACTTTTTACAATAAAAGCTACACAACTATTTTTTAGTATTTATCTTGTCATCATGTATAGCTTTTAAATCTTTAAATAAGTTGTGGGGCCTGATGCCATTATCATATTAGATGATTCACCATGATTCACAAGTCCTGGCAGTTGTATGTACAACATATTATTGAATTTTATTGAATCTGGTAATTGGTGGTAATTTTTTCATAGAAGGTAGTACCTTTACAATACCAACACACAAAGAGCAAGATTATGTCCACGTGAAGTTCTGCCACATATATATGAATTACTTAGATCTAACACTAAAATACACTGAAAGTTTAAAGAGGTTTTTGAAGTATCCTGCAAACTTGGCTTAGCAACACCAAGAAAAGTAATTCAGACTGATCCTCTATTAAATAATGAATTAATCAATTTGTTTGTCAAAACAATATTTTCATGCCCAACACAAACTTTCTTAAGTATTTACAGTCAGTAAACATACCTTTGGAACATAACAGTATAGAAGTTTATGTACTTTGTCAACTAAAATATGGTCTAGGAGATCCTTCTGCAACTGTGGATGCTGCACAGGGCAGTTTCTCTCTAAATGACTCTTTCTCTTCAAATAGAGATCATCAACTGACACAGGTTTTAAAATATAATGCAAGTACTCATGTTTAACATCTGAAATATTAAAAAAATTACAAGTTACAGTTTCAAAGTCCAAATACACTCATTCATGACAGAATTTACTTTTACGGAGTCAGATGCCAAATAATAATAATAATAATAATAATAATATCTTAACACTCAAACAAGAAAAAGTTCACACAGTGTAACAGATGGAGTTTGAACCCATAATTATAATTAAGGCAAATGTCAAACTGACCTATATCTTTTTCTACAAAACAATTATTTCTTACATATTTCTCTCCAAATATGTTTCTGCAATTTTTGGCACCACAAGTTGGTTTTTATTTAATATATTCAGTGCTACATTCAACTGTGTTTCTTTTCTTCCCATGCCATTTTATTCATGTAACTGAAGTATCTGCTATCATTTTAGAGCCTGCTGAGAAATTCTCAAGATTATTCACGATGAGAATATCTCCTTGAGCAATACTAATCACAGGATTACTAATTAAATAATTCTTACAGTCATAACCTCATCTGCTAATGCCAACAAAAATTACAGTACACAAGCAGACAAGATAGTGTCTTCTGCAACATATAAAAGCATTTACCTCTACTTGGACCAAACGTATTTATCATAATTAGTTAAAACATTAGTTGTGAGTAGAAATATAACTAGAAAGATACCACTGTTCTGAAACACACTTCAAACACAGTGATGAAGTCTTCTGTCTGCTGAATCAACTGGACATTCAACAATGTTCTCAAAATAAGAAGGGTTGACAAAGAAAGTTACCCAAGACATAATGCAGTTACAAAAACTGTTTCATGGTGCAAACGACATGTCATGCAAAAGTAGCTGATGCAATAGTAATTTATGTTATGCAGAGAATAACTGAAAAGTACGTATGACCAGGATAGCTCATAGACGTGAGGGAAGTGGATCCAACTAGTCTAATCATAACAGAAATAGCAATAAATCAGAATAAAAAGGCATGTCAATAGATCTTAACATCATATGTGTTGGTTAGGACGAACACTCACCAACAAATATTCTGCAGATTTTGAAATTAATGAGTAGCTATACAGTAATGCAGAAGTCATACTATATACAAGGGGTATTTTTTTATATAAGGTCCCTCGGTGAACAAGAGTGAGAATGATGTGTCACTACCACAGTGTGCATTCATGTCTGCTCTCAGCATGTTTTGATGCATTTAGATGTCAATTGCAGCATTATTCTCTGTCTGCGGACTGAACTGTACACGTTCATAGTATTTAAGTAATTAGATACTTGACTACAAGAAACTTGGTGGAAGCGGCAGAAATTCACTGCCAGATTTGTGAAGTTTATGGTAGTAATGCTATGAGTGACAGTAAAGTTTGAAAGTGGGTGAGAATGTTCAAGGATGGGTGGGTTAATAAGCATGATGAGCCACACACTGAGTGACCAATTTCTGTAGATTTGGTTTGTGATGTGGACAGCAAAATTCAAGACGATTCATGATTTCAAAGTTATCAATTGAATTTCCACAGGTTTCAAGGTCAGTTTTCTACATCATTGTTTTGGAGAAACTGAACTATCGAAAGCTATGTTCTTGGTGGGTTCCAAGACTGCTTTCTAATGACCGCAAAAGAAACAGATTTGGTTGCACTTTATTGTATTTGACGTAATAAACCAGGAAAGACATGAATTTTGAGAACACATTGTAACAAGAGAAGACTTGGGTGCCTCACACGACTGCTGAGTCCAAGCAACAGTCAATGAAATGGAGACATTGCCAACAAGACTGAAAGCCAAACAGACTATGTCAGCACGAAAGATCATAGAACTGCCTTTTGAGACAGGAAAGGGAGTTTGTTAGTGCCAAGAGGGACAACAATCAATTCTGATGCATATCGTGTGACCCCAAGGAAATTCTGGCCTGTGGTGCGACTTAATGCCTTCTGACATGAGGATGATCCATTTCAATGCATGACCACATGTTTCTGCACAAACACAAGATCTGATAACATCTTTCAGATGGGAACAACTGGATCATCCACCTTACAGTCCATACCTAGCACCCAGAGATTTTCACTTGTTTCCATACTTAAAGCAGTTCCTTCGAAGTCAATGGTTCAGCAATGGTGAAAAAGTGAAACCTGCTGACATGGACTGAGTTTCTTCATAGATGGCAGACTTCTTTGAAATCGGAATTCAAAATTTCTTTTCTTTATACCCTTCGATCTTCTGCGCTCTTGTCTTACAAAAATTTATCAATTGTTTTAGTTCTTTCCTGTGGCCAATTTCATTCCACGTATCATTAGACATCCATTCTTCCCTTTGATGTGTCTTGTATCCTAACTTGTTCTCTTCAACATCTAGATAGCTGTCTTCACATTTTTGCAAACCTGTTTTAATTCCTTCCAGCATGAAGTTTTCATCAGACAGAACTTGAGAGCTGTTTTGTTGTTAAAGGGCAAATCTTTCTTTTATATGTTGGTCTTTTAACCTTACCACATCTATTATTTTGCTACTGTGATTCAACTGTGTTCTATTTGCCACTATTATCAATCTGAACTCAGCCAAAACTAGGTGGTGGTCACTTACAACATCCGCACATCTCTTATTTGTGACATTTAGCACACAGCGATGAAACTTGCAGCTTACGGCTGTGATCTCCCTGATTTTCAGTAACATGATCTGGTGGAATCCATGTTACCTTATGGCAGTTGTGATGTGGAAACAGTGTGCCTCCATTGACTAGGTCATGCTCAGTACACACATCTATCAGCAGTTCACCATTTGCATTTCTATTCCCAATGCTGTGTACACCCAGCAGTTTTACATCATCATCAAACAACTCCCAATGAAAATCTATAGGTGTGAAGGGCCATTTAAGAGCAAGGATGGGATGATGATTACAAACCAACAAGCACAGCTACAGATATGGGAAGATCATTTCAAGGAGCTGTTAAATTTTAAAGATAACCAAGAGGAACAGGTGAGGGATCTTCCAGAGGAACTCAAAGCAGATGAAGATAATCTGTGAAGTCCAACAATGGGCGAAACTAGGAGTCCTTTCAGAAGCCTAAAATGCAGAGACCCCCAGCCTATAAAACATAGCACCAGAGCTGTTAAAAGCCGATATCGAAAGTAGTGTTAAAATGCTTCAGCCCTTGCTGAACAATATTAGGCTGGAAGAAAAATCCCCAAAGGAATGGAAAAGTGGATTGGTGGTAAAGTTCCCAAAAAAGGAAATTTGTTGGCTTGTAACAACTGGCATGGTATTACACTGCTATCAGTACCCATAAAGCCCTCACCACTTATTTTAAATAGAATTAAGTATTCCGTTGAAAACTGACTGCATAAAGAACGGGCTGGTTTTGGGAACAATGCAGTTGTGTTGATCTTATTAGTGCTCTTTGGATCATATTAGAGCGAAGCACAGAATTTAGGGCAACCATGTACATGGAATTCATTGATTTTGAACATGCCTTTGATTATGTGAAACATCAAGTGCTGTGGCTGGTGTTGAAGTATGGTACACCACAGAAGATTCTAATAATCAAAGATCTGTAATAACTAGAGTCTGGCAGGACTGTATAATATCACAGCTTATACTCTTCTTACCTGTCCTTGACTCAGTTATGAGAAGAGTCACTGTGGGTAGGAGATGGGGAGTCCATGAATGTATGGAGGATTTGGATTTTACCGATGACATAGTTTTATTAGCTCAAAGGCTGGCATATGAAAGCTAAATTAAGCTCACTAAAAAAAGAAGAAGAGACTGCTGGGCTCAAGATGAATACAGGTAAAACAAAGGAAATGAGGATACATTCTGGGACTGTAGAAGTATTGCTGCTTGTAGCGGAGCAGCAAATGGAGATTGTGAGTTCATTGCCATGTCTGGATAGTGTGTTGACAAAAGATGGTGGGAGCTGGAGAAGTGAAGAGCCATGTAAAGAAGGCCTATCCTACCTTCATGCAACTGTATCCAATACGGAGAAACAGAAACATCACATGCAAACTAACAGTTGCATTTTTACTATAAATGTGAAGGCTGTCCTATATGCCAGTGAAGTTGGAAAGTTGATAAAAAGATAACAACACAGTTGCAGAGTTTCACAAATAGGTATCTTCAGCATATAATGAACATCTGGTGGCCAGAAAAAATAAGTAATGAATATCTCTGGAGAAAAACAATCCAGACACCAATAGAAGAACATATACGTGATAGAAAATGGAGATAGCTGGAGCACACATTGCGAAAACCAGATGGATCAATCGAAAAAGACGGCATTGGAATGGAATCCTCAAGAAACAAGGAAGAGAGGCAGGCAGGCCTAAAGGTACATGGAAGAGGAAGCAAGGAGAGTTGGCAAGACCTGGGTGGAATTGAGGGAAATGGCCAGAGACAGAAATAGATGGCAAATTCTCCTAGATGCCCCACGCCCCATAGGGGCAAAGGAATTAAGTAAGAATTCTTGAGTGGAATGACAAACACCTGAACAACATAGGAATTATGTGGAAGAGTAGATAAATGTATGCAGGTATAAAGACAAAATTCAAATGATGTTTACAGTATTTTTCTTCTTATTAAAATGGACCTCATTTTAAAAATACCCCTCACACAGTGAAGCTAAAACTGCAACCATTTTAAAATCAAATAAGGAAAACCACCGATCCAAAGCACTTTGTTTATATTATTAAGTCACCATTTCAAAAGCTGGGCATATCACTATACTGGCACAGTAGAAACCTGTACTCAAACTTTAAATCTGGTTATGATTAACACATTGTTGACCATGTAATTATTCATCACAAATTACTTGCTCAGTCTGAGCAGCATGTACAAACCATTTGGTTATGACCCATTTAAAGAAAATGTTCTACTAAACTGATTTAGACAAGCTAAGGGAAAACTAAACTAAGATGTCTGAATTATAGTTAGAATGTTTGCCAGATATCTTCAATGGAAAACAGTTTATGCGGTGTGGACTTTAGAAGATCTATCATGGAAATAGGTGAAAGCAAATGAAAGGTGGCAAAGAGTGTCACCTAACCACCTCCAGTAAAGGACTGGAGTAGTTCAGTGTGAGAATGACTGTTAGCTTATCACTTTGACGGTGAACACTCATGATCAATTGGTTGGTCAGGAGACACAGCAGGAATACCATAAGAATGAACCAAGATTTGAACAGATTAGGTCTATCACAAATGACAGCTTTCAGAATGGTATGAAGGATTCTGAGGTGGATGGTCACAATTTCAGAACACAATGGAAGATAGATGAAGCACAGAGATTGTGTAGTTCAGATGTACTGAATGAGAGGTGTACCATGTAATGATGGTCCTTACATTTCATGTCACTTGAGATTTGGACAGATATTGTTTGATGGCAGCAAGGCCACTGGCATGGGAGATATTAGTCTACAAGCAGGTGGCATCAACAATGGCAAACAGAGAGGCACAGTAATTGGACAGTAACTTTGTAAAGGCAATGGAGGCATTGATATTTATCACTAACATACAGAGGAAGGTTGCAGTCAATGGGATGTATGTGGTGGTCAGTTTAATACAGGATCACAGAAATCAACAATAATGAGGCACCTGAGATGTCTTTAGCACATAGGGTAGCGTGCAAGTCAGAGGGGATGTGGTTCATTGATATGTATCACTAACAGAGAGGAAGGCTGCAGTCAATGGGATGTATGTGGTGGCCAGTTTAATACAGGATCACAGAAATCAACAATAATGAGGCACCTGAGATGTCTTTAGCACATAGGGTAGCGTGCAAGTCAGAGGGGATGTGGTTCCACAAAAATCTCTGTTCATATGGAACCCAACAAGCACCAAAATATCTCCACATTGGTAACTACCTCTTTGTAAGCTAGAATCCCCCACCCCAAATCAATACACAGATAAAAGATCTGCAGGTACAAGTAATAAGTTTATCACTATGCTGAGGTCCTGCCAAGGCCATCCCAGACAAGGCATTACCCCCAGCCCTTCCCCAAATCTGATTCCCCTCACAGTCACCCTCAATACATAGCCTAAAACAGATCTTCCATGTCACATTTTTCCTCCTCCTCATTACACAGTACCATGACAGATTGGGACACTATAACCCCATACTGTGCCCATGGTTTTGACCACCATCCATTGTGCCCTGAAATGAAGAAGAACTCTCCAAAATCCTTCCAAACGACTAATAAAAGGGTATTCCACAAACTATTCAATACATAAAATATTGTGTTGTCTTTATGCTAGCTCTCAAAGCATTACCATGTGGATCACACCCATTTCAAAATGCAGATGTAAGAAAGATAGTACCCAGTGATCGTCACGGCTATTCTCTTCCATTAGAGACAAGGTTATTTGTGTAGCTGTTAGCTTCTTTGAATTGTAGAGATGAAACTGCATATGAGACTCCCTTCATTCCTGCGAACATCCTGTTCTTCAACCATTCACCTCTGCTAATTCTTACCTTCATCCTACTCACCCCTATCCCCCTTGCTCTGGCCCTAACTTTTGTTAGGCTTATAAGATTATGCACCTCCATCTGCATCACTATTTCAGAAGTCTCCCTCCCATCTTGTTTGCATCATTGCAGGCTCTACAATGATTATAAAAATGGTCACTATTTGTTTATTTACAAATCACTTAATTCACACACAGGCCTCTTTTGCATCTCTGAGTGCTTTGAATTTTTTGTTTTATCACTTATGACATGTTCAACATGGCAACGCACATTTTCAAATTACCTGAGTGATGTAATATCACACCAGCAACTCCTAAACCATGATGCCACATGCCTCATCAAAATACTCTTAAAAGATTAAACTATTTGGTGACATCTTTCTCTTACTGGCTCTGAAATTATTCTACACAAAATCCTCTATTTTCTGTATGAAGGAAATAAATTGTGCACCTTATTGCTATGAGGCAGCAGCACTAATTTTTGAAAATACTTTAAACATGCACAAAAATGATGCAAAGGTTAACACAGTAAAAAATTCATGCAATCTACAAATACACATAACTGAGACTAAAAACAATAGGAATACATGTGCACAGCTCCATTGCTCATATGGAATGTATAAATGCTATTTCAAAGGCACTGCAGATGTTTGAAGTCCAATTTTTTCACTCTAAACATTTGTTAGTAGGGGTGATTAAAAAAAAAGCATAAAATAAGCACATAAGATAGGTGGCAAGGAAAGAATGTGCTAGGCAATCACAAGAGAATAGTTTGTAGAGAATTAAATTTGAATATTGGACATGTCCAATAATGAACAGAAATTACAGCTTTATAAAAACTACAGAAAGATTAAAAGGTGTGACACACTAAAAAGTCAATGGACGAATTAAAATAAATTTAAGGCATCTGCTACACCTGTTTGTTTATGTCTGTGGTGCCGTTGAGGTCGACACCAGCATCGATCTGAGGATCATCTTCGAACTAAACTAAGATTATCTTTGGGCGAAACGGCCACGTTAGTTCTTTGTAAGCCTTGCTTGTGTAAAGAGGTGAACAAATGAACTATCGCAAAATGGGAGTATTGTTTGGTGTAACCGACCCGAACATCTCCCTCGTGTCCTACTACATTATGAGACAAAATTCATAAAAGGTCAGTTCAGTGTTACTGTACTTCCTTCTAATGATGTTGCAACAGATACATTTAAAGTGTATCAAAATAATTTTTTGCAAGGATAAATATCTTATCGTATCTTAAACAATGCAAGGGTCACTTCAGAAAGTATGAAAAAGGAAGGATTCTACTCTACTGTCACATTTTCAAGGAGATAGTGCAACAGCAGTATCTAATCTTTTTTAATCCAGATTTTGTGTGATATTATTTCTGCATCTACAGAAAATTGTGACAGAAAAATAGTTATGTGTAATGAAGTCAGTACGGTCTTCCAGAATTCGAATGCAATGCAGTTAGTATGGCCTTCCAGAATTACACTTGAGTTTTTTTTTTCTTTTTATCATAAATGTTGAGACTGCTTTGATGCACCCAGCACAATTTGCCAAGTTACTTTCCTGTAGCAGCCTCATCATCTCAGAGCAGCACTTGCACCCAGTGTCCACAATTATGGGTTGGACATATTCAAACCTCTGTCTTCCCCTACAGTTGTATCTCCGACTGCCGTTGGTGTTACTCCCTAATATCTTAATGCATGTCCTATCCCTCTGTCCCATCTCTGCCAGTGTTTTCCAAAAATTTCTTTTCTTCTCATTCGTTCATAAAATTTTCAACGATTCTTTTATAGAACTGCACCTCAATAATTCCGATTTTCTTGTGTACTGCACCCCCCCCCCCCCCCCCTTCAATTCAGTTCCATACAATGCTACATTTCAAATTTGTAATCTAAATGTCTTTCTCAAATCAAGGCCAATGTTTGATAATAATAGATCACTTTTGGACAGGAATGTCATCTTTTCCTGTGCGAGTCTGCTTTTTATGTCCTCCTTGCTTCATCTGCCTTGCTATTTTGCTTCTACAGTAGAAAAATTCCCTCACTTTGTCTACTTATTAATTGCCATTTTTTCTGTTAAGTTTATCACTAATATCATTTCTGTGACTCGTCATTAGCTTTATCTTTCTTTGATTTTCTCTCAATCCATTTTCTGTGTTCAGTGTGCTATTCATTCCATTCAACAGGTTTGGCAATTCTTCCCTGCAGTCACTGAAAATAGCAATGTCATTAGTGAATCTTATCATTGATATACTTTGACCCTGAATTTTGAGCCTACTCTGGAACCTATATTTTATTTCTATCGTCGTTTCTTCAATGTACCAATTGAACAATAGGAGAGAAAGTTGGCATCCCTGTTTTACATCCTTTTTAATGCAAGCACTTTGTTCTTGGTCATCCATTCTTATTATTCCCTCTTGGTTTTTGTACATATTGTATATTACCCATATTTGCTTATAGCTTATGCTGTCAAATATATTTTTAGTCAAGGAAGCCTATAAAACCAGGTTAATTTTTCTTAAGCCTTCCCTTCCATTATCACACACAATGTCAAAACTGCTTCTCTGATACCTTTACCTTTCTTAAATCCAAACTGAAAATCATGGTGAGCTTTTTCTTTTCCATTCTTCTGTACATTATTCTAATCAGCAATTTGCTTGCATGAGCTGTTAAGCTGACTGTGTGATAGTTCTTGCTATCTTTGAGACTGTGAGGATTATATTTTTGCAAAAGTCTGATAGTATGTTTCCAATGTCCACTCTGACCACTACTGGATCGCTATGTCAATAAATAAATAAATGTCTTCCAAACTGACTCCCATTTCTGTTTCTATCATGCTATCAGACAGAGGCTTTCAACGTATCTCCTTGCATCTATCCACTCTATTCTGTCGGGGGTGGGGGGTGGGGGGGGGGGGTGCAATGACAGATACAGGCTGGTGGGAGCCACGTTCGTTATTGGTGAGGAGGTGCTTGACTTCCCAGCTGATGGTGAGGGAGACAGAAGACCATAGAGGGTGACTCCAGAATGTAGCATCATAGGAGTGTGAGGATGACAGGCTGCAGACAGACATGAATGCGAACGTAACAATTCTTTATTATTCCATTGACTTTAGCAATATCATGTGAGTGCCCTCATCCTGGTTGCTGCCTGGTATCATTCCGTGCTGTCCTAGAGTAGAAGTGGCAAAAACAGGTGGCAGCCCCACGGTGTACACACACAGCTGGAAGGCAGCATGCACACTCAGTGAATGTAGCCAGACCGGATGCAGAATCAGCAGCAGTGGGCACAGCTCTTGGATCGCCTTGGCACGGCATCCAGGTGACATATTCTAGTGTGGTGGACCAGTGCCTCTGTGATGTGGCAGACGGTGATGGGGCCTTTAACAATTGCTGGAGAGCAGCAGCTGGTGGACCCCAGTAACACAGAGCTGAGAGGAATCTCAGTCTTGCCTTGGACCATGAGGCAGCAGCGGGATCCCAGCAATGTCATCCCACAGAGGTGGCAGAGTGCAGAGCTGCCGAGTTTCTAGGCAGTCAGGCAGCAGTCCACAGTTCGAAACTCAGTTAGGGCAGTGGTGGCTACATCATCAGTATGGTTTTGACTTCAATGGAGCAAATGGCACAGCCTGGGTGGCCCAACACGACCCAGTTGTCCTGGTAATGGCTTGCTGGCCACTAGGGGTATACATACAGCTGTCTGTCTGTCTGTCAGATGACCAGGTGGAAGGCATATCACTGCCACATTTTGCTAAGTTGATGAACACAATGGCTAACACAGGAGTTTCATGAAGGGGTGGTCAATGCCCTGGGCGCTGGCCACTGACTTGTAGTAGTATGTGGCTAAGTCACATCTCCACAATATCCTGTCTTCCAATATCCTGCAGTCCAAAACACAGATTTAATCTGCTAGGAAGTCTCACACCAGTGTACATACAACTGCACAGTTAAAAAATCGTTCTGGGCACTGAAGTATTTCTTCGTCACCCAAAGTTTCTTTGCAGTTATCTTCCTTGGACTTGTCTCTCTAACTTTTTTTACTGCCCTTTTCTGAGATGTCCATTCCTCTTCAACTGAACTCCATACTGTGGTATTCATTACCTTGGTATCTAAAGCCTCAGTGATCTTTAAACACACATAAACATTTCTCACTATTTCAGTATCCCTCTTCTTTCCACACTGATTTTTCCTGTAATTCTTTCAAGATTTTACCTACTTTTCATCATTACTAATTTGTGATCTGAGTATATACCCACTCTTGGATACATCTTACAATCCAATATCTAATTCTGGAAACTCTGTCTCACCACAATTTAATCCATCTGGTACCCGCTGTCAACTAGGCCTTTCCCAAGTACACATCCTCCTGTTGTGAATTTTGAATAACGTTTTCACTGTTACTAGCTGAAGTTTACTCAGAACTCAACTAGTTTCTTCCTCTATCATTCCTGATACAGAGCTCACATTCTTCTGTAACTCTGTCTTGTATTTCTTACCCATCACAGGGTTCCAGTCCTCCATAATTATTACATTGCCATGTTCCTTTACATACATTGTCCATTCACTGCCAGACATTTTCAATGCGCAAATGCAATAAGAAATCACTGTACACAACAATTTAAACCTTTGGTGGGTGGAGCAGGGCTACGATGATGAGGAAACCAAGGTGGCATATGGAGAACAACAACACACACCATAAACGACTAGCACCACCACACGAGCTGAGATGACCACATTTTTAATTTTCATTGTGTGTTGGCACTAGTTGTTTATGGTGCATGTTGTTTTACTGCAGAGCTACTAGTCCTCTGCAACCTTAAACCAGCCCTGCCCTTACTCACAAGAGTTCTCTCTGTTTCTGTTATTCTGATGTACTATATGGCAACTTTTGAGGAGTACTTGCAAATTTAAATGTAAATATATACTTGAGGAATATGGATTCAACAGGTGAGAGGAGTGGCAGATGAGACTTGCCATGGAAGTGGAAGCTCATGCAAAGTCATCTCTTTCAGGTGTGTGTAAGAGTTACATTCTACCTTGGCAGCTAATTAATTAAGTTTTTATAGCTGCACCTACTGTTACACCCAAGTCACTGTTCAAC
Source organism: Schistocerca piceifrons (assembly GCF_021461385.2). Taxonomy (NCBI): domain Eukaryota; kingdom Metazoa; phylum Arthropoda; class Insecta; order Orthoptera; family Acrididae; genus Schistocerca; species Schistocerca piceifrons. The sequence continues at coordinate 221,300,938 of NC_060149.1, forward strand.
ATATGAGGAGATATTTCATACCATTACTAATCATTACCTTTTCTGTTCCAGTCTTGGAGCACAGGAAAATTAGCTGTACACCTGCACCTACACAATTCTATTTCTTTTTATACTGTTGTGGTTCTTACGTGAGGAATGTAATGAGGCAGCAGAATCATCATACAATCTATTCTGAACATTTGTTCTTTACACTTCTCCAACATCATTTTATGAAATTTCCATTTAATACCTCTGAGCACATCCAAAATAAACTCACACTGATCAAACTGGTTGGTTAAAATGTTAGTGGCACATAGTTAAATTCCTTTGTTTCCTCCTTTTACTTGACTGGGCGAAGATCCCAAACATGAAAAAATAAAAAAACCATCTGCATATGAGTCTCACATGCCTTTGTAGAATAACTCAACTTCTCATAATTCTCCTAATAAATCAAGCTGCCTTTTTGCCTCCTGTCCCTCTTCTATGACTGATTTTAATAGTTTGTCCTTCAACACTGTTTTGTAACATCAGACAAATATTTAATTAATGTAGCCAAGTCTATTAGCACACCACTAGTGCTGCACTTGAATAGTATTGGACTTATCTTTGAAAAGAACTGTGAGATATAATATTGGTTTCACAGGTAACAAAAGGATACATAAGCAAAATAATGAATTCACATTGACTGAAGAAGACATGGTCTGAAAATTTGACAATGTGTTTCCCTCAATAAACAATAAGATTCAACTTTAGATCAGAGGCCATAAAAACCAATCTCTAAAACACTACTGATTATGCTTACTACAGTCACATATACACTGTATGTTGGGAGTGGGTTAATGCATGTAGGCAAGAAGCACAGAGTGAATAATCAACCTACAAATGAATACAGTCAGGATGATATAAAGTTTGTGCATGTACTTGAGACTTTCCTCGAATTTTGGAAGACTTATCCTGAACATTAGAAGCTCAGGTAGTACAATCCATACAATCTGCTGGTTCCAAAATGTTCTGCAAGAAGCAACCAAATGTTATTTATTACCACATTGTCTGGTTTGAGGCTAAATGATTTAGAAACATTCTCTCTGGGAGTGAGTAGTGGATAGAGAAAGCTTCACCTGTCAATAGTACTATTTTCTGGCCACAGTGTGCTCTAAAGCTAGAGAAAGACAGGAGAATCATAGCTTGGTCCATCAATCTAGATAAAGTGAGCACAGATGCTGGAAAAGTAAGACCTAATATTAAATGGGCATCCTGTTCAAGACTTATAATCATGAAAGTATATTTACACAATCAATGCTGTTGCCACAAGGTTACTAAATCCAGGTAGCAAAATTCACTGTGCTTCCACTGGAAATTCCATGCTCTGGGAAAAAAGGGCCGCATTGACAGTTTAAAGATGATGCCTTCAAATTATTTAAGTCAACAAAGTTGTTATACAAATTACATCCAAGAGAGAAATTTATCACTTCTTACATAAGTACTATCAAACCTATATTAAAGGATAGGCAATGCATTTTGAAAGTGAACATATTTATGCCTAATCTGAATATAGCAATGCAGCATAATGATCCTACAGCACCAGAACAACACAGCTGTGTGTTTGTGTGTGTGCTGTCTGCAGGTGCGTGTGCTAAAGAAGATAGCACATTTTTAAAATGAGCTAATGTGTGCACGTTTTTGTTAGTCACTACTCACCCCTCTATGTCTCCAAATACAGGGGGTGGCTTTTTTCACTCATTCCATTGTTGCTATTCTGTCCATAACTTTCCAGCAGCTTATTAATATTCCACATTGGTTAAGTCAACAAGACCAATATAGCAAGACCATTAAATGTAACTGATAATTATAATTTGAATTAACAACACTTGGATATGTAACATTAACTGTTGTACCAGTGGGTCACATCATTCTTCTGTAATATGCATGGCTTCTGACATGACTAGCTAAGTCTTTACTTCATCTTGAATGTATTTAATACAGTTCCTCAAACAATACTGTAACTTGAAGCTGTCACCAAAGTAGTACATATCAAATATTATCCAGACCGATTCTGTTGAGGTGGTAAATCACAAAGCACAGAGAAGTGCATTCTCTGAGCCAGAAAACATTCAAACTGACACACCTGGAAATACCTTGGATAGTATAGTCTGTCTGCAAACTGAAGAGAGAGCAGGTGAGTCCCCAATCTGTAACCCACTACATCACAAGAAACATCTACATGCTGTTTTAGAAGGTCCCACAGAGCACCCTTTAAATTAGTGCCAACATAGTGTGCAGATACACAGAGAAGAATTTATTTTCCACTAAATGCATTAAACCTATACAAAATACAGAATTAGTAACTAATATGTCAAATGGAAGAAACGCATGTGAATAGTATCTATGTAAATCCCCTTATGCTGTACCGCACAGCAGATGGGAAACTGATTCTCGAGTCATCCTGTAGCATTCTTTCTGGAAACGGAACTTCCCCCACCACAAGCTCTGCTAGCAGTTCAGTTTACTGACAGACTATATGGAGCAATTACATTTTTATGTTGTAGCATATACAGGTATTTTTGCATGCAGCAAAAGTGATGTTAAGCAAGCATTATGTATCTATTTGGTGAGACGAGGTGTTAAGATATATGTAAAATCCATTCACTCAAATTCGGAGAAATATTCAGTAATATAACAAACAATCTACATAACATTTTAGTCTCATACATGAAAACCAAGACACTCAACCAACAACAGAGAGTTCTAGTTCGCTTGCTAACAGTATTTAGATAGTTAAATATACTACTACACTACAGAGATGTAAAAGTGGTATAATATACACTTGGATAGCAGACAGCAAGAGAAGTGACATACCCTGCTCCTTGTCTTGGTTACAGCTTTTCAACCAGGATTAACTGAAAGAAGAGCTTCAGTTAGCATTGTGTTAAATAGAAGCCAGCATGCAGAGAGAGTTTTCAGTTTTTCTTGTTTTAACAGACTGCCTGGAAAACAAGTAACAAAACACAGTCATTTATTTTGACACACACAAATTATATTCTCAAGTATTTCAAAAAACAACATATCTGTGAAGTGTGATTAAATATCTTTGACAATGCACAACTTTTTAATTTATTTCTCTAAATAATTATAGTCCTACAAAAGGATCAAAAATGGGACATTTTCATTGACATCTCAATACCAAATCTGCAGTGGAAATCAGAACATCACTCATATCTCACTGCTAACGTAGGAATGGTCTTTTCTTTTCCCTTCTCATTTCTTCTTCACTGCTGCAGATAGTTAAACCATTTAAGTCAAAACAAATGCACTAATCCACATAAAAACAGGTTAAAGTAACTGATACAGTAAATTTCAGTAACATCATTTTACTGTGATTAACTGCAAATCTAAACCCCCATGTTCTGATTTCATTTTGATGTAGTGATTCCTTTAACTACATTTTGTACAACACAATTTTAAAATTGTGGTAGTATTTCTTAAGCACAGAGGGCACTATAACAAAAACGTAAATTTTATTTGCATGCTTTTAACTAGCTGAAACAGGGAAACAGGTGATGTCAATAAAACAATTTGTCCTCTGTCTTAAGTGCAACATTTTGTTTTTATGAAACATCTGTCTAGTGCACATGATCTTCAAACTTGATATTTTTATGGCAGATGTAGTGTACACATAATGTAGCTTTATCCATGAAATTTTTATCATTTCAACCACGTTCACAGTGTAAAAAATTCTAAATTGAAAGTGTCATTCTCCCAATCCAACATTCAGCTTTCCCAAGAATCCACATTTTATTTCCCTTGTGCATTTTACCTTCTCATATTTAGGAGATTACTTCTGCTTCACACATCTTACAAGAAGTCTTTAGTATTCTCTTTATGATTATTATTACACTTCACAGAATTTAGTATATGTAAAAGTAATCTTTTTCCTGGCCTTATAACATGGGTTGTCAGATTCCCTTCCTGTTGCACCCCCACCCCTCAAAGACAGAATCTATGCATACCATCTGTTTGCATCTAGTGTTATCCCATTTCAAAGTGTGTGAACATTTCCAGAATTTCTGTGATCATGTAAATGAGGCAGGACATGGGTACCAGCTGGTATTCACCTAGTCAGATTGCGAACTGCCTAAAAACTGTATCCAGGCTGGCCAACACCAGCCCTCATCATTAATTTGCAGGGCAGATTCGATCTGGGGCCAGTACGCCTCCCCAACTCCCGGAAGCGGTGTGCAAACACATGCAGCTGTCTGTGTAGGTCATTACTATATTTAATATGAAAGAAGTAATCATATTCCTTGTAACGGTTGTGTGAACTATGGAAGTACATTTTCTGCTGCTGCAGAATTAGCTCAGATCTTTAAAAATAATCATTTTTCATGCCAGAGTCTCTTGCCATAATCTCTTCTGCTGCAGAAAAACACTATCCCCTAAACAGAGTATACATAAAATTAATTCAATTAGTCGATCAACTTTCCACACTTTACTAAGGATCTCAAGGAACATTTTCAAAGTTGATCTTTAACACTTACTTTTTTTTTTACCTCATGGTATCATCAATTTTGTTGCCATGTGCCTTTTTCTACTGACATACTTGTCTTTATCTCTCAAAAGCACACTTCCTGTCTGAAAGTATGGACTCAGGATCATGTCAGAGTTCAAAGCTTAAGTATAATCAAGAAACTGGGGTATTTTTCCTGAAATTAAGGTTGGAGGATTTATGGAACAAGATACAGCTTAATCACTAGGTCCATACTTTAGAGTCCAATCTGTGAAACTGAAGAGGCATGTAAGAATACAAGCCTGTGCTGAAAAGTAACGCCCCTGAATTTCTTTATTTTATTCTCAACACTGGTTAAGGTATTACATGTCTCACATATTATTTGGTCAACTTTCCCTCTTCATGGACAAAAGTCGCAACCCTATGCTGCTAGAGGATTCTGAATTGTAGAACGTAACATGGAGAGTGTAATGCAACTATGTCAATGTGTAACAGACACTCAGAAAACTGAGAGCACGAAGTTGAAGAGTTCGTCCACACATGGAGCACCCTCTCCTTCGGCGTGACAATGCCAGACCGCACAAGCACAGCGACACCTGCAACAATCCGACACCTTGGCTTCACTGTCATCATTGATCATCCTCCACACAGTCTGACTTGGTCCCATCTGTTTTTCAAATGGTTGAAATGGCTCTGAGCACTATGGGACTCAACTGTTGAGGTCATTAGTTCCCATCTGTTTTCAGAACTTAAAGGTCACCTTCAAGGACTTCACCTTGAGAGTGAAAAAGTGGTGCACGCAGAGGTGAGGTTGTGGCTCCGGCAACAAAGTCAAATATTCTACAGTGACGGCATCAACAAACTGGTCTCTTGTTTGACGAAATACTTTCATCACCACAGTGACTATGAGAGGAAAAAATATGCAGACATGAAGAATACAGATGTGGAATTTTTATAACGTTTGTTTTATTTAAAAAGCTTCAAGAGTTTTTATGTACAGATTCAGAACACCCTCATATAAAAGAAAGCCACAGGAAAAAGTCTTACACAACAACAAAATTAATGTGCAATATTTTTACTCAGAGTTCTCACATAGGCTTGACAATGATGTGATGTTTTTTATCACATACACTTGACAGTTATCAACTCTATGACATGGTTCAACAGCACTGTTGACAGTAGATGCAATTCCTGTGAAAGACTAGTGCAGAGGACTAGATGAGTGATTGATTGCAGTTGCACATTTATAGTAGGAAAGTTCTGGTATAATATAAATAATTTATGAGTAAAGGCAGCCACTCACTGAAAAGCAGAAGCACCAAGTCACACGCCGACACAAAAAAAGAAAGAAAACTTGCTAGCTTTTGGTATGACTGCTTTCTCGATCTAGAGTACACACCAGTGCCCCTCCATAGTTCCAGCTGGATGCACAATGCCCGGATTGCAGTTCAGCAGGTGGACTGAGGAGGGGTAGAGGCTATTTTGTTGGTTGATTAGTTGATTTGGGGGCGGGGACCGAACAGCAAGGTCACTGGTCCCATCAGAAGGAAGTCGGCCATGCCCTTACAAAGGAACCATCCTGGCACTTGCCTGAAGTGATTTATGGAAGTCACAGAAACCCTAAATCAGGATGGCCAGATGTGGATTTGAACTATTGTCCTCCTGAATGTGAGTCCAATGTGCTAACCACTGCACCACTGAGATGGAGGCTGTATGGGGTGGGATGGGTAGAGGGAGAGAGAGGCATGACGAAGGAGGAGGGGTTGGGTGTAGGTAGCTACCGGCTCTGAAGGCGGTTGCTGGTTTGCTGGCTAGGAATGCAGGAGGGCGGTGCAGCCAGTGCACAGGCTAGGCAAGTGATGCACAAGTTTTGGAGCTGGTGGGGAGCAGCAAGCGATGAAGGTGAAGTACAGATGTGAACTGGGAGGGCTGTTAAACCAGAGGAAGGGAAAACTGTTGGTTGGAGGGTGTAGGGGCAGTGGATTAATGGATATTGCAGTCAACAGGGTTATGGGAGCAAATGTTGCATTGCAAGAATAACTCCCATCTGTGTAGCTCAGAGAATACATTGGTGGAGGGAAGATTCCAGATTGCTCAGGATGAGAAGAAGCCATGGAAACTGAACACGTGCTCAGCTGCATGTTGTGCCACAGGGTGGTCAACTTTGTTTTTGGCCATAATTTGGCAGTGGCCATTCATTCTGGTCCACATTTGGTTGATTTTCATACCAAGATGAAAAGCTGAGCAGTGACTGCAGCTGAGTTGTTTAGGTGGCCCTGCTTCTGATGGGGTAAGATAAGCCTATGGCAGGACTGGAGTAAGAAGTGCCTGGTTGATGGCTTGGGCAGGTCTTGCACCTGGGTCTTCCACAGAGGTGTGACCCCTGTGGCAAGAGGGAGTGGGTTAAGGATGGACTAGGATATTGTGTAGGTTGGGTGGGTGACAACTCCCATCTTAGAAGGGGTGCGAAGGATCTTGGATAGCATGCCGCTCATTTCAGGGCATGACAACAGATACTGTAATCAAAGTCCTGGCGAAGGATACGGTTTAGTTGTTCCAGTCTAGAGTGATACTGGGTGATGAGAGGGGGGAGGGGAAGGGGTGCTCCTTTGTGGATGATTCTTGGGGGAGGTGGAAGAACTGGGGGCGTGTGAGGATATGGCATGAGAAATATGTTTATTACCTAGGTTTATAGGGTAACACCTGTCTGTGAAAGCCCTCATGAGACCTTCAGCATACTGGGCATGGAAGTTCTTGAGGCTGCAGCTACACAGTCCATGGGTAGCTAGACTGTATGAGAGAGATTTTTTGGAGTGGGAGAGATGACAGCTGCTGAAATGTTAGTACTGTTGGTGGTTAGTGGGTTTAATTGGGACAGAGGTGTGGATGGAAGAGGTGAAGGTCAAAATCGGGGAAGGCGGCACATAGGGTTGAGGACCAATGAAGCAGATAGAAGAAAAGAGTTGCAGAAGTGAAGAAGTGAGGATACAGTATCTTGGCCCCGAGTTCAAATTATGAAGATATCATCAATGAACAGAACTGGACTGGTTTCTTTCCATGATGTTTCTGTAATTTTACCAGCTATAACTTTCCTTTCACAGCGACCTGAGACAAGAAACATTCAGAGCACATTAATGCTGCTGGACTTGTGGTCTGCCTCTGACAAACTAAAGGCATAGGAGCGACCTGCCCTATAAAGCACAGTACAAATGGCATTACATTGTAAACTCTACAAAAAGACTGTATTTTGCTCACAACAGCAGTGTACGCACGGCAGATATTATGGATTCAACACACTTCCTCTCATTCCATACGAAGCACCAAGCCAATCTAAATCAGGAAGCACTCCTTTCCATTCCAGTTCCTGGTAGAAACTTGATACAGAGATTGCTCTTCCCGCGTATATTCCACACACCATTAAAAATTGCATACTAGAGGGTACAAAATACCAATATTATCAATTTCATTTCACAATCCATTAGCATATGGACTATCTATATGCTCATTTATGCACCCTTCTGAGAACATTAAGAAGTCCTATTATGCTTCCTTGGGGCAATCCACATTTACTTTGGTTTCTGTGGAAGGTTTACCATCCAATGTAGCATAATGGGTTCTTTTAGTCTAATATTCATTAAAACAATCACATATTTAGGAACGAAAACTATAAGATGTGGTACACTGTCAAATGACTTTAGCAAATCCAAGACTACAATCTGTCTGTTCACCTGCAGCTACTGTTTGTAAGATGTCATGACTGAATAAAGAAAGATGTGTGTCACATGACTAGTTTTTCCTGAATCCATGTTGGTTCTTTGAGAGACATTTGCTTTCTTCTACGACATCATAATGTTTAAACTTAGAATGTACTCCAGAATTCTGCATGTAATTCTGTGCACCTGATATTTTACCATTTTTTGTAAACAGGAGTGACCCATGCAAGCTCTTTCCCAGTCATGTGGAAGTATTCGCTGGACACGAGATTCTTGATAAATATGATCTAGGAAAGGACAAAATTCTGCTGCAAATTCGATGTAAATCATAATCATGCTTAACTTTTTGATACTTGTGAAGGTTATATTACACATCTCACTCAGGAATTCTTTTAGTCTACTGATTTGAATGTGTGACCATCAGATGCATGGCAAATTTACCCAGTCATTAAATTTGTTATTAACAAACCATTTATATTTAACACTAATGAGAATTATTTGCTAACACACTGTTACAAAGAAAAATGACCTGCACTGAACTCTAGTGAATTTACCAGTTGTGCTGCAAAGAGTAAAATACAAAACTATAAAACTCTGACAATCCTACAACAGAAATAAAATGTCTGAACAACATCATGTGTTTTCAAATAAAGATTCAGGATGTTTTGCCTTGACAACTCTACATACACCTTAGACAAATCCTTGAAAAGAAATAAGTAACCTGCTATACACCTGTAAATGTTCAGTGTGTGGTAGTTATATATATGGTGTTTGGAAAGTCCCATTACAATCTTCTACGACTTATAGAAGGGAGTGAGTAAATAATATTTTTAATAGGAACCCAAGTCCAGAAATGTACTGTTTCCATTCTATGAAGGTTTAAATTCAGATGTGTAACATGTCCACGTCTGCTGAGGGAAAGAGAAAAGTCTCAGAGCTGCTTTTCCTGATATGTGATACGGTAGACAGGATGATGTGTACTGGTTCTGTTCTTGGAGGCTGTGCCACTGAATATCCATCAGGAAATGTGATTTCCGCATGATGGTGCATCACTTCATTTTTCACATGCAGTCCGGAGACATCTCAACAGATGATATGGTGAAAAAGGGATAGGTTGAGGTGGTCCAAGTGTGAGGCTGTCATGGTAACTGGATTTAACTACTATGGACTACTGCTTGTGGGATTGTACGCAAAGTTTAATTTGCAAGATTCCTGTAGACACAGAGGAAGCTCTGCTGGCACGAGTTCTGGCTGATGCACTAGAAATTGACGAGGCACCAGGTGGGATGGAGAGTGTGTACCAGAACATGCTTTGTATGTACAACGTTTGTGGTCGCCACATCGAGTTGCTGTGGGGAAGCATCACAACTGTTTTGTACATACAGCATCCCTGGTTATTTAATGATGTTTGGCACAGCATCAGTTTCATTGTGAAAATGATTTAGGGAATTGCAGTCTTATTGATGACTGTACTGCAAATATTACAAAAATGATGTTGCTGACAAAATATAAAACTTGATTTTGAGCTAGCCTATTCGTTTTCTGCTACAGTGTGTGGGCAGGACCAATGTAGGTATGAATTAGCTGACTGCAGGATTATTTATGTCCTTTTTTTCCTGTCCGGGAAAACCCTCCAAGAGCCCTCATACATACCTGCTGTGTTTTCTATACGAGGCAGGCTTCCAAAATAAAACAGCATGCTCGTGCAACTTAATGTTACTAGGCACAGCAGAAGTGTCTTCATCTGTAGATTATGTGCCATCTCATTGTTGATATACAATTTGCTGGGATTCAACAGTAATGTGACCAATGATGTATATCCTCCAAGATTGATTTGCATATCTGAAAGATAAATGCATTTATTAATTTTGTGTACCTGTAGCTTACTCATAAAATAAAACTAATGAACACAATGGCTTTACTTTCTTTCTCCTTTATCTTTCATTGCTACACAGAGAGGTGCATGGGACTTTAGATAAGAGACCACAAGTTTCCCTCATACATTACTAACGACCTGTCCTGGCTTCGCAAGAGTAGCACGAAGTATCTATGACGAAACAACTTGTCTGGCATAGCAATAATAAATTGCACACACAAACCTTCCCCAAGAATAAGTCTATTTATTAATGAAAAGTGTATCAAAATCCCTACAATTCGTAACTTGTATAGATCATTCTACAAATTATTCAAATACAAAAAGAATCTGGATCTTATTTGTCAGCTTGTGGCCTTTGTTGGATGAATGTAATATGTTTTACCTTTATGTGCAATGCAGAGATAAGGGAAGAGTCCTATAATCCTGTAAACAGGAGTAGGAAACAGTTCAAAAAAGAAATATATGCAAGCAACAGATTTTAGTAAGTACAGATTTGACAGTGTGTTGCTATGTAAAGTTGGAGGCAGTCAATGGGAGGGCAGTCTGAAACCTTCCAGTGTCCCGAGGTCTCTTCCACAGTTACAACCTTCTTTCATAATTCTTAAACCAAGTGTTAGCAATGACTAAATTAAGCTTCCTGCAAAATTCTACCATACGGCTTCCTCTTTCATTTCTTTCCTCCTGTCCATGTTCTCCTCTATTCTTCCCCCTCTTCCTTGATTTACTATTGAACTCCTGTCCCCCATCACAAGTTTTCATCTCCCTTCCTGATCTGAAAAATTTATTTTCTCTCATCACATACTCTTTCAATCTGTTAATTGTCTGTGGAGCTAGTAGTCATATAAACGTTTACTACTGTGGTGGCTGTTGACTTTGTGTTTGTCTTAGCTACAATAAGGTGTTCTCTACTCTGTTCATAGTAGTCCTCCTATATTTCTAATTCTGCCAGTTTTATGGCTTAGGAGCACCTTCAGCTTGGAACCCTCACCTGACTTCAAGTCCTGTCCTTCCTCACTCAGCACCACCACAACCAAAAATTCTTAGTATATCCACCTTCAACCTACCCAGTTATCATTTTACATTCTCTAACCCACCAACCATATTAAGAGGTCTAACATTCCATGCTCTGCCAAAGAAAATAGCAGTTTTCTTTTTTCTGATGATGACATCCACCTGTGTAGTCCCTGTCCAGATATATAAATGAGCGGACTATTTTACTCAAGAGGGTGCTATCATTATTAAGCTGTTCCTACAATTTCCCAGCTGAAGGTGCTCCTAAGGCACAAAACTGGCAGCCACAGCCCAATCAGGACAAGACCAAGACTAGGGCTCAGTAAATATGGAGGAGTGTAATGGGATCCACACCCAAGAGGTGTGGGCAAGGAAGCGAGCACTACCCGAGTAGACTTCTGAGTCAGAATGGACCGTGACATGACGACAAAAATGCACAACCCACGCTTTCACAGGACAGAACTGAAAGCATTTGGAAAGGGTCCAAGCAGAGGCCTTTCGGATGGCACCTTGGAGTTAGCTTTCAGCTCAGGTTACAAATTGCAAGCTGTCAAACACAAAAGTTGTTGATTTACAATGTTGGGGTGACAAGTGGTCCAACAGATGCTACAAGCCCATTAATGGTGCTGAGGAAGACCGTAAACTCAGCACAAAAGCCCTGTGAGACATTGTTCTCTTGGACCCATGGTGAGCTGAGCGATGTACCTAGTCTAACCTGAAACAACCAGTGGAATAAAAAATGACAAATAATAACTGGTTGAGAGCCATGAAAGGCCCAGTCATGAAGACGATGAAAATGCAATACCACCAAGCAGTGTTGTATGCCCTACCCAAGTCAAAAAAAAGACTGAAATGAAGTGTTTGGTGTTTAGAAAAAGCTTGCTGGATTGCTCTTTTCAACCTCATCAGATGGCCAGCTGTGACTGTCCCACCTGCAAACCACACTGACAGGGGGTCAACCAAGGACTTTATGATTCAAGAACCAAACATAATAATTGGGTTGCAACCCTTCAATCTGTTTCCAGAGTATGTTGGTGAGGTTACTGGTCAGTAGCTATCGACAAAGATTGTGTTTTGATTGATTTAAGGGTGGGGATTATGATACCATCTCACCATTGGTGAGGGAAAACACCTTCTAGTCAAATGTGGTAGAAGACCCTGAGTAGATGGAGTCTCCTAATAACATTCAGATGTTGACTAATCGAATTATGAAGTGAATCAGGGCCTGGGGCAATATCATATGATGAGTCAAGAACCTGACGCAGTTCCCTGTCAGTGGAAGGTTCATTAAGTAATTTGAAGTAATGGGTGATGAAGGATAGGGAGACGTCTTCACCTTGTCGTTTGCATGTTTGAAAGATAACTGGGTCAGAAGAGGATGCACACACTGCCACAAAGTGGGTGGCAAGGTGTCCAGCAAGAACTGACACACTGGTAGAGATATCACTACAAACAAGAAGATCCAAGACAGTTGATGATCTTTGGCAGTCGAGAATACTACAGAGCTCGGCCTACACCTGGGATGATGGGCCATACATTTCCAAGGAGGAAATGTAACTCTTTCAGCATTCCTTCTTACTGCATTTAATCAGATAGTGAGGCTTAGCATGAAGCCACTTAAAAGAGAGGAGGATAGTCTGTAAAGGATGTCACAAGGCCATCCAACAATCCTAAATAGATGCTGCAAAGACTTTGACCCACCATGGCACCAGTCAGTAGATGAGACTGCAAGTGGGAAGGCTACAGCAGCTCCAGCAGTGCAGGTGATCACATCAGAGATATCGCCAACAACCTCCTCAGTGCAATCTGACAGAGATGGGCAAAGGTAACAGCACTGGTACGAAACTGCCAGTTGGCTCTTTAACGAGTACATTGTGGTAGCTGGTCTGTTGGGCAATGGCAAGGAAGTGATAAGATCACTGGGAAGTGGTCACTGTTGCAAATATCAATATGGAGCTACCAATGTAGTAAAGGCATGAGATTTGGGGAAAAAGATCTGCAAAGGTCAATGGCTGAAAAAGTACCATGCGTGACACTGAAGTGCATAGGAATACTGTTATTGAGGAGGCACAGATGAAGACTGGAAAGAAGCTGTTCAATCAGAAGACCCCAACAAGACGAAGTGGACTTCCCCACAGTAGGTTGTGCATACTGGAATTGCCAAGAGAAAAGACGCGGGAGATAGAGAGAACTGTTGGATTAAGGTGGTCTTCTCAAGGTAAGTAACGCCCTGCCTGGAAGTAAACATTACAAATGGTAATTGTAGGGTTGTTTACTTTCACAGTGCTATTCTTTTCAACGTGCTGTGGAGGGGAATCCTCTCTTTGATGACATTTGTGCGAACCAATGTACAGATCCCTCCAGATGCTCTCTTGGGGACAGTCAGAATACATGGTAACCTCAGATAGTTAGGGAATGGTCATCAGTGAAGCGTGGTTGTTGGAGAGCAACACAGATTGCAGAATGAGAGGAAATTAGTTGTAGTTTTGGCAGGTGACAGTAATATACAGGGTGTTACAAAAAGGTACGGACAAACTTTCAGGAAACATTCCTCACACACAAATAAGGAAAAGATGTTATGTGGACATGTGTCCAGAAATGCTTAATTTCCATGTTAGAGCTCATTTCAGTTTCATTCCACCAACGCTCAATGGAGCACGTTATCATGATTTCATACGAGATACTCTACCTGTGCTGCTAGAACATGTGCCTTTACAAGTACGACACAACATGTGGTTCATGCACGATGGAGCTCCTGCACATTTCAGTCGAAGTGTTCGTACGCTTCTCAACAACAGATTCGGTGACCGATGGATTGGTAGAGGCAGACCAATTCCGTGGCCTCCACGCTCTCCTGACCTCAACCCTCTTGACTTTCATTTATGGGAGCATTTGAAAGCTGCTGTCTGCGCAACCCCGGTACCAAATGTAGAGACTCTTCGTGCTCATATTGTGGATGGCTGTGATACAATACGCCATTCTCCAGGACTGCATCAGTGCATCAGGGATTCCATGCGATGGGGGGTAGATGCATGTATCCTCACTAAGAGGACATTTTGAACATTTCCTGTAACAAAGTGTTTGAAGTCACGCTGGTATGTTCTGTTGCTGTGTGTTTCAATTCCATGATTAATGTGATTAGAAGAGAAGTAATAAAATGAGCTCTAACACGGAAAGTAAGCATTTCCGGACACATGTCCACATAACATATTTTCTTTCTTTGTGTGTGAGGAACGTTTCCTGAAAGTTTGGCCGTACCTTTTTGTAACACCCTGTATATTGCAGTTCCACTGAATTATCACACTGAGGATGACCTGCTTAGGCGGAATGGGGCCAGGAAGACAGGTCATGCACTAGGATCACTGTCACTGGTGAGGATGGCGTAACACTAACAAACATCAATTCAGAGTCCAATGGGGAGGGGGGATCTGGCACCTTCAGCATCACCAGAGTAGTCTTCTCCCAAGATTTTAACATGTGCATCCCGAAGTTGCCTGAAAGAGGATAACACCCAGAACTGAGTAGGATTTGCGGTCTTAAGATAGAACTACTCTACAGTTTGCTATGGGAAGAGAGTTCATCAAATATGTTTTCAACATTATCCACAAAAAATAGGTTTAATAGAGAGAGAGGAGTCTCAGTCTTTTTGGATGCAGACCAGGAACTGTGGGGAATAACTGTCTGCAAGTCACTTGATATTGCCACTTCTCACTCCATAATACCCGCAAGAACTTGAGAATAAAAGCAGCATTTAAATACAAGAAACTGATCGTGTTTCTATGTAAAAATGTCATCTGCCCTCAATTCAAAAGTCTTCTATACTGTTCCTGGGTGAATTTCCATACAACCAAGTACTGGGGTTGGTGATACAATAGTCCCATAAAATGTTAGGCACATTCAAATCAACTAGGAGAAATGGGGAGAGGGGTTCCATCATAGTAATTTACAGTGCTACTTTACTCAGACGGCATTGTGGTGGCAGGTGTAACAAACATATTGCTTTATTAGAATAATATATGTAACAGCATTGTATGCCTCCCTGTCGCATGGGGAACTGGGAAGAAATAATATGCATCACAGGAAGGGAAAAAGAGCCACTTGACTGTTAGCTCTGTCTCCACTAAGGTCATCATTTCTGCACAGGTTTTAGCCCCTTAGTGCAGGAATTTCTGTGTCTTTGAAATGAGTTTCCTGTAAGTGCAAATAAAATAGCATTTAATGTGCCAGGAGCTTTAATTTTTCCCATGAGTCCTGAATCTACTTAATGTTCCATTGTAATTTGGGAGGATACTAAACATTCCACTGTAATATGGGAGACGTGTTAACAATTTGCTTTTCCATAACTATAGCTTTTTATTTCATCAAGAGGAGTGTGAGAGACTCCCAAATGATTAGATTAGTGGTTTTCAACTACTCACCTTTTTCAGTTCAAAGATACGTGGTAGATTCTTCACTATCAGAGATCTCAGAATATGTAAAATCTAAGGCTCTGCATTCAGTTTTGATATATTCTGTCTCTCTTTGAGAACAATTTGCAGTTTTTACAATGACTTGTTAAGCAGCAGAAGTAACACAGTTAGCTGGATCATGCTTGCATTAATAAGCATAACAATGGATTTTGAGAAGATTTCAGACTTCATCATAGATGCAACTTGTTTGCTGCACTTAAAAACACACACATTGCTGCCAACAATATTTTATTTTATTTGTGCTGTAAAATTGACACCAAGTATCGAGTGTTTTCACTGCAAAAGCAAATAAAATTCTGGACAAAGGGGGGTTTCAATGTATTTTTTTTTTTTGGATTTCTTAGTCTCCACTGTTACCTCTATTTCCTGTATCAACATTTACACAGATTATGACTACATTAACATCTGAAACTTTTATAGGATAAAAGTGATTTATTCTTCAGCCATCAAAAACTCTTTAACATCTTTGCAAGTTCGAGTTAGCCTTCTTTGAACAGCTAACACAGCTAGTACAGGGGGTCAGTTGTGCGTTGGTGAGGATAATGAATGTACAAATGAAATTTTACACATGGTAATATACTGATCTACAACGCTGGCCAACGTTTATATTAGACTGAAAGGAGACAGGCTGTGAGTGGAGATGAGACAGTATCAAACACTTCAGTTAATACAGTTGCTTAACATGGAGTCCAAATCACTGCATTAAGTGTGATTATTGACATACACAAAGCAAAGCCACAGATAAAAACAGACTGCCTCGGGACTGAACCCGAAGATGGAAACTTGTAGTGTGATGTTCACCGAGTCATGAAAGCAAACCTTTTTCTACCCAAAAACACGACCCCCTCCACCTCCTCTTCCCTCATCTGAAAAAAAAAAAAAAAACCCTCATGAATTGTAATTAAATTGTATAGAAGTATACGGAAAACAGACCACCTCATCTCCATAGCTGAGTGGCTAGTGTTGATGCCTTTGGTGCGGAAGGACCCACATTTGATTCCCGGTACCACCTATGATTTTTTTTCTGATGTAGGGAGGTCTGGAATGAGGCCCACTCAGCCTTCTGATGCCAGATGAGGGAGCTGATGGAATAAAGAAGCAGTCACATCATCAGGATTCATCTGCTGGCAACAACAGCCAGAGGGATTGGCGGCACGCTGATCACATGTCCCGCCATCATAGATAGCGTCTCATACTGCCTAGTAGACAGCACCTGTCCAGCTGTATCAGGTGTAATGCCTAATCATTGAGTGATGTTTATGTTTATATATTGGGTATAGTTCTCTGAAAACACTTCTAGTGGACTATTCAAACAGTTAAATCATTATATTTATTTCTACTATGACATTTTATACATACAAGTAGGAAAAAAGGCAAAATAGTAAATATGGATACTAAGGCACAAGTTTGTTACGTTAGAACCTTGCATCAAAATATTCAGTATTCTGGATGGAAAGCAGAAGATATAGACATGCTTAGTGTTTCTAACTCACCCGACATTTTCCTTATCACAGAACCATGGTCTGACAAAAAAGAAAATAAGGGCTTAAAACAACTGGTTTCCAAAGAACTGAATCTTTTAGCAGAATGAAACATACAGGGCATGGTACTGCTATATTCATCAAAAATGATATTATGGAAAGTCTTTCATTGGCAGATGCAAACACTACAGGAACGTTCTTTGAGGAAGCAGCACTGGAATTTAAGTTATAGGGACCTACATGCTTGATTCTTGTGTTATACAGATCACCAGGCAGTTCTGTACACAGTTTTCCCAAAGAGCTACATGTGTTTTTTGTAAATGCAATAAGGGATGCCGCATATGTTATTGTTGTGGAGTATCAGAGCCGTATATTTGTTAAAAGACAGTTTGAAGTTATCCACTTTGGCTGTAAAAAACAGCCAAGGTGGATAACTTCAAAATATCTTTTAAAAAATGCAAAAACAAAAACCACTGGTATCATAAATTTTACTACACGTGTATGCCTCAAATGAAGCCCTCAATACCAGGAGATCACACACAACTCAAAAAACCGGTATGGTGAATTTAACTTCACAGTTGAAACAAAGCCCTCAATAACAGGAATCCACACACTACTCGAAAACTTGGTATGGCAAAAAAATTTGACAGCCACAACAACAAACACCAAACTTTAGATCTAACAAAAACACCAAATTCACAAACAAAAGAAAAAAATCATAACAACTCATTGAAAACAAATCAAACGCTTCCAAACCCATGTTATTGCACTGAATACCCAGACTCAAACAAACCCACATTACCACAGTGATAACCAAGACTCAAATGAACCCAATACCACATGTTACACTCAACACATCTACATCCACATCCACCATCAAATGCAACACAACATGTACAAACACAAACCAACTCCAAAACATTGTGCTATAGTGATGTAACACACCACATCATCATTATGTCACAGGTCAAAGCAGATGGAGCCAACGGCCTTGAGGCAGTGGTAACACTTGTTCCCGTCCGATCACCAAAGTTGAGCGTTCTCAGGCAGGGCTAGCACTTGCATGGGTGACCGTCCAATCTGCCGAGCACTGTCGAAAAGCGGGATGCACTCAGCCTTTGTGAGGCAAACTGGGGAGCTACATGATTGAGAAATAGTGGCTCCGGTCTAGTAAACTTGACATGCAGCTGGGAGGGCAGTGTGATGATCACATGCCCCTCCATACCCACATCCACGACACGGCGACCGGTCGGTACCGTTGGGCCTCCATGGCCTGTTCGGGTGGAGTTTAGTTTCTTTTCCAATACAGATGAGTGGAACTGGATGCTTCCAATAACCCATACACATTATTACATATGTGCTATGGTCTCATTTATCTATACTTAGCTTGTTGCATCCTGATCACTGATCTGCAGGTAAAAAGATTGTTAAAACTATTGCAAAAATAGCTCCTAGAAATTATTGTAGAGGCAAACTTAAAAAACTCCAGATATTAATTCTGTCCCAGTGTTGTACATATAAGAAGCTATTTTTTTTTTCTTACAGCTTCACTGCTCAGCCAATTTCAATTGACATATGAGAGTAGAACACTATGGTTATCACATAGAAAGTAATGTAAAGGCACAAGCAACAGATAGTACTTTTTACAATAATGAATAATACTTCTAATGAACAAAGAATATCAAAGTGTTGTCTGACTTCAAAAATAAATTAAAGCAGCGCCTGAAACCAGCCTGTCCACACACCTGTATGAAATACCTGAATTTAAATTCATGATGATAAATCCATAGACTGTGCAGCAAACACTAAGTATTTAGGGATGAATATTGTCACTTAACATGGGGAAAACTTACAAAGATACTGGCAAAAATAATGTCATCATCAAGGTATGCTCCTGGGATGTTAGCAACAGTTTTTAGCTGCCAATGTCTTGCAGGAACTTTCTATGCCTACATGTACTCATTTCTTAGCTACAGGCTTATTCTCTGGTGATCAAAGACAAAAAAACATGGACACAGCTTGTAAACTGCAGAAAAGGAGCTGCATAAGAATAATAATTGGAAGTATTAGTCAGGCTCATTGTAAAGGGCTACTTAAAAAAAAAAGGGGGGGTATCCTTACTGCACCAAGTGAGTACTGTACATCTACTAATCAGTGGTGCATATCAGGGAAAATACGGGTCTAGTGTAGCAGGGGATACAACCCGTTGGCTTTGGACAATGACGTCACAAGTCGCCAGATAGCAGTTTACCATTTTCGCTTTTGCTGTTATGTTTCAGTTTCGTTTTTTTTACTGATTGCTTAATAAAGTGGATCTGTTTATTCTATCTCGTGAGATTTTTTTTTTAAAACCCAAAAAACACTTATCAGCCACTGAAGGGAGCTACAACACTAAGAAGAATCGCTTCTCGATTGGCGACTTGTGACGTCAATGTCCAAAGCCGACGGGTTGTATCCCCTGCTACACTAGTCCCGAAAATACTGCTAAGTAATGTACTAACAGTTCTATGCTTATATGCGATCATGGAACGAGAGCCAATTTGAAGTTCCATTTAAGCAGGAAAAACAAACAAAAACAGTGTTTTACATCATGGGACAAAAGTGTAAAATAAATTGTCAAAGGACGTGAAAAATATTACTGAAACACATTTGTTTACAAAGGCAGCTGAAACATTCTTCACAAGTAATCAATATTATACAGTTAAAGATTACTTAGAGGACTCAGAGTAGTGAACAGTAATGAAAGGCAATAACTTCAGCATCTTGTCAACACGATTATGGTTTACTGCTTTCACAAGGATCATGTTAGAAGAGATATAATGCAGGGCAGTAGTGTCCATTGGCTTTGTTTTCCAGGTGAACAGTGGCACATAATTGAATACGGAGTCTGGAATTGAGGCAAGAGGCACAGGAGCATTTTCTCAGTCCATAAGTCATCACTGGGTGTCTAGTGTGAGCAGCAGTGAAGAGTGGAACTATGTTTTAAATTGCAAATTGGAAACAGTCCAGGAGCCCTCAGTGTGTCCAGCAATGAAGAAAAAAAGTACATTTCACACTGCCAGTTACCTGGAGCTAATTGTCTGTAAACAAGGAACATTATACAATATAGGGAATTGCTGAATCATGTAGTGCAGCTGATAAGACGCTGACCTCATATTCAGAAGGAAGGAGCTGTTCTGTCCATCCTGATTTGGGTTTTCCTACATCACTGAGACACAATCGCTGGATAAATAAATAACTAGCAAGTCTTCCATAACATAGGTTATATGAATGCTCGCTGCTGCTCTTTTTTGTTTGGTTTTTATTTTCCAGGTACACTGGTAGCTGTACTTGCCCATGACAATGGAAGAAGAAAGGTGGTTCGAGTGTGGCATTCAGTGGTGCTGGGGTGTGTTCCACTTCATTGTTAGCTGCAATGATAGTCTTGCTGTGGTTGCCATCTGCCTAGTCACTGAGAATAATATTTGCTTGTAGAGTGTACTTTGTGATATATGCACATATAATTTTTTATACGTCTATTTTTCTTAGCATTTATATGTTGTTTTATGAACGCATTTCTTGACGTCCCTCCTACTGTTGTCAAAGTGGTCCACGACCCAATAATAACAACTGTAAGATTTAGAGAATAAATGTTCCGTCAAGCACTGGAGTGTACATACTATCATAAAACTCAATGAAAGATTAACACGGCATGACGAACATATAGGAATATAGTTTTAATATATCGAAGTTCCGTCACCCCGTATAAAGGCAGCTGTAGTGCAAGACACTGAACACTAATTGTTACGAATTTTGCTTTAATTGTCAATACAGTGATGGTATCCCACTTTGCTACATTGTGTCGAAGAAACCGAACCAACCAGTACAAATATTTATTTTTTTCTGTAGCGTCAAAACAAAAACTACACACTGCAATTATGCTCGTACTACCTGTGAACAAGGAGATCCAGACGTTTTCAAAGCACAGTCCGCCAGAAAAATTCGTAGGTCATTTTTACTGGGTACCAATGCTCCACAATGTATTCTAATTTCAACAATTAACTTCTTGACATATTCTCTGAAGTTAACAGATCCAACAGCTTACGTTCAGCTGTCAGTCTACTATGATCTCTACGTTCAGGCGATCAGTCACTGTATGACGTTCAGTATTTCTCCAAATAGTTGTTAGGATGTAAACAGTTTAGGCAATGTCAGTAGAAAGAGTATATAAAATACTGCAGCTTCGGAAACAAAGTTTTCGCCAATGTCACAAGTCACGACCGACACTATTTCCACTTTCTTTCAGAACTTTATTGTGATTTGCTACATTTTTTCACTGAAAACATACCACCAACATCGCTGATGTGTGGCACAGAACTGCCAACTGCATCTAAAATTACGCTCGTGAATTCTCTGTTTCACCTTACCTCATTGATATATATAACATGAGATTCGTGTGACACAATTACTCTGATGTAATGGCAGATTGCTGATTGGGTTAGCTTTGTACAAATGTTTGCTGTAGATTGCAACTTTCTGCTGTTTGTTAGATTCAATATCTAACATTGGTAGCCCTCTGTTTCCGCAGAAGAGCTTTGCAAAAATGTTTTGACACAAGAGCAGAAGGAGGGAGGTTCATGTCGTGATGTTTGCTGACAGATAATGGAGCCGGCAAGTGTGCGATAAAGCTTATATTCGTGAATTGTGGGTGTGTATAGCGACCCAGCTCGGTGGACGTGGCATCATGGGTGACAACGTGTTGTGCGCACAATACCTGAAGATATTTTTCGTTGTTTGTGCTTATTGGTATGATTACAAAGTGTTTCTTTCATTTTATCAACAGCGCCAAAATTTCATCATTTAAAAGATCGTTTATGCGGAAGATGATCATAATCTCTTAGGTGTACAATTTTTTCCTTTATTGTTCACACATAATAACAAAGTAAATAAATTTACATTATCGGTATATATCCACTGCGTTATTGCCAAGATCTTGTGAATTAAATGTGTTCAGTATCTGTTGCACTGTCCAATTTTTGAGTTATGCCATTCATCGTAATAGTAGTCATTTTTCACACATGCTGCTTTAACTATAATTTATGCTATTTGCTAGATGCAGCCATAGGTTCTGGCGTATTTCATCTTAAGGTTTTGTATAGCCTGCCTAAATTCTGCCACTGTTCAGTTCTGTAGCAGAATGCCATATTATGTGAAATGATTGTGTGGGTCAGTCTCTCAGCCTGTTACACTGTACAGCAAGAATGAACCAGAAGAGTTGTAATGTATTTGTGCTGCATTGTTTAATTTTTTGCCATCTCCTGTTCACCATTCTTAGCCTTGTGACCTTATAAATTTAAGTCTAGCTTGGTGTCTTTGTTCCACACATTTTTTCTGTCATTTAGGTGTAGCAGAAATGTTTTTCGGCTGCATTCAGCAGATTTACTTTAGAGATTGTTGGTTTTTCACTTCATCAGCCTGCCTGTGGCTCAAAACATGAGTGTGAGTAAAAAAAAAAAAACTACTTTTCCATCAACAGTGCATAGCTCCAGAGCTAACACTTCACTGATGTATTTTCTCCTTTAATGTTTACTGAGTGGTGTGGCTCAATGGACTTGCATTTTAGAGACTGTAAGTTCAAATCCCAGTCTGGCCATTCTGAATTAGGTTTTCCATGGTTTACATAAAATGGTTAAGTCAAATGCGAGGGTGGCATCTTTGAAAGAGAATGGCCAGTCTCCTTCCACATCCATTCCCAACCAAACTTTTTGCTCCACTTCTGATGGCCTGAATTTCTTCTTTTCATGTACTTTTTCTGATTCTTCATTTTATGCACTCCAATGCCTAATGTGAATATGCTAAAAGATTTACCTTTTATTTGTATTAGTAATTATTCCTACATAACATGTAGAATACTATTGCATTTGACCTAATTTGTTCCATGTCACTTCTGCAACATTAAAAATCTTAAATTCATGGTAGTGGAAAAACATTTTCATGCCTATATCATTTCTCAGATTATCATGCATTTTGACAGAGGAGAGCTTTTCTGTAAAGTGAATACTGTTGCTTGTGAGCCTTTGTTATTCAAGTAAAAAGTTCAAAATTGGATATTTATTGATAATTGGTGTTTCTTACTGATACCTGTTTAAACAGCTAATATTATAATATACTGATGTGCAAAACTTATGGACAAAAGTAACTCCCACATTGTGTGTCATTGCCAAGTGACATAGCTCAATGAAACTTTGACCATACATAGAAAGAACTGGCAAAAAAATTGTACGAAAGGTGACTGAAAGAAATATGCACTGAGACAAACAGAAATAACACTTTTATTAAAAGACAATAATTGCACTGAAGTCACCACAATTTATGATAGTCTCCTGGGTATTATAAAAAGCGGGACATGGTTCTTAATAGGGATGATAGTCTCCTGGGTATTATAAAAAGCGGGACATGGTTCTTAATAGGGTGTATGATCTCTACAGACGACAATGCGTACTCTGTAACACATTCTCATGCAGACCAAAATGTTGGTAAGCAGTTCCTGTGGCAGGGAATTCCATTCCTCCACCAGCGTGATTGACAGCTGCTTGATTGTCATTGGTGCATGTGGACATGCTGCAGAATGTCTCCTTGCACACTTGCTTGATGTGATTCAAGTCATTAGAATGGGCAGACCTGTCTGTTTGTTGAATATCCTCTTGTTCCAAGAGGTGCTCCACCTGCACTGTTCATTGTGGATGTGCATTTCCATTCATAAAAATGAAGTGAGGGCTGAATGCACCTCTGAAAAAAATGCGCATTACGAAGGAGTAAAATGTCACAACAATGTCACCAGTGAGTATGCTGTGTTTAAACTTTTGGAGGTCAGTATGCCCACACAACATTATGCCTCTTGACACCATAACACCTGGACCATCAAAATGACCACATTCATCAATGTTCCCACCTCCTGGCCTTTGGGCGATGCCCAGAATCACTACTCAGACTGAATCTGCTCACCTGAGAAGAACACGTGATCCCACTCTTCATTGATCCAGTCTCTGGTCTTGGCACTATGGCAAGTGGTGCTGACAATGTGCGGGTGTCAATGGAACACAACATGGTGGTCATCGGGCAAAGAGACCACTCCCATGCAGTTGCAGTCATAGTGCAAAGTGTGAATTTGCATGCTTTTTAGTCCTGTTAAATATGTTTTTCCAGATCCTTCAACTGCCTTGTGGTGCAAGATCCACCCCATTTGGTGCTATAGTCGTGCTGACCTCATGCCATATGACATCCAATGTTCTGTGCACAACTGGGAGACCTCTGGCAACACACTCCTGCAGTTTAATACATTTCAACCAAGTAGTTAATATGTCCTGTTACATTGTCTATCTTGTCGTTAAGTTTTGCAGAGTGGTACAATAGGGCCTACTGCTTGCTAAACTAATGTGTGTTGGGTATCTTTATGGCTGTAACAAATACTCCTCTGCCATCCCCTTGCTCTCTTGTTCCTGGAGGGAAATTCAGAAGCGTCCGATTCCACCCGTGTGCTTTGATCCATGACGTCACAAATATGGCAGAAACGACCATACACCACAACTCCAATATGGCACCCATGACATCATTATGTAAACATGATAACAGACACGAAACTACATCAAAAAACCAACACACACACATTTCACAAAAAACCTAATGACTCTAATGGGACAAGTGTGGGAAATTGGGGGTATTTTGGTGGGGAAAAAGTAAATATAAAAAAATTTAGACACACACCCCCATACCAAACCACACAAAACTACGAAAAAAACTGACAACACAAAACTCCCCAAATTCCACTAAACACAATATCCTCTGGAATCGGACACTTCTGTTGACCTCTATAGCTCAACAGCAGTTCCTGATCCCACAAATTGGAATTGAACACTTAAGAGACCCAACCAAACCTCCCCCCTCACCCCAAAATAAAATACCCATAAACAAAAACCAAACGCAAAATAAAAAATCTCAATCACATACTACAACTCAACAAAAACTGCAACAAAATAGATAAAATAGATCCTCCACAACTAAATCACAAACCAACACACTCCCCCCCCCCCCCCAAACAGTACCAACAACTAAATCCCCCCCTCCCTGAGCTGCAGCCATACACACAAACCACCCTAACCAACCACCTTCATCCTGTACATCTTACTAATAGCCCTTTAAAAAACCTAAAAAAAAAAAAAATAATAGCCCTCAGGGACACTCTTCCACCAACAGTACTCATCTAAATAAGACTGAAGGTTGAAAGAGCCCCTGTTCCCCCTCCCAAGAAATGACTTAACAGCCCCCCACATCCCCTCTATAGTATTCGTACAAGCCCCCGTCTCATAATTTTTAAACTCTAAACTACGGTTAACAACTAGATGATTTTACCCCCTCTCACCCAACCCCATATAAGAAGAAAAAGCATCTGAAACTATTGTGGAGCCTGTGTCTATAAACTCCTCAATTAACCCCACTAATTCCACCTAGGACCGTCCCTCCACAACCCTGAAAAACACATTCTGAACACCCCCCCCCCCCCCCCCCCGCCCCAGTACAACAGCCCCCCACACCCAGAGACCAGCCACAGACTTACCCCTGCCATACTTCCTTTTTCCAAACTGCAACTCGTCCACCTCCACCACAACTCCAGGCCCACCCAACTTACCCCTGTACTTAATAAACTCAGAACATACTTCACGGCAAAACGAAAACCAGTCGAGCACACTCCTCTCACTCACACCAGTCTGATGCGCTCAAAAACTTTGAGAGGATCTATAACAAAAGTAATACATCAACAACACAATCTCACGCATGCCCAACCTAGACTTCTCGAACCAGGAACCACGACGTATGGAGCGCCATAGGTTATCCCTATGGCACCACCACATATAACCGTCCCTGGTCCGAGATGCCGGAACTTTTGCCAGTGTCATTTCCTTCCGACAGACAGCGCACTTGACCACTTCCGCAATCAACCCAAAAAGCTGTAGAAATTTGATCAGCTCCAACTGAGTTGCGTCCATCATAGCACCGAGGTGCACACTATTTATTTTATTGGTCATATCCATACCTAGCAAGACCAACAACAAATTCATTAACTCACATTAACATACGACCTACAGCAAACAGCACTACAATAACTTTCACACAAGACCACTGAACCGTTAACTCACTGAAACTAATTCCGCTCCAAACACAGCCAAAACGTGAACCAGCCACTAGAGTCAGTAAGACCAAACTGAACCCATTGAACCACACAACACGAAACCCTTAAACACACCACCAGAGGGCACCATGAACCGCAACATGACAACACCTACAAACATGCCACACTCGCAAACCAAACTCCGCGCTGTCATGACTTTACACACCGCAACAGCCTTACGTCACGGGTCAAAGCCAACGGGTGGGATCGGACGCTTCGGTCTACCCTCCTGGAGTGATGGTAACACAGGCGTGCATTATTTTCAAACATCATTTGTAGTTCAAATTTCCCTCAGCAAGTTATTTTATCAGTCTGATACAGTACAATAGAATAATATTATTCATAATCACTGACCATTGCCTCCAAAATGTGGGTGTTGATATGCACCCTAAAGAAAATAGTCCAGGATAGAGTCAGCTAAATCCAGCAGATCCACAGTCAGTTGTGAAATAGAAAATTAATTTCAGGATTTTCAATGCCATCATTATCACCTGAAGACGTACATTCAAACTCTGTCTGAACATGTGTCAGAAGACTCAATTCTATCAACAAACTGCCCTATCATCCTCAGTCAGTAGGCATCACTGGATGCGGATATAGATGGATACGTTGTCAGCTCTCCTGGCTGTTGTCAGGTTTCGTGACCAGAGCCACTACTTCTCAATCAAGTAGCTCCTCAAATGGCTTCCCAAGGGCTGAGTGCGCCCTAGTTGCCAACAGTACTCAACAGACCCGGATGGTCACCTATCCATGTGCTAGCCAACCTGACAGAGATTAACTGCGGAAAACTGATGGGGACCAATTTTACAATTGCGGCAAAGCTGTTGACCAAGTATATACACTACCTGATATTAAAAGTGAAGCTTTCAGAAGAGATGATCGGATGTCACTGTAACTTTTTACACATACGTACCATCAGCAGTTTTGTAAATTATTAGAGTAATAATTCTCTCTGATAGTAGCTCAACCACCAGAGTGTGTTTGTGTTATTGCCAGGCCTGGTAGAGTATATAAGGGGTCGAACAACATCAGGTGTTGAGTAATCACTGTAAACTATAAGGAAGTGCCATGTACTCTTTTGAAACTGTGTTATCAGCATCTGACAGTGTTTGAAAGGGGCTTCATGGGTCGCCAATTTGGCTGATTGTCAAATTGTGCAATATGCAGATTTATGGAGCATTGAGATTTGACATTTTGTCCAGTGTTGGACTCCATGGGAACATGACAGCAGGCATATTTGTCAGCAAGTGTTTGGTCACCCATGTCTCTCCACCACAGTGGAGGAGCACTGTATTGTCACCAGACACATTGTAACCTGTTCACATTTGTGCCTGCCATCCGAGAACAAGTGATGGACTCCCTTCAATATTCTGTGTCATCCCCCACCATAGGTCAGAGACTAGCAGCAGCTGTACTAGGGAATTACCATCCCATGCATTGGCTGCCATTGCCGCTGCAAGGCAAACGGCTACATTTGGAGTGACCATGAAGTGTGGGCTGCCGATGAATGGCATCACATTGTGTTGGGTGATGAATTGTGGTCCTGCACTACCCTGGGTGACCATTGTCAGCAAGTATGGTGGCAACCTGGGGAGGGGTGACATTCTTCCAATGTTTTGGAGATGTGCAGTGGCATTACTCCTGATGTCATGGTGTGCGTAACCATCTGGTATAACTTTTGGTCATGGCTGACAGTGTTAAAGAGATCTTTGAAGGCACAGTGGCATGTCATGGACATCTTGGATTCTCATCTTTTACCTCTCATACAACAGTTTTGTGGTGCCAGTTTCCAGTAGAACAATGCTTATCTACATATGACACATGTGTCCATTAACTGTCTGTGTGATGTTGAGGTATTCCTGTGGCCAGCAAGATCCCCAGATCTGTCCCCAATAAAACATTTTTGGGAGCAGCTCGGACATAAACTCTGTTAGAGTGCCAGTGTCCAGTATATCAAGGAGTAGTCGTATAGTTGTGGGCGAGTTTGCTCAGGAGGGAATACAACGACTTTGACACCCATCAGAACAAACATGGTCCTGGCCAGAAAGAATGCAACATCATACTAATAAGTGGGCTTATAAAATTTTCTTGATTTAGTAATCACACCACACCACTCATGAAGTTTCATTTCATTTCCTCCTTCCCTTCTGGGTACTTCACTTTTTTGCCAGGAAGTGTATTTTGAAAGTTATCATGGAGCAGTTAGACAACCTAGAAAAAATTATAATACCCCATATATTTTGTCAACAAACGTACATGGAATTTTCAAATCAGTTGCTAAGGAGGATGAGATGAGCAACCAAATAGATGTTGTAGCATCAGTGGTTTGTTGGTATGAAAAAAAGTTAAGATTGTCAGGTAATAAATATTTTTGTTAACAATTGTAACAAGAAACTGATTTCTCATTACTCGTTTTGTTAGCCAAAAGGAAACAACCAGCTTTAAGTGAAGAGTTCTCAGGTGAATAGCTACATTATCATGGCAGACATCCACAATATTTGAACGGCAGAACTAATTATCTTTATCAGGCACACTGGTGGCATTTCTTCAAAAATAATTTATTTGTTTTATTTACCTCGTAAAACTCACAGCAAGAACATTCTGAATTAATGTTAACATTTATCAGAAGTTTAACAGGTACTGAAAATATACCACATCCTGCAGATCGAATGTTTCCCATAATTGTATCGACAGTGTAACAAACTAACTTTTTCTACAAGTTTCACAGACTACAAGTTATACTAAGTCAACATTTGGGCAGTTTCACCTGACACTTCGTTGAAATTTAAAAGGTCAACTTGAATTGGCTCCTCCGGACTGAAATATCTCACAGCACTCCGAACAAGTTTTACTTCACTTCTGTTTGTGCAGTCCATTGTTGTT
This sequence comes from Schistocerca piceifrons, assembly GCF_021461385.2. NCBI lineage: Eukaryota > Metazoa > Arthropoda > Insecta > Orthoptera > Acrididae > Schistocerca > Schistocerca piceifrons. The sequence goes on from NC_060149.1 coordinate 221,330,059, forward strand.
GTTACATGATCAGTGTTTTCCAACACATTATCAGATATAAATGGTGAAATAACATTAACAATAACTGCCTCAGTTTTGTTTCTAACAAATGAAAGTTTCGGGTCATATTACTTTTTAACCAGTCTTGATATGCATTCCGATATTTTGAAACTGAGTTTGTGTCTAGCAGTGTGGTGTGAAAATGTAGTCTCTCTAGCAGCACACTCCATGTGACTATTATTCCCATCTTTGCTTAAAAAAAAAATAAATAAAATTAAAAAAAAACATTTTGTGAAACAGTAACATTTAGCACTGCTCTGCTTAGCTGTTTTCATGTGGTTTTTAATATCATCCTTTCCTTTATGTGCAACAGAAAATTTTCCAGTACACAGTGTGCAATAAACAAGTTAATTGTTACTATCATTACACACTTTCAAAAATTTGTATTCCTGTTGCAGATCAACATTAAGCACACATACTTTCTTTTGCCCATTGCTGAAAGATGAGACAGAAAACAGAGAACAAATAATCACAAACATGTAGATGATTTACTTCACACTCTGAAACAACATAAGCACATTGCCCCTGTAATGTTGCCAATTGACTGACTGTGGCTGAACTGGTAGCCAGGCCTCCCCATCGACTTCAAAGTTTGCTCCCAGGCTGGTTGAGGGACAGACAGCTGTAAGAGAATGTTTCAAAATGCTATGTTAAACATGCTAATCCTGGACATATGGTAAGTCTACCAGTGAGTACATCTAGCAGTCTGTTATGCATATCAGGAAAAAGATTGGTATTTCAGTAATAGTTCTAGACATAACCATGGAACAATAGACAGTTTGGACTTACATTTACCAAGGAAAAACAAACAAGGATCTAAAGAGCATTTTCTGCCAGGGAATAAAATTGTGTAATAAGTTGTCCAAGGAAATGATAAAAGATTACTAAAGTACACCTATTCAAAAAGGCTGCTAAAATGTTCTTCATACACTGATGTGTTAAAACACTATGACCACCTGCTTAATAGCTTGTTTGTCCATCTTTGGAACAAAATACATCACTGATTCTGTGTTATCAGGGATCTGACGGCTTGTTGGTAGGTTTGTGGAGGTATGTGGCATTAGATGTCTATTTACAAGTCACATAATTTGCATAAATAACAGGCTGCTGATTTGCATACGTGGTGATGGCACCTGATAATTATCCAGATGGGTTCCAGTGGATTTACATCATGTGAATGTGGTCGCTGAGACACCAACATGATTTCACTATAATGCTCCTCAAATCACTGTAGCTTAGTTCTGGTTCCGAGACACGGACAGTTATACTGCTGAAAGATGACCTCGCCTTTGGGGAAGACATCAAGCACGAAGGGGTGCTTTGTGGCTGTCAGTGTGTCTTTGATTACTACCACAGGTCTCATTCAAGCACAGGAGAATGTCTCCCATAACATCAAAATGCTCTGACCAGCCTGCGTCCATGGTGTGGTGCATGTTTCGAGCTGCCTTTCACCTCAATGACTGTATTTGCGGAGACGACCGTCGACATAATGTAGCAAAAATGTAATTCGCCCGAAGAGGTGACACATTTCCATTGATCGACGGTCGAATGCTGATGGTCCTGTGCCCACTGCAATCATAATTGGAATTGTTGTTGGGTCAACATGTGAACACATAAGGGAGGGGGGGGGGGGGGTGTTGGCTGCAGAGCTCCGTGTTCAACAATGTTCGATGAATGGTGTGCCCCAAAACACTTGTGTGTGCACCAACATTGTGCTGTTTTGGCAGATATGCCAAGATAACCATCTATCCTACTTTACACAGCAGACAAGCCTCCAAACCTCACATTTTGTGAAGAGTTGTGGAGGTCCAATCATTAGCACCTAGTGGTAGTTTCACTGTCCTACCTCTTTCTGTAAATGCTCATGACAGCAGCATAGGAACATCTGACCAGCTTTGCCGTTTTTTGAGATACTTGAAACTTCCTGGCAGATTAAAACTGTGTGCCGGACCGAGACTCGAACTCGGGACCTTTGCCTTTCGCGGGCAAGTGCTCTACCAACTGAGCTACCCAAGCACGACTCACGCCCCGTCCTCACAGCTTTACTTCTGCCAGTACCTCGTCACTCCGCTGCAGAGTGAAAATCTCATTTAGAGATACTTGTTCACAGGCTCTGTGTAATAATAATCTGCCCTTTGTCAAAGTTGCTTGTCTCAATGGATGTCCCCATTTGCAGCCCATATCTTTGCTAGGGTGATCCCCCGTCTGTCTCCTCTATGCTTACCTTCGTTACTGCAGCATATCTCCGCAACATCACCATGTAGCATCCAACATTGTGCTGGGCAGTGATCCTAATGTTGGTGTTAGTCAGGCAGCAGTGACTGCCCGAGACAGACGCAGCAACAAGGAAGTAACCGATTTTGTGACTTTTACAAGTTCCTAAGCAGGAGTGAATTGTATAATTTCATCTGTAGTTTTGATAGTTTAGTTTCTTGAGTTTCTGTGTGTTAATTAATATCTAATAGCCACAGTTCTCGCATTTTCATTTGCATTGGAAAGTAAACCAATTTTGTGACATATTACAAGTTCCTAATCAGGGGCAAATAATGTAGTTTCATGAGTGCTTCAGTAGTTAGGTTTTGAATCCCTGCATATTAATCTAATTTATTAGAGACAGTTTCTGCATTTTCGTCAGGGTCTACAGTAGAGTTCTGCAGCAAGTGCCAATAGTCTGTTTATCTCGGTAATATAGTTATCCACGGTATTTAGTATGGATAGGGACTGCGACTGTTGTGTGTGGATGCGAGCTGAGTTGGTGACACTTCGCCCTCAGCTCCAGGCTGTGATGGCTTCAATTACACAATTTGAAGCTGCAGGGGATGGGCATCACTATTGTGGGCTGACCATGGGAATCCAACGGAAGTTGAGCATGTCTGAGTCCTCCGATTGGTCCTCACTGTTGGCCAGCCCAGTTACTACTCACACTGAGGTTGACCTCTGGGTGAGTGGGAGGTCACCTTGGGGCGTGGCAGGCAGCAAAAGACTTCCCTGGTTAGGTTGCCAAACAGGTTCCAGATGCTGTCAGTGGCTGACACTGTCACTCAGCCAGATGCAGTCGCCTGTCCTGTTTCAGAGGAAACCTCTCAGCCTGCAAGATCTGGGCAATCACAGTATGTGGGATTGTTGATAGTTGGGAGCTCCAACGTTAGGTGTGTAATGGGCCCCCTTGGGACATTGCTGCTAAGAAAGGAAAGAAAGCCAATGTGCACTCCATGTGCTTGCCAGGTGGAATCATTCAAGACATGAAACGGGTCATTCCAGATGCCATGAAGAGCATAAGGTGCAGCCTACTGCAGGTGGTGGCTCATATCAGTACCAATGATGTGTGTCACTTTGGATCAGAAAAGATTCTCTCTGGTTTTGAGCAGCTAACAGAAGTGGTAACAGTCTTGCTTGCTAGATGAAAGCAGAGCTGACCATTTGCAGCATAGTCGACAGGACTGATTGCGGACCTCTGGTTCAGAGCCGAGTGGAGGGCCTGAATCAGAGGCTCATACGGTTTTGCCACCATGTAGGCTGCAAATTCCTCAACTTTCACCCTAGGGTGGTTTGGTTTCGGACTCCACTGAATAGGTCAGGTGTCCACCACATGCAGGAGGCAGCTACAAGGATAGCAGGGGCTGTGTGCCGTAGACTGGGCAGTTATTTAGATTAGTGGGTCTCTGGAAAACATGAAAAGGGCCTCAGTCACGAAGAACACAGGATGAACGTAGATACAGGAACCATTGGAATAACAGTTGTAAATTGGTGTAGCTATGTTGGGAAAGTACCAGAGCTGCAAGCGCTAATAGAAAGCACTGATGCTCAAATTGTGATAGGCACTGAAAGCTGGCTAAAGCCAGAGATAAGTTCAGCCAAAATTTTTGTGAAGAACGTAATGGTGTTCTAAAAGGATAGGCTAAACACAGTTCGCAGTGGTGTGTTTGTTGCAGTTAGAAGTAGTTTATCTTGTCACAAAATTGAAATAGGTAGTTCCTGTGAGTTAGTATGGGCAGAATGGTGAATGGTTGTGAAAACACACTTGATCTCTTAGCAACAAATAATCCTGAGTTAATAACGAGCATCAAAATGGATAGAGGGATTAGCGTGCACAGGGGTGTCATAGCGAGATTGAATATTGTAACCCCCAAATCCGGCCAAAATAAATGAAAAATATACTTATTTTTTTAAAAAAAGAAGGAGGGGGGCAGATAAAAATTTACTTTGTGCCTTCCAGATAGACGATCTCCACTTCTTCCAGATTAACAATGTAAGTGTAGACCAGGTGTGGCTTGAATTCAAAGAAACAGTACCAGCAGCAATTGAGAGATTTATACCAAATAAATTAACAAACGACAAAGCTGATCCCCCATGGTACACAAAATGGGTCAGAACACTTTTTCAGAAACAACAAAAAAAACATGTCAAATTTAAACAGACGCAAAATCACCAAGATTGGCGATCTTTTACAGAAGCTCAAAATTTAGTGCGGACTTCAATGTGAGATGCTTATAACAGTTTCCACAATGAAACTTTGTGTCGAAACCTTGCAGAAAGTCTGAAGAGGTCCTGGTCATACGTGAAGTATGCTAGTGGCAATATACAATCAATGCCTTCTCTGCATGATAGCAATGGAGATACTATTGCAGACAGTGCTACTCAAGCAGAGTTATTAAACACAGCCTCTTGAAATTCCTTCACCAAAGAAGACGAAGTAAATATTCCAGAATTCGAATCAAGAACAGCTGCCAACATGAGTAACATAGAGGTAGATAACCTCAGAGCAGTGAAGCAACTTAAATCACTTATTAAAAGCAAGCCTTCTGGTCCAGACTGTATACCAGTTCGGTTCCTTTCAGAGTATGCTGACACAATAGCTCCATACTTAGCTATCATATACAACTGTTGGCTCAACAAAAGATCCATTCCCAAAGACTGGAAAGTTGCACAGGTCACACGAATATTCAAGAAAGATAGTAAGAGTAATCCACTAAATTACAGGCACATATCATTAATGTCGATGTGCAGCAGGATTTTGGAACATATATCATGTTCGAACATTATGAATTACATGGAAGAAAATGGTCTAGTGACACACAGTCAACACAGATATAGAAAACATTTGTGAAATACAACTAGCTCTTTACTTGAACGAAGTGTTGAGAGCTACTGACAAGTAATATCAGATGGATTCCATATTTCTGGATTTCCAGAAGGCTTTTGACGCTGTACCACACAAGCAGCATGTAGTGAAAGTGCGTACTTATTGAATATTATCTCAGTTATGAGACTGTATTCGTGATTCCCTGCCAGAGTGGTCACAGTTCATAGTAATTGATGGAAAATCACATAGTAAAACAGAAGTGATTTCTGGTGTTCCACAGGGTAGTGCTATAGGCCCTTTGCTGTTCCTTACCTATATAAACGATTTGGGAGACAGAATGAGATTTTTCACTCTGCAGCGGAGTGTGCGCTGATATGAAACTTCCTGGCAGATTAAAACTGTGTGCCCGACCGAGACTCGAACTCGGGACCTTTGCCTTTCGCGGGCAAGTGCTCTACCAACTGAGCTACCGAAGCACGACTCACGCCCGGTACTCACAGCTTTACTTCTGCCAGTACCTCGTCTCCTACCTTCCAAACTTTACAGAAGCTCTCTTGCGAACCTGCAGAACTAGCACTCCTGAAAGAAAGGATATTGCGGAGACATGGCTTAGCCACAGCCTGGGGGATGTTTCCAGAATGAGATTTTCACTCTGCAGCGGAGTGTGCGCTGATATGAAACTTCCTGGCAGATTAAAACTGTGTGCCCGACCGAGACTCGAACTCGGGACCTTTGCCTTTCGCGGGCAAGTGCTCTACCAACTGAGCTACCGAAGCACGACTCACGCCCGGTACTCACAGCTTTACTTCTGCCAGTACCTCGTCTCCTACCTTCCAAACTTTACAGAAGCTCTCCTGCGAACCTGCAGAACTAGCACTCCTGAAAGAAAGGATATTGCGGAGACATGGCTTAGCCACAGCCTGGGGGATGTTTCCAGAATGAGATTTTCACTCTGCAGCGGAGTGTGCGCTGATATGAAACTTCCTGGCAGTTTTAATCTGCCAGGAAGTTTCATATCAGCGCACACTCCGCTGCAGACTGAAAATCTCATTCTGGAAACATCCCCCAGGCTGTGGCTAAGCCATGTCTCCGCAATATCCTTTCTTTCAGGAGTGCTAGTTCTGCAGGTTCGCAGGAGAGCTTCTGTAAAGTTTGGAAGGTAGGAGACGAGGTACTGGCAGAAGTAAAGCTGTGAGTACCGGGCGTGAGTCGTGCTTCGGTAGCTCAGTTGGTAGAGCACTTGCCCGCGAAAGGCAAAGGTCCCGAGTTCGAGTCTCGGTCGGGCACACAGTTTTAATCTGCCAGGAAGTTTCATATCAGCGCACACTCCGCTGCAGAGTGAAAATCTCATTCTGGAAACATCCCCCAGGCTGTGGCTAAGCCATGTCTCCGCAATATCCTTTCTTTCAGGAGTGCTAGTTCTGCAGGTTCGCAGGAGAGCTTCTGTAAAGTTTGGAAGGTAGGAGACGAGGTACTGGCAGAAGTAAAGCTGTGAGTACCGGGCGTGAGTCGTGCTTCGGTAGCTCAGTTGGTAGAGCACTTGCCCGCGAAAGGCAAAGGTCCCGAGTTCGAGTCTCGGTCGGGCACACAGTTTTAATCTGCCAGGAAGTTTCGATTTGGGAGACAATCTGAGCAGCTGTCTTAGGTTGTTTGCAGATGATGCTGTCGTTTCTCTACTAGTAAAGTCATAAGAAGATCAAACCAAATTGGAAAACAGATTTAGAAAAAATATCTGTATGGTGCGAAAATTGGCAATTGATCCTAAATAACAAAAAGTCTGAGGTCATTCACATGCATGCTAAAACGAATCTGTTAACCTTCGGTTACACGATAAATCAGTCAAATCTAAAGGCCGTAAATTGAACTAAATACCTAGGAATTATAATTACAAATAACTTAAACTGGAAGGAGCACATAAGAAATGTTGTGGGGAAGGCTAACCAGACTACATTTTATTGGGAGGACGCTTAGGAAATGTATCACATCTACTAAAGAGACTGGCTATACTACACTTGTCCATCCTCTTTTAGAATACGGCTGTGTGGCGTGTGATCTTTACCACATAGGACATCGAAAAAGTTCAAAGAAGGGCAGCATGTTTTGTATTATTGCAAAATAGGGGAGAAAGTGTCACTGAAATGATACAGGATTTGGGATGGACATCATTAAAACAAAGGCATTTTTCGTTGTGGAGGAATCTTCTCATGAAATTCCAATCACCAACTTTCTCCTCCAAATGTGAAAATACACTCTTGGAAATGGAAAAAAGAACACATTGACACCGGTGTGTCAGACACACCAGACTTGCTCCGGACACTGCGAGAGGGCTGTACAAGCAATGATCACACGCACGGCACAGCGGACACACCAGGAACCGCGGTGTTGGCCGTCGAATGGCGCTAGCTGCGCAGCATTTGTGCACCGCCGCCGTCAGTGTCAGCCAGTTTGCCGTGGCATACGGAGCTCCATCGCAGTCTTTAACACTGGTAGCATGCCGCGACAGCGTGCACGTGAACTGTATGTGCAGTTGACGGACTTTGAGCGAGGGCGTATAGTGGGCATGCGGGAGGCCGGGTGGACGTACCGCCGAATTGCTCAACACGTGGGGCGTGAGGTCTCCACAGTACATCGATGTTGTCGCCAGTGGTCGGCGGAAGGTGCACGTGCCCGTCGACCTGGGACCGGACCGCAGCGACGCACGGATGCACGCCAAGACCGTAGGATCCTACGCAGTGCCGTAGGGGACCGCACCGCCACTTCCCAGCAAATTAGGGACACTGTTGCTCCTGGGGTATCGGCGAGGACCATTCGCAACCGTCTCCATGAAGCTGGGCTACGGTCCCGCACACCGTTAGGCCGTCTTCCGCTCACGCCCCAACATCGTGCAGCCCGCCTCCAGTGGTGCCGCGACAGGCGTGAATGGAGGGACGAATGGAGACGTGTCGTCTTCAGCGATGAGAGTCGCTTCTGCCTTGGTGCCAATGATGGTCGTATGCATGTTTGGCGCCGTGCAGGTGAGCGCCACAATCAGGACTGCATACGACCGAGGCACACAGGGCCAACACCCGGCATCATGGTGTGGGGAGCGATCTCCTACACTGGCCGTACACCACTGGTGATCGTCGAGGGGACACTGAATAGTGCACGGTACATCCAAACCGTCATCGAACCCATCGTTCTACCATTCCTAGACCGGCAAGGGAACTTGCTGTTCCAACAGGACAATGCACGTCCGCATGTATCCCGTGCCACCCAACGTGCTCTAGAAGGTGTAAGTCAACTACCCTGGCCAGCAAGATCTCCGGATCTGTCCCCCATTGAGCATGTTTGGGACTGGATGAAGCGTCGTCTCACGCGGTCTGCACGTCCAGCACGAACGCTGGTCCAACTGAGGCGCCAGGTGGAAATGGCATGGCAAGCCGTTCCACAGGACTACATCCAGCATCTCTACGATCGTCTCCATGGGAGAATAGCAGCCTGCATTGCTGCGAAAGGTGGATATACACTGTACTAGTGCCGACATTGTGCATGCTCTGTTGCCTGTGTCTATGTGCCTGTGGTTCCGTCAGTGTGATCATGTGATGTATCTGACCCCAGGAATGTGTCAATAAAGTTTCCCCTTCCTGGGACAATGAATTCACGGTGTTCTTATTTCAATTTCCAGGAGTGTATTTTGTTGATGCTGACCTACATAGGGAGAAACGATCACCATGATAAAGTAAGGAAAATCAGAGCTCGTACGAAAAGATATAGATGTTCATTCTTTCCGCACGCTATACAAGATTTGAATAATAGAGAATTGTGAAGTTGATTCAGTGAACCTTAAATGTTATTTGCAGACTATCCACGTAGGTGTAGATCAATGTAGGTAGTGGATACTACATAATCAAATATTACCTGGAGTAGTATTTAATAACAACACACTGTCTCATTGCAATGTGTGATCACTGTTGTATCCTAGCCAGTAATGCCAACCGAGCCCGCTGCCAAAAGGTTGGCAGCATCAAAGTACGGGCGCCGTCCGCATAAGCAGCGCCAGCGAGAGAGGAAATCGCCGCAAGTCTGCGCGCGCCACCGCTGGCTTCTGGCTTCTTAAGCGCTGGAGTCGCGAGCGCTAGGACAGTTCTGTATTCGCCGCTCAGTTGTATACTCGCCACCGAATTGTGTACTTGCTAGTCAGTTGTGTGTTCATCGCAGCAGAGTTGTTGTTTGTCGTCAGCCGATGCTGACCTAGCCGCTCCGACTCGAACTAGACAGATTTATGTAGACACGGAGTTCACTACTGTTCTGTATCTTCGATAATAAAGATAAGTACCGACTTTTATTTAATCTGAGTGTTTGGGCTTTCATCTTTCTGTTCACTGTTCCAGCGGACCGGTCGGCCCGCTATTAAAAGTGTGGCGGTGACTTCGTAAGCCATTTCCACAGCCAAATGTTTGTCGCTACGAACACCGCCACAAAAATCACAGTGTGAAACTTTTACTAAAAAATCATGTGCCAAAGTTTACAGTGCATGGTAGTAATGGTGTGTTATTCTCTTGAGCTCAACATCTCACTCATGATATGGGGATACTGTTTTAAAATTTCAGATGGACTGAGGGGAGGACACGAAAATGTGCATAGGGTATAGTTACATATTTTATGGTCCTAGAATCAGAACTGCTAAGTAATCATGTAAATGCAGATGCTTCAAACAGATTGGAGTTAGGGTAAGGGGCATAGTAGCATGCCCTTTGTCCTGGAGTCATCAGTGGATGACCTTAGTTTCTGCAATGATGAAGTGCGTAATTGTGCATTGTATTATAAGTTATCTGGAGCAAATTGTTTGTAAATCATAGAACATTGTATAGTAAGAACCAATATAATGATAAATTGCAGTTGTTAACACTCATCTCATGTTTGAGAGGATGGTCTTTCTCTATCTGGCCAGTCTAACATAGAGTTTTTGTACTTTTCGTAAATCATTTTGTGCAAATGCCAGGAAGGGTCCTTCATCAAGACCATGGCTGACCACCTGTCCTATCCTCATAAAACGTACCAATATATTCTGTGTTTTTTGAGCTATTTATTTTCATAGTATTATGATGGCAAATCCTGTATCATTGTGAGATGATCCCTGGATGAATCGGGCGTCTTGGAGTGAACCAAAGCGATGTTATTTGGACATAGAGGAGATACAGAGAGACAGGAACTGTCGATGACATGCCTCGCTAAGGCTGCCCATGGGCTACTACTGCAGTAGATGACTGCTACCTACGGATTATGACTGGGAGGAACCCTGACAGCAATACCACCATGTTGAATAATGCTTTTCGTGCAGTCACAGGACATCATGTTAAGACTCAATCGTGCGCAATAGGCTGCATGATGCGCAACTTCACTCTCGATGTGCATGGTGAGGTCCATCTTTGCAGCCACGTCACCATGGAGCGCAGTACAGATGGGCCCAACAACATGCCGAATGGACCGCTCAGGATTGACATCACGTTCTCTTCACTGATGAGTGTCGTATATGCCTTCAACCAGACAATCGTTGGAGATGTGTTTGGAGGCAACCCGGTCAGGCTGAATGCCTTAGACACACTGTCCAGTGAGTGCTGCGAGCTGGATGTTCCCTGATGTTTTGGGGTGGCATTATGTGGAGCCAATGTACATTGCTGGTGGTCGTGGAAGGCACCGTAACAGCTGTATGATACGTGATGCCATCCTCTGACCGATAGTGCAACCGTATCGTGAACATAGTGGCGAGGCATTCGTCTTCATGGATGACAATTTACGCCCCCATTGTGCACATCTTGTGAATGACTTCCTTTTGGTTAATGACATCACTTGACTAGAGTGGCCAGCATGTTCTCCAGACATGAAACCTATCGAACATGCCTGGGATAGATTGAAACGGGCTGTTTATGGACAACGAGACCCACCAACTACTCTGAGGGATCTACGCTGAATTGCCATTGAGGAGGGTGGACCAACAGTGCCTTGATGAACTTGTGGATAGTATGCCAAGACAAATACACACCTGCATCAGTGCAAGAGGACGTGCTACTGGGTATTAGAGGTACTGGTGTGTACAGCAATCTGGACCACCACCTCTGAAGGTCTTGCTGTATGGTGGTACAACATGCAATGTGTGGTTTTCATGAGCAATAAAAAGGGAAGAAATGATGTTTATGTTGATCTCTATTCCAATTTTCTGTACGGGTTCTGGAACTCTCGGAACCGAGGGGATGCAAAACTTTTTTTGGTGTATGTATTTGTTCTATTTATGGGTGATATTTTAGTAGCTTGGGATGTACTCTTCATTCTGCATGGGTTTGGCATGTTTTATAATATTAAATGTAAACATTTTTGAGGTATGCTACTTGCTTATGTTTATACACATATTGGAAAATTATTGATTTTGATACTAGTACAAGAACACCGCCAATGAGCGTGTGCAGGATAGGTCCCAAAACAGCCCACCAATCACCATGCGTGCAAACATGTGGTCATCTGCTTAAACTTAATGGACGATGATTGCAAGAACAATGAATGTTTTGTTTTAAAGTGAATAATTAGGAAAGGCACATCACTATGAATCTAAGAGTAAAGGCTAGAGCATGAATGTCATATAACATGCAACTTAAGTCAGCATACTGATATGACACAGAATTTATAACAACAAAGAACTGCAAACTCAAGATATGTCTACACCACTATTATACATAACATCTCACCAGCCAGAAGAAGTAAGGGGGACAGCGGTGGCTGACACCATCCTTTTACCAAAACAATTCTTAGAGCTCACAATGGCTACTCTCCAAATGGAAGCACTTTATAAAGGTTGGCTTTTGGTAGGTCTGACAAACTGACTCAAGGATTCCATAGGGGGAGCAGCTATAGAGTTCTGGAGGACTGGCTCATTGATCCCAGCAGTGATCATTGATCACATACGTAACAAGCTGACATTCTAGGACAACCACAAAGTCTTTCTCAATGGATTTTTCGTATTAACTGTTCTCAGTGCACTTTTTGTGTTAGTTCTGTGTAAACTGATACAGTAGTACTGCTCCGACTAAAGATTACATTTGCACCAACAATTGAACGTCACTCACGGCATCTTTGTATCCATCACAATCTATAATACAGGACAGACTCCTATGCAGACTCTAGATATCAAGCACTGCCTTCCGTGCACTGCTTGGTGTGAATCCCATATCTCTATTAAAGTTGTTGACATGTTGTGGGAATCTGTGGTTAATGGTATGTTGAACTTTAAACAGTGACAAAGTTTGCATGCTTTCCACAGTATTTATTTATATTCAAGCATGACATTGACTCACGCATGCTGTATAGCTCAGTTACATATATTATTTAGCTGTTTTTCCTTACTGTAAAGATCATGTTACATGATAAAATTATCAGTATTCTTAATTTTTAGGATTATTTATTCATTTTTCATAAAAAAATAAGTAATGAATTGTACACACTTTGGACCCTAATCAATTTTACCAGCTTTTATTAAGGCGTGCCTTTATTTCTCAAGAAATAAATATGGAATTCTTAATTACATGGCAGTTGGATTCATCAGTAAGCATCACAGTCACCGACTCAAATGGAACTGAGTAGTAGTTCATATTATAGAACTTCATCTTTCCATGCTGGACCATGTATTTTATTCCATTTATGGAGTCAGGGTAATACCATAATTAAATATGTCATTGAGTGGCTGACTGGTAGATGGTGCTAGCTATTGGTCAGTAAAGTTCATAGTTTTGAAATTTGTCATCATGTTAATTGTTTAAGATCTGTGATGTATTGTTTAGAACTTTAGTAGAACACAATTATAATAGCAGAGATAGTAAATATTAAAACTGCAGTGTTTGCCAAATATTAATAAATATTTGTCTCTCTGATTTTTTTACAGGGTTGTGTCCATTTTAACTGTGTTTGTCAACAAGTCGCTCCTAAGTGGTGAAACTGTGAATCTCAATGCACCACTTTTTGTCACCTGGTACCAGTGTGTCGTATCATCATTTGTCTGTTTTTCCTTGAGTACCCTTAGCAAGTGGTTTCCAAGCATTGTGTCCTTCCCGAATGGGTCCCCCTTTCAAAATGAAGTATTTTTAAAAGTATGTTGTATTGCTATTTAACTTGTGTATTTGTTATGTATACATGTATAAAAATGTGTGTAACTGTAAAATATTTCAATTTTCAGGTACTCCCTTTGTCAATATTGTTTACTGGAATGATAGCATTCAATAATTTATGCTTGAAATATGTTGATGTATCATTTTATTACATTGGTCGCTCTTTAACTACTGTCTTCAATGTACTTCTGAGCTATATAATCCTTGGTAAGTTAAATGATTTTTGTTTATTATATAAAAACATTTATCATAATTAATTGTATTTTTTGTCCATACAAGGTCAGAAAACATCCTTTAAAGTTGGTGCGTGCTGTGCTTTCATTGTTGGAGGCTTTTGGCTTGGCATTGATCAAGAAAATGGAATAGGTATGTATATGAAGAAGAAAAATTATGCCTAAAACATTTTGGCTCTTTTTTTTAGTTAATAACTAACAGCTGCTGTTCTTGCAGTTTTAATACATCATTTATCTGCATTTAAATTTACACATAAAATGCTTTGCCCCTGAATTCATATCATTTATAATTTGATAAAACTTACTACCATCTGCACTGAGAATAAAGTATAGTACCATTTATCTGAGCATAAAAATTACATTACTACATTGATCTAATGTTTTTAACATATCCACCCACACTTAATGTGAAACAGTAGTCCAAACAAATAACAAGCATCCTGAGAGGACAGTCAAGTGAGCATACAAATGAACCAGAACAGAATGAGGAAAATTGACCTCTGCTTTGGGATTATAATAGATAGGTTTCTAGTCCAACTCGCTAGTTGAAACTGTCAGTTGGCTGCAAATGCCAACCTAGATGTGATGCTGCTGTCACTGGTTGATCATGCCACTGCCTGATGGCCAGACCCTTGTTGACAGGTGCAGGGCTGGGAGAATTGAATCTTAACAAGATGAGCCAGCACCTCGCATCTTGTTATGTTCACAGCTGGTGAGGCACTGATGTGGTAGATGTGGTAATGTGAGGTACCACAGTTCACTCTCATTGGCGGGGTGACTGTGAGATGGTGCAACACCAGTGTCCCTCTCCACTGCAACATAGGATGGCATGTGACACCCAGGAAAATGAACGCAACATTGTCAGCAGGTATCAGCCAAAAGTTCCCTGTTTACTGCCACTAGGGAGTAGGATAGTAGGGCTAGAAATGACCCTGGCAGTGATGGCTCTGTCACAGCTGGACACTCACAGGTGTGGCACCAGCTCAGGGGGGTTGGGGGGGGGGCACCGGGGGGGGGGGGGGGGGTGAGATCATCTGAGGCCTTGGGAACAGGAGCAAGAACTGGTTGGTAAAGTGCCTACTGACCATCTGATGCCACCAGTTGGTGCTGAAACTCATCCACATCCAGCTCCTGATGCATGGGCTGTAAAAAAAAAGAATTGGATGTGGGCGAAGGAGGCAATATTACACCCAGTGGAGGAGATGGAGGTGCAGACAGAGAAGCAGGCTCCAAGGATGGATGAGGAGGGGAGGATCCAGACACTTGGAGGGAGGAAGGCCTGGGAGTTGAGTGTGGGACAGTGCAGGCCAGTCCAGTCCCCTGCCCATGGAAGGAGTTAGTTTTTGGTTGCCACAAATGCTGGATCCTGGCGGTCGTCCACAGCCAGCAAGGTCAGAGAATAATTATGCTGCAGACAGGCCACAGGCCGGTAACCATTGTGTGAAGTGGGAAATAAGGATTTGAGTACAAGTCTGACACAAATTTTCACTCATCATCATTATTTAAGACTGATTATGCCTTTCAGCATTCAGTCTGGAGCATAGCCCCCCTTATAAAATTCCTCCATGATCCCCTATTCAGTGCTAACATTGGTGCCTCTTCTGGTGTTAAACCTACTACTTCAAAATCATTCTTAACCAAATCCAGGTACCTTCTCCTTGGTCTGCCCCAACTCCTTCTACCCTCTATTGCTGAACCCATGAGTCTCTTGGGTAACCTTGCTTCTCCCATGCATGTAACATGACCCCACCATCTAAGCCTGTTCACCCTGAATGCTACATCTATAGAGTTCATTCCCAGTTTTTCTTTGATTTCCTCATTGTGGACACCCTCCTGCCATTGTTCCCATCTACTAGTACCTGCAATCATCCTAGCTACTTTCATATCTGTAACCTCAACCTTGTTGATAAGGTAACCTGAATCCACCCAGCTTTCACTCTCATACAACAAAGTTGGTCGAAAGATTGAACGGTGCAAACTTGGTCTTGGTACTGACTTCCTTCTTGCAGAAGAGAGTAGATCGTAGCTGAGCGCTCACTGCATTAGCTTTGCTACACCTCGCTTCCAGTTCTTTCACTATGTTGCCATCCTGTGAGAATATGCATCCTAAGTACTTGAAACCATCCACCTGTTCTAACTTTGTTCCTCCTATTTGGCACTCAATCCATTTATATTTCTTTCCCACTGCCATTACTTTCGTTTTGGAGATGCTAATCTTCATACCATAGTCCTTACATTTCTGATCTAGCTCTGAAACATTACTTTGCAAACTTTCAATCGAATCTACCATCACAACTAAGTCATCTGCATATGCAAGACTGCTTATTGTGTGTTCACATATCTTAATCTCACCCAGCCAGTCTATTGTTTTCAACATGTGATCCATAAATAATATGAACAACAGTGGAGACAGGTTGCAGCCCTGTCGTACCCCTGAAACTACTCTGAACCATGAACTCAATTTACCGTCAACTCTAACTACTGCCTGACTATCATGTAAAGACCTTTAATTGCTTGCAAAAGTTTGCCTCCTATTCCATAATCTCGTAGAACAGACAATAACTTCCTCCTAGGAACCCGGTAATATGCCTTTTCTAGATCTATAAAGCATAGATACAATTCCCTGTTCCACTCATAACACTTCTCCATTATTTGCCGTAAGCTAAAGATCTGGTCCTGACAACCTCTAAGAGGCCTAAACCCACACTGATTTTCATCCAATTGGTCCTCAACTAATACTCGCACTTTCCTTTCAACAATATCGGAGAAGATTTTATCCACAACGCTGATTAAAGAGATACCTCTGTAGTTGTTACAATCTTTTCTGTTTCCATGTTTAAAGATTGGTGTGATTACTGCTTTTGTCCAGTGTGATGGAACCTGTCCCGACTCCCAGGCCAATTCAATTATCCTGTGTAACCATTTAAGACCTGACATTCCACTGTATTTGATGAGTTCCGACTTAATTTCATCCACCCCAGCTGCTTTATTGCACTGCAATCTATTGACAATTTTCTCCACTTCCTCAAATGTGACCCTATTTCCATCATCATTCCTATCCCATTCTACCTCGAAATCTGAAACATTACTGATCATATTTTCACCTACATTGAGCAACTCTTCAAAATATTCCCTCCATCTGCCCAAGGCATCCACAGGATTCACCAGCAGTTTTCCTGACCTGTCCAAAATACTTGTCATTTCCTTCTTACCTCCCTTTCAAAGACTGCTGATTACGCTCCAGAATGGTTTTCCAACAGCTTGACCCATAGTCTCCAACCTGTTTCCAAAGTCTTCCCAAGATTTCTTATTGGATGCTGCAATATCTGTTTGGCTTTGTTTCTTTCTTCAACATAACTTTCTCTGTCTACCTGAGTTCTAGTATGTAGCCATTTTTGATACGCCTTCTTTTTCCTTTTACAGGCTGCCTTGACTGTGTCATTCCACCAAGCTGTTTGCTTCATCCTACTTTTACACACTACTGTTCCAAGACATTCTTTAGCCACTTCTAGTACTGGGTCCCTGTACCTTGTCCATTCCTTTTCCAATGACTGTAATGGACTACATTCAACTAACTGGTACCTTTCTGAGATCGCTGTTATGTACTTGTGCCTGATTTCCTTACCCTAAAGTTTCTCCACTCTTATCCTCCTACCTATGGACCTGACCTCCTGCACTTTCGGCCTCACAATCCCAATTTCACTGCAGATTAAATAATGATCAGTGTCATCAAAGAATCCCCTGAATACACGTGTGTCCCTCACAGCCTTCCTGAATTCCTGATCTGTTGTTATATAGTGAATGACAGATCTGGTTCCCCTGCCTTCCCAAGTATACCGGTGAATGTTCTTATGTTTAAAAAATGAGTTTGTGATTACTAAGCCCATACTAGCACAGAAAAATCCAAGAGTTGTTTCCTGTTCCTGTTGGCCTCCATATCCTCTCCAAATTTACCCATAACCTTTTCATACCCTTCTGTTCGATTTCCAATCCTGGCGTTAAAATCACCCATGAGCAGAACACTGTCCTTCTCCTTTACTCTAACAACTACATCACTGAGTGAGTGCCTCATAAAAACTATCCATCTTATCTTGATCTGTCCCTTCACAATGTGAATATACTGACACAATCCTAATTTTCTTGCTAGACACTGTCAAATCTATCCACATCAGTCATTCGTTTACATACCTTATTGCAACTACGCTGGGTTCCATTTCTTTCCTGATGTAAAGCCCTACACCCCATTGTGCTATTCCTGCTTTGACTCCTGACAGGTAGACCTTGTATTCTCCCACTTCCTCTTCTTTCTCACCCCCTTACCCGAATTTCACTAACAGCTAAAACGTCCAGCCCCATCTTACTTGCAGCCTCTGCCAGCTCTACCTTATTCCCAGAGTAGCCCCCATTGATATTAATAGCTCCCCATCTCACTACCATTTGTTTGCCAAGTCGTATGTTAGGAGTCCCTGGTTTGTCAGTTAGAGATGGGACTCCGTCACCTCCCAAGGTCCAAGGCATTTTGCTCTGATTGTTGCCAGCATCATATTTAAAGTACCAGGGAAGCAGGTTGCTAGCCTTACTTGGCCCGAGTCCCATTGGGTTTTTACCCCTAACGGCTGAGGGACTAACCGGTGGATTTGGTAGTCTTTGCCGTATGAGCACAAAGGTGACCACAACTCAGAATATGTCCGAGATGCCCAGCATTATTCCAAAGTAACTGGTATCCCGACGGTCGGGACCACTTACTTGGCCACTCATACGTTGCCCGTGGGTTCATGAACTAGGACATGACTACAGGAACCCACACCATGAACCACAAATTTTCACTTGTCACCATTAAATTTATTTCAGTGCCCAATTGCAGACAATGTCAGAATTTATTTCATTTCATCGTTTGTATGGCTCAGGGATCAGGAACGATGTTTGTTCTTTCATACCTGTCTGAAAGAACCAACACCCACCTACATATAAAAAGTGTATATATATATACTTTGCAAACAGTTACTGCCTTCAGAGTTATGTGGTACATTTCATAAAATTATCAGCATTCACAGATCGCCCAAAGTAAACCTATGATTTACTTAACATCAAATGAAATTTACTGCACCGCAGTGCCCATAAGTGTTGATGTTGTCAAGACCAGAGATAAATTTGTGAACTGTGCATAATTTGAGATGATCAGCCATGTATAATGTCATAAACAGTGCATGAAAAGTCATGCTAGTATAAACTGGCAGTTAGGTCTTAGGGAAGCTGTAGCCTGCAATATTCCCTTTGAAATGGCTGTCCTCTGTAACATAGCTGTATATGGGTGAATATGTGATGTCTAAAGGTGGAATAATTAGAAGCTCAATTTGTACACTGGCTGCATCTGTTATGAATTTTAGTAATTTACACAATAGGTAGTTTTCTTTCGAACTGTTTGAATTTTACGAGTAGCCCCTAAGTCAGTCAGTGATATATTATTGTCTCTGGATTTTCACTAAGAAACATTCTTCATTCAATAACAACAGCTTTACCAAACATTGTTTTTCTAAGCAGTGTGTGATGAGATATACATTCACAAGTGTACTTCCTAGGTCAGTGAAATGGGCCGAAGTTTCTAGGTTACTGATAATCACAGCACAAATGTAGAGGGATGCATATGAATGTTGAAGTCTATTCCTCATTCAAGTACTATATTACAAGTCCTTAGCTAAGTGCTTTTTCTGTGTATATCCTTCTCAGATCTCTATTGGTCAACACTGAAAATGAATTCCTTTAGTCATGAAAAATCCTTCAAAGTGAATCTTTCATTCTGTTACAGAGTGTGTGCTGTTTGAAATTTCCTGACAAATTAAAACTGTGTGCTGCACCAGGACTACAACCTGGAACCTCTCCTATCGCAGGACATGCTCTTACCAACTGATTTATCCAATAATGACTCATGATTCACCCTCATAGTGTCTGTTCTCTCTTTACTTCTTCCCCACTCGCCATACTCCACAGAAGCTGTCCTGCATACTTTGCTGGACTAGCATCCCTGGAAAGGATGGATATCAATGTTGGCTTAATCTCAACCTAAGGATTGTTTCCAGAATTAATTCCTCCCAGAGTCATACAACTCTTTTTGCAACTATGTGTATGGCAAGCCCGGGACCTCGAGCTATTGCAGGACCTACTTCCTTTCTTGTGCTGCAATTTCCCATCTCCAACCATCCTTGCTTCCCTTTCTTTCTCATGCTGGCAACCTTTGATGTTGACCAAGCATATTTCCTGGTGCTATGCATTCTTTATTTGACACCTACATTCATTTACCATACATCACTTTTTGGGTGAAATTATTTTGGTCCCCTTCTTGGTTTGTCCTCCACTTTCAATTTTTTTTTCTGCATTGTGGACCAACTGGGGAAGAACACATTAACTACTCCCTACTGCCTACAGTGTTGTTGACCCTCTGTGCACAATAACTGCATAGACTCATATATGTGGTCAAAAGCTAACAGTGTGGTGGGGTCGTCATGTACCCTTTTGTTAGAGGCCCCTGACAACACAGGGACCACATTTCTGATGCCTGAGCAGTAGATTCTTATGCATGTCAAGGAGTAGATGCTCACTGTACAGGGGCATCAGGACTCCTGGCATTGGCCATTGTGCCAGATGATCTTTGATATGGCTAGGTGGTGCTCTTGGGGAGAGCCATCAATTGGAGTAGGTGGCATCAGCGAGGATATTTTGCATGTGAAACACATAAAATTGAATCAACACAGTGGCCTTTCTGATTCATTCATCCCAACAGACAGGTCTACATGTGTCAATGTGGACAGTTACAGTCCTGGTGTTTTCCCTACCCTGGCTACCCCATGGAAAGAGAGACTAGCCATATGACTGGGAACAAAACAATTTACTCAGTACCTGGCGTGCCCTAGAACAAATGGAGGTACTTCTGTGACAATGAGACCATTGTATTTTGTGGAATACACAAGACAAATTTGGAGAATGTGACTCATTGGAAAATTTTTTGCAATGGATCGGTATTGATTAAGGCCTCGTCAGCTGCTCAGTCTCAAGCTCTTCAGGCATGTGAATGATTGGATGACATACCAGTGTCTAATACCCCACATAAAACTTTGTATGTGCAAGGAGTTATCTTTCATACAGACCTTACACACCAAACAGACAAGGGGCTACAGGTTAATCTCAGATGGCAAAGTATACATTTTGCGCAATGCAAACAAAAAGGTCCCAAGGATAATTGAATAGATACGAGTGCTTTCATCTTAGCCTTTGAAGGAAATGTCCTCTCAGAAAAGTTAGTTACGATGTACAGGTGTGATGTGAAACCTTATGTTCAGCTCCCCATGGGATATCTGTGATGTTCCCTTTCGCATGGCAGACTCAAAATGTGGAAACTGTCTATGATCAGTCCACGAAGGTCATCCTTGTGAACAGCCACCATTGTGTATCGGTTGTACTGAACACCATCCTCCATGTTAACCAGTTTGCCGTTTATTTAAAAAGAGAGAGAGAGAGAGAGAGAGAGGAGGAGAAGAAGTAGAAGGAGGAGGAGGAGGAGAAGAAGAAGAAGAAGAAGAAGAAGAAGTAGAAGGAGGAGGAGGAGGAGGAGGAGGAGAAGAAGAAGAAGAAGAAGATACAATGATATAAACCACTTTACCCCCTGTCATATACTGAGGCAAGAAAGAACTGTGAATACCTGCATCCTGTCAACATGATGTCCATTCACACAAAAGTCACTGCTGCCAACCCCCTCCCACCCCATCTCAATTTTTTTCCTTCTAGATCTACCACCACCCTCCACTTCGGGAACCACTTCCCACCACTGGCCAGAGAACCACCTTTTCGACCTTCGGCATCCCAGTCTTGTGCAGGATTCTCTCTCTCTCTCTCTCTCTCTCTCTCTCTCTCTCTCTCTGCCCACAGCCTCCAACATGACAACACGTGCCCTAATTTTCACTCCTGACTTTGGCCCACTGTATCTTAACCATGATGGATGCTCCGTTGTATCTTAGCCTTGTTAACTCCTTCTAGCTGCTGGAAACCTGCCCACCTTCCCTAGGTATAGATACATGAAACACAGAATGCATTATACTTATTTAATTCACCTGTTCTCATTTCAAACTACCACTACTACTGGATGCCCACTCCCTCGACCTGTCCTTTTGACACATGCAATAAGTATTGACAAATGAATTGGGTGTCAAGTTTGCCCTTGACTAGAGTTGTCAGGGGTTGGCATTTTGTCTGTGACCATATCTACGAGGAATTTTTATACAGTTGTAACAGTAAAGGTATATCATGTGTCAATTTGTACTACGGCCCCCATCTTTAATTGGACAGGGTTTTCTTGGTGACAGGAGTTGAGTAGGAGATAGTGGGTGGATGAAATGAAATGTTGTGTGGCTAGGGATTCCTGTCAGGTAGACCAGTCACCTCATGCAAGTCTTTTTAGTTGATGCCACTTCAGTGACTTGCGTGTCGAACTGGATGGCATGATGATGATGAAGACAACACAACACCCAGTCCCCAAGTGGAGAAAATCTCCAAACCAGCCAGGAATCAAACCTGGGGCCCTTGCATGACATTCTGCCCCACTGACCACTCGGCTATCTAGGCGGGCAGTGGGTGGATGTACAGTATGCATATTGGTTCAGAGCAAATGGTTTCCTGCTAAATGAAAATAAAACTCAGCAGATAATCTTCACTCTAAGAGACAAGCCACTATCTGATGACCCTAGTTCTGTTAAATTCCTGGGAGTTTATTTAGACGAAAAGTTATCCTGGGGCCAACATGTAAACTATATTAGTAGTAAACTATCTAGAGTAATTTATTTATTAAGACAACTCAGAAATTGTGTACCTGAAACATACATCAGATCATCTTATTTTGCATTTTTCCAGAGTATAATATCCTATGGCATTATCTTGTGGGGTAACTGTAGTCATATACATGACATCCTATTATTGCAGAAGAAAGCCATTAGGATAATTACAAATTCTTCACATAAGGCTCACTGCAAACCCTTATTTACTAAACAAAAAATTATGACTGTAATAAACCTCTGTATATACAATGTCTTAATCTTTACGAAGAAGAACCTACAAGATGTGAAACATAGAGAAAATGTACATTGTTACAACACAAGAAGCATCAAACACATATACACGCCTTACCACAGACTATCAAAATCAATAAATAGCTATGAAGTCACAGGGCACAAGCTATTTAATAAGCTGCCACATGCCATACAGGATCTTCCTGAACATACATTCAAAGAAAGACTGCATGAATGGTTTATTGCCCACCCGTTCTATGATATCAATGAATTCTTCAACTGTAAAATGCAGTAATCCAACAGATGACCCACTGTACATTTATTGTAATATAAGCTAAAATATTTCAGTAGTCAATACCTTATCACACTGTATTATAAATTGTAACTTCATTTGACATTGTCAATTGCTGTAATGGCCCAAAGACAATAAAATCTTTGTTATTATTATTATTATTATTATTATTATTATTATTATTATTATTATGATCCTAAAGGTAAAGCTGTCATCAACCAGAAGGTTGATTTGAACACCACATTGCTTTACCAGTCGTGACCTTATTGGATGTTGTATGCTGTAACCTTCCCCTGACCTTGAAATAGAGTTACTCAGCCAGTTGTAGTGGAATATAGAGTTTAATGTGGACTCCAAACCGTAGTGCAGTTAGGCATTTTTTACATTAACAGACATTGCCAGAGGTCAAAAGAGTGATAACGGGGTGATCGAAATTGTAGAATTGACTGAGGATTGAACCCAACACCTTTGGATTTATCTGTGTCATAGAGATATGCTATATGGTATGAGGGATTTGAGGTGGAAATGAATAAGGATAGACAATGATCTTGTAGACTGGTGGATTTTGTAAACTCTTTGAGGTTAGGATTAATTTGGAGGAAGATCTCATTCAAGAGGACTACAAAAGGCTATTGATGCCCTAGCAGAAAATGTGATAAACTAGTTGCAGTTTAGGATGCTTATAGTAAAAGTGCTGGCTAAAGGATATTTCTTAGAGAATGTAATCAGTCACATTTACAGGAAAGGACATAGTAGATTTAGAGCTGGCAGTATATTGGGGAAGGTAATGGCACTAGAACTATGCACATAGGATATGTATAATGTATAATAAGGAGGCAGCATTAACCGTATCAAACAGGAAGGCTGGTGATACAAGGGATGCTGGCATCTTTAATTTAGGCTATTAGGTTTGTAGGCTGCAAGGTAAAGGTAGTGGTCAACAATGGCAGAAATCCTATCAGTGGCACCACAGTAGCCAGTCACAATGGGATAGTCGGGATGTTTGAATTTAGGTGAACCACTTTGGGATGGGTGTAAGAATTTAGGTGAGCATTAGAGGTCATTTTGGTCTTCTGCAGTGGAATCTAAGCAGCAAGGCTTGCATGTGAAATATCTGTTGCTCAATAGTTCATTTTAAATGGTCATTTGTTGTTTTTCCTCATACCAGGGAAGACAAATTTCTGCTTGGCATTTTGAAAGAGTTTATTTATCTCATCCACAATTGTTCAGGGCAGTTCTGTAGTTCATTCTTGGTATTTAAATGGCTGCTCTTTTTTTTATTGTAATTACCTTACGTCTTCCAGTTGCACAATATTACTTTAAGTTCTTTGGAACCTGTCATTGCATGTGTGGAAATTACTGCAATGAATGTGAGATAAAATTTGATACTCATAATGTAGTTTCTCTATTTTACATACTGCAAAAATCATCACAAGTTTTCTTGAACCATCTGAATTTTATATTTCCATGAAGACATGTAATTCCTCTTAATATGTGCATCCTCACATTCACGCTGACTAATGTCAGTCTGTAATTTTTCCCCCTTGTTATTTTGTCAGTATTTGCATGTTGTTTTGGGAGTATTTGTTTGTAGATCTAATTAGTTTACTTTGCCAGTACTACAATTGTTTTTTACATTGCTAGATTGGAGAGTCACTCTGTGTGCCTAATATGAACAGTAAATCGTACAGTTAGACACGTTTCTGTGCGATCTTAACATGTAAGCACTTTGTCCTCTCATTACGATACCAGTGTGCATTGTCCCCTACAGAGGGGATAGTAATACTTTACATTCTGCTGGCTTAATTCCAAAAATATGTGTCTTTAATGTAACACTCTCTCTTTTTTTTTTTTAAGAAACTGCATGTGCATTTTCCTGACAACAAATTGCCTTTAACTGGTGCTATTTTAGTGAGAATGCAATATTTAATTTGTTTGTTACTGGCTTTGCTTTGTTTTGATATCAGCAGAAATTGGCTGTTTAAATTGTTTTATGCTTGCAATCACAAGAATGGTTTGTATATCAATTTATTTCAGCAGTATTAAACACTTGTTTAGTTTCAGTATTACTGTTGTTTAGAAGCACCACAACAATAATCTCTTATTTTTCTTTTTTTTGTTCACAGGATCATTTTCATTACTGGGCACACTGTTTGGTGTACTGGGCTCACTTTTCCTCTCTCTTTATTCTATATACACCAAGAAAGTTCTTCCAGCTGTAAATCAAGAGATATGGTTGCTGTCTTATTTCAACAATGTTTATTCTTGTATCATATTTTTACCATTCATTGCCCTGACTGGTGAAATTTCAAATATTTTAGCATATGATAAATTGCTTAGTCCATTATTCTGGTTTCTGATGACAATTGGTGGATTTTTTGGACTTGCAATTGGCTTTGTCACAGCTCTTCAGATTAAGGTAGGTGCCTCTGGTTTTTGTATTACTCCAAAAAAAAATGTGTGTTGACAGATTTGTGATAAGTTTTTCCCCCTATATGACTGCATTTCTTCAGTGCATTGTGTTATAATGATGTTGTTGTAATTTGTTTTTATATCTACAGCAATACTCTAGAAATAAACCTGATGTGTGTGCCAGTAATTAAATCACTAAAGACCAAGAACTCTCATGGATATGGTGAGGTATCTAGCAGAATACTGAAGTATTGTTCTGTGTATGTTAGCCCAGTACTTAGCCATATCTGTAACTTTTCCTTTAGGAGTGGTCGGTTTCCTGACCGATTAAAGTACTCTGTAGTGAAGCCACTTTATAAAAAGGGAGACAGGGATAATGTTGACAACTTTAGACCTATTTCCATGCCATCAGTGTTTGCTAAAGTTATCAAGAAGGTTGTATATACAAGGTTACTGGAGCATTTAAAGTCACATAATTTGCTGTCAAATGTACAGTTTGGTTTTAGAAATGGATTAACAACTGAAAATGCTATATTCTCTTTTCTCTGTGAGGTTTTGGATGGATTAAATAAAAGGTTGCGAACGCTAGGTGTTTTCTTTGATTTAACGAAGGCTTTTGACTGTGTTGACCACAAAATATTACTGCAGAAGTTGGACCATTATGGAGTAAGGGGAGTAGCTTACAATTGGTTTGCCTCTGACTTTAAGAACAGAAAGCAGAAGGTAATTCTCCGCAATATTGAGAGTGGTAGTGATGTTCAGTCGCAATGGGGCACTGTTAAGTGGGACGTTCCCCAAGGGTCGGTGCTGGGGCCGCTGCTGTTTCTTATTTATATAAATGATATGCCTTCTAGTATTACAGGTGATTCAAAAATATTTCTGTTTGCTGATGACACCAGCTTGGTAGTGAAGGATCTTGTGTGTAATATTGAAACAGTATCAAATGATGTAGTTCATGAAATAAGTTCGTGGCTTGTGGAAAACAATTTGATGCTAAATCACAGTAAGACTCAGTTTTTACAGTTTCTAACTCGCAATTCAACAAGAACCGATATTTTGATCAGACAGAATGGGCATATTATAAGCGAGATGGAACAGTTCAAGTTCCTAGGCGTTCGGATAGATAGTAATCTGTTGTGGAAAGCCCATGTCCAGGATCTTGTTCAGAAACTAAATGCTGCTTTATTTACCATTAGAACAGTATCTGAAATAAGTGACAGTTCAACACGAAAAGTAGTCTACTTTGCATATTTTCATACGCTTATGTCACATGATATTATTTTTTGGGGTAATTCTTCTGATTCAAAAAGGGTATTTTTGGCTGAAAAACGGGCTGTTCGAGCTATATGTCGTGTAAGTTCGAGAACCTCTTGTCGACCCCTATTCAATAGTCTTGGAATTCTGACATTGCCCTCACAGTATAAATTTTCATTAATGTCATTTGGTGTTAGCAATATTAGCCTATTACCAAGAGTTAGCAGCTTTCACTCAGTTAATACTAGGCAGAAATCAAATCTGTATGTGGAATGCACTTCCTTGACTCTTGTGCAGAAAGGAGTGCAGTATTCTGCTGCATCCATTTTCAATAAGCTACCACAAGAACTAAAAAATCTTAGCAGTAGCCCAAAGTCTTTTAAGTCTAAACTGAAGAGTTTCCTCATGGCTCACTCCTTCTATTCTGTCGAGGAGCTCCCGGAAGAGCTAAAAAATTAAGCAAATTCTAGTGTTACATTGTTGATTTTCTTTATTTAAACTTACGACTTGTCGCCTGCATATGTTTTTTTATATTTCATTTTATCTGTTTCTACTATCGCGTTATAATTTCATGTATTGACTCGTTCCATGACCATGGAGATTTCTCCTTAATTTGGTTCCACGGAACATTAAATAAATAAATAAATAAATAAATAGGGAATTACTAACTTCAATGGGCATTCTTACAGTCTAATGTATAGGCAGTGTGTAAGAGGTGGTGTTGTACAGTGCCCAGGTGGTTAAAACATCTTTGTGGGTCAGTGTAGTCTAGACTGAATGCAGGGAGCAGGCAAGGTAGATAGTACTGATTATCAGTTGGGAAAAACAGTTACTGTTTGAAACAGAAATGACTGTTAGATAGAACTAGCATGTATCACTAGGCTTGATTGAAGGATAGTAAGAAACTGTAGGTGAAAGGAGTCTTGAAAGAAAAGCATTTTCCCATATTTCTTGAGAGGTTGTTGTAAATACTGAGATAGAAAGGGATTTAAAAGACTCAGAAAGAAATTAATTTTATTTTTATGTCAGTTTGATATAGTTCCTTCATATGGAAGACATATTATAGGAGAGTGTGCACTTCCTTTCCATTTACTGCTACCACACTTTGTACTTTATCCCATTTACAAAGACAATTGTCTTCCCACTTTCAACCAGTATTTTCACTAAGTAGTTCTGAATAAATCAATCTGGCAAAATATAAACCCATCAAGAAAGAGAGTCTCATTGACCTTTAAGGTAAATTGTCTGCATGTGCATTTGTACTTTGAGCCACAACACCTTATGAATTCCTTTGCAGTTATCTGAATTTCTCTAATTTTATTGTTGTTGTAATACCTGTGATACACACATTCTCGTTAAAAAAATACTTCACAAATTGTGTGATCTATTTCACCTGTAAATCCTACATGTTAAAAACTCCACACACTTTTTCATTCCATCTTAAGTTATTGTTTAAATTGCAATTAACAATTAAATATTTATTACTGACCATTGACTTGTTATAAGTGGTGTAGGAAAGTTATACTGAAACTTTTCACCCGGTTATGAACACTTAATATACTTGCTTCTATTGAGGGTTAAGTTGCAACATTGGCACTCAGAACTAATCATCTGCAAGTCCTGTTAATACCATATCTGTATTAAAGAGCCATTCCCCAACAATCTCAGGAAGCCACCAATGTTATCTAATAAGTTATATGTTGAATAGTGACAGTCTTCTTACACAGCATTGTGTGCACCAATATGTTTACATTGATGACCAGTCAACAAATTGTGATTTTTGGATATAGGTCCACGGATCAAGTAGGTGAGAGCATTGTGCACCTAGAACAGTTAGGTTATTGAATACTGGATCTCACACCAGCTTCCTCTCTGCTTACTTCCCCTTATCTTCTTTTACAAATGACTCTCTGAAAGGTAGAGCCAGATTTTGTTAGAAATATTCACTATTGGACAGTAGCCCTAGAAAGGAGACTGCCAAAACTAGTTCACCAGATTAGTGTACACGCACATCTCACTCCTTGAACATTGAGCATCAGTGATTGGATCTCACTGTTATGGTAGTTCACAAAGACACTGTTACATCCATTCCATTCTTCAAGATTGTTTAAGATGCAGCTTGGACCAATGTGAAATTAGAAATGTGTCATACCTGTAAACAAATGTATCATGATATGGTAATTGAAGTGCCAATTAAATGTAGATGAGCCTGTGGTCCTTTCATCATTGAGCCCAAAACCATTATTAACAATTTTAGAGAGGAAGTGAGAAGTAGTGAATGCTTCTGGACTAAATCAGTTGTTTTCACTACGAATTGTGGTAAAGTGTGTTTGAGACTTCACTTTCAACTATACTGAAACATGACACCTAAATCAGTTGTTCTGGTAAGAAACATGGCAAAGGGTATTTGTATTTCACTTCCAACTACAGTAAAAGACACAACACTCTTGTCTTCATCCCAAAACTGAATCTGACATTGACCCTCTTTCACCCATCTTGTGTGTATGGATGTATTGGATTCTATCCTATTATTATAATGCAACAGTTGGATGCTTTAGGCCATATTGTAAACTGCAGGCACACAGTTGTTCTAGAATCCCAGAAAATTTTTTGTGTGTGGACATGGGAGAGGGCATTCCATTTTCACTTATCCAGTCAGGTGAAGGTGAATGTACAACTGCAATTCTGTGCAGCAAACACCTTTTTAATTTAATGTTTCACATTTCTTGCTACACAGATGATAAATGCTGACATAATTAAAACCATCACAACTGCTACTAAAATTATATTTTTTATTTTCATAGCTAACTGCGATCTTGGATCATTACCATCATTTCTGGCCTCCAGTAGGTCTGTGATACTTGATTGAAAAATTAGTTTCTGACAGTTATGGAAAACATCTTTCCATCTGTATGAGGTCATTCTTTCACCCAAAAGAGTTACAAATAATGTGTCAGTGGCATTCTGGTGGAAAATTTGATCAACAGTATTGCCATCTCTTGCTTGTGTTTAAAATGTAACACTGTTGATGTCATTAAAAGTATAGTATAGTGATTGAGAAGTCTGGAGTCTCTGTTTCTTGTTTGTGGGCTTTTTTCCCTATTTTCTGCTCTCCTCAATCCTTAAAATAGGTTACTATTCACACTGTTTTCAGTTATTTTGTTGTGACTTAAATCAACTCAGATTCCTGAGCAGAGATCCTGTTCATATCTTCTTTGAGCCTCAGGGAATGAAAAGTTTGCTTGTTTATTGCTTCTGAGCACCATATAAACTACATTTCTCAAGACATTAAATGTCTCTGCATTAATCAGGTGACACAGTGCCATACAGTTTTCTGCTCCATTTTGGGAAGATTGTATTGTGCTGGTAACTTCCGTCTCCCCTTGGTTACACAAACGGTATTTTCTTCAGACGGGTACATTAGAGCATCATACCATAACTTAATATAGTGTCTTAAAAATCCATGATTTCATCAGAGTTCCTTAAAAAAATGTTAATACAGCAAGAAAGGAGGCCATAGGATAACTTGGGTAGTACAAACAGTGGCAGTAATCTTTCTTACGGATTGTCAGTGGTTGACTGAAACATACAGAAAATTGTGGGAAACCTACCTTAATGTCTTCAAGTTGTAATGGCATCAGTCATCTCAGAGTTGTACATGGAAAAGGTTTTAGTAAATGAATGAGGCAAGTAATTGTCTATTTGTTTTCGCTGTCATCATAAAAGGCCTGCTCTTTATCCTTCTAAGAGGCCACTGAAGTGGACACCTTGAGTTTACCACTCTACTTTGTTATTAGATTTCTATGCATACTTTGTGATTAAATTTGCTTGCACACTTTTGTAGCCTTTTTATACAAAAGAAGAAGAAGAAGAAGAAGAAGAAGAAGAAGAAGAAATGTTTATCCAAGTAGCATGTAATACCTTTTCTATAGTGGAGAATTAACATACAGGAATATAAACTTTCATTCAACGTATGCAAAATATTTTCTCACAAAAATCAGAAAAATTATTTACTGTGAAATATTTTTCACATATTATTAATGATTAATGAAAACCAACTCAGTTGTTTTATTACACATTTATTGTTTTATGACTGGTTATGTTCATTGGACATCGTCAGGTTGCAACTTGAAGTTCTTCAATGTATGAAACTGGTTGTAACACAATAAATGTGTAATATTACAGCTGAGGTGGTTTTCATCAATCATTAACATTAGTGTCAGCTGTGGTGCTGAACATGATCAAGATTAGTTTTTCATGTAGTTGTCATATTTTTCTTGTTCACAACACACATGGTATTTTCAAATTTATTAGATGAAAAGTATCTCGGGGGAAATGTGTGTGTAAATTTACAGTTACTTCATTACAAAATGTAACAGTTTGTTAAGTGTGTACTCTTTGGTAATTCAGAATTGTGGAGTGAAAATATTCAAATTGGTAACTTGGAATAAAATGCTAATATATCAACATGCATAAGAGCTGCATTAAAGAAGATCTCCCAGTGCTCTTCAAAGTGAATATTCAGCTAGCCTCTCATTTAATCTATACTGCCTGACAAAAAAGTGAAGCACCCAGAAGACATGGTGGGATGAAAATGTATCTTCATACACATACACATATGCCTCATGACTGGATATGTGGTGTAATTCTCTCTGACAGATAGAACATTTACCAGAGTGAAATAGTGTTGTTTGTGTTTAGTGTTGTTACCAGGACTGATAGGATATACAGGGGACAGGCAAAATAAACTTGAACACCTGTACTTATTTGGGAATAGTTTATTAATAGGGGTTGGACCCCCATTTGGCCATAATGCAGCTGTGATTCTTCTTGTAATATTGGCATATAATGATTGTATTGTCTCCAGTGGAATGTTATGCCACTCTTCGATCAGAACCTTTTCTAACTCCAGTAGTGACGAGGAAGGCGGAAATCTGCTCTGGAGTCTGCGCTCCAATACCACCCACAAGGGTTTGACAATGTTAAAGTCCAGGGACTTGCTGGCCAGCAAAGACACATGCTCCTCATACCATGATTGTACTGTCCTGGCTGTGTATGGGTGCCTTATTGTCCTGAAATATGGCATCATTGTTGGGGAACAACATTCGAATCATGGGGTGCACCTGATCACCCAAAATGTTCACTTAATTGTTGGCTGTAACACAGCCTTTGAGAGTAATGATGGGACCAGCAGAATACCATGATATGGCTGCCCACACCATCACACTTCCACCCCCATGCTTAACCGTTGGAATTAAGCAATCAGGATTGTGGGCTTCTTTTGGCATTCTCCAGACATAAGCATGACCTGATGTTGGAAATAATGAAAATGTTGACTCATTAGACCATGTGACGTGTTTCCACTGATTGCCATCTAGTATTTCTGCTCCCGACACCATGTTTTATGCATCTTTGTGGTGGTTGTTGTCACTAATGGTATAGCAGCTCGTCCATGAGTATTTGTTTTATGGAGTTTTCGGCAGACGGTGTCAATAGATATGGGGTCTCAAAGATGGGTATTGAGCTCTGCATTCACTTTAGCTGCCATAGTCTTGTGTTGTTTTGACACAATTTGTGTTAGCATACGGCGATCTCTGTCATTTAGTTTTGATTTGCACCCACTTTTACGTTTACATGATGATGTCTTTCCATGCTTTGTGTAAGCTGTCATGACTGTTGAAACAGTTGCTCTTGAAACATTCAATAAGTTGGCTGTCTTGGTTACTGATGCTCCAGCTAATCAGGCCCCCACAATCCGCCCTCTTAGGAACTCTGTTAGGTCTTTCATTGCATGTCAACGTCAGCCTCTGAATGCAAATATGAAGTGTGCACTACTCGTAAACAACCTGTACTGATGCTTACTGAACACACACAGTCCAGCGTGACAAATGCCTTACCTGCATTGTTGACCATCAAACACAACCATCCCATTACTACCGCTGTTCACATTATTGTACCTATCCTCTGTATAAGAGGACATGGACAGCATGAGATGGTAAATAATCACTGTGGGTGACATGGTGGTGCCATGTACTCATGTGATACAGCATAATCAGAACCTGACAGAGTTTGTAAGGGGGTTTCATTGTGGGTCTCCATTTGGCCAGCTGGCCAAATTGTGTAATATCCACCTTTGTGGGGCATTTGGTTGTACCAGTGGCCCAATGTTTGACTGCTTGGGAACATGAAGGCAGGCATACTAATTGTCCAGGTTCCAGTCAACTATGTAAGGATGATTGCTGCATTGTGCACAAGCTCATAACAACCCATTCATATCTGCCCCTGCCATATGAGAACAGATAGTGACTTCCTGAAACATTCTTTGTCATCTTGCACCATTGGTCAGAGATCAGTTGCAGCTGGACTGGGAAATTACTGTTCCATGTACAGGCTGCTGTTAACACCACAACACAAACGGCTGTGGTTGAAGGGGTACCATGACTGGGAAGTGTGGACTGCTGATGATGGGTGTCGCTTTGTGTTCAGCAACAAACTGTCGTTTCACATTACCCCAGATAACCATCATTGGCACAGATTGTGGTGACCTGGGGATATGTCCCATTTTTCAAGTGTTTTGGAGAGGCACAGTGGTATTACTCATGATGTTGTGGTGTGGGTAGCCATTGGCTATGTCTTCAGCACATGACTGGATGACCGGTAATGATTGAGGGGACTCGCATGGCACAACAGTATGTCACGGACATCCTGTGTCCTCATGTGTTATGTCTCATGCTACAATATCCTGGTACCATTTTTCAGTAAGACAGTGCTTGCCCATACATGGCATGTGTGTCTGTTAATAGTCCAAATTATATTGAGAAGCTCCCATGGCCAGCAAAACCCCATATCTGCCCCCGATAGAACATGTCTGGGTCCAGCTTGGATGTCAACTCTGTCCCAGTATCCATAATATCAAGGACCAGTTATAACAGTTGTGGGTAATCACTGAAATAAGATCACATACCCTCTCAACTTGTGAAGTTTCATTTCCTCTTCTCCTTCTGGGTGCATTACTTTTTTTTGAGCAGTGCTCGTACCTACTGAGTTGTCTAGTCATGACTTGTGACCTGCCCCCACAGGGCACACTCCACTGCAGAGTGAACGATTCATTCTGGTTATATGTATTGTAAGAGAAGTTGTGGATAAAATGCAAACTGAGAAAATGTTTTACCTTCATGTTAGTTAGGTTCGTAATTGTAACTATGTTCTGAAAGTTTTCCTTGAATCACTTAATATGTCTGATGAACTTTGAAGACTAACATTTAGATAAGTTATATCTAAGTTGGTGTAACATCTGCAGGACTGATTTTTGTTAAAAGAAATAATAATAATAATAATGCACTTATTGATTGAGGGTTACTGTTAAAAGAAGTCTTTGTTCCTTTATTGACTGTACTAATTAGGCTTTTGTCTGCACGTGATCATTTGAAAATGGCCATTGTCACTGAAATCAGCTGGTAGTGTATGATGTGTAGATGTGTGTCTAATTAATACAGCCAATAAAAGAACAAAGGTTTAACTTAATAACATTTTAAAGACTATGGACTCTGGTTTGAATAAAATATTGAGTGTTACTAGTTAGGAGATCGTAATAAGTATGACAGGAATCTTGACTGAATGCATACCGTTATCAATGAATATATACATAAGAAAGGGATATACCTATTTGGCGCCTCAGGTACTCTCAGTACATCTGTCATTAATGCAAACGGATGACTTTGTATAGGATTTGGCACATTTAATATGTAATCAAAAGAAATTTTAGTTCCTTTTTGTAACCATTACATCCTGAAATGGAAGAATGGTTAAAATAGTTGACAAACAATTTATTACTCACTTTGAATAAATAAAAATTAACAAAATCTGTACAAGATTGTACAATAGAAACAAAGTTTTGAAATTTACATTGTTTGAGAAAATTGTGCCCATTTGAAAATAAGTAAGTGCTGTGGATATTTTGTCATAAGAAGCTTTCTTTGAACATAATGGTCCCTCTGCTTGCAGGATATTTGACAAGATGTGTGGAAGTTTCTGGAACTTTTCATTTTGTAGTATACGCACCAGATTTGTCCTACACGTAATTTCAATTTGCACTCAGATATCAGAAAACAACTCAGAAAATAGGAGAGTTTTGAAGCTTTGCTGATGATGTTGATTGCATTTCATGAAGTTATTGCCTTTTATGTATAAAAATGTGTAGTTAGTTTCTTCCATCTGAACCTGTGTAACAATGTTATAAACTATCAATAATCAAGGCCATAGTTTTCCAAATAACACGTTTCACTCACTTGCCTCTATTTTTCCTTAATGCATGTGCACTAGTTTCTATATTATGAATGAAAGCACACACGACACTAGTGTAATGTTCTACAATATTTATTACTTATTTCACCAACTGGTTTTCAGTTACTAAGCCATCATCAGGTACACAGATAATATATGTGGTGCATTGAAATTTCTGTTGGATCAAAGATTTTAAACTAATGCCTCTGCAAAGTATCTCCCTTTCCAAAGATGAAAATTGTTAATTTTAGATTTAGGAATAAAATGGGAGGAGTTATTTCAGTAAAATTGTGAAAACTTATGAAAAAAATTACTTCATATAATGAAAGCTGCTTCACTTGCCTGCTTAATCTCTCCAGTATATCGTATCTGTTTGTAATTTAAGACCTGTTAAAGACAAGATTATTTTGTTCAGCGTCTCCTTTGGAACAAGTTTGTTCAATTTATTTTCTTCTAAGAATAGTTGTTGTAATTTGTTATATAGTTCGTTAGTTAATGTGTAACACATTTTATCTTAGTTAGATAATCGTACATCACTTTTTCACTGAAATAATTTCTCTCATTTTATCCTAAATCTAGCAGTAACAATTTTCGTCTTTGGGAATGGAGATACTCAGAGATGCATTAGTTTAAAATCTTTGACCATACAGTAATATTTTTGTACCTGATGATAGCATAACAGCTGAAAACCAGATTGTGAGATAAATAATAAATATCGCAGAATACTCCACCAGTGATGTCTGTGCTTTCACTCGTGCTTTATAAAATATTCTACCAAGAACTGACAGAACAGTCAAGCAGTGCAAATAGCTTCCATCTTTACCATGATAGAATTCCTACATTCTGAAATTGTTAATATCTCAGAATTTACAAATATATTTCTTAATACAGAACTACTAACAAAAGCTCCAGAAACGAATTACTGCCATCCACAGATAATCAAGTAACAGTGGCAGAAAACAACAGAGATGATGAGCAACTGATCAAAGTATTTGCAGGAATGTCTCGTATGTGCTGCATTCATGCCAGTACTGTTTGCAAACATATAGCAGTTTGTCTGTGATGATGCCTGCCTGTGATGAAGAGTATCTTGCAGATATTGTAGAGCAGTCTCATTATCTCTGGCGCTTGCTAGGTCAGCACTATGCAGGTCACTGGTAAGCACACTAGTAGTTCATCATCATTTTTACATGCTTCCATTATCAAAGCAGAACAACAGATCATCCAACTGTGTAATAATGTAAGGCCTACTGGTGTAATTATTGTGTTTTTGTGTGTATCATCTGGAGATTGTATGTATTCAATTTTCAGTCATCTATGCCACCTCAGTATAACTAACAAAACAGATTTATGATGAAGAATTTCTCTTCTCTTTGGTTCTCTTGGGATTCCACTCCCCTTTCACTTTACTAGCTCTCATTTGTTATGTTAGATAAAGAAATTCATAGTAACAGCTACACTGATTTCAGATTACACACGTGTGTACACCTCCTTTAGCTGCATATGTCAATATATGTAGTAATCAGCAGTTTCACCAAATTTTTTGTCTGTAGTTCTGTGTGTGTTAACCTGGTGACATGTTATCAAAATATATCATGTTTAGGTGTGGAATGTAAATCCTATGTGATTTTCTGCAGGTGACATCTCCACTAACACACAACATTTCAGGGACTGCAAAAGCTTGTGCACAAACAGTAATTGCATCATACTGGTATGATGAAAATAGACCATTTCTGTGGTGGATATCTAACTGGATAGTGCTCGTGGCTAGTGCAAGCTACGCGCGAATTAAGCAACATGAAATGGAGCAAGAGCATAAGGCTCAGAAAACTGAACGTCTTTAAGACTTTTTTATATAATTTAATTTTTACTGACTAGCACACTTAAAAAGTTATTGTGTTTAAACTGTTTTGTTGAACACACAACTGATACTTAAAGAGAAAATGTGTGTTAGTTTACCTTTATCAGTATTTTATGACTTCTTGTATCAAAAGAAGTAAAATGTATGTACTGTACTGAGTTGTTGAAACTGAGATAAATGTGTTAATCTTTAATTTTTATTTCTGAGTGGTAAGAGTTCCTTATGTGAAAAATATGTACAGTAATGTAGCTTTCATACCAAATAAATTAGCCTTTTTCTTTGTAAAAGGAAATCTGCAATTTAGTCATTTTGTCTTTGTTTATGTGTGAGCTACTACTTTTTTCTATTTTATTGCAAAAAAAGATAGAAAGGAGGCCAACTTTTCACATGTCATAAGAAATGTTAATATTTTCATCGAAAATTGGTGTGTTTCACCCTTTATTCTCAACATTTACCTTGATGACTGACAGCCATTTGCCACATGTAATGGGTCGGGTCAAACATGGTTATGTTTTACTGCATAAATATGATATAAGTAACACTGTGTTTTTTTTCTGAACC
This sequence comes from Schistocerca piceifrons, assembly GCF_021461385.2. NCBI lineage: Eukaryota > Metazoa > Arthropoda > Insecta > Orthoptera > Acrididae > Schistocerca > Schistocerca piceifrons. Next base: position 221,367,262 of record NC_060149.1, read on the forward strand.
AGAATAGTTATTTATGTCATCTGTAGATCTTTCTTATGACCAAAGGGCAGTAGAAAGAGATCTGAAGAGTGACATGTAAGTAGATTAATGTAGTGAATGAGAAAGGAGTTTTTACTGCTGGCCACAGTGTGTGTACCCAGTTATAGACATTGTAGTATAGCGTAGGAACACCTTGTGATAACTGCATATTTCATTCAGTATAGCAATATGTATGTCTGGTATCCAGCAGCATCACCAGGTAGCACATCATCACATTGTTTAACAGTGCTTGTTCACATAGTCATGCATTACTATTGTTTTTTAAAAAGAATGTGAAATGTGAATGAATGAGATGGCATAATAGTAAAATATCCAACCTGAACAGGCACCATAAAAGAAGAAACATGCCATCTTTAAACATTTTATTCTACATTGTTGGTATTAATATAAAATTTTAGGTACTGCATGAGCAGAATATTGTCTCCTCACATAATCTTCACATTCTAGCATTACAATGGACAAATACCACAGCCAACAGGTTGAAAATAATGTGTAATACATTGACCTAGGTTTTGACCCCTGTAAGCATGTCTTCATCAGAATGAAATTTTAACAACCCTAACAATTTTCTTTTTATGTCTTTATATTTTGATATAGCCTTAGATACCTGGAGGGCCAACAGCTTAGCTGCAGTGGTAACACTGGTTCCCGTCAGTTCAGTGAAGTTAAGTACTGTTGGGCTTGGCTAGCACTTGGATGGGTGACCACTCGGTGTGCTAAGTGCTGTTGGCAAGCGGGGTGCACTCAACTCAACCCTTATGAGGCAAATTGAGGAGCTACTTGATTGAGAAGTAGTGGCTCAGTTCACGAAAACTGACAACGGCTGGGTGAGCGGTGTGCTGACCTCACGCCCCTCTCTATCTGCATCCATTGACACCTGTAGGCTGAGGGTGACACGGCAGTCAGCCGTTAAGATCTTCAGAGACCTGTTTGGACGGAGTTTAATTTTTTAGTTTTAGATACCTGGACCAGTAGAAATCTTACAGTTTTGAACAGGGTTGTCTGTTAGCAACTGTACGTATGTTTCAGTGGAGAAATACCACAGCCAATTGGTTGCAAATAATTTTTAATACTGTTGTGTACATAGTTCCGCGTAGTCAGAACGTACACATCTTTCTCACTAGAGCACGCCCCGCTAAGCACAACAGCGCAAGCGCAGCGCTCGTCTGTCTCCGCACTACAAGATGGCACTGCCATACAGATGGACCAAATTCTGCTTCCGCCGATCCGCGTATTAATATGTAACGCAGCCAATGAGATTGCTGCTAACGTAGAACTTTATCTCCTCGCGGATCACACTCGCGCAGTGATATATGAATGCACGAGGTATTATAACGAGTGTACAGACCTCCGATTAGTCAGTCTGCATTTGTCTGCACCAGTCTGCATTTGTCTGCACCAGTTTGTACCATTCTACATTTGTCTGTACCAGTCTATAGTCAAGTTTGAGTCTGCGCCTAATAAGATTACCATATTCCTGTACATAGCCATGAAGATAAATGTATAGACACTTTTGTCAAGTATCAAAGATATATCTGAGGGTAAGATTAACGTACCAATACCAAAGGAACTTCAGATTGTCAATTGTAAATAACATCCAGAAACAAGTTAAGTAATTTTTATGCTTATTATTTTAATAAATGTGTGTGAAAATTAATCAAGTTCTGTTTAAAGTTGGTCACTGTCAATCTGCTACTCTAAGCGTGCAAGTGGCATTTCTATCGTCTGACCTAACGGCAGAAGATAAACATGCCACGATAAGACCACGAGACATATTGCTGACACTCGCCTACTTCGTTAGAGTGACAAGTCAAATAATCTGATGGTGTGTGTACTGAAGGTCTTACAGTATGCACACCACAAATACATTGACCGAGGTTATCTTCTACCAAATTGTAACTATGGTCTATAACCCAGTACATTACAAAATGTGTGCTACTGCATACTAGCCACAGGTTAGCAACTGTATGAAGGCAATCATCATCTTAAAATGTAGTTCTGTGAAATAATTCATTAGGTTTACCTAGGAGCTGTAATGCCCAAGGATTTCTGCTGTCTTCCATATTTTATCTCTCAAAGTTACCCATTAATCTTAAGTTGTATTGCTTTCAATTTACTGTGCAAAATTGCCTAATGCTCTCTCTGAAACTCTCAACAACCTCTGACTCTTTCAGTCTATCAAGGCCCCATCTCCTTAATTTCTACATTTTTGCAATTTCTTCAGTTTTAATCTGGAGTTCATTACCTATAAATTATGGTGGGAGTCCCCCTCTAAACCTGGAAGTGTCTTATAGTTTGAAATCTGGTTTTGAAATCTCTGTCTTACCATTATATAATCAATTTTAAACCTTCCAGTGTCTCTTCCATGTATACAACCTTCTTTCATTTTTCTTCAACCAAGTGTTGATTCTACTTGGCAGCTTCCTCTTTCATTCCTTTCACCCAGTCCATGTTCTCCTACTGTTTTTCATTCTCTTCCTTTCTCTACTATAAAATTCAGTCCGCCATCAGAATTAAATTTCAATCCCCCATAACAATTTAAATAATTTACTTCCTGTTCTCATACATTCTCTCAATCTCATCATCATCTGTGGAGATAGTTGGCGTAGAAATGTGTACTAGTGTGATGTGTGTTGGCTTCATGTCTGTCTTGGTTGTGATAGCATGATCACTGTGCTGTTCATAGTAGCTTACCCATTTTCCTATTTTCTTATTCATTTTTAGGCCTCCTCCTGCACTGATTTTATGTTGATATTCCTTGACCTGACTATAAGTTCTGTTCTTCCTGCCACCACACTTTACTGACTACTCTTCAGGAACCATGGTTTAGTCTAGCCTCTCCACAAATATCCCTCCATTGTGGTTGCACTTATGGTACGGCTGTGTGTATCATTGAAGAACACAAATCACCCAATCTCAACAAGATCCATGGTTCTTGGGGAGAAGCTGGGGGAGAAGGAACAGGCACTGACTGCCACTTAAGAATTTATTTTCTCAGTCAATTGTTTGATAGTGAAGTATCTTTCAGCTGTTAGGGCTTGATGCCAGAACTACATACTAGTGACCCATGGTATCATCACTGGACATGATGCTGTTTAATGTGCAAGTAAGAAAACTTACATGCATCCTCCACCCCCACCCCCACTCCCTTCCCTAACCACCACCAGTGTGAGCTCCACCAATAGTTGCCTTTGGTGTGTAACGAACCCTTGAGCCATTCAGGGGGACCAGCAGCTTTCATCATTTCGGCATAATTCTGTTTAGTCACAATTTAGGTTTTCACAGACTCATCAAATGGCAGGAATTTTATTTGGCTCAAAACCAGGGATTGATGGTCACTTCTGGGAGCAACATTTGCAGACTTTAAGGTTCTTCATAATACGACAAAAAATTCTTTAGATTTCAATCTTCACTGTGAGGAAGAGGATACAAGTGTTAACTCAGAATTCAGATGACATAAATCTTAGCTACAGTGTGCACGACAATTGTCAGTTGTTTGCATCTTGTGACCTTCATTCCTAGTTGGATGATATTACATTTTGAATGACCCTCTAGCATATATACTGAGTGTCCATGGTTTCCCAGTTCATCAGTTGCTGATATTTGTCTATTACTACTGTTATTCGCTGTATCAGTAGAACTTGTGTTCCTCTACATTTACTTTAACTTGGCATGGAGTGTTGGAGACTTTCTAACTGGAAAAGTGTACCCGCCAGCTCTGGTCCACTGTCAATTTCTGACAACACCTTTTAGTTTTAGGTAAGGTTGGTGAGTATAGTACAATGGTATCTCCTGTGATACATCTTCCTGTTTACAGACCATTTAGTGTTGCTAGTGACACAAAAGTCATAGTCAAGTGGATATACAGTTTGCAAGATACACTTTTCTGAAGAAGAAGCCATATCTATGAAAGTGGACAGTACTTAAGGTAGTTTTGGTATCAAAGGTATGTTCTTTTGGATATCCTACTGACACATCTATTTGCAGCAGCTTCCATTTGTTCAACAGCAGTCAAGGCAACTGTGCACAATACTCAGCCAAATCATTTCTCGTATGGAAATTGAATTTTATTCCAGTGAACTAAATGAATGATCTTATAACCATAAGTTATACTTACTAAATAAATAAATTTGTGTGGAGATACAAGCCAATGAAATCAAAAGTCTACAACAGTGAATAAACCAAAAATTTATGATGGTACATGTGGTAATATTTGGTAGATAAAATAAGAAATTTTAGTGAAACAAGCAATGTTCACTACGTGAACTTTTGTCATATGTAATATATGGATTAAGAAAACATAAACTTTACATTCATGACTGAATACAAGATGAAAATAAATTACGGAAGTGCTCTGAAATAGTATGCTTGGGAATGGAGTAGAATTTTAAAAGTCGTCCCTTTGTAAGACAGGAGACGAGCAAATTGGGTCAATATGCAACCACCTGGCAGAATTCAAGCAAGGAAGGACTGCTGATGTTGCATGTAGCGCAGCCACAAGACAGGAGTTATTGCTACATACCATCAGAACTGAGTGTCCTAAGTGCCAGCACAGCAGAATGACATCATAGAGACAGGAGTGTGCAGTCTGTCATTGTGTTGACCACACAGAGTGAAGTAACAAGCCATAAGTTGGACATAAGAACGATTATTCAGAGTACTGATGCTGCAGAGTAGTCCACCACAGCATCTGAAAAGTGAAGTTTAGACACCTTTCAGCTATATCTGAAGCATCAAGAAAGCTGACCAGCCGAGAAAAGCAGAAAACTTAAGTAGTCATAGCCTCGCAATAGCAATACACACGAGACAGTTTTATGTATATACATAAAAATCCAGTAGCTTGAATTACTTGTACACGTTTCACAGTTGACAATCATTGAAGAAGGACCAGTGTCTGTCTATCCTCTGTTAGTGGAGACCGTCTTCAAACTCTGATGGAACAAGGAGTCCTGCCAGGTGGACTTTGCCACTGCAAGCTGTAGTGCTCCAATTTGAGTCAAGACTGATGGGAAGCTGCGGGTGACATTAGCCATTGGGCCTTGTGGAGGCCTGACGGATGGGGCCAGGGAGCAGTCCACAATCATCATTGCAGAGGAACGTGATGCAGCTGCCACGCCTTCCATTCTCGTAGATGTACTGTGACGCTGTTTGCGTTACTCCTGTTAAAGGACACAGTGGGACCCAGTCTAATGCCGCACACTGTGCAGGGCTAGTGGGTGCTTACCAGAGTGCAGTCTGTGATGTCAATGAGAGCTCTCTGGTAACCCAATGCTCCGCACAGAGTCAGCGCCAACAATACCAACTGAACTGTGGCCGTTGTCCCTTGACATTTCAGGGTGCTGTGTACATGCCTCCACAACTGCAATGGCCGATATAACACAGCACGTGCATGTGTTAGTACATTCCAGGGTGGCTTGTGCCCTGCTGCTGGCCACCACTGGTGGCAGCCATGAATGAAAACACATTGTATTTTGGAACAGTAAATGCTTGTTTGTTAATGATGATGTATTACTGCCTTCAGGCACAGAGCAGTCCATCTCCCACCAAGCCATGGCTCACCCAAGCCCGAGGTGTGATGGTCTGGCCTTATTCTGACATTGACAACCTAACATCATCACCTAATGTACTGTCTGGTCTTCGGGCGGTTACAGCAGTAATCGCACACAAATATACAGACTGCCCTAAATCAGTTAATTTTTGTGAACTCCATTCTTTATACTAACTTCTGTTACTGAACTTCAAAAATGATACATTCTGTGTGAGCTGCAAGGAATTGTTTCTTCTCTGTGTGAAAAATACTTTTATCAGACAACTTATTTAATATTCTCTACAGCAAACGTGTAAAATAGAGGGTTATGCTTAGGAATCAGATTCCTCATAAGAAGAAAACCTTTTAAGATACACAGTAATAAATTTTTTTGCTGAAGGTTATTTTAGTATTATTATTCAAATTTCTTGGTTTATTTTGATTTTGGACGATTTAACTATCTTCACACATATTTACCACTGTGATTCACAGCAATGGTTGGGTGTGGGTAAGAAAGTTTATGATCATATTTGTGATTTGTAAATTAGATAATTATGAGGATATATTGAAAAATATTTCAGTGAAGTTATTTAGAAACATTGTCTTCTAGTAATAGAATCTCATAAAGTTTGTCATGGTTGACACAAAGAAAAACTTTGCATTTTGTTCCTGAGAAACATAATTCATTTTCTTTCAAATTATGTGCCTTCCTCTTGTGACATGCCATAGAAATTGAATATTGGGACAAGACTATGGTATTTTGTAAATTCCCATCTCATCTTGTGGTCAGGTCTTTTCACTCTGCTCCTGTCAGAGAAGATGAAATAGTGGGAGATGTGAGATAATGTCATTTCAGAATAATATGCGTGTAGTACCATATCCTTCTGCTTTAATTTACATCTCATCAGAAACTGTGCTCTGGAATAAAGCCACTGTCCATTTATTGCAAATCTATATCGTCCTCAAGATATACTGGAGCAAAAACTCGTGCTCTCATTGCACTTCAGAAGAGGAGGTGGTTTATTGACTGTTTCAAATATTTGTAACAATTCTATTTGTAATCTTATTAACCATATCACACCGCCCATTAAGCATAGGCCTTATTGCAGTGGGGTAGCTTCCATGCCTCAAAGATACAGACTGCTGTAATGTAAGGATACCTCTTGAGAGCCAAAGTTAACATGTAGTTCTGGAAGAGGGGCAGCAGCCTTTACAGAAGTTTCAGAGGAAAGTTTGGATAATCAACTAATCTGGCATTTTAACATTATGAAGGCATCATCGTGGGTAAAATATTCCAGAATGAAAATAATCCCCCAGTCAAATCTCTGCGTGGAGAATACTAGGGAGGATTTTGTTAACAGAAGAAAAACAGATTTTTTATATTACGGGTTGGAGTATGGAATGTTAGATCCTTTAATCAACTACATATATGAGAGAACTTGAAAAGAGAAACAGATAGGCTGAAGCCAGGTATTGTGGCAATGAGTGATGTGTGGTGGCAGGAAAACATGATTTCTGGTCAGATGAGTATATGGTTATCAACACAAAATCAAATACAGGTAATGCCCTAGTAGATCTGATAATGAGCAAATAACATAGGAACCCAGGTTAATTTTATGGACAAACTAGTGAACAGACCATCATAGCCAGAAAAATGCAAAACTGCAACATACCACTCTTGCACTCATGCTTACTGTCTCTGCAAATGGTAATATTGAAAAAAGAAGTATGACAAGATACAAGAAATTATTCACCTAAGCTGATCAAAGATGAAGATATTGTAGAAATGTAGGCAATTAAGGAGATGGTACCCAAATAAATCTAAGGACTCAAAGGTAGTTGAGAGTTTCAAAGGGAGCGTTGGGCAACAATTGACTGAAATGGGGGAAAGGAATACAGGTGAAGATGGATGGGTACCATTACAAGATGGGAGTATTGAAGACATCAGAGAACCAACGAGACGAAAAAGATATGGCCAGTAGGAATCAATGGATAATATATGTAGCCAATAAAGAAAGTAAAGGAGAATATAGATGTCAGAAAAATTAGATCAACAGCAAATATAAAATTGTCAAAGGTAATGGTTAGAGGAGGTATACAAAACTCTAGGTACATTAATAACTATACGAGATACAGATGCAATATAGAGGGAAACAAAATAAACCTTTGGAGAAGATAGAAGCAGCTGTATGAGCATGAAAGTCACAGATGGCAACCTAGTAATAAACAAAGAAGGGGGGCTGAATGGTGGAAGGAACATGCAGAACGGCTAGATAAAGGAAAGAAACTTTTAGGCAACATTATGAAAACAGATAAGGAAATGGATGGAGATGAGGTGTGGCTGTGATGATGTGTGAAGACTTTGACAGCACTTGGACATATAAATGGAAGCAAGGCACCTGGAATAGATGACATTCCTCCTGATTTATTATGATCTTTGGAAAAACCAGCCAAGACAAACTGTTTCATTTGGTATGTAGTACGAGGTGCATTCAAGTTCTAAGGCCTCCGATTTTTTTTCTGTGGACTGGAAAGAGATAGAAACATGCGCATTGTTTTAAAATGAGGCCGCATTCATTGTCAATACATCCCAGAGATGGCAGCACCGTATGGCAGATGGAATTTTACCGCCAGCGGCGAGAATGAGAACTGTTTTAAATACTTAAAATGGCGACGTTTTCCTTACTTGAACAGCGTGCAATCGTTCGTTTTCTGAATTTGCGTGGTGTGAAACCAGTTGAAATTCATCGACAGTTGAAGGAGACATGTGGTGATGGAGTTACGGATGTGTCGAAAGTGCGTTTGTGGGTGCGACAGTTTAATGAAGGCAGAACATCGTGTGACAACAAACCGAAACAACCTCGGGCTCACACAAGCCGGTCTGACGACATGATCGAGAAAGTGGAGAGAATTGTTTTGGGGGATCGCCGAATGACTGGTGAACAGATCGCCTCCAGAGTTGGCATTTCTGTGGGTTCTGTGCACACAATCCTGCATGACGACCTGAAAATGCGAAAAGTGTCATCCAGGTGGGTGCAACGAATGCTGACGGATGACCACATGGCTGCCCGTGTGGCATGTTGCCAAGCAATGTTGACGCACCACGACAGCATGAATGGGACTTTATTTTCGTTGGTTGTGACAATGGATGAGATGTGGATGCCATTTTTCAATCCAGAAACAAAGCGCCAGTCAGCTCAATGTAAGCGCACAGATTCACCGCCACCAAAAAAATTTCGGGTAACCGCCAGTGCTGAAAAAATGTCCATGTTCTGGGACAGCGAGGGCATAATCCTTACCCATTGCGTTCCAAAGGGCACTACGGTAACAGGTGCATCCTACGAAAATGTTTTGAAGAACAAATTCCTTCCTGCACTGCAACAAAAACGTCCGGGAAGGGCTGCGCGTGTGCTGTTTCACCAAGACAGCGCACCCGCACATTGAGCTAACGTTACGCAACAGTTTCTTCGTGATAACAACTTCAAAGTGATTCCTCATACTCCCTACTCACCTGACCTGGCTCCTAGTGACTTTTGGCTTTTTCCAACAATGAGAGAGACACTCCGTGGCCGCACATCCACCAGCCGTGCTGCTATTGCCTCAGCGATTTTTCAGTGGTCAAAACAGACTCCTAAAGAAGCCTTCGCCGCTGCCATGGAATCATGGCGTCAGCGTTGTGAAAAATATGTACGTCTGCAGGGCGAGTACGTCGAGAAGTAACTCCAGTTTCATCGATTTCGGGTGAGTAGTTAATTAGAAAAAAAATCGGAGGCCTTAGAACTTGAATGCACCTCGTATATACATGGTCTCTCTCCTAAGTCATCAGGTGCATTTTCTTTGGTTTTTTTTTTTTTTTTGACAGATATTTGCAGTTTTGTTTTTGCATTGTGTAGCTGGATTCAACCCAAACAATTACTGCTTGTTACATCTTTCATGTGATGCCCTTGTACCAACAGAAAGTGTATGTCTGTTTCTCCTTACAAATAAAATTATTTTTAAATCAGAATTTTATGTGTCCATTGGTTACACCACTTCCAAATTAGTGTAGTCCTACATGTGTTTTATTGATATGTATTAACAAGGACAGTACAATTTGAAGAATGAACAGCAATCCAGCAGCGACTCAGTAGTGCTGTGTGCTTGGCGGTAAAGTCATTGCAGGCCAGGGCAGTGTTGCCACTGCTAAAGTACTGGTTATGCTTCATGTGTTGATACATATTGATAAAACGAATGTTGGACTCGACTAATCTGGGACTGTGCTATTGAATTAGCACTTAAAATTCCACTTTAAAAACCATTGTCTTTGTTATGAGGAACAAATCAACACTTTCCATCAATACTGGGTGCCACATGAAAGATGTGATGAATAGTAATTGTTTGGGCTGACTCCAGCTACATAATGCAAAAACAAAATTGCAGGTATCTGTTGAAACATCAGAGAAAATGTGCCTGATGGCCCTGTACAAAGCAGCCTTAATACTCTTGACTTGATGAATGTATTGAGGCAAATACCAGAGAAAGGTAGATGCTGTCACATAAAAGCATTACCAAACCATCATGAATTATTTACCCAAGTATGGAAACAGTGGTAGAAACAGATCTGGATGTGGATCAGTTTATTTTCCATTGACATATAGGAACGCCCAAAGCAAAATTTGACCCTACGTCTTATCATAAAAGACATATTGCAAAACGGCAAATTTACATTTATGTTATTTGTAGGTTTAGAGAATATTTTTGATAATGTTAGCTGCAATGCAGTCTTTGAAAATCTGAATATAATGGGGATAAAATACTTGTACAGAAACCAGACTGCACTTACGGGAACTGAGGGACATAAAAGGAATGCAGTAATTTAGAAGGAAGTGAGACAGGGTTATAGGTTATTGCCAATGTTATTCAAGCTGTATACTGAACAAGCAGTAAAAGTCAGAGATGGAAAAGGACTTTGAAGAGTAGTTGAACAGAATGTATAGGGTCTTGAGAAGAGCTTATCAAATAAACATAAGAAAACACATGTAGTTGAGTGCAGAGGAATCAGATTAGGCAATGTAAAAGGAATTAGGAAATTCAACACTGAAAGTACACAGCTGGCTATTGAAATGCAACTCTAGGAAGGATAGCAAATAACGAAATTTTATTTAAGTTGTGTATACAGTACAATAGAAAGAATATGTGACTGAGTTTGGAGGTATAATGGGGCGAAATTTAGTACATCTATCTGCTACCTCTGGGAGTATTATGGCTATAAGTCAGCTGGGCATGAGTCAGACTTAGCTTGGATGACAATACGAGCTGTCATTCCGCACTACTTCAGACTCATGTCAGAGATAATCAATCATAGCGGCTTGCAAGTGATGGTCCGCCAGTGTCTCGGAAACTAATGATCTTGATTTTAATATCTGACAGATCTAGAGAATTTACTAGCCAGGGCAGCAGTCAAGCCCCCTATGTATTGAGGTTGCTCAGGACAGCAGAAGTGATGTTGCAGAATGTTGCTGAAAGATGTCACTATGAGCTCGAAGATAGAACAAACCACCATCCTTAACGTGTCAGAAATATAGCTGCTAGTATCCTAATTACTGGTTGTGTGATATTGTGTACCCAATGGCATCATATCACATACTATCAAGACAGGAAACCTGCAAAAATAGTCACCATTCTGACCGTTCGTGATGTTCCAGATGTTCGTCCACTTTCTTTGTGACTACATGACATAGCTGCATCATCCTACATGGTGCACCAAATGATATCTCAATCCCCTAAGGAACTAGTCATGTGGAGCCATTGATAATCTGCATGATGTTGAATACGGGCTTCATGAACCCATTGATTCAATGTTCTCATGACAGTCATGGTATCCTGAGCAGTGCAAGTAGGTAGATTCAAGGAATGGTAAACTGCAGCCTTGTTAGGCCAAAGTCCTGCCCTGTCAAATTCTGACACATGCTGGTTGACGTTTCTCTTTCCTACATGAGGCAGAACACAGTCTTCTCACAACTAATCACCATTCAAATGTTACTTGTGAGTTGAAAAACCAAGAAGCAGCTTAGTACCTAGCATTGCACAATTATGTACTTCCAATTCCATCTCCTCCTTTCACCTCTCTCTGTCAATCTCTTCCTCCTCCCTCTCTCTGTCCATCTCCCACTCTCAGTCCATCTTCATCTCACCCCTCTCTGTTCATCTCCTCGTTCCTCCTCTCTATCAATCTCCTCCTTCCATGCTCTGTCTGTCCATCTCTTCCTTCACACTCCACTCTCCATGTTATCACCACCACTCCAATAGGTGATTGCTGGTTCTTACTTGCACAATATTTCTTTCCATATGGTAAGTTACATGTGTACCGAGTTTGGTTGAAATCAACCTACAGGTTTAGGAGGAGCTTTTTACCTGCAGCTTTGTGCGAATATGCACGTCACATATAGTTCATAGTTATTTAAGATATTTCTCACATATTTGTACGTATATTTCACTTGCATCTCCAGCGAATTTCACCCTGCAGCTTCGTTTTCACATGGCTCAATGTTTATGATGCCATATCTCCTTAACTAAGTGTTGTACAATGATATAATTCTGCACGTACATCCAGTGTTGTATGTGGATACTGTCTGTGAAATGTATTGGAAATAGAGTGAGTATGAACAAGAAAAAGAGTCATAAAGGTTTGAAATTACGTGTAAAATTTGTTGCAAGTCACTAAGTGCTCTCATTCATCAATACTGGATGAATATGCAACTGCTGTGTTCGGATGCAGGCTGAGTTGGCATCCCTTCGCTCCCAGCTTCAGGCAGTGTTGGCTTCGGTCACACAGCTTGAGGCTGTTGCCAATGGGCATCACTGTGGGGGTCCAGATGGGGGTTTGTCGGGGACGGCCAGCTCGTCCCACACATCCCCCGATCGGACTACGACTGTGGCTGCCCGGGATACTGCCCACATTGAGGCTGACCCCTCACCTGTGGTAGAGTGGGAGGTCGTCTCGAGGTGTGGCAGGGGGCGAAAGACATTCCGGAGGGCTGAACGGAAGGCCTCTCCAGTTTGTCTGACGAACCGGTTTCATGCTCTGTCTCAGGCTGATACTGATCTTCAGCCAGACATGGCTGCTTGTCCTGTTCCAGAGGTTGCCCCTCAGTCTGCAAGATCCGGGCGGTCGCAGAGGGTGGGCTTACTGGTAGTTGGGAGCTCCAACGTCAGGTGCGTAATGGGGCCCCTTAGGGATATGGCAGCAAGAGAGGGGAAGAAAACCAATGTGCACTCCGTGTGCATACCGGGGGGAGTCATTCCAGATGTGGAAAGGGTCTTTCCGGATGCCATGAAGGGTACAGGGTGCACCCATCTGCAGGTGATCGCTCATGTCGGCACCAATGATGTGTGTCGCTATGGATCCGAGGAAATCCTCTCTGGCTTCCGGCGGCTATCTGATTTGGTGAAGACTGCCAGTCTCGCTAGCGGGATGAAAGCAGAGCTCACCATCTGCAGCATCGTCGACAGGACTGACTGCGGACCTTTGGTACAGAGCCGAGTGGAGGGTCTGAATCAGAGGCTGAGACGGTTCTGCGGCCGTGTGGGCTGCAGATTCCTCGACTTGCGCCATAGGGTGGTGGGGTTTCGGGTTCCGCTTGATAGGTCAGGAGTCTAATACACGCAGCAAGCGGCTACACGGGTAGCAGGGGTTGTGTGGCGTGGACTGGGCGGTTTTTTAGGTTAGATGGCCTTGGGCAAGTACAGAAAGAGCAACAGCCTCAAAGGGTGCGGGGCAAAGTCAGGACATGCAGGGACCAAGCAGCAATCAGTATTGTAATTGTAAACTGTCGAAGCTGCGTTGGTGAAGTACCGGAACTTCAAGCGCTGATAAAAAGCACCGAAGCTGAAATCGTTATAGGTACAGAAAGCTGGCTGAAGCCAGAGATAAATTCTGCCGAAATTTTTACAAAGGCACAGACGGTGTTTAGAAAGGATAGGTTGCATGCAACCGGTGGTGGCGTGTTTGTCGCTGTTAGTAGTAGTTTATCCTGTAGTGAAGTAGAAGTGGATAGTTCCTGTGAATTATTATGGGTGGAGGTTACACTCAACAACCGAGCTAGGTTAATAATTGGCTCCTTTTTACCGACCTCCCGACTCAGCAGCATTAGTGGCAGAACAACTGAGAGAAAATTTGGAATACATTTCACATAAATTTTCTCAGCATGTTATAGTCTTAGGTGGAGATTTCAATTTACCAGATATAGACTGGGACACTCAGATGTTTAGGACGGGTGGTAGGAACAGAGCATCGAGTGACACTATACTGAGTGCACTATCCGAAAATTACCTCGAGCCATTAAACAGAGAACCGACTTGTGGAGATAACATCTTGGACCTACTGATAACAAACAGACCCGAACTTTTCGACTCTGTAAGTGCAGAACAGGGAATCAGTGATCATAAGGCCGTTGCAGCATCCCTGAATATCGAAGTTGTAGGAATATAAAAAAAGGAGGAAGGTTTATCTGTTTAGCAAGAGTAATAGAAGGCAGATTTCAGACTACCTAACAGATCAAAACGAAAATTTCTGTTCCGACACTGACAATGTTGAGTGTTTATGGAAAAAGTTCAAGGCAATCGTAAAATGCGTTTTAGACAGGTACGTGCCGAGTAAAACTGTGAGGGACGGGAAAAACCCACCGTGGTACAACAGCAAAGTTAGGAAACTACTGCGAAAGCAAAGAGAGCTTCACTCTAAGTTTAAACGCAGCCAAAACCTCTCAGACAAACAGAAATTAAACGATGTCAAAGTTAGCGTAAGGAGGGCTATGCGTGAAGCGTTCAGTGAATTCGAAAGTAAAATTCTATGTACCGACTTGACAGAAAATCCTAGGAAGTTCTGGTCTCACGTTAAATCAGTAAGTGGCTCGAAACAGCATATCCAGACACTCCGGGATGATGATGGCATTGAAACAGAGGATGACACGCGTAAAGCAGAAATACTAAACACCTTTTTCCAAAGCTGTTTCACAGAGGAAGACCGCACTGCAGTTCCTTCTCTAAATCCTCGCACAAACGAAAAAATGGCTGACATCGAAATAAGTGTCCAAGAAATAGAAAAGCAACTGGGATCACTCAACAGAGGAAAGTCCACTGGACCTGACGGGATACCAACTCGATTCTACACAGAGTACGCGAAAGAACTTGCCCCCCTTCTAACAGCCGTGTACCGCAAGTCTCTAGAGGAAGGGAAGGTTCCAAATGATTGGAAAAGAGCACAGGTAGTCCCAGTCTTCAAGAAGGGTCGTCGAGCAGATGCGCAAAACTATAGACCTATATCTCTGACGTTGATCTGTTGTAGAATTTTAGAACATGTTTTTTGCTCGCGTATCATGTCGTTTTTGGAAACCCAGAATCTACTCTGTAGGAACCAACATGGATTCCGGAAACAGGGATCGTGTGAGACCCAACTCGCTTTATTTGTTCATGAGACCCAGAAAATATTAGATATAGGCTCCCAGGTAGATGCTATTTTCCTTGACTTCCGGAAGGCGTTCGATACAGTTCCGCACTGTCGCCTGATAAACAAAGTAAGAGCCTACGGAATATCAGACCAGCTGTGTGGCTGGATTGAAGAGTTTTTAGCAAACAGAACACAGCATGTTGTTATCAATGGAGAGACGTCTACAGACGTTAAAGTAACCTCTGGCGTGCCACAGGGGAGTGTTATGGGACCATTGCAAAAATAAACAAAAATCGTAAAATTGACACCATCGCTTACCTATTAACTGAAAAGTAATTAGTATTGCGGATATTCACGGATATACTCACATGTATCCTCACTGGTGCAGGCTTTTATCTGCAAAGTCAATATTATTGTACATATCCGCATACACACAGACTTCTACATGTGGAACTGTTGCCCAGCACAGTCCAATTCGAATCTCTTCAAGATGCCCCCTCATACATGTCGGCCCTTCCTCATTTTAGTGCCCTCCTCTATTACCTTCGCCCATCCTCCTCCTCCGTCTTCTTCCCATCCTATTTGCAACTTCATTTTCCCCCTTTCTTTTGACATCCACGTTCCTTTGGCCTGTCAAAAAACTGCACCACCATGGAAATGGCCCAAACCCAGAGCACGTGCCTTGGCTGCCATACCCAAGATAGCTGTCCTCACACAGGACTTAAAATCGTTCGAGGACGAGGGGCTGGTCGAGTTTTGTGACGTCACTACGTGTGATTTCATGTTACCCAGCTTTCGGAAGAGTCGAGGGCTAAGTAAGACAAGCCATATTATTGTTTTGTGAAGGGGGACGTGGCCAGTGCATCTCAAGATGACATGTTCGACAATGTTAGTGGGTGTATTACGTGTTCCCACCATACGCCGTATGAGGGTATGCCCAGCATTGTCGAACGTGTGGTCCAGGTGCTACGATCTGAGTAGGCATAACCTTGCGTGTACACACTGATCAAATCTTTGAACACGGTGCACCCACCTGTCAATGTTATTGTGACACTGTAGGCGTACTTCCTTGATTTCATTTTTAGGTTTCCGTACCCCAGTGGGTAAAAACAGAACCCTTATAGTATCAATTTGTTGTCCGTCCATCTGTCTGCTCATCCGTTTGTCTGCCTGTCCAGCTGCAAAGGTTCCTTTTTCTCAGGAACGAGTAGAGGTATCAAGTTAAAATTTATGCCATGCACTAAGGTCTATGGTCACTTGGTGGCGTAAAGATTTAAGCTTCGTAGTCGATGCAATCAAAAGATATGGCAATCTTTCGATATTCACAGATTCACTCATCAAAACCTATAGGGTACTTCTCATTGACCTGGAATCATAAAAAAAAAAGATTGCCATTACGAACTTATATTGCATTCGTAATTCGCCAAAAATCTCAGAAACTACTGTAGTGATTATGATCTGTTTTTAGTAATAGGTAGAGCGGTTCACAACGAAGGTTTGTGTGTATAATTTATAAATATTTCGTTTGCTGTGAAAACTATGCCTTTGGCATGTAGCGGAGCTGTGCATAAGGCCGCCCATTTATCGTGCCAGGCTAGCGCTAGCATCGCAGGTCATTTACGAATTGCTCCTAGATGCCAACTTTCCATGCCAGTCTATGCCTACGACATGTACTGCAACTGTAATGTTTCAAAACAAAGTAATACTAGTAATGAATGCAGCATTTCAGATCATTGTTTTGGATGGGGTTCCGATATCCCACAAAATATCCGTCAAAGTGTTCGCCAGAACAATTTGACATTTGCGTAATAATAATGACCCAATGGTCGGCTGTGCCGTTATCTTCGCCGGTCACTTCCGTCAAATCTTACCAGAAATCGCAAGAGGGACGAAAGCAGAGGAAGTCAACGTACCTACAATTTCCAGATAGCATTGCTGTTAATATAACCCCAAAGCTAATAAAATAAATGAAATATTACTATAGCGAATTCGAAATTACACAAAAAAACTTAAAATCAAAACATTCTCGAAAGTCTTGGTATCCCTGGGACTGATATCTAGCCAGTACCGATATCGATAAGTCAAGAACAGCCGAGATTCTCGTTATGGATGAACGACCTATACAGGGTGAAAAGTATTTAAACCGACAAACTCTGGGAGGTTGTAGGGGACATCAAAACAAATATTTTTCCCTAATGTCATTTTTTCCTATGAGGAGTATTTAAACCGATAGAGGAAGATTTCTCTGGCGACAAATTAATTAAACCAACAAACACTTTTCTATTTTTTTTATGACCAAGAGACCACACATTAACACAACCCAATTTCAACTACAGTAGATTTTCAAAAATGTCTCCATTGACACGTAAACAAAGGTTACACCGTCGGATCATGTTCTGTTTGATACGGGCAAAAACCCCAGGAGTATCCTGAATTGTTCGTGCTGCTACTATCCGGGCAACCAGATCCTTTTCTGATGCAACAGGAGTTGCGTAAAGAAGTCCAGAGGAGACACATTTGGGGATCGAGCAGGCCATGGTACAGGACCACCTCTGCCAATCCACGTTTCTGGGAACCGTCGGTCCAGGAATCGACATACACGACGACTGAAATGTGCCAGCGCCCCGTCATGTTGGAACTACATGCGTTTTCTTCCAGCAATTATGGCAATGCTCTGGCGAGAAAATTAGAACCGTACTTGATGAGCACTAGTAACTGTGGCATGTGGGTTACCCTTACTCCAAATATGTGAACTGTATGTTGAAGACTCCATCACGCCCGAACGTTGCTTCGTCAGTAAACAACACAGAGGATGGAAATGCAGGACGCATTTCACACTGTTCCAGGTACCACTGCGAAAACTGTGCTCTGGGTGGATAATCAACTGGTTCCAGGTTGTGGACACGCAGTAAGTGAAATGGACGTAACAAATGCTCTCGAAGGACTGTTCTTACATTCGTCTGATTCGTCCCCATGTTACGTGCAACTGCACGAGTGCGGAGTGAAGGATCCCGCTCCACATGCTGCAAGACAGCTTCCTCAAATTGCAGCGTTCTTACCGTGCGACGGCGTCCCTGTCCAGGTAATCTGCTAAATGACCCAGTCTCACGCAGACGTTGGTACACAGCAGTAAAGGTCGTATGATGCGGGATACGGCGATTAGGATATTGTTGTTGATAAACCCGCTGTGCAGCTCGTCCGTTGTGGTGCGCTACGTAGTACGCACCAACCATATCAGTGTACTCACTCCAGATGCATCGCTCCATTAGTAAACAGAGACAATGCACTACTACACTGGTGGACAGCAGTTGCCTACAACTGAAGAGCGTAATAGCCCCTCTAACAACTGAAGAGCGTAATACGGCCTCCACCGGTTTAAATAATCCTCATACGAAAATATTACATTAGGGAAAAATATTTGTTTTGATGTCCCCTACAACCCCCCAGAGTTTGTCGGTTTAAATACTTTTCACCCTGTGTACATAATTATAACCGTTGGAGCGCAAATCCGACTGGCACTTGTCCGGTTTTCTTATTGATGACAATGCACGACCGCATCGAACAGCGCAGGCTGGGGAGCTCTTGAAACGAGAGGATATTCGGCGAATGGATTGACTAGCCCATTCCCGCGACTTAAATCCCATCGAATAACTATGGAATGCGTTGGGGAGACGTATTTCTGGACATCTACGTGCACTAATGACCATTCAGCGGTTATCAACCGTGCTGGTGGAGGAATGGAACGCCGTACCATAAGAAATCCCTACCAAACTTATGCTAGCATGGCAGCCCGTTACAGAGCATACACTGCCGTCCGCGGTGATGTCACACTCTATTAAGGATCGTGTTCCGCCTTCTGTAAAGTCTAGCGGATCGTAATGAATAGCAGTGACTTCAGTGTTATTATTGTCTTTTAAAAAAATGTCATTTCTGTTAGTCTCATTGCGTATTTCTTTCAGTTATCTTCAGTACTATAATGTAGCAGTTCTTTTCGTGTATGGCCCAAGTTTCATCGAGCCATGTTACTTGGTAGAGTGACAAATTGTGCGAAAATTATACGTTTTACACACCAATATAACTTACGTCGTATGGGTGTATGCTGTTTCAAAACACCAGTACATCGAGAATCTCTCGGAAACCAGCCGTTTTTTGGTACGATGAACTGCAATAAAGTGACGTGAAACGCTGATGGGGAGAGAGGGTCTGTGTAAGTGTGGCTCACCTGACTGCGTGCAACTGCTCCTCCGTGTAGAACGCAACTGCGTCCGACACGCCTGGCGGATACACTGTTGTCTCTGACGCAGCTTTCCCGGAATGAGAGTTACGACGCGTCAAAGCAAACTGCCACCATTATATACTGCTGTTTCCATCGGCAACAGCTGCGAACACAGCAGTAATCGGTGCTCTGCAGCGCGATCATCTGAGATGAACTATCAGGTTGAGGTTCAAAAAATGCTACTGGAGAAAGGTCAGAGCACTGTTGTTACAAAGAGGATCCTACTGATGTGAGCATTCAGAAGACCATCGGACTTCCACGTAGATTCTCTGAACGCTTTAATCAATGATGGTTCACATCAGCCAACCTGAACATTATTGTTGATGTCGAAATACACTCCTGGAAATTGAAATAAGAACACCGTGAATTCATTGTCCCAGGAAGGGGAAACTTTATTGACACATTCCTGGGGTCAGATACATCACATGAGCACACTGACAGAACCACAGGCACATAGACACAGGCAACAGAGCATGCACAATGTCGGCACTAGTACAGTGTATATCCACCTTTCGCAGCAATGCAGGCTGCTATTCTCCCATGGAGACGATCGTAGAGATGCTGGATGTAGTCCTGTGGAACGGCTTGCCATGCCATTTCCACCTGGCGCCTCAGTTGGACCAGCTTTCGTGCTGGACGTGCAGACCGCGTGAGACGACGCTTCATCCAGTCGCAAACATGCTCAATGGGGGACAGATCCGGAGATCTTGCTGGCCAGGGTAGTTGACTTACACCTTCTAGAGCACGTTGGGTGGCACGGGATACATGCGGACGTGCATTGTCCTGTTGGAACAGCAAGTTCCCTTGCCGGTCTAGGAATGGTAGAACGATGGGTTCGATGACGGTTTGGATGTACCGTGCACTATTCAGTGTCCCCTCGACGATCACCAGTGGTGTACGGCCAGTGTAGGAGATCGCTCCCCACACCATGATGCCGGGTGTTGGCCCTGTGTGCCTCGGTCGTATGCAGTCCTGATTGTGGCGCTCACCTGCACGGCGCCAAACACGCATACGACCATCATTGGCACCAAGGCAGAAGCGACTCTCATCGCTGAAGACGACACGTCTCCATTTGTCCCTCCATTCACGCCTGTCGCGACACCACTGGAGGCGGGCTGCACGATGTTGGGGCGTGAGCGGAAGACGGCCTAACGGTGTGCGGGACCGTAGCCCAGTTTCATGGAGACGGTTGCGAATGGTCCTCGCCGATACCCCAGGAACAACAGTGTCCCTAATTTGCTGGGAAGTGGCGGTGCGGTCCCCTACGGCACTGCGTAGGATCCTACGGTCTTGGCGTGCATCCGTGCGTCGCTGCGGTCCGGTCCCAGGTCGACGGGCACGTGCACCTTCCGCTGACCACTGGCGACAACATCGATGTACTGTGGAGACCTCACGCCCCACGTGTTGAGCAATTCGGCGGTACGTCCACCCGGCCTCCCGCATGCCCACTATACGCCCTCGCTCAAAGTCCGTCAACTGCACATACGGTTCACGTCCACGCTGTCGCGGCATGCTACCAGTGTTAAAGACTGCGATGGAGCTCCGTATGCCACGGCAAACTGGCTGACACTGACGGCGGCGGTGCACAAATGCTGCGCAGCTAGCGCCATTCGACGGCCAACACCGCGGTTCCTGGTGTGTCCGCTGTGCCGTGCGTGTGATCATTGCTTGTACAGCCCTCTCGCAGTGTCCGGAGCAAGTATGGTGGGTCTGACACACCGGTGTCAATGTGTTCTTTTTTCCATTTCCAGGAGTGTATATTCTCTTAATCCCCAAATAATAACAAAAGTAGGGAATGGCTGAGTACTAAAAACAAAGCAACAGCCCATATCAAAATATCGGTCCATTCACTGAAGAGGGCTCAGTGTGTCTGGTGGTACAATACTGGCGTCGTGTAGTATGAACTGCATTCTAAGAATGTGATCTTAACTGACATTTGTTGGCAACACCTCGGACGTCTTAATACCGCTTCAGAAGGGGGAAAAAAAACAAAGAGGAGATAGCGTCAAGTGCTGTGGCAAGATGGTAATGCAATTAAATGTCGGAAGCTATTATCGAGGAGCTCGGCAGGGAGGTGATTCAACACCCTCACATTCACTCAGTCTTATGGCCTTACATTGCACATCAATGCCGGGTTCTGCCTAACAGTTACCTACACCTATACTCTGCAAAACCCTGTAAAGTGCGTGGCGTGGGATACTTCGCATAGTAGACGTGTTAAGGTTTCCTCCTGTTTCGTTCGCATATGAAACGCAAGAAAAATCATCGCTTAAATGTCTCTGTGTGCGCTGTAATTAGTCTAATCTTGCCTTTGCGATCCTACATGTGTGGTACATAGGGCATTGTAGCGTATTCCTAGATTCCTCACGTAACACTGATTCTTGAAACTTTATATGCGGGCGTTTGCGGGATACTTAGCTTCCATCTTCAAACATCTGCCAGTTGAGGCTTTTCGGCATTTCAGTGATGCCCTCTCGTGGGTTAAACAAACTCGTGACTATTCGTGCTGCCCTTCTTCGCATCCTTTCAATAACCCAGCTATTCCTATTTGGAATGGGTCCCACACACTGAAGCATTATTTTAGGATGGGGCACACGAGTGTTTTGTAGACCCACTGCATTTCCGCAGTGTTTTACACGGTCTAGTCACATTAATGTGACCACTACATATGTTCGACGTTAACGTGCCATGACCGTTCACAGTCCGCCCCCGGTAGCTGAGTGGTCAGCGCGACAGAATGTCAATCCTGAGGGCCCGGGTTCGATTCCTGGCTGCGTCGGAGATTTTCTCTGCTCAGGGACTGGGTGCTGTGTTGTCCTAATCATCATCATTTCATCCCCATCGACGCGCCAGTCGCCGAAGTGGTGTCAAATCGAAAGACTTGCACCCGGCGGGAGGCCCTAATCACACGACATTTACGTTTACCATTCACAGACGGCAGGTGGGCACTAGAAGTGGATGTTATATAAAACCTATTGGGGTAGGGAGGGGGGGGGGGGGGAGCGCAAACAGTGCAGACGTTGTCGTATTGCGGAAACGGAGCGATTTATCTGACGTCCAAAATAACAAGACCATTGGCTTTCGGGCCAAGGGTGCAATAATTTCTGAAACGGCTAAGTCTGTAAAATATTTGCGGGTCCCTGTGGTTAAAGTATACCGTGTATGGAAAAATGGTTCTATCCAAAACCAGCGCCGAGGTAACTGTGGTGCAAAAATGGTTCAAATGGCTCTGAGCACTATGCGACTTAACTTCTGAGGTCATCAGTCGCCTAGAACTTAGAACTAATTAAACCTAACTAACCTAAGGACATCACACACATCCATGCCCGAGGCAGGATTCGAACGTGCGACCGTAGCGGTCGCTCGGTTCCAGACGGTAGCGCCTAGAACCGCACGGCCACTCCGGCTGGCAAGTGTGGTGCACCTTGGACGATAGATAATTGGGGTGAATGACAGCTGCAGAGATGTGTATGGGCGGTAGACGTGTAACTGTTGATAAACTGACTGCCCAGATGAACCAAGGGGGCCACGCGGGATAGCCACGCGGTCTGGGCCGTCCTGTCACGGGTCGCGCGGCTTCCCCCGTCGGAGGGGTTGGGTTGTTTGGGGGAAGAGACCAAACAGCGTGGTCATCGGTCTCATCGGATTAGGGAAGGATGGGGAAGGAAGTCAGCCATTGCCCTTTCAAAGGAACCATCCCGGCATTTGCCTAGAGCGATTTAGGGAAATCACGGAAAACCTAAATCAGGATGGCCGGACGCGGGATTAAACCGTCGTCCTCCCGTCGGAGGTTCGAGTCCTCCCTCGGGCATGGGTGTATGTGTTGTCCTTAGCGTAAATTAGTTTAAGTTAGATTAAGTAGTGTGTGTAAGCTTAGGGACTGATGATCTCAGCAGTTTGGTCCCATAAGATCTCACTACAATTTTTTTGAACCGAGGGGCTACCAACAATGTCCCCTCAAAGACTGTTCAGCGAACGTTTCTGCGATGCGCCTCCGCAACAGGCACCTTGACCGAGCGAGGTGGCGCAGTGGATAGCACACTGGACTCGCATTCGGGAGGACAACGGTTCAATCCCGCGTCCGGCCATCCTGATTTAGGTTTCCCGTGATTTCCCTAAATCGCTTCAGGCAAATGCCGGGATGGTTCCTTTGAAGGGGCGCGGCCTACTTCCTTCCCCATCCTTCCCAAATCCGATGAGACCGATGACCTCGCTGTTTGGTCTCTTCCCACAAAATCCATCCAGCAGGCGCCTTGTTCATGCATCCACGCTGACTGCTGTTCGTCGGCGACGAAAGCTGGAACTCGCGCGCCGGTACTGTACCTGGCGGTCCACTGTGTGGCCTTTCCAGATGAATCACGCTTTATGCTCCATCGGACAGATTGCCGTTGTCATGTAGTGCGTGAAACGTCCGAAAGCAAACACGAAGGAAAGAAGAGGGAGCGTTATTATGTGGGGAATGTTTTCGTGGCATTCCCTGTGTGATCTCGTCATTCTGGGAGCTGTCATCGATCGACACAAATGTGCATCTATCCTTGGGGTTCATGTTCACCTCTTCATGTAGTTTTTCCTCGGCACGATGGCATCTACCAGCAGGACAATGCAATGTGTAACACAGCTCTCAGTGTACATGCTTAGTTCAAAGAGCACCATGATGAGTTTAGCATACCCCTATGGCCACCAAATTCTCCGGATTTGAACCCAATCGAGAATCTGTGCGATTACCTCGATCTGGCTGTCTGCGCCGTGGATCCTCAACCGAGAAAATTAGTGCAGATAGCCACACCACTGGAGTCGACATGGCTCAACATACCTGTTGGTACCGTCCAGAACCTCATTCACACTCTTCCTGCACGTCTCACGGCGGTCCACACTGCGAAAGGTGGTTATTTAGGCTTTTGACGAGTTGTCTCATTTATGCGACTGCACAGTGTACCGTGAACCGAAGCGTACAATTTGCTTTACTTCTACATCTACATCATACTCCACAAGCCACCTAATGGCGTGTGGCGCAGAGTACTTTTTGTAACACTAACTGAGCCCTCAATCCTGTTCCACTCGCGAATAGTGCGTGGGAAAAATGATTATCGATAAGCCCCTGTATTGGCTCTAATTTCGCGAATTTTCTCTTTGTGGTCATTACCTGAGACGTATGTGTGGGAAGTAATATGCTTTTCGACTCTTCCTGCAAAGTGCTCTCTCGAAATTTCAACAGTAGATATCTCCGTGAGTCACAGAACCTCTCTTGTAACGTCTGCCAATGGAGTTTGTTGAGCATCTCCGTAACGCTCTCGCGCCGGGTAAACGATCCTGTGGCGAAATGCGCCGCTCTTTGTTGTATTTATCTCTTCTATCAGTCCTACCTGGTAGGGATCCCAGGTAGATGAGCAATACTCAAGAATCGGCCGAACAAGTGCCTTATAAGCCACTGCCTTCGTGGATGAGTTACATTTCCTTAAGATTCTTCCTAGGAATGTGAGTCCGCCATCTGCTTTTCCCACTATTTTTTTTATGTGGTCGTTCCACTTAATGTTGCTCGGGATACTTACTCCTAGATATTTTACGGTATTTACAGTTTCCAGTAATTTGTCATCAATAGTGTAGCAGTGCAGTAGTGGATTTATTTTCCTATGTATGCGCAATAGGTTAAATTTACGTTGAGGGTCAACTGCCAGAGCCTGCACCATTCATCAGTTCTCAGGAGGTCATTCTGCAAATCGTTACAACCTTCTGGCGTTGCTTCTTTGTTATAGACATCCGCGTCATGTGCGAACGGCCTTAAAGAGTATCCGACGCTTTCTACTAGATCATTTGTATATATTGTAAACAGTAATAGGCCTGTCACAATTCCATGGTGTACTTTGGAAATTACCTTTACATCTGTCGATTTTGTTCCGTTAAGAGCGACGTGTTGAGTTCTATCTACGAGGAAGTCTTGAATCCAGTCGGAAATCTACTCCGACACTCGATTAGCTCTTCTTTTTTCCTAAACGGTAGTGCGGGACGGTCTCAAATGCCTTCCTGAAGTCAAGGAACATGGCATCAACCTGAGCGCCGTTGTCTAAGGCGCTGTGGATCTTATGGAGCCGGCCGGTGAGGCCGAGCGGTTCTAGTCGCTTCAGTCTGGAACCGCGCAACCGCTACGGTTGCAGGTTCGAATCTTGTCTGGGGCATGGATGTGTGTACTGTCCTTTGGTTAGTTAGGTTTAAGTAGTTCTAACTTCTAGGGGACTGATGGCCTCAGATGTTAAGTCCCATAGTGCTCAGAGCCATTGGAACCATTGGACTTCATTTACTTCCGGTACGATGGACGTGGAAGAATTATGGGCAAATTTTAAACACATTGTAAATCACGCATTGGACAAGTATGTGCCGAAAAAGTGGGTTACGGACGGAAAAGACCTCCCGTGGCCTCACAGCGCAATTCGGAGAATGCTCAGGAAGCAAAGCCAGTTGCACTCGCGGCACAAGAAAGATTGGGAGAATGAGGATAGGCAAAAGTTAGTAGAGATTCGTGCTGCTGTAAAAAGAGCGATGCGCGAAGCATTCAACCACTACCACCGTCATACCTTAGCAAAATACACTCCTGGAAATGGAAAAAAGAACACATTGACACCGGTGTGTCAGACCCACCATACTTGCTCCGGACACTGCGAGAGGGCTGTACAAGCAATGATCACACGCACGGCACAGCGGACACACCAGGAACCGCGGTGTTGGCCGTCGAATGGCGCTAGCTGCGCAGCATTTGTGCACCGCCGCCGTCAGTGTCAGCCAGTTTGCCGTGGCATACGGAGCTCCATCGCAGTCTTTAACACTGGTAGCATGCCGCGACAGCGTGGACGTGAACCGTATGTGCAGTTGACGGACTTTGAGCGAGGGCGTATAGTGGGCATGCGGGAGGCCGGGTGGACGTACCGCCGAATTGCTCAACACGTGGGGCGTGAGGTCTCCACAGTACATCGATGTTGTCGCCAGTGGTCAGCGGAAGGTGCACGTGCCCGTCGACCTGGGACCGGACCGCAGCGACGCACGGATGCACGCCAAGACCGTAGGATCCTACGCAGTGCCGTAGGGGACCGCACCGCCACTTCCCAGCAAATTAGGGACACTGTTGTTCCTGGGGTATCGGCGAGGACCATTCGCAACCGTCTCCATGAAACTGGGCTACGGTCCCGCACACCGTTAGGCCGTCTTCCGCTCACGCCCCAACATCGTGCAGCCCGCCTCCAGTGGTGTCGCGACAGGCGTGAATGGAGGGACAAATGGAGACGTGTCGTCTTCAGCGATGAGAGTCGCTTCTGCCTTGGTGCCAATGATGGTCGTATGCGTGTTTGGCGCCGTGCAGGTGAGCGCCACAATCAGGACTGCATACGACCGAGGCACACAGGGCCAACACCCGGCATCATGGTGTGGGGAGCGATCTCCTACACTGGCCGTACACCACTGGTGATCGTCGAGGGGACACTGAATAGTGCACGGTACATCCAAACCGTCATCGAACCCATCGTTCTACCATTCCTAGACCGGCAAGGGAACTTGCTGTTCCAACAGGACAATGCACGTCCGCATGTATCCCGTGCCACCCAACGTGCTCTAGAAGGTGTAAGTCAACTACCCTGGCCAGCAAGATCTCCGGATCTGTCCCCCATTGAGCATGTTTGGGACTGGATGAAGCGTCGTCTCACGCGGTCTGCACGTCCAGCACGAACGCTGGTCCAACTGAGGCGCCAGGTGGAAATGGCATGGCAAGCCGTTCCACAGGACTACATCCAGCATCTCTACGATCGTCTCCATGGGAGAATAGCAGCCTGCATTGCTGCGAGAGGTGGATATACACTGTACTAGTGCCGACATTGTGCATGCTCTGTTGCCTGTGTCTATGTGCCTGTGGTTCTGTCAGTGTGATCATGTGATGTATCTGACCCTAGGAATGTGTCAATAAAGTTTCCCCTTCCTGGGACAATGAATTCACGACGTTCTTATTTCAATTTCCAGGAGTGTATCTTGCTGAAAACCCAAGGAAATTCTGGTCTTACGTAAAATCGGTAAGCGGGTCGAAGGCTTCCATCCAGTCACTCACTGATCAGTCTGGCCTGGCAACGGAAGACAGCAAAACGAAAGCTGAAATTTTAAATTTAGCATTTGAGAAATCTTTCACGCAGGAGGATCCTACAAACATACCGCCGTTTGAGTCTCGTATAGATTCCCGTATGGAGGACATAGTGATAGACATCCCTGGGGTTGTGAAGCAGCTGAATGGGTTGAAAATAAATAAATCGCCAGGTCCTGATGGGATTCCAGTTCGGTTTTACAGAGAGTACTCTACTGCATTGGCTCCTTACTTAGCTTGCATTTATCGCGAATCTCTTGCCCAACGTAAAGTCCCGAGCGACTGGAAAAAAGCGCAGGTGACGCCTATATATAAGAAGGGTAGAAGGACGGATCCTCAAAATTACAGACCAATATCCTTAACATCGGTTTGTTGCAGGATTCTCGAACATATTCCCAGTTCGAATATAATGAATTTCTTTGAGACAGAGAAGTTGCTGTCCATGCATCAGCACGGCTTTAGAAAGCATCGCTCCTGCGAAACGCAACTCGCCCTTTTTTCTCATGATATCTTGCGAACCATGGATGAAGGGTATCAGACGGATACCATATTCCTTGACTTCCGGAAAGCGTTTGACTCGGTGCCCCACTACAGACTCCTAACTAAGGTACGAGTATATGGGATTGGTTCCCAAGTATGTGAGTGGCTCGAAGACTTCTTAAGTAATAGAACCCAGTACGTTGTCCTCGATGGGTGAATGTTCATCGGAGGTGAGGGTATCATCTGGAGTGCCCTAGGGAAGTGTGGTAGGTCCGCTGTTGTTTTCTATCTACATAAATGATCTTTTGGATAGGGTGAATAGCAATGTGGTTGCTGGTGATGCTGTGGTGTACGGGAAGGTGTCGTCGTTGAGTGACTGTAGGAGGATACAAGATGACTTGGACAGGATTTGTGGTTGGTGTAAAGAATGGCAGCTAACTCTAAATATAAATAAATGTAAATTAATGCAGATGAATAGGAAAGAGAATCGTGTAATGTTTGAATACTCCATTAGTAGTGCAGCGCTTGACACAGTCACGTCGATTAAATATTTGGGCGTTACATTGCAGAGCGATATGAAGTGGGACAAGCATGTAATGGCAGTTGTGGGAAAGGCGGATAGTCGTCTTCGGCTCACTGGTAGAATTTTGGGAAGATGTGGTTCATTTGTAAAGGAGACCGCTTATAAAACACTAATACGACCTATTCTTGAGTACTGCTCGAGCGTTTTGGATTCCTATCAGGTCGGATTGAGGGAGGACATAGAAGCAATTCAGAGGCGGACTGCTAGATTTGATACTGGTAGGTTTGATCATCACGCGAGTGTTACAGAAATGCTTCAGGAACTCGGGTGGGAGTCTCTAGAGGAAAGGAGGCGTTCTTTTCGTGAATCGCTACTGAGGAAATTTAGAGAACCAGCATTTGAGGCTGATTGCAGTACAATTTTACTGCCGCCAACCTACATTTCGCGGGAAGACCACAAAGATAAGATAAAAGAGATTAGGGCTCGTACAGAGGTATATAGGCAGTCATTTTTCCCTCGTTCTGTTTGGGAGTGGAATAGGGAGAGAAGATGCTAGTTGTGGTACGAGGTATCCTCCGCCACGCACCGTATGGTGGATTGCAAAGTATGTATGTAGATGTACTAAAAGGGGAACAAGTTCTTTCGCATAATCTGTGTAGAATCTTATAGGTATCTCGTCCGGCCCTGACGCCTTTCCCCTACTAAGCGATTGTAGCAGTTTTTCTATTCTACGATCGGTTATCTGAGTATCTGCCATTTCGACGTTCGTACGACGATTGGAAGGAGGGATCGTGTAACGATCTTCCGCCGTGAAACAATTTCGGAAGACCCAATTCAGTATTTCGGCCTTCTCTCTGTTATCTTCCATTTCGGTTCCAGTATGGTCACTGGGTGAATGAATAGCCGATTTTGACCCACTACTCAGGTAGGTTGACAAAGTTTTAATTTCAAAGTCATTGAACGCCTCTCTCATTGCTCTCCTCTGATTTTCGCTTCGTTCAGCTTTTGTTTGTCAGCTAGGTTTTTACTTCTCTTAAATCAGTTCTCTTTGTTTACGTAGCAGTTTTCTAACACGGCTATTAAACCATGGTGGATCTTTCCCACCCCTTAAGATGTTACTCGGACTATACTTGTCTAAGCCATGTTCCACGATTTCTTTGAATTTCTTCCATTCGCTTCCCACATCTTCGTCCTCATCACCGAGTATTTGATGATGAGTGCTCAGATACTCTGAAGTTTGTAGTCTGTCTATCTTGCTAAGCAAAAACGTCTTCCTGCCTTTCTTAAAGTTCTTTGTAAGACCCATTGTCGTAGAAGTTATCACAGACTTATGATCACTGGTCTGGTGCCTTCCTGTACGTTAACTGATTCGATAAGTTCAGGTCTGTTTGTCGCCAGGAGGTCTAAGATATAACCATCACGATTTGGTTCTCTAGCTATCTGCTCCAAGTAATTTTCAATCAGCACACCCAGAACAATGTCACCTGAATCCCTTTGTCTGGCACCAGTTTTGATAGCATGACACTCCCAATCTATACCTGGCAAGTTGAAGTCACCCCCTATTACAACGGCCTGATCAGGAAAATCACTAACGATTCTGCAAGTTCTGTCCCAAGGGTTCTACCACTAGAGCTCCTGACCCAGATGGTCTATAAAAGCATTCGACAACCATTTTTTGACCGATCTTTGATACTTAACCTCAACCAGATTAATTCACAATCGGAATCCGTGATAACCTTGCTAGACTTTATCGACTTCTTTACTGCAATAAACACGCGGCCACCATTAGCAACTAACCTATCCTAACGATAAATATTTCAGTCTGAACTTAGGATTTCGTTGTCGTTAACGTCCGGTTTAAACCAACTTTCTGTTCCTAATACTATCGGTGCATTATAAACTGCAGCGAGCGATACTAATTCTGGGACCTTTCTTTGGATGCTCCTGCATTTTACTAAAATCATATTAATCTTTTCCATCTCTGACCTGCGACGACGAACATTCCCTGAGGACATTGTGGCTAATTTATCAGGCAAATCGTCTTTGATCGCAATGGAGGGTTTCTCCAACCTAAAAAAGTCCCATGTGCCTGCCACGCATATTCTGCTACCCTATTAGCCGCTTCCTGCGTACGCCTGACCTTGTAAGAGGACCCCTACAATTCTGCACCCGATAGTGGAGGTCGAGAAATTCGCTTCCGATACAGTCACACAGTCGTCTGAACCTCTGGTTTAGACCTTCCACTCTGCTCCAAACCAGACGATCACATCAACACTAGGTACGATGCCGCAAATAGACAGCTTAGCCTGCACACTGCGTGTGATGCTACAGGGTGGCGCACGAAATGTGTTACCAATTGTTTCTTTCACAATTTACGACGCACATCAGATTTCCCGCTGGGATCTCTACAGCAGTACCAGCAGAGCTTGGAAAAACAAATGAGTTACGAAATGACGTGTAATTCACGATACAGCCGCTAGGAGACTAGTAAGCAGCAATGGCTGACAATGGAAGACTGACGACACAGCAACGATCGGCAATTGTGTTACTTTTTCATGAAACGAAAAGCCTTATTGTGACTCAGAGGCGTTTTCGACAATAGTTTAACACACGATGGGTCCCTTGCAAGAAGACCATCCACAGGTTGTACGATAAATTTTTACAGGAAGGAACAGTATTGGAAGCGAAGCGACCTCGGCCTAAGCCTGTTTGTTCGCCAGAGAATATTGAAGCGGTACAAGTTGCTGAACAGAGAAGTCCTGGGAAATAAAAGTGACGTCCATATGTACCCATACAAGATGATCTGTGCACAGAAGCTCACTGAAGAACACAAGCAGCAGAGACTACTGTTTGCTCAGTGGGCGGAGGATAGGGAAGAAACTCTCAACAACGTTTGGTTTTCAGACGAAACGCATTTTCATTTAGACGGTGTGGTTAACAAACGAAATGTACGTTTTTGGGCCACTGAAAACCCCCAAGTGCTTCATGAACGACAAAATTACGCTCCGAGGATTACAAGCCGGCCGCGGTGGCCGTGCGGTTCTGGCGCTGCAGTTCGGAACCGCGGGACTGCTACGGTCGCAGGTTCGAATCCTGCCTCGGGCGTGGGTGTGTGTGATGTCCTTAGGTTAGTTAGGTTTAAGTAGTTCTAAGTTCTAGGGGACTGATGACCACAGTAGTTAAGTCCCATAGTGCTCAGAGCCATTTGAACCATTTTTGAGGATTACAGCGTGGGCAGCAGTTTCCAGTCACGGACTTATTGGGCCCTTTTTCTTTGAAGAAACTGTGAACAGCGAGCGTTATTTGAGCATGCTTCGCAATAGCTTCATTCCACAGCTTCTTGCTACTGCCTTGCTCTTCAAAACGCAGTGGTTCATGCAAGATGGAGCAAGGCCACATATTGCAAATACTGTGTTGGAGTTTTTACACGAGCATTTCGACATGCGGATCATTTCACTCAGGTTTCCAGGTCCCTTCAATGACGGACAAAATTGGCCCCCAATAGTCCAGACCTCAATCCATATGACTTTTTTCTTTGAGCGTACCTAAAGGTAAAAATTTTACCGAAACGTCCACGTGATTTAATGGAGCTCAGAAGACTTATTCTTCAAGCTTGCAGTGAAATTACGGAAGACATGTGCTGTAGGGTAATCACTAACTTCAGTGTTTGTTTCAAGGAAGTTAGGAAACGAAATGGTGGACATATTGAGCATGTGCTGAGTTGTAGTACAGGGCTATTACAAATGATTGAATCGATTTCATAAATTCACTGTAGCTCCATTCATTGACATATGGTCACGGCACACTACAGATACGTAGAAAAACTCATAAAGTTTTGTTCGGCTGAAGCCGCACTTCAGGTTTCTGCCGCCAGAGCGCTCGAGAGCGCAGTGAGACAAAATGGCGACAGGAGCCGAGAAAGCGTATGTCGTGCTTGAAATGCACTCACATCAGTCAGTCATAACAGTGCAACGACACTTCAGGACGAAGTTCAACAAAGATCCACCAACTGCTAACTCCATTCGGCGATGGTATGCGCAGTTTGAAGCTTCTGGATGCCTCTGTAAGGGGAAATCAACGGGTCGGCCTGCAGTGAGCGAAGAAACGGTTGGACGCTTGCGGGCAAGTTTCACGTGTAGCCCGCGGAAGTCGACGAATGAAGCAAGCAGGGAGCTAAACGTACCACAGCCGACGGTTTGGAAAATCTTACGGAAAAGGCTAAAGCAGAAGCCTTACCGTTTACAATTGCTACAAGCCCTGACACCCAATGACAAAGTCAAACGCTTTGAATTTTGGGCGCGATTGCAACAGCTCATGGAAGAGGATGCGTTCAGTGCGAAACTTGTTTTCAGGGATGAAGCAACATTTTTTCTTAATGGTGAAGTGAACAGACACAATGTGCGAATCTGGGCGGTAGAGATTCATCACGCATTCGTGCAGCAAATTCGCAATTCACCAAAAGTTAACGTGTTTTGTGCAATCTCACGGATTAAAGTTTATGGCCCCTTTTTCTTCTGCGAAAAAAACGTTACAGGACACGTGTATCTGGACATGCTGGAAAATTGTCTCATACCACAACTGGAGACCGACAGCGCCGACTTCATCTTTCAACAGGATGGTGCTCCACCGCACTTCTATCATGATGTTCGGCATTTCTTAAACAGGAGATTGGAAAACCGATGGATCGGTTGTGGTGGAGACCATGATCAGCAATTCATGTCATGGCCTCCACGCTCTCCCGACTTAACCCCATGCGATTTCTTTCTGTGGGGTTATGTGAAAGATTCAGTGTTTAAACCTCCTCTACCAAGAAACGTGCCAGAACTGCGAGCTCACATCAACGATGCTTTCGAACTCATTGATGGGGAGTGTGGGAGGAACTTGATTATCGGCTTGATGTCTGCCGAATCACTAAAGGGGCACAAATCGAACATTTGTGAATGCCTAAAAAAACTTTTTGAGTTTTTGTACGTGTATGCAAAGCATTGTGAAAATATCTCAAATAATAAAGTTATTGTAGAGCTGTGAAATCGCTTCAATCATTTGTAATAACCCTGTATATGTTCCTTTTAGATTGTATTGACAATAAAGTTTATATTCAAAAACAAAATGGTAACACATTTCGTGCGCCACCCTGTAGTTTCCTTCACCAAATCAGCCGTCCGCTGAAGGAGCCGAGGATGCCCTCGGAACCGAAGCGACAGGCGTCATTGGTGCCGATATAGCCTATGTCTCTATATGCAGCCGGTTGCACACAGTGCGCTCGATAGCTGCCGGCAGGGCCGACTCCACATCACGGATGAGACCCCCCCCCCCCTGTGAACATACCGAGTGCACTTCCCGCCCTGCCTGCTATTTGGATAAAGTTGGCCTAACGTTAAGGCTCCCAAGGACAGGCACACCCACCCTCTGCACATGTCTGGAGTGGGCACGAAAATCGGCCGCAGGGGCATTCCGTGCTGCCTCAGAGTTATCATCAACACTGGGTAGCACCTCGTACCTGCTGCTAACGCGTAGGGAGCCAGCTGCGCGACCTGCTCCTTCTTTCGCCTTCTACCCAGTAATACACGAACTCACCAATGCCTGCCACACACTCTTGAATGAGGGCGGACCGGTCAGATGTTTGCGTATCAGAAGATGCAGCGACACTCGGCTCACTAGGAGGTTCCAACCGCACCTAAGGTGTCGCAGGTCTCGTCAACAGCGCCCCGATGTCGCCACAACTTTGAGCCTATGTGATAAAAACCTTTCGCATCTACTCCAGTAGCATGTAATTTGCTATGTAATGAGGTACGTACATTCTCGCAGTGAAACTTAATCTCTCGAAATTGGAACACTTCAAGAATTCAAACTGTGATTCAGACAGTATATTTTTGTGGTTACAGTTGAAAAATATCTGTTAACAGAGAATCATTACAATCCTGGTAGGGTGAGGTAAACGAATGTCTATTAATAGGGAATAAATATCCTGGCAGCTTAAATGAAACGTCCCTACTAATAGGTTGGAGGGGGGGGGGGGGGCACTGTATATATAAGTTAAACATCGTTGCAACGGAAAGTTAATTGAAACACTGTCATTTAGATAAATTTTGCACAACGGAATTCTCAAAGAAGCATGTCTTTCATATATAAGTATAGCTGATGGCCCTGATTAACCTATTATGAGTGACAGAGGTTACTAACTACCGAAATGACAGCAAAAGAAATTCAGTTACTGTACATTTATTTCAGAAAAATCTACACACTTGGGGCGAAACTAAAGAAACGTCTTCGTTCAAAATTAACAAAATGAACACGAAGCATTAAATTGTCTCAGTTACATATGAAACACATATCACTGACTCGCAAGTTACTTGGAAATATACAGTAAAAGGGTTATTACTTCCACAGACCGTGACTGAATAGATTTTAAACGATGTGTCAGAAATAATTGCTTTACCAACGGCAAAAGGGTAGGCCGTATTCGGATATGCATAGCAAGTAATACGAGCACTTGACAAATTGCGAATCAATTGAAATAACTGAAATAAGAGTCATCAATGCATCATCTGACGAAAAATGCTATTATTTTAATGAAATATTACTTATTTGTTGCCATTGCTTATTCCCTGCCATGTTAAGAGGAGTATCTAATTATATATAAATGTTAGTGAAAAGGGGGCTAGCTACTAGGCTGAATGCAATGCTTATGTTTAGGGTAAAACTGGGATAGATACCCATATGGGGGAGATAGCCAACGGCTGTCATTCTCCAACTACCCACTTTACAACGCTGCCGGTCAGTTTATAGTGAGTTTCTGTCGCGAGTGGCGCATTGATGCTTCCCTTGGCTCTTTATTTCAACAAAAAGTATTTTTCACGATTTTAATTTTTAATACACCTTCAGAGTATACAAAATGTCAATACCTTTCCATTTTTTCTTAAGTTAGACTGTGATTAGTTACAGAACTTACATTTCAGGGCTGTGTAGGTTTAGCTGCATATCGTCATGTTGCCTCTCCTTGCGTTTCCGTCCACCATTTTCGATGAAGCGCTAAGCCCATCTCTCCCTGCTGATTAGGAGAGATTGTCATTTTGCAGACGCCAACTAAGGCCGTTCTACTAAATGCATATGGAGAAGAGACTTAAAATTGCCTTTAATAAAGTAAACAGTGGCAGTTATTCAGTCAGAAGAGGTTCTATAGAAACTTCCTGGCAGATTAAAACTGTGTGCCGGACCAAGACTCGAACTTGGGACCTTGTCCCGAGTTCGAGTCTCGGTCCGGCACACAGTTTTAATCTGACAGGAAGTTTCATATCAGCGCACACTCCGCTGCAGAGTGAAAATCTCATTCAGGTTCTATAGAGTTTAATATTATAAAGAAAACCCGGAGCGAAATTTAAAAACCGGTTGTGATTCAGGGACTACACTGGGACCGGGTTCCTGTTTGGGCTTAGCCAGTGAGGAACGACTTGTGTGATTTCGTGTAATTTTCTCTATAAAATTTACCTATAACAAGTAGTTCAATAAAAAGGTGTTAACACCACTGGATGATCTTTTAATACGATTTCCTCTTTGTTTTTAAAGTGTTTTGCCTGCTGGCCATCTATTTCTTGCGTGCCTGTCCATCTAAACATCATATATGGGTGAGATGTCAAAGCGCTACATAATTTTTAAAAAATCCTAGATATTTTGAAAGTGGTCTACCTTCGTGAACGAAGTCTTATTTCGCTTTTTATGGATATATAAAGTAATATATGTAAATTTCCGCCGGCCGGAGTCTGGAGCCGAGCGACCGCTACGGTCGCAGGTTCGAATCCTGCCTCGGGCATGGACGTGTGTGATGTCCTTAGGTTAGTTAGGTTTAATTAGTTCTAAGTTCTAGGCGACTGATGACCTCAGAAGTTAAGCCGCATAGTGCTCAGAGCCATTTGAACCATTTGTAAATTTCCCAGTGTTCTTTGTGCATCAGTTGTTTATATTGGCATTTGAAAAATCATGGTCATCGATCCCTGTTTCACCTTACATGGAAATACATGGCGGAAATCAATCTTAAACGACTCTTCGTCACAACAGGGGGAAATCTCACTCAATGTGAAAATAGTGAGATACACACCAGGTTCTTCCTATGTTCGCATTAATAATTTCTCTCTTTGTTATCCACTGTTGGACTTAATTCACATATTAGCTGGTCTGGGAGCAGAGTAAGCAGTGTGGCCCATTTCATTATTTATTAATTATGTAAACTTAAAGAATACGATGACACTCTTCTGTCCGAGAGACTGATACTCTCCCAAGCAAGTAGCAAAAGCAAGTGAACAGTCAAGAAAGCTAGAAAGATATGAGATGGATCTTACAGAGTCCTCACACATGGTTAAAAATTGGCTTATACCTAATATTTTTAAAACTGTATGGGGATACTGGGAAAAGTGAAATATAACAGAAGTAATTCTTGTAAATGTACAGAGGGTTAACTTCAGCAGATATTAGTCAATTGAAAAATGTTCTAATGATAAGTAACTGGTTACATAAGTGGTGTAAACGCTGCTAAACTCACAAGAACAACTATTTTTACTAACTTTCTTTATATTTTATGAAAAATTATAAAGTGTCCTGAAGTGTGTGTCAGATCTATACTATTTGTAAAGACTGGTTTCAAGTATGTTATCTGCAACAGAAATAAAGTACTTGGTAAAGGAATTTGCATTCATTACTAATCTACAGTGGTATGTAGAGTCTAGATGTTGACGTAAGTTAACTCCTAAAGTTCTCTTCTTTCCCTCCTTTTTGATTCTACCAATCTGTTTCTTCACTGTGTCTCGTAGTGTTTTTATTTTGTTCTCTGATTTGAACGTCTTCTACTCGTAATACTTAGATGTCGGCATAGCTTTCAGAACTCTCCAGTATTCCTTGTAATGAGCTTCAATATAACAGCCAGTTCTGATCGGCAGATAGCGTCTCCTTTGTGTCCGACCTGTTATCTGTATTCCTAGAGGGATTCAGGTTCCTTTGTGTATTTCTGTTTAATCTGTGATACTTTTGAGGAAAATGAATCCGTGGTGAACCTCCATAAAGGTTTGCGCTCAGTGTATGGTACTGACACAGTTGATAGGAGTACTGTTTGACGATTGGAAAAGAAATTTAAAGTGACAAGAAGCGTCGAAACCGAGCTCTATTATCAGCACTGTCCGGGACTTTCTGACCCAGCCTCTGCAGCTCGCATTGTCATTCATGCGGATTCTATTATTCATACAGACCAGCGCATCGCAACCCTACAAATGGCTCTTCAGCTATCGGTAAGCATTGGAAGTGCGTGTGCAATGACTGAGGCGTTTAGGTATTCAAGAATGTGCTCAAGATGGGTTCCACGAAAGCTCACAACAACCCATAAGATTCATTTGAACTGTTGGAGCAGTTTGATGCCAATGAAGAAACCTTTCTGTCAAAAGTGTCATGTGACGAAACCTGGATGTGTCGCCTTTGAGCCGGAAACAGAAAGGCATTCACTGTAGTGGCATTATCTGCGATCACCGAAAAAGAAGAAATTCAAGGCAGCGCCCCTGCTAGAAAAGTCATGATGATAGTATTATTGGGATAGTGATGGTGTCATTCTTGTGGATGTGCTGCCAAGAGGGTCAATCATTAATTCAGAGGCATATATGAAGACTCTGAAAAAACACAAGAACTGTTTTCGATGTGTTCAGTCTGATAAGAATCCAAAAGAAATCTTGCTCCAACACGACAATTAACACCAACACTCGAGTCTCAGAATCCAGGAACACATCGCCAAACTGGATTGTACATCACTGGCTCATCCACTCTACATGCCACATTGGCGCCTTCGGACTTCCATCTCCTCTGGCTGCTTAAGAATTTTCTGCTGGGACACGCTTTTGAAGATCACGAGAGCGTAATTCATGCGGCGAAAACACAGCTATGATGACAGAAAAACCTCTTATACCAGTAGGGAATATATGTTCCTACACGTGGTAGGGACTAAGTAGAAAAATAGCTCATGTTAAAGAAATGTTGACTAATAGTGTCACCAAATTGTTATTCTTAAGAAAGTTTATTGAACGTCTGTCGTATTCTTATAATGTAGGGGAGAGTGTTGTACCTTGGTACAGTTTTCATACTTTCGCTCCTGTAATATAAGTTTAATATATTTTCTTATCCAATCTTTAGTGATGGCATTCACTTTTTTGTGCTGCAGTCGTTTTACGAAATTGCAAAATTTATTTCAGAAAATTAAGGTTTTCCAAATGTGAAAACAAGTTCCAAGGTACAATATCGTCATGTACCTAGAACGAGTATTTGATTGAAATTTAAAAGTGTTTCAATAGGAAAAAATCTTGTCAACGTTTTATTTAGTAGCCTGTTACATTATTACGCTATTATAGACCAATAATGAGTAAATGAAATCAAATAAAGCAGAACTGTTATAACAAACCAGTTGCAAGTGAAATACACTCCTGGAAATTGAAATAAGAACACCGTGAATTCATTGTCCCAGGAAGGGGAAACTTTATTGACACATTCCTGGGGTCAGATACATCACATGATCACAGTGACAGAACCACAGACACATAGACACAGGCAACAGAGCATGCACAATGTCGGCACTAGTACAGTGTATATCCACCTTTCGCAGCAATGCAGGCTGCTATTCTCCCATGGAGACGATCGCAGAGATGCTGGATGTAGTCCTGTGGAACGGCTTGCCATGCCATTTCCACCTGGCGCCTCAGTTGGACCAGCGTTCGTGCTGGACGTGCAGACCTCGTGAGACGACGCTTCATCCAGTCGCAAACATGCTCAATGGGGGACAGATCGGGAGATCTTGCTGGCCAGGGTAGTTGACTTACACCTTCTAGAGCACGTTGGGTGGCACGGGATACATACGGACGTGCATTGTCCTGTTGGAACAGCAAGTTCCCTTGCCGGTCTAGGAATGGTAGAACGATGGGTTCGATGACGGTTTGGATGTACCGTGCACTATTCAGTGTCCCCTCGACGATCACCAGTGGTGTACGGCCAGTGTAGGAGATCGCTCCCCACACCATGATGCCGGGTGTTGGCCCTGTGTGCCTCGGTCGTATGCAGTCCTGATTTTGGCGCTCACCTGCACGGCGCCAAACACGCATACGACCATCATTGGCACCAAGGCAGAAGCGACTCTCATCGCTGAAGACGACACGTCTCCATTCGTCCCTCCATTCACGCCTGTCGCGACACCACTGGAGGCGGGCTGCACGATGTTGGGGCGTGAGCGGAAGACGGCCTAACGGTGTGCGGGACCGTAGCCCAGCTTCATGGAGACGGTTGCGAATGGTCCTCGCCGATACCCCAGGAACAACAGTGTCCCTAATTTGCTGGGATGTGGCGGTGCGGTCCCCTACGGCACTGCGTAGGATCCTACGGTCTTGGCGTGCATCCGTGCGTCGCTGCGGTCCGGTCCCAGGTCGACGGGCACGTGCACCTTCCGCCGACCACTGGCGACAACATCGATGTACCGTGGAGACCTCACGCCCCACGTGTTGAGCAATTCGGCGGTACGTCCACCCGGCCTCCCGCATGCCCACTATACGCCCTCGCTCAAAGTCCGTCAACTGCACATACGGTTCACGTCCACGCTGTCGCGGCATGCTACCAGTGTTAAAGACTGCGATGGAGCTCCGTATGCCACCGCAAACTGGCTGACACTGACGGCGGCGGTGCACAAATGCTGCGCAGCTAGCGCCATTCGACGGCCAACACCGCGGTTCCTGGTGTGTCCGCTGTGCCGTGCGTGTGATCATTGCTTGTACAGCCCTCTGGCAGTGTCCGGAGCAAGTATGGTGGGTCTGACACACCGGTGTCAATGTGTTCTTTTTTCCATTTCCAGGAGTGTATATCTTGAAATAGAAGCTGCTGGAAACTAACACAAATTTCCATTTTCAAGACAGATAGAACTGTTAGACATTAAAAAAACTCAATTCATTTGCAAGTAACACATGTTCCATGGTTAAAGCCCTTCTTCTGTTTCAAGGTACAAGATGGTACACAACCGACGAAGTGTGATCTAACTGTCCAAATGTTATACACTGCCCACTCACATTAGTGTATCCACCGAGTACGTTCGACGACAACGTGGAATAACCGCTCACAGAATCAGCTTAATTCTTCAAGGAAGTGGCACTTCGATACGAAAATTAGTCTACTTTGCTTATTTTCATTCGCTTATGTCGTATGGTATTATATTTTGGGATAACTCTTCCCTTTCTGCGAGGATATTTTTGGCTCAGAAACGGGCGGTTCGGGCAATAAGTGGTGTGAGTTCACGAACCTCTTGTCGACCTCTGTTCACGAGTCTGGGTATTTTGACATTGGCCTCTCAATATGTATATTCCTTATTGTCGTTTCTTGTTACCAATATTATTTTATTCCCAAGAATAAGCAGCTTTCACTCGACTAACACTTGGCAGAAATCAAACCTGCATTTGGATCGGACTTCCTTAACTCTTGTGCAGAAAAGTGTGCAGTATACCGCTGTATCCATTTTCAATAAGCTGCCATTCGAATTCAAAAATCTTAGTAGTAATCCACCCGCTTTCAAATCGAAACTGAAGAGTTTTCTCATGGATCACTCTTTCAATTCTGTCGATGAGTTCCTTGAAAAATTGAGCTGATTCTTATTGTATTGCTGATGGCGTTTACTTAAACTTATGGACTGACTTTTTTCAGGTTCATGAACATTTATTTTTATCTGTTATTACTTTTATGTTGTAATTTCATGTACTGACACGTTCCATGACCTTGGAGGTTTGCTCCTCAATTTGGTACTACGGAACTTGACATGTAAATAAAATAAAAGTAGACAGAAGGCGGCAGCACTAGCAGAGGAGGGTATTTAAAGCTCGTCGGGGAAACGCCGAAAACTGTGCGGTCGTTGTCGTAAAACAGTAACGGAGCGATTTATATGACGTTCAAAAAGGAATGGTGACTTGCTTTCGGGCCAAGGGTTTAAGCATTTCCGAAACGGCTAAGCTTATTAATTGCTCGCTTGCCGCTGTAGTTGAAGTATACTGTGCATGGCAAAATGGCGCTATCGAAAACCGACGCAAAGGAAATTGTGGTGCACCATGGTCCATAGATGAGAAAGGTGGACGTGCAGCTGTTGAGCAACTGATCGCCCAAATGAACCAAGGAACTACTAACAGTGTCGTCGCAACGACCGCTCAGCGAACGTTACTGCATATGGGTCACCGCAGCATGTGTCTTGTTCATGGACCCACGCTGACTGCTGTTCTGGAACTAACACGCTGATACCGCAACTGGCCGACCGCTGGATGTCGACAGGTAGCCGTTTCAGATGAATCACGTTTTATGCTCTGTCGGACAGATGGCTGTTGGCGTATACGGCGTGAAACTTCTGAAAACAAACACTCTGCAACAGTTATGGTCTGGGGAATGTCTTCGTGTCGTACCCTGGCTGATCCCGTCATTCTGAAAGACACAATGGACCAACACAAGTATGCAACCATACTTGCGGACGATGTCCACTCCTACATGCAGTTTGTTTCCCGCCGGCACGATGTCATCTACGAGCAGGACAATGCAACGTGTCACACAGCTCGCATTGTATGGGCATTGTCAGAAGAGCATCAGGTTGAGTTTACGGTACTCTCCTGACTACCAAACTCTCCGGATTTAAAACCAATCGAGAATCTGCGGGACCACCTCGATCGGGCTCTCCACGCCATGGATCCTCAACCGAGAAGCCTAGCGAAGCTACGACACTGGAGCTGGTGCGGCTCCACGTCCGTCTCGGCACCTTCCAGAACATCACTGACTCCCTTCCTGCCCGTCTCGCAGCGGTCCGCGCTGTAAAACGTGGTTATTTAGATTTCTGAGAGGTGGTCACAGTAATGTGACTGGACAGTGTAAAATAGTTAAAAAAATATATAGCATTTTACTCATCATCAAATTCTGTACCTGAAGAATGAACAATATATTCCAAATAATTTTAATGTACGAGGGGCGTTTGAAAAGTCCGTGCAAAAAATAAAAACTACTTATGTGTTTCGGGTAAACCTTTTTTATTTCCGACATAGGCTCCTTTTAGACTTATACACTTCGTTCAACGCTGTTCAAATTTGTTGATCCTTCCGAATAATAGAAATTGTCCAAGTCTGCAAAATAGCTATTAGTTGCTGCAGTCACCTCTTCGTTTGAATAAAATCTTTGTCCCACCAGCCATTTCTTCAAATTGGGGAACAAACAGTAGCCAGAGGGAGACAAGTCTGGAGAATAGGGGGGATGTGAAACGAGTTGGAATCCTATTTCCACTAATTTTGTGACCACAGCTGCTGAGGTGTGTGCTGGAGCATTGTCGTGATGGAAAAGGGCTTTTTTGCTGTCCAATCGCCGGCGTTTTTCTTGCAGCTCGGTTTTCAAACGATCCAATAACGATTAGTAATATGCACCTGTAATAGTTTTACCCTTTTCCAGATAGTCGATGAGGATTATCCCTGGCGAATCTCAAAAGACATTTTCCATAACCTTTCTGACCGAAGGAATGGTCTTCGTCTTTTTCCGCGCAGATTCTCCCTTGGTAACCCACTGTTTAGATTGTTTTTTGGTCTCAGGAATATAGTAATGTATCCATGTTTCATCCACAGTGACGAAACAACGCTTAAAGCCCTGTAGATTCTTCCTGAACAACTGCAAACCATCCCTGCAACACTTCACACGGTTCCGTTTTTGGTCAAGTGTGAGCAATCGTGGAACCCATCTTGCGGATAGCTTTCTCATGTCCAAATGTTTATGCAAAATATTATGTACTCATTCATTTGAGATGCCCACAGCACTAGCAATCTCATGCACCTTAACTCTTCTGTCATCCATCACCATATCATGGATTTTATCAATGATTTCTGGAGTCGTAACCCCTAAAGGGCGTCAAGAACGTCCAGCATCACTTGTGCCCATATGGCCACTCCAAAAATTTTGAAACCACTTTTAAGCTGTTCTAATCGAAGGCGCAGAGTCACCGTAATGTTTATCAAGCTTCTCTTTACTCTCCTGAGGCGTTTTACCTTTCATAAAGTAATGTTTAACCACCACACGAAATTCTTCTTCGTCCATTTTTTGACACTCACTCGACTTCCTTGATGCACACGAATGCCAAACACAAAGAAGTAGACCAATATGGCTGAAACTTGGTGTGCGTTCTTTCCAAAGATGCTCCTAACTAACCGTGATCTCGATACGCGCTGGTGGTGCCATCTCTCGGACTTTCCACGGACTTTTCAAACGCTCTCGTATTATACAACACTTAAATGTGTACAACGCGAAGTAATTACAAATGCATCGCGAAACTCAACCTTGTGTCTCAGAACAAAAACTCTAGAAAACAGCAGTAACTACTCATGGCGGTCTGTAGTGCGCATTCCTCCACTTGATTCTAAAATCAGTCACTAGACTGACGTACCGACCAAAAAACATCATTGAGTTCCTAGGTATACTATCCTCTAGGTGCAACACTCTCCCCTACACATATAGATATTCTATAACTTGGTATTATTAACAATGGTTTCCTTCTGACGAAGTGGCGCCACACCACTCCTCCTTCAAAGAAAAAGTTCAAAGCCACACCCTCAGCTCGTAAAGTCATGGCAACAGTCTTGTGGGTCTCTGAATGGATTATTCTGTGTGACGTCTCTCTCACAGTGCACCGGTCAACTCTGAAGTGTATTCTGCTACCCCCAAAAAACTGAACATACGACTTCAGCGTATTGGTCGCCAAAAAACGCAAACGAACTTTTTTCTTATCCATGAAAACGCAAAGCCTTACACAAGTATGTGCACCATAGACGAACTCACTAACGTTCATTGGGCTGTTCTCCCTCATCCACCCTACAACCCAGATACCCCACCTTCCGACTTTAAGGGGTGGGAGAGGGGTTATAAATCAGTCAAGTTTGCCCCTTAATGTATGCTACCTGCACGAACAAAACGCGCTTATACCTGCATTGCCCTACTACTTACACACTCCACAAGACACCATACAGTGCATAGCGGAGTGTTCCTTGCATCACTGCCAGTCATTTCCTTTCCTGTTCCACTCGAAAACTGAGGGAATGAAAACCAAGTCTCTATATGCCTCCCAAGAGGCTTGATTCATACTATCTTGTCTTAGTGGTCTTCATGCAAAATGTATGTTGGTAGCAGTACAATAGTTCTGCAGACTGTCGCAAACACCAATTTTCTAAATTTTCACGAGAGTGTTTCGGTAGAAGAACGTCTTCTTCCCTCCAGGGATTCAGTTTCAGTTCACAGAGAATTTTTGTAAGACTCATGAGTTGGCTGAAACTACCAGTAACAAATCTAGCAGCATGCCCCTCAATTGTTTCGATGTCTTCCTTTAAGCGGACTGGGTGGAGATCCCAAACACTCGAGTAGTACTCAAGATTGGGTTCTATTCATGATCTCCCTTATAGAAGAGCTATACTTTCCTATAATTCTCCCAATTATCAAAAATCGACTACTCACCTTCCTTACAATCGACCATACGTGCTCGTTCGATTTCATGACGTGTTGCAGGGTTACGCCTATTCACACTGACAAAAAAAAGTCGCTA
This sequence comes from Schistocerca piceifrons, assembly GCF_021461385.2. Classification (NCBI taxonomy): domain Eukaryota; kingdom Metazoa; phylum Arthropoda; class Insecta; order Orthoptera; family Acrididae; genus Schistocerca; species Schistocerca piceifrons. The sequence continues at coordinate 221,412,247 of NC_060149.1, forward strand.
CACAAAGAAGGAGTTGTGCGACATAAACGAAAGTTGGTATTCGTATTTCTACATCTGAACGATGACGTCAGTTCTAATTTCTCGACACTCGCTTAATAGTGGCGCTAGTAGCACCACTATGAGGATGAAAATCAGGTTTGTTTTTTATACACTCTATAACGATTATGAGCGTTACTTACCTTTGAGAATGGAGGTGGTGAGTTGATGTTAGTCAAGAATGCCTTTAAGGTGACAAAGATGCCATTATCAGTACCTCATTGAGTTCGAACGAGGTCGTATAATAAGGCTACGAGAACCTGGATGTTTCTTCTGCTGTAATGCAGAAAGACTTAGCAGCAATGTAGGCACTGTGCATGGTTGGTGGCAGCGGTAGTCACGGGAATGTACGGTCGCGAGAAGACCGGGCTCCGGACGGCCACGTGGTACTGTCGAGAGGGAGGACCATCGTGTTCGCCGTACGGCTCTGGCGCATCGTATTGCATCTGCAGCAGCAATTTATGCAACAGTGACTCAACGATCCGTTACAAATGAGTTACTTCAAGGGCATCTCCGAGACAGACGCTTTGTAGCGTGCATTCCACTGACAACAGACCGCTGCCATTTCCGCCTTCAGTGGTGACTGGGGAGAACTCATTGGAGGCCAGGGTGCAGGTCTGTTGTGTTTTCTGATGAAAGCTGGTTCTGCCTCGGTGCCAGTGATGGCCGTGTGTTGGTTAGGAGGCTTCCAACCAACCTATCTGCGTGCTAGACACATTGGACCTGCACATGGAGTTATGGTCTGGGGTGCGATTTCGTAATGACAGCAGGGGCAGTCTCGTAGTTATCCCACGCACCCTGGCTGCAAATGTGTACGTCAAGCTGGTGATTCGACCTGTTGTGCTGCCATTCATAAGCAGCATTCCAGGGGATGTTTTCTAACAGGGCAACACTCGCTCATATACCGCTGTTGTTACCCAACAACCTCTACAGAGTGTCGACATGTTGCCTGGGCCTGCTCGATCACCAGATCTGTCTCCAGTCGAGCAAATAATGGACATCATCGGACGACAACTCCAGCGTATCCACAAACAGCATTGACCGTCCCTGTATTGACCGACCAAGTGCAGCAAGCATGTAACTCCATCCTAAAAACTGATATTTGGCTCCTGTACAACATAATGCATACTCTTTTCCATGCTTGCATTAAATATGCTGACGGTTACACCGGTTATTAATGTACCAGGACATGACATTTGCAATAGCTTATGACGCACTTACACTAACCTGTGATCTTGCAGTGTTAATCATTTAAATACGTGGCATAGACAAATAGTAACCTAGGCAATCGCAAAATGCGTTTTAGACAGGTACGTGCCGAGTAAAACTGTGAGGGACGGGAAAAAACCCATCGTGGTTCAACAACAAAGTTAGGTTCAAATGGCTCTGAGCACTATGCGACTTAACTTCTGAGGTCATCAGTCGCCTAGAACTTAGAACTAATTAAACCTAACTAACCTAAGGACATCACACACATCCACGCCCGAGGCAGGATTCGAACCTGCGACCGTAGCGGTCACGCGGTTCCAGACTGAAGCGCCTTTAACCCCACGGCCACACCGGCCGGCAACAAAGTTAGGAAACTATTGCGAAAGCAAAGCGTGCTTCACTGCAAGTTTAAACTCAGCCAAAACCTCTCAGACAAACAGAAACTAAACGATGTCAAAGTTAGCGTAAGGAGTGCTATGCGTGAAGCGTTCAGTGAATTCGAAAGTAAAATTCTATGTACCGACTTGACAGAAAATCCTAGGAAGTTCTGGTCTTACGTTAAGTCAGTAAGTGGCTCGAAACAGCATATCCAGACACTCCGGGATGATGATGGCATTGAAACAGAGGATGACACACGTGAAGCTGAAATACTAAACACCTTTTTCCAAAGCTCTTTCACAGAGGAAGAACGCACTGCAGTTCCTTCTCTAAATCCTCGCACAAACGAAAAAATGGCTGACATCGAAATAAGTGTCCAAGGAGTAGAAAAGCAACTGAAATCACTCAACAGAGGAAAGTCCACTGGACCTGACGGGATACCAACTCGATTCTACACAGAGTACGCGAAAGAACTTGCCCCCCTTCTAACAGCCGTGTACTGCAAGTCTCTAGAGGAACGGAGGGTTCCAAATGATTGGAAAAGAGCACAGATAGTCCCAGTCTTCAAGAAGGGTCGTCGAGCAGATGCGCAAAACTATAGACCTATATCTCTGACGTCGATCTGTTGTAGAATTTTAGAACATGTTTTTTGCTCGCGTATCATGTCGTTTCTGGAAACCCAGAATCTATTCTGTAGGAATCAACATGTTTTCCGGAAACAGCGATCGTGTGAGACCCAACTCGCTTTATTTCTTCATGAGACCCAGAAAATATTAGATACAGGCTCCCAGGTAGATACAATTTTCCTTGACTTCCGGAAGGCGTTCGATACAGTTCCGCACTGTCGCCTGATAAACAAAGTAAGAGCCTACGGGATATCAGACCTGTTGTGTGGCTGGATTGAAGAGTTTTTAGCGAACAGAACACAGCATGTTGTTATCAATGGAGAGACGTCCACAGACGTTAAAGTAACCTCTGGCGTACCACAGGGGAGTGTTATGGGACCATTGCTTTTCACATTATACACTCCTGGAAATGGAAAAAAGAACACATTGACACCGGTGTGTCAGACCCACCATACTTGCTCCGGACACTGCGAGAGGGCTGTACAAGCAATGATCACACGCACGGCACAGCGGACACACCAGGAACCGCGGTGTTGGCCGTCGAATGGCGCTAGCTGCGCAGCATTTGTGCACCGCCGCCGTCAGTGTCAGCCAGTTTGCCGTGGCATACGGAGCTCCATCGCAGTCTTTAACACTGGTAGCATGCCGCAACAGCGTGGACGTGAACCGTATGTGCAGTTGACGGACTTTGAGCGAGGGCGTATAGTGGGCATGTGGGTGGCCGGGTCGACGTACCGCCGAATTGCTTAACACGTGGGACGTGAGGTCTCCACAGTACATCGATGTTGTCGCCAGTGGTCGGCGGAAGGTGCACGTGCCCGTCGACCTGGGACCGGACCGCAGCGACGCACGGATGCACGCCAAGACCGTAGGATCCTACGCAGTGCCGTAGGGGACCGCACCGCCACTTCCCAGCAAATTAGGGACACTGTTGCTCCTGGGGTATCGGCGAGGACCATTCGCAACCGTCTCCATGAAACTGGGCTACGGTCCCGCACACCGTTAGGCCGTCTTCCGCTCACGCCCCAACATCGTGCAGCCCGCCTCCAGTGGTGTCGCGACAGGCGTGAATGGAGGGACGAATGGAGACGTGTCGTCTTCAGTGATGAGAGTCGCTTCTGCCTTGGTGCCAATGATGGTCGTATGCGTGTTTGGCGCCGTGCAGGTGAGCACCACAATCAGGACTGCATACGACCGAGGCACACAGGGCCAACACCCGGCATCATGGTGTGGGGAGCGATCTCCTACACTGGCCGTACACCACTGGTGATCGTCGAGGGGACACTGAATAGTGCACGGTACATCCAAACCGTCATCGAACCCATCGTTCTACCATTCCTAGACCGGCAAGGGAACTTGCTGTTCCAACAGGACAGTGCACGTCCGCATGTATCCCGTGCCACCCAACGTGCTCTAGAAGGTGTAAGTCAACTACCCTGGCCAGCAAGATCTCCGGATCTGTCCCCCATTGAGCATGTTTGGGACTGGATGAAGCGTCGTCTCACGCGGTCTGCACGTCCAGCACGAACGCTGGTCCAACTGAGGCGCCAGGTGGAAATGGCATGGCAAGCCGTTCCACAGGACTACATCCAGCATCTCTACGATCGTCTCCATGGGAGAATAGCAGCCTGCATTGCTGCGAAAGGTGGATATACACTGCACTAGTGCCGACATTGTGCATGCTCTGTTGCCTGTGTCTATGTGCCTGTGGTTCTGTCAGTGTGATCATGTGATGTATCTGACCCCAGGAATGTGTCAATAAAGTTTCCCCTTCCTGGGACAATGAATTCACGGTGTTCTTATTTCAATTTCCAGGAGTGTATATAAATGACCTAGTGGATAGTGTCGAAAGTTCCAAGCGGTTTTTCGCGGCTGATGCTGTATTATACAGAGAAGTTGCAGCATTAGAAAATTGTAGCGAAATGAAGGAAGATCTGCAGCGAATAGGCACTTGATGCAGGGAGTGGCAACTGACCCTTAACATAAACAAATGTAATGTATTGCGAATACATAGAAAGAAGGATCCTTTATTGTATGATTATATGATAGCGGAACAAACACTGGTAGCAGTTTCTTCCGTAAAATATCTGGGAGTGTGCGTGCGGAATGATTTGAAGTGGAATGATCATATAAAATTAATTGTTGGTAAGGCGAGTACCAGGTTGAGATTCATTGGGAGAGTCTTTAGAAAATGTAGTCCATCAACAAAGGAGGTGGCTTACAAAACACTCGTTCGACCTATACTTGAGTATTGCTCATCAGTGTGGGATCCGTACCAGGACGGGTTGACGGAGGAGATATAGAAGATCCAAAGAAGAGCGGCGCGTTTCGTCACAGGGTTATTTGGTAAGCGTTATAGCTTTACGGAGATGTTTAGCAAACTCAAGTGGCAGACTCTGCAAGAGAGACACTCTGCATCGTGGTGTATCTTGCTGTCCAGGTTTCGAGAGGGTGCGTTTCTGGATGAGGTATCGAATATATTGCTTCCCCCTACTTATACCTCCCGAGGAGATCACGAATGTAAAATTAGAGAGATTCGAGCGCGCACGGAGGCTTTACGGCAGTCGTTCTTCCCGCGAACCATACGCGACTGGGACAGGTAAGGAAGGTAATGACAGTGGCACGTAAAGTGCCCCCTGCCACACACCGTTGGGTGGCTTTCGGAGTATAAATGTAGATGTAGATGTATTCCCGAAATTTCATTATTCTACATTAATTATTTTTTGGCGTTGCGATTTTTTCCGTCAGTTTATTTTATCGACTTGACTGTGTCAAGCAGCACACCACTAATATTTATCCGACGTTACAGGATTCTTCTTCCTTCTCATCTGCATTAACTTACACTTTCCCACATTTAGAGCAAGCTGTCATTCATCAAACCCAACAGAAATCATGTGCAAGTCATCCTGTACCTCTTACATCACTCAACGACGTCAGTTTCCTGTACACTACAGCGTAATCAGCAAACAGGAGCAGACTGCTGATCACCCTATCTATCAGATCTTTTGTGTATAGAGAGAACAAGTGCGATCCTAGACATTGCCCTGGGGTACTCCTGACGATACTCTTTGTCTCTGTTGGACACTCACCGGCTGGGACAACGTACTGTGTCCATTCCAAAAAGGGGCGTTCAAAAAGAAATGAGCCAGAGGCATAATTACAGAAACCAATACCTGTATGTTAGAAGTATTGACGCTGGCTGTTGAGACAATTGTCCCACTGTGACACAAGGCGGTGAATGACAGTCTCATAAAATTTTCGGGGCTGCGATTTCAACCAGTTCCGCACGTACAGCTGGACGTCGTCGTTCACACGAGTACAGGAAAGGTTATCCTAACATTCTTCTTTGACCAAGGTGGCCCCCTTCTGATTCACTTCCTGCAGCACGGGACAACAGTGAAGGCCCAGCGTTACTCGCAAACCTTGACCACCCTTCGCCAAGCGATCAAATCAAAACTACCAGGCAATCTCACCCCTGGGGTCATTCTGCTCCACGACAATGCAAAGCCTCGTATGGCCAACAAAGTCGCGGCATTCCTGCAGAAATTCGAATGGGAGGTTCTCGGCCACCCTCCATACAGTCCGTACCTCTCTCCCTGTGATTACGCCAATTTTGGTCCCCTTAAAAAGGCTCTGAGGGGTAAACGATTTATTTCGGACGACGATGTCCAGCTGTACGCGCGGAACTGGTTAACATCGCAGCCCCGGGAATTTTATGAAAAACCATCCACCGCCTTGAGTCACAGTGGGACAAGGGTCTCATCAGCCAGGGCAATACTTCCAACATACAGGTACTGGTTTCTGTGAGTATGCCTCCAGCTCGTTTCTTTTTGAACGCCCCTTATACATCATATGCAATATCCATTCATGACTGTAAAAAGATAATTTCTTTTATTTTTCAGAAAAGTGATCATTTCGTCTCGATAGGGTGAAGTTATTATACACATAATTTGTCTGACGGCACACCAGAAAGGAAAATAAGTTAGACAAGGAAAGAAGCCTTGCCACAAAGGAATGTTTCACCTTGAAGGGAACTCGCGGCGGAGAGGAACCATAACTGCCGCACAAGCGCGCAGCGAATATTGCGTCAACGATGACATCACTATAAACACAAGCATGTGTATTCTCTTTGTAAACTGTTTACAGCGGTGCAGTCACATGTTTCTCAAATTGTGAGCTCTGAATAATGTTCTAGGTCAACTCTAACAGTTCGCTTGACCTCCGGAGGAAAGTGATGACGGAAGTTAATTAATTTATTTAGCGCCTTGAATGACAGTATCGTCACATCAGCTTGTTCGTAGGATGTTAAGCAGGTACGAGAAATACTTATCAATGTTTTCGAGCCCAGGAGAATGGGTGTGTAGCGACAAGGCGATAGGTAATACCCATCAAACTCTTTCCTTATTCGCATTTTTCTTGATAGAAGAAATGTGTGTTGGCTGAGTGTTAGTTGATAAACAAGCGAATAAGAGTGGATAGAGAGAGCTGATTCAGATACTGCTTTCAGGTATGAGATCTTTTTTTATCAGTCTACATTTGGATATTATGGTTTATCTAAAACGATAGACGCAAATACCTGGAAGGTTTCTTTAGAAGACCATTGCCGAGTTCCTAACCATCCCCGTACAAACTGAGATAGTCTTAGGTTCCTAATTTCCCCGTCACGAAGAAACGTTAAACTCTAATATCTCCCCCATACCCCCTCCCCCCTCAAACCCCTACCCTCACCCCTTAGGGCAGGGTATGCTCGGAGATCAGACCACACGGCTTGCTGACTGCCAATTATATAGTTTTAAGATAAGTCGCTGTACAGTTGAAGTAGCTGAACATATCAAATGATTTTAAGATCCATTTTGAAAGTTGCTTGTGTAGTAATGGATGTTTATTGGCACTAATCTGACATGTCTTGTCTTATCCTTCGGTACAAATAGCACAGGTGTTTAAATTGGGGCGGTCGCTGTGGTCGAGCGGTTCTAGGCGCTTCAGTCCGGAACCACACGGCTGCTACGGTCGCAGGTTCGAATCATGCCTCGGGCATGGATATGCGTGATGTCTTTAGGATAGTTAGGTTTACGTAGCTCAAAGTTTAGGGGACTGATGACCTCAGATATTAAGTCCCATAGTGCTTAGAACCATTTGAACCATTTTGTTTAAATTGTTCACTCGTACAGAATGAACTTGGTGCAACTCGACCTTAATGAGGAAGGATAGTATTAAGTGAAACATTTTTCGTATACTTTGTCTTCTTTTTCTACATGTTCCATCTACGTAAGAAGTTTATTTTACCTCTGATTATGGTTGTGGTTGTATATATGTAAGATGGCGCGTTGCACCACGGTTTAGAGACATTGTTAAACTATAGGATCCTCTCTGGCTGGCTAGGAAAGTCAGTTCATTAGTCGGAGAAAAGCAAGGGCATACGAACTGCAAGAAAAACTTACTAACAAAGCTAACCCGCGAATTGCGTACAACTTTGCCTTATGTTACTTTACATACAATGCTCCATGATGACGCACTACTTCACTGCGAACAAAATCTGTGTCTAGACATATATTACAATGCGGGGACGAAACTGATAACATTAGAGTGAGAGCAGGAGTGCTATTTTTAAATGTCTCTTCACAAAATTTAATCAAGGAATATTTGACTATTTCAGGACCGTATCACTGTGACCTCAGAGAGCGACATAAATCGTTAAATCTCAACAAGACCCGCCTTACAATGTACTCCCTGTCGGGTTCGATATGGCGACTGTAGATGAATTAGCCTCATTGTTAACCCTAATTTACCGCAGATTCCTTATCAGCAGGCAAAGTGCGACATATTTGGTACATATAATTACCACTGACAGCTATACAGTATATTGGAGAACTCTACGGTATACTCTAAATTCAGATATCGTAAATAATACAGTTATTTGTAAAGGCATATGGTAAGAAGAAAATTGTACGTGTATCTCCTGACATGTTGAGGAGATTCCATCGGTATCAAAGATTGCAAACCATGAATATAGACAAATAAATGGCTATGCACTTCATTAAACGTAAAAATTTTGTTATTTTTTCCAACGGCTGCAGCGAATCACAATTGAAATTAGATGTATTGACAGAACTAAGGCCTGGTTAAATCGGTGGGGTACTCGAAAACTGAAATTGATCTATGGAAGAAACTGCTCAAAGTAGTTGTTGTTCTGCTCTTCAGTCCAAAGACTGGTTTGATGCAGCTCTCCATGCCACGCTATCCTATGCAAGCCCCTTCATCTCCGAGTAACTACCGCAACCTACATCCTTCTGAATCTGCTTAGTGTTTTCATCTCTTTGCCTCCCTCTACGGTTTTTAACCTCCACGCTACCGTCCAATACTAAACTGGTGATCCCTTGATGCCTCAGAACGTGTCCGACCAACCGATCCCTTCTTCTAGTCAAGATGAGCCACAAATTCATCTTCTCCCCAATTCTGTTTAGTACCTCCTCATTAGTTACGTGATCTCCCCATCTAATCTTCAGCATTCTTCTGTAGCACCACATTTCAAAGCTTCTATTTTCTTCTTACCTAAACTGTTTATCATTTATGTTTCACTTCCATGCATGGCTATATGCATGCTCAAAGTACGCTCAGGAAAATTACTGGATGATGAGGGATCCATATCGAGTGTGAGTAGTAGGGGATATTGAGTAGATGAAAAGAAGAGTAGCGAGGCCGATTTGCCTCATGGCAGAGAGTAGCAACAAAGGTGACAGGACTGAATTAGCTGGTTCTTGAAGATGGAAATGCACTTAGTAACTAAATTTTGAGCTTTGAATGTAAGACATACTGCAGCCACCTACGAGCCGCCATTGCATTGAAGGTAAGATGAAGAACAGCTCGAACGGAGGTGAACAAACATTACCATTCTCACACTCCATCTACCGGTGGAACAGGATGAACCTTTAAAAATGACTGTATGGGCACGTTCGGAAAGCTAATAAATTTAAAAAAAGGGACCTTAAAATCTTGTACAATGAAGTACGCCCTCTGTCTCACAAATATAACGATGTGGAGAGTAACGTACTGTTGCAAATTTTAAATTTGTTTTTGAATAGATTACTCATTGAGCAAACAATTTTCACTTCTTTTGTCCCCACGTGTGTCAGTAGGGTTTTTATTTGCTTCGTTGTTAACATATGCTGTTATTTGTGTAGCTTTCTCTACTTGGCCTGACAGTTGTTTTTCTCTTTTAGTTTTTCGTTTTTACAGGGTTCCACATTGTATTCACTGTGCAACTACACTTTAAACTTGTACAGTATTAGTTTTTACAAGATATAAAATCAAGATTTGGCCTTGAAACAAACTTATGTCATCTCCATCACAGTAGAGAGTATCTTCGTCTGCATTTATAATCTGAAGACACACTGTAGTACGTGGTGGAGGTCATGTTGTATGACTATTAGCAACTCCTTTACTTATTGCATTTGCGTATGGAGCGAGGAAAGAATGACTCACAAGGGGACCGCGCCTACTCGTCGTCGACGTTTTTACTCACATTTATGGTGAATGCAGGGCTTGGCCAGGAATGGAAGTGGCGGAAGTGGGAGCTCCAGCAAGCCAAGCATTTAGACAAAAATAGCAGTTTTGGCGCGGATCGGGCGAGATATCAGCCATTATGTTGGCACAATTACCCGGCAGCGGTTGGCGTAGCGGGGATAATATACACTACTGGCCATTAAAATTGCTACACCACGAAGATGACGTACTACAGAAGCGAAATTTAACCAACAGGAAGAAAATCCTGTGATTTGCAAATGATTAGCTTTTCAGAGCATTCACACAAGTTTGGCGCCGGTGGCGACACCTACAACGTCCTGACATGAGGAACGTTTCCAACCGATTTCTCATACACACACAGCAGAAGACCGGCGTTGCCTGGTGAAACATTGCTGTGATGCCTCGTGTAAGGAGGAGATATGCGTACCATCACTTTGATAAAGGTCGGATTGTAGCCTATCGCGATTGCGGTTTATCGTATCGCGACATTGCTGCTCACGTTGGTCGAGATCCAATGACTGTTACCAGAATATGGAATCGGTGGGTTCAGGAGGGTAATACGGAATGCCGTGCTGGAACCCAACGGCCTCGTATCACTAGCAGTGAGATGACAGGCATCTTATCCGCATGGCTGTAACGGATCGTGCAGCCACGTCTCGATCCCTGAGTCAACAGATGGGGACGTTTGCATGACAACAACCATCTACACGAATAGTTCGACATCGTTTGCAGCAACATGGACTGTCAGCTCGGAGACCATGGCTGCGGTTACCCTTGACGCTGCATCACACACAGGAGCGCCTCCGATGCTGTACTCTGCGACGAACCTGGGTGCACGAATGGCAAAAGGTCATTTTTTCGGATGAATCCAGGTTCTGTTTACAGCATCATGATGGTCGCATCCGTGTTTGGCGACATCGCTGTGAACGCACATTGGAAGCGTGTATTCGTCATCACCATACTGGCGTATCACCCGGCGTGATGGTATGGCGTGCCACTGGTTACATGTCTCGGTCACCTCTTGTTCGCATTGACGGCACTTTGAACAGCGGACGTTACATATGAGATGTGTTACGACCCATGGTTCTACCCTTCATTCGATCCGTGCGAAACCCTACATTTCAGCAGGATAATGCACGGCCGCGTGTTGCAGGTCCTGTACGGGCCTTTCTGGATACAGAAAATGTTCGATTGCTGCCCTGGCCAGCACATTCTTCAGATCTCTCACCAATTGAAAACGTGTGGTCAATGGTGGCCGAGCAACTGGCTCGTCACAATACGCCAGTCACTACTCTTAATGAACGGTGGTATCGTGTTGAAGCTGCATGGGCAGCTGTACCTGTAGACGCCATCCTCGCTCTGTTTGACTCAATGCCCAGGCGTATCAAGACCGTTATTACGGCCAGAGGTGGTTGTTCTGGGCACTGATGTCTCAGGTTCTGTGCACCCAAATTGCGTGAAAATGTAATCACATGTCAGTTCTAGTATAATATATTTGTCCAATGAATACCCGTTTATCACCTGCATTTCTTCTTGGTGTAGCAATTTTAATGGCCAGTAGTGTAGAACGCTAATCTGAGGGGCGCTGGGTTGAGTCCCTACGCAGGAACTACTTTTTATTTTCAATTTTTGTGTTACGTACACCGCAAATAAACCGAAACAATGTTCAGTATATCATATTTGTTAATATTTTCGTAAAAGGCATGAAAATGAAAAGCAAAAGAAATTTTAGATTGTAAATAAATATCCAGGAATGGATTGTGAGGCGTATTAGATAATTGGATAACTGATGTGAAGCCATTACACAACTGTTATTCAAGTAATATCAAGTACAGGGCTATTACAAATGATTGAAGCGATTTCATAAATTCACTGTACCTCCATTCATTGACATATGGTCACGACACACTACAGGTACGTAGAAAAACTCATACAGTTTTGTTCGGCTGAAGCTGCACTTCAGGTTTCTGCCGCCAGAGCGCTCGAGAGCGCAGTGAGACAAAATGGCGACAGGAGCCGAGAAAGCGTATGTCGTGCTGGAAATGCACTCACATCAGTCAGTCATAACAGTGCAACGACAGTTCGGGACGAAGTTCAACAAAGATCCACCAACTGCTAACTCCATTCGGCGATGATATGAGCAGTTTAAAGCTTCTGGATGCCTCTGTAAGTGGAAATCAACGGGTCGGCCTGCAGTGAGCGAAGAAACGGTTGAACGCGTGCGGGGAAGTTTCACGCGTAGCCCGCGGAAGTCGACGAATAAAGCAAGCAGGGAGCTAAACGTACCACAGCCGACGGTTTGGAAAATCTTACGGAAAAGGCTAAAGCAGAAGCCTTACCGTTTACAATTGCTACAAGCTCTGACACCCGATGACAAAGTCAAACGCTTTGAATTTTCGGCGCGGTTGCAACAGCTCATGGGAGAGGATGCGTTCAGTGCGAAACTTGTTTTCAGGGATGAAGCAACATTTTTTCTTAATGGTGAAGTGAACAGACACAATGTGCGAATCTGGGTGGTAGAGAATCCTCACGCATTCGTGTAGCAAATTCGCAATTCACCAAAAGTTAACGTGTTTTGTGCAATTTCACGGTTTAAAGTTTACGGCTCCTTTTTCTTCTGCGAAAAAAAACATTACAGGACACGTGTATCTGGACATGCTGGAAAATTGGCTCATGCCACAACTGGAGACCGACAGCGCCGACTTCATCTTTCAACAAGATGGTGCTCCACCGCACTTCCATCATGATGTTCGGCATTTCTTAAACAGGAGATTGGAAAACCGATGGATCGGTCGTGGTGGAGATCATGATCAGCAATTCATGTCATGGCCTCCACGCTCTCCTGACTTAACCCCATGCGATTTCTTTCTGTGGTGTTATGTGAATGATTCAGTGTTTAAGCCTCCTGTACCAAGAAACGTGCCAAAACTGCGAGCTCGCATCAACGATGCTTTCGAACTCATTGATGGGGACATGCTGCGCCGAGTGTGGGAGGAACTTGATTATCGGCTTGATGTCTGCCGAATCACTAAAGGGGCACATATCGAACATTTGTGAATGCCTAAAAAAACTTTTTGAGTTTTTGTATGTGTATGCAAAGCATTGTGAAAATATCTCAAATAATAAAGTTATTGTAGAGCTGTGAAATCGCTTCAATCATTTGTAATAACCCTTTATATGTAGCCCAGTTGTCAGTCGCGTGATTATTCCAACAACACATTCCGGGACAACGTTATCCCATTTTCAAGTGCTCAAATTCAGCGTAGAGGTAGTTTTAAGTTAGAATGGCGTAAGACCAGGCAGGCACCTCTCAAGGATTTTATGACAGACAGTAATATCGTTGCTGCTGAGCATTACGTTTAAGTAAATATCATCGTTGGTACGTGATGGCAGCGGCCTTAATTTGCAACTCTACGTCGGGAACAATGGATGCACCGCTTGTGATGTTTTATTTTTTACGATTTGAATTTACAGTGCACGTGTGCAGCTTATTTTTAAGTTGTGACGAGGTCTAATGGGATAAAATTTTTTAAGGTAGGTCACAGCTGAGGACGCCTGTAATCGTTATATTTCTATCGGTATAGGGAGGATTGTTTTATATGTTTGCCTTGTTTTTAGCAAATGAAAATGGGGTAATGTTGTCCCGAAACATGTTGTGGCAATAATCACATGATTGACAACTGTGCTGAATATCTTCAAAATTGTTAAAATTAGACACGTTCATTGTTTTACATTTGGTGATTTACACGTGCCGGAGTGATATTTATCGCAAAAACAGAGCAAGCAGTAACTGTCTCTGCATTTTTCTCACGCTATAAACGCCGCATTTTTACAGTTACACAGTTGTTTTAAAGTTTCTGTAGAAAAACATACTTGGTTTACATTCATAAATGTTTCTGTCTCATCGTACAGTTCGGCAACAAAAAACGCATAACGTGTCATGTCACCAAATACTGGCGAGAATAGCACCTGACGTACAATGGAATGTACTTTGACAGTCATCTTGGGATCTGATTTCATTTTCTCCATCCATGGGCTGATTTTACCAGTACCGGGAAACTATGCCTTGCCTACAGCTGCCCAGGGCTTGTCGAAAGTCAAAATGAAGCTAACGGAATACGATGTCCTGTAAGCTTTAATTACAGTCCCTTGTTGGAAAGTTATTTGTAGAGTCCTCGTCGACGCTGTAAGTGCAATTATGTTTTGGAAATTTAATTGCAGTCACCAGTTTTTCTTTGTCTTTCATTTTCATGCCTTTTATGTAGATATTAATAAATCATTTATATAGATGAGGAATAACAGAGGGAATATAACACTTTCGTGGGGAGCGCCAGATATTGCTTCTGTCTTACTCGATAACTTTCCGTCAGTTACTACGAACTGTGACCTTTCTGTCAGGAGATCACGAATCCAGTCACACAACTGAGACGTCACAGTCTGACTGGATTCGTGATTTCCTGTCAGAAAGGTCATAGCTCGTAATAACTGACGAAAAGTCATCGAGTAAAACAGAAGTAATATCTGGTGTTCCCCAAAGGAATGTTCTACGCTCCGTGTTGTTCCTGATCTACATAAACGATTTAGGAGACAATCTGAGCAGCCCTCTTAGATTGTTTGCAGATGATCCTGTCATATACCATATTGTAAAATCGTCAGCTGATCAAAATGAATTGCAAAATGATTTAGACAAGATATCTGTGTTGACTCTAAATAATGAGAAGTGTGAAGTCATCCACATGAGTACTAAAAGGAATCTGCTAAATTTCAGTTATACGGTAAATACACACAAATCTGAAGGCTGTAAACTCAACTAGAGTTCACTATTACGAATAACTTAAACTGGGACGATCACGTAAATAATTTTGGGGGGAACGTAAACCAAAGACTGCGATTTATTGGCTGAACACTTAGATAATGTAATAGACCTACTAAAGAGATTGCTTATACTACTGTTGTCCGCGTCTTCTGAAGAATTGCTATGCGGTGTGGGATCCGCGTCAGATAGAACTGACGGAGGACATCGAAAAATTTCAAAGAAGGACAGCTCGTTTTGTATTATCGTGAAATAAGGGAGAGAGTGTCACGGATATGATACACGGTGGCAGTTATTAAAACAAAGACGTTTCTCGCTACGGCAGGACTGTCTCATGAAATTTCAATCGCCAAATTTGTCGTCAGGGTGTGAAAATGTTTTGAAGACACCTCCTACATAGGAAGAAATTATCTGTTTGAGAGTGGAACGGTGGAGAAGTAGCCTAAATGTGGTTCGATGAACCATCTGCCTGGCACTGCAGAGTAATCACATCATTTTCTTTTGGGACAATGGTGGAAGCATTTCCGAAACAGCTAAGTTTGTAAACCGTTCGCGTGCCGCCATTGATAAAGTATACCGTCCATGACAAAATGGCGCTATCCAAAACTGGTGCCAAGGCAACCGTGGTACAGCACAGGCCACAAATGACAGAGGTGAACACGGCTGTGGATACATTTACAGGCGAACAGACTTGCAACTTGATGATAATGATTAATGAAAACTACCTCAGCTGTATTTTTAGATATTTATTGTGCTGCGGCCGGTTTCGTTTCTTTGAACATCTTCATACCGAGTTGTGCTGAAGTCAAGACATAGATGGTCTGGTTGTCATATGAAGATGTCGATACAGATGTACAATATACTTGACGTTATTTCGGTTTATTTGCAATGTAAGTAACGTAAGGTCTCAACCCCATTACCATTCGATTACCATTCTGTACTCTTTTCGCTGCGCTAACGTCTGCCAGGTGTCAAGGCTAACGTAAATGGTTCGTGCCTCTCACGACCTACACCAAATATGCTACACTGACCAGTCACATTTATGTGACCACCCGACAAAAGCCTGAACAACCACCTTTTGCAGCACGGACCGTTGCGAGATGTGCAGGAAGAGTGTCAGTGATATTTTGGAAATTACCTATGTGGATGTGGGCCATACCAGCTCCAGTACCGTGGCAAGCTGCGCTAAGTTTCTCGGTTGTGGACCCATGGCACGAACAATCCGATCGAGGTGGTCCACAGATACGCGGCTGGGTGTACGTCCAGAGAATTTGGTGGCCAGGTAAACTCATCCTGGTGCTTTTCGAGCCACGCACGTACACTACGTGCTGTGTGACACTTTGTATTGTCCTGCTGGTAAATTCCATCGTGTCGAGGAAAAACAAACTGCATGTAGGGGTGGACGTGATCCCCAAGGATAGATGCATACTTGTGTTGGTTCATTGTGCCACGAAAACATTCCCCAAACCCTCCTCCAGCCTGTTCACTGCCTACGATTGTTGTAGGGTGTTTGCTTTCAGACGTTTCTGAACGACCGATTGCAGTACTGGGGTGCAAATTCCAGCCTACGTCGCCTATGAACAGCAGCCGGCATGGGTGTATGAACCAGGCGTCTATTATGAAGGCCCCTATGGTAGGGGCGTGTGTTTCATACACCCCGTTGTTATTCGACATGTTTCAGTAAGGCTTATGTCGACTTTATTCGCAGAGTTTGATTTGTTCCATACCGGGCAGGCGTATTTAGCCATAGAGAGGCACAGAGCTTGTGTGGTGATTCTCAAATAGTAGGTTTTGCTTTCCATCTGCTATTTACGAGGCATTTTTCCACAGTGCTATTTGTATGTCAGAAGTTTATGCAACGTCACACACAGATAAATTGGTTTATCTGTGTGATCCAATGTCGTATTATTCCAGGAAACACTGAGATTTCGCTTTGCATACTGACATCGAAGGTGTGTCTTAGAAAAATTTTTTTTTCCTTTATTGTATTTCAATTCCACATTGGGGCGGGCTGCCAGCAGCATATGCGCTGCTCTTCAGCCGAAAGACATAGAACAAACAATAGAAGACATTTAAAAATATCAAAGGAGAAAACATGGTGAACATAGATATAAAAAAGGGGGAACATTATGGAAGGCAATAGACAAAAAAAGGGGCTACTGTAAAATGGAGATAAAAACCGTAAAAAAGTAGCGCACACAAAAAACCACACACTGGGACAGTTAAAAGAACACAAGGCACAGTATGACTGGAGCATAAAAGTATCGACGGATGGCGTAGCACATATCAAACACTGACAGTGACACTAAGTACAAGGCCAGCACACAACACTGATGTGGCACACTGATGATGATCAAAACAGAGGATCTGCCAGGCGCAAGGAGATGAGGGAGACTGGAAGAAGGAAGGGAGGGAGGGGAAGAGAGGGGGGAGATAGGCAGGGGGTGCGCTGAAGAGGACCGGGTAGGGAGGGATGTGGGAAGGAAAGAGGCAAGGATGGGGTGCAGGGTCTCAGGGGGGGAAGGAGGAAAATCCGCTCTGGAAGAAGGAGGGGAGAGGAAAAAGGGGACCCTGGGGAGGGGGGGGACAAGGCCAGGTTATAGTTGGAAGGAAGGGTAGATGTCACGGCGAAGTTCATCATCCTGGAGGGGGAGGCGCTGGAAATTGCCCTGATGAAGGAGAAGGAGGGTGTGGAGGTGGAGAGAGGGAGGGATACAGCGATAGAGGCGCGGCAACGGGCGGGGGGTGGAGAGGAAGGAGGAAACCAGAGGGCGGGGGGGGGGGGGGGATCAAGCCTGTGGACAATGTAAAGGATGCGGAGATGTTGGAGGAACAGGAGGAGGTGGGGGAAGGGGATGAGTTCATACAGGAGCTGTGTGCAGGAAGGAAGGCGGATACGGAAGGCAAGACGGAGTTTTAGAAGGATTTGGTTAAGGCAGTTATTTTGATAAAATTCTGACAAGTCTCTGAGTGCTTTCTCCAACTTCCTCTCTACTCCCTCGAAAGTCCTCCGCTGCAATGTGATTGCCAGGTCATCTGCATATCGGAAATATTTAGTATGATTAGGTGTTGGCTGATCGTTAGTGTATAGGTTAAAAAGGGAGAAGGGCAGAACGCTTCTCTGGTCCAGGCTTTGGTTTCTCCATCGGCTCTTTACCCCACCGAGAACGACGTAAAATTGTCATTTTGCAAAACAGACTCAACGATCTTGACAAAGTGGTAATCTCTGAGATCGTTGTAGAGTTTCTGGAAGAGCAACCTCGTTTCCGTATTTCGACAACGACTGCGTTGTTTTCCGCCTCCCAAACGACACACTTCATATACTCTCCAGTGCTAGGGCTGCCACCTGCCGACTGTGAGTGTTACTGCACGTTGACTTCGACTGTAGGTGGTGGTCACATTAATGTTACTAGACCGTGTATTTTTTTCTAAACGCTTGGCCATTTGGAGCTCTCACTTCTGTCGCTTTCGTTTCTGGCCAAGCCCTGTATATAACATCAACTTGGACGAAATCGGTGATGACGAGTAGACGCGGGATCCTTGTCAGACACTTTACTCACACCTTAACGGATCGTATGTTATTCTCGGGATTAGCGCGAAGTATGTGATGGAAGCACTAGAACTGTTTCTCTGTGCGTCTCTTTAACTTTGCTTAACACGCCTTCGCGAGAACTACGTCACTTTTCTTCCAACGGTTCCCATTTAAGTTCCTTGAACATACACACTTGCACGGGCTATAGAGACCTGCTACACGTATGGGCGTCTGCAGGAATTTTTCCAGTAGAGGACAAAATATTGAAATTGGTAGCTTCGATATAGCTGATTCGGTGAATTTAGAAACGTTTCGTGCACCAAAGAGAAGAATTGGACTAGAAGTATTCAAAATTTATTGTATCTCAAATGATTAATAGTATAAGTATTTTTGAGATTGATGGCTTTGATACATAACAGTGTGCAAGTTTAAATAGTATTTGTATAAGCAAAGTGCATATTTTCATGTTATTCGTATGAACGTCGATGCCATCTTTTTTATTCAACGATCTGAAATTACATTCTCACATGGCTAAATCCGGGTATCCAACGAATTATGAGATAAAGCTAGATAATACACACATCAAAAAAAGTTTTGCATCACCCCAGTTCCCAGAACTCTTGAAGATAGACGTTGACTGTGAGTATTGTATCACAGACACAGTTCCTTTGACTGTTCAGAGATGTCACTAAACCTGCCCAAAAATGTAAACAACCATACATGAGCAGCGCCTATTAGACGGAGGGGGTCCGACAGCCGATCAGTTCCAGTCATTCCACCAGGAAGGAGGTACATGGCTCTTGTTGTCTGTAGTTCAGCCATGGCCAGACAGCTCTTACTGCGGTTCGATCGCAACTGCATTGTTACTTTGTGCTCTCAACGAGGGAAGTGTCCAGGCGTTTCGGACTGCACCAAAGCGATGTTGTTCGGACATGGAGGAGATACAGAGAGACAAGAACTGTTGATGACATGCCTCGCTCAGGCCGCCCGAGGGCTACTACTGCAGTGCATGACCGCTACTTACGGATTATGGGTCGGAGGAACCCTGACACCAACGCTACCATGTTGAATAATG
Source organism: Schistocerca piceifrons (assembly GCF_021461385.2). NCBI lineage: Eukaryota > Metazoa > Arthropoda > Insecta > Orthoptera > Acrididae > Schistocerca > Schistocerca piceifrons. Next base: position 221,431,440 of record NC_060149.1, read on the forward strand.
CTTTTAGTGCAGCTACAGGACGCCGTGTTACGACTCAAACTGTGCGTAATAGGTTGCATGATGTGCAATTTCACTCCCGACGTCCATGGCGAGGTCCATTTGCAACCACGGCACCATGCAATGCGGTACAGATGGGCCCAACAACATGCTGAACGTACCGCTCAGGATTGGCATCACGTTCTCTTCACGGATGAGTGTCGCGTATGCCTTCAACCAGACAATCGTCGGAGACGTGTTTGGAGGCAACCCGATCAGGCTGAATGCCTTAGACAGACTGTCCAGCTAGTGCAGCAAGGTAGAGGATCCGTGCTGTTTTGGGATGGCATTATGTGGGGCCGACGTACGCCGCTGGTGGTCGTGGAAGACGCCGTAACGGCTGTAAGATACGTGAATACCATCCTCCGACCGATAGTGCAACCATATCGGCAGAATATTGGGGCATTCGTCTTCATGGACGACAATTTGCGTCCCCATCGTGCACATCTTGCGAATTACTTCCTTCAGGTTAACGACATCGCTCGACTAGAGTGGCCAGCATGTTCTCCAGACATGAACCCTATCGAACATGCCTGGGATAGACTGAAAATGGCTGTTTATGGATGACGTGACCCCTTTGAGGGATCTACGCCGAATCGCCGTTGAGGAGTGGGACAATCTGGACCAACACTGCCTTGATGAACTTGTGGATAGTATACCACGACGAATAAAGACATGCATCAGTGCAAGAGGACGTGCTACAGGGTATTAGAGGTACCGGTGTGTACAGCAATCTGGACCACTACCTCTGAAGGTCTCGCTGTATGGTGATACAACATGCAATGTGTGATTTTCACGAGCAATAAAAAGGGCGGAAATGACGTTTATGTTGATATCTATTCTAATTTTCTGTACAGGTTCCGGAACTCTCGGAACCGAGGTGATGTAATTTTTTTTTTCATGTGTGTATTGGCATCATGTTAAGTTGAAACCGAAGATTAAAAATCTGTAATAGAAATCAAAATCACAACTAGTGAGAAAATTCTGTTGGGTGTGAACAAAAACAAAAAAAAATTGTCACATTTATTCGTATCTAAGTGGAGAAACAGAGAATAAATACAGGAAACGGCTTATTCAACTTTCATACCAAACATTAGAGCTTGTTTGCTTACTAAACTTCACATTTGATCACAATGATAGATTTAACGTATTACTGTTATGCTTTTTGTTTCTAATGTTGGCATAATCAAAGTAGAACAAAATAATTTTTGAAACTCACTTTTTTGCTTTGGTCACGAGAAGCGTAGTTCACTGCCAGTATACGATTAGATGAATATGGGAGATTCCTCGTCCAGCCCCCCCCCCCCCCCCCCCCAACTAGTCGGTAGAATCGACTTTTAACAGCCTAAGGCTGAACCAAGTCATTCCTGGACTCTCCCTTTGTCACATCGTCACGTAGGTATGCCAACTGGGCTCCAAAATGTTCAACTCTACAACTGCATATGACGCTGTGTTGCATTTCATAGTGTTTAAAAAGCTCCCAATTCTTGGAGAGGACCTTAAAATTTCACATATTTGTCTTCGCTCCCATCACAGAAAATGGTATTCTCTTTTTACGAACGATGCATTTGGGCTCAGAGACTTAATACAGAAGTACACATCTGTATGACCGTTTTCTTCTGGATCCACTTCAATAGTTCTGCCGTTTAAAAGAGAACTTAGAATTGTCAAGATATTATTGACCACATACAGTTGATATTCTACTGTTGTGATTTCGTTGTACAGCTAGAGGAACAGTCAACGTCTAGGGATTTTGAGACGGATTAGGCGCGCACATACATAGCTGCAATGCACTGTATATGATATGATGGGAATCCGCACCTCAAGGTGTTTGGTCGATTGCTTTCTGCATCTAGACAAGGGCTGTGCGATTAGGCGACAGAGGACTTATTAGGCATGGTGCTGTAAAGTTTCGAATTCGTCTTGGGTACATAATAGTGCCGAAACCGCCACCATACCAAGGAATCGGCAAAATTTCCAACTAACAGTGCGCCAATCGAAAAAACCTATGGTATAGAGGATAGTCATAAAGAGTCTGGAAAGATTATAAGGGTGTTACAGATACGATGTCAACAGACTGTCCTTCGTTGGATCTCTTAAAACCGAACAAGAAAGCGAAACAGAAATTCGACATGAAACGGTGGCAAGGATCGAAATGGAGCCACAGGCTGAACAGTCTCGAGTGCCATCATCTACGCTATGAGAATAATTGACACTAACTGTATCCGGCGGGCTGCTTGAATTTGCACGCGCAAGGTCTGATTGTCCAACTTCAATGCTAATTAACTCTGAAACGGCGCAATGTATCTAATTTTTTTCTTGAGACTTATTTCGCAGCCCAAACTACCCTGGAACTTCCTTATCAGCTTTTCAGACTGTTTCTGAGCATCCTCTATAGAGACTGCCAGAGCCACGGTATTTCTCGTCGCGCTCGGCAATGTTAAACCTGCAGTTTAGTAGAGTGGCAGACAGTCATTTCTGGAAATTCGTCATAATTCTGTAATGAATAAAGACTTGTACTGATATTCCAGGAGAAGACAAGCCACCCTTTGTGGACACCTATGCCAGCACAGTGTATCTGGATTCTTCCGACGTTAAATTGAGTTGATAAGGAGCCCAAGCACTGTAGCAGTCCTCTAGTACAGTTACTACTAGAGTCTTTACTATACTGCACTTTCGTAAAATCGATCCAACAAATGTAAGTCTTCCATTTACCTGTTAGTTCAGTTTCATGTAGCTTCATAGTTTCACCCTTAGTTATTTAGACTACGTTATCATCTTTACTACCAATGTTGCAATCTGGTACAGCAGCTGTCATACAGCAGCTGTCATACAAGAATTCAAAAATCTTAGCAGTAATCCACCCTCTTTCAAATCGGAACTGAAGAGTTTCCTCATGGGCCACTCCTTCTATTCTGTTGAGGAGTGCCTTAAAAAAAATTAAGCTGATTCTTATGTTATGTTGTTGATTGTGTTTACTTAAACTTATGGCTTGACTTTTTTGGGTTCACAAACATTGTATTTTTATCGGTTATTACTTTTATGTTGTAATTTCATGTACTGACACGTTCCATGACCTTGGAGATTTGCTCCTCAATTTGATCCTACGGAATTTGACGTGTAAATAAATAAAATAAATACTCCATAGGTAGGCAACTTGATTATACACTGCAGTGGCAAAAATAATGGGATGCTTCTTAATATCGTGTCGGACCATCTTTTGCCATGCGTAGTACAGCAGCTCAATGTGGCATGGACTCAAAAAGTCGTTGGAAGTCCCGTGCAGAAAATCTACCCTCCATAGCCGTCCATAATTGCTAACGTGTTGTTGGTGCAGGATTTTTTCCACGAACTGACCTCTCGATTATGTCCCATAACTTTTCGATGGAACGATCTGCGAGGCCAAATCATACACTCGAATTGTCCAAAATGCTCTTCAAACCAGTCGCAATCAACTGTGGTCCGGTGACATGTCTTCGAAAATGAAGTCCATGAATGGCTGTAAATGCTGCCTGAAAATGTACTGTTGTCCCAAGCATATTGCAACAAACGGTGTATTTCTATCGCTGTTCGTTCAGTTTTTATTGCCGTTTCAAATATACCGGTCATTTTTGAAACACCCTGTATATCACTTAGGAAAATAATTAGATGAAAAAGTAATAGGAGAACATGGATGGGGTGGAAAGGGGGGGGGGGGAGAGGAATGAATGAGGAATCTACCTGGTAGAATTTGGCACAGAGCATAACTTAATAACCGCTAACATATTGCTTAACAATTATTAAAGAAGGCTGTGAACGTGGAAGAGACCTGGGGACACTCGAAGGTTTCAGATCCATTATGTAATAATACAGTGATTTCAAACCACATTTCAAACACTGTAAGGCATTTCTAGGGGTAGATGTAGTCTCTTTCCATAATTTATTTGTTATGAACTGTAGATTAAAAGTGAAAAAATTGCAAAAAGTTAAGAAATTAAGGATATAAAACTGGATAAAGGGAAGAAATCAGAGACTGTTGAGAGTTTCAGAAGGAATATTACGCAGCGATGGACTTAAACAGGGAAAAGGGATACAATACAAGATGAATGCGTAGCTTTGAGAGATGCAACAGTGAAGGCAGCAGAGGATCACATAGATATAAACACAAGGCCTGATAGAAATCCTTGGATGACAAGGGAGATAGTGAATTTATTTGACGAAAGGAGAAAATGTGCAAATACAGCGAATGAAGCAGGCTAAAGCGAATACAGTTGTCTAAAGAATGACGTTGACAGGAAATTCAAACTGAGTAAGTAAGAATGGTTAGAGGACAAATGCAAAGCTGCAGAAACATGAAGGACACGCGCAAAGACTGGTGCCGCCTACAGGAAAATTAAAGAGAGGTTTGGAAGAAATAAAATCAGCTGTATGAGTATCAAGATGTGATACTGCGAGAAGAATTTGGTAGCACACTGAAAGATCTAAGTGAAAACGAGGTCACTGGAGTTGAGCGCATTCCCTCAGTATTGTTGAGATCCTTAGGACAGCCAATCATGTCAAAATTATTTCACCTGGTGGGCAATGAATATGAGACCGGCGAAATAACCTCAGACTTAGAGAAGAATGTATGTGTACCAATCCAAAGAAGGCATGTGCTGGTAGGTGTGACTACTGCGGAGCCAGTAGTTCAATAAGTTATGGTTGCAAAATACTAACACGAATTATCTACAGAAGAATTTAAAAAATTGGTAGCAACCGACTTCACTGAATACCAATCTGGGTTCCAGAGAAATGTAGGAAAACATGAGGAAACACAGACCCTACCGTTTATAACATTTACCGAATTTTCCGTCTCTGCTTGGCAGAACATGATAATAATATTAAAAAGAAAAACACTTCCTAATGTTCTGCAAAACTATATTTATTTTGTGATGAACCGGCTTTCGGGTTCTTAGGTCATCTTTAAGTGACAACTGAATGTTGCAAACACAGATAAACATTACGTGCGACTTACACAGATATTATTTGTATAGAAAATACAAAGTGTCAAAGTATTTGCACAGCATTACATAAGGAAAACATTACAGTAACTACATTAACCAAAGATGAGGATAAACAGAGTTTTTAAGTAGAGACACATATAACAAATGCTGAGAAATAAAATGAATTTACGGACTGAATCTAGTATTTGTAACGAAAACTTAATTTATCAGAAGAGACAATAGAAACTGAGTCTGGTTATTTAATGCTAGGCTGGCATTCTGTGTCATGAGTTTGTTGATTTCCATTATTTCCAGAAGAGTTACCTTTCTGTTTTTTTTTTTTTTTACGGTATGTAAAAGTTCACATTCTACATCAGGAAGATAATCAGAAAAGGTCGAATCTTTCTTCTTCAATTGCCAGCTTCTCTCATGTTCACGTAGCCCAGTTGCCACAGCTCTGCCTGACTGACCAATACACACTTTTTTTACACTGCTTGAAAGTGATTTTATACATACCACTCTGTCACAAGGGTGCATTTTTTTTACTTTTGAATAAAAATGTTGATATGTTATTGGTATTATAAAATGCAGGTCTGTAGATGCGAGTCCTTGACCTTTTTGTAAGGTTCTCGGAAATGTTACCGCGGTATGAAGTTTTGCAGCAGGCTTTGAAACTATCGAGTGACTGTTGTTGGCCAGCGTACACAAGTGGTTTAATTTTATTCGTTTTCTTTTTTCGTAGAATATTATCAATCAGGGCAGAGCTATAGCCATTGCTGGAAACAGTTTGTTTGATGGTTTGTAGTTCTGTTTGAATAGGGTTGCAATATATAACTGGTACGTTGTCGGGACACACTGAAATTTTTTGGTGGTAAGTTCCTATGGGAGCAAACTGCTGAGGTCATCGGTAGCTAGGCTTACACACTACTTAACCTAACTTAAACTAGCTTACGCTAAAGACAACACACACACCTGTGCCCGAGGGAAGACTCGAACCTCCGACGGGGGGAGCCGGCGCGAACCGTAGCAAGGCGCCCTAGGCTGCGCGGCTGCCCCGCGCGGCGGCACACTGAGATGGGGGTGCAGAAATTAAGTAAAAATATTATTTAATATAATTACTTTTAATTTAGAACACAATTACATGCGACTTGTTGCCGCAGGAATAGTCGGTACACTATATTTTTCGGAAGATTTCAACTTTTTCAGCAAGTCTTTTTTCCCTTTTACGTATTTATAAAACTCCATGCAAGTCAGCTTATAGTTAAACTGGCACTGTAAGATTGATTCCACAGTTCCTGGCAGCAGTCGAGTTCTTTCATCAGTCTCCTGGGCCGACATCAGCGAAAATACTCTTTCCACAGTGGCGTTGCGTGCGGGAACAGCAAACAGATACTCGCATAATTTTACTAGTTGGCATTTGCGTTCAGGAGTTACGGTTTTCTTAAGAAAATAAATCAACCTTCCTTCCACAGAGTTTTTAGACGCCCATTCTTCGAGTTACGCGTAGTTTCTAAAAAAACTCTTCAGATACATATATTCCTGAAAACAATTGTCGCCAGAAATCTTCACACTATTTTTAGTCAGGTATATGATAGTGTTTTAATCCTCACCCAATCTGGGGTTTCAGATAGCGTCAACCAGCCAAATACTTGATATTTATTAAAATAAATAGCCCATTTCTCTAAGCAATCAAATTCTGTGGTTCAGAAAGCCATTGTCTCTTCCGCAAATTTCGAAATCAAATTAATTATTTCTTGGTTAGGGTTCTCATTCTTTCATTTGCTCGAATTCATCTTGGCTTGCATGCCAATAAAATAGGCAGTCTTAATTTCATTCAGACATCTTTGAGCATCGATTAATATATTTCTTATTTCAATTGTCGAGACTTTGTACTTCTCCAGGATTTTTATACATTTTTTTTTTCAAACAGAGCCAAGTTTGACTGAAACAACATGAAGTAAATATCACTGATCAGACCACTGAAGAAAATTTGAAATGATTTTAGATGGCCTATCGTCAGCGTCAAAAAAATGTTTTAATGGAATCCGAAGTTTCAGAATTCTCTCAACTGTGGGTATTAACGACATCCATCTTGTTTTCGAATGAGATAAAAGAGTCTGAAGATTGACATCAATGTATAAGGAGAATTCATTTTATCTGTCTTTACTGTGTACACTAAAAATAATTAAATGTTTTTATGACGATTATTTCAATATCGACAGTTAAGACTCCAACAGCGCTTGATATAGTATTGTGGAGAATATGGGCAGGGCATCCGGTTCCTTCTACATTTTTTTTCTAGTTCGTCTTTAATTTGGTGAAACACATTTTGCTGGCAGCGTCGATGAAGCCCTGCAAAGTTGGTATTGGTATTGTCTCCTAAAAAGCGATTAATTTATTTAATGGAATCTGCAGTTGTTTTAAAGCGTCTAGACAAAACTTTGCAGTTGTCTTCATTGTTCCGTTTTCCAGCGTATCAAACCTCAACAGCTTCTATTGGATTTCGTCAGTTTCAGTAAAGTACTGAACAAGTAAAGGAAACATCTTTTCAGCCTTGTGGTTCGATGTGTCGGTGCCTTTGCCGTAAAATGAAACTTCTTGTAATTGTTTTATGCATTCGGGCACGGAGTGTGGTGCGAGAATATTTTTAACAATCGCTGTAGCTTTGGTTCTGGCTGTAGACTGCTTTGCGGCGACTTTGGAGTCAATTTACATCGCGGCATTCGGTTTTATGGTACAGTCAAGGGCACTGAAGGATTGAGGATGCTTGACAGCTTTACAAGCTGTTGTTACTTCTACAGCGGCAACGAGGAATTCCTCCTGGGTTTCTTCTTTTACCATGAATGTAGAAATATGCTTTGATGTCGATGCTACCGCGAATCTATTTGTATGAGAATTCGTACAAATGTGATGCCTCACATCTGCCTTACCTCCATGACTTATTGAGATGAAACAGCCACATATCTCTCACAACGCATCCTGATCCGTACGTCCATTCTTGACAAAAGACCACTATTTTGTGTAATGATCCGAAACGTGACACTTTCTCTTTCCATCCTTAGGCATTTTTGTAAACTATGATAAGTTTATTAGACGGTAAACAGTCGACAATAACACTTTAATAATCGAAGTACACGTCACTATACACCTCACACCCTGTAGACCCGCAGTAAACACTTCGAACATTACTAATTTTCATTCGTTGTTCATATTACGTTCAGAAAGAATGGTCTCATCCGATCGCCAGTCAAATGGGAACTGCCCGCTTCTTCCGCGTGGTGCTGCTAAAATAGTTCCAGATCCGTACTACTAGAGAAGTCTGATGTTTTCTCGTACGATGGGGATAGATCTAGAAGGTGTTTACATTTTCGATACAGGATATGCAACGTGCAACATTATCTGTGAGACGGCCTTGTCAACGTAAATTTGTTGACAAATAAAACTAACTGAGGCTGCATATACATGTTGTGCTAACAGATGGCGTTACTTCAGTACTTGAGCCAAGCTCGTAACAGTATATTGGTGATCGGGACAGAATTGGATCTTGTCGCGATGGCGGGACAAGAAGGTTCATAACGGTAACGGTCCCGGTACACCGGAACGCGTGACAATCCTATGTTTGAAAGTCTGATTTGGATTCTGGAACAGATATGAGGCGATGGACCGCTGAATGGAAAGCTGCATGTTTGTAGCTGTGGGGATAATGGGAGCTTGCAGCGATTACTGTATCAGTAACTACGTTTTTTCTGTAAATGCTAAATACTTGTTTTCTTGAACTGATATTTACATCAAGGCCCAAGAAATTTAAAGAAGAACCTCCAAGCTCCATTGTCAATTGAATTTTGTGTTGTCGGTTTAAAAGCTGTAGTAATTTTGTGAGCGTGGGGTTGATCTGCTATTCTGTTATTCTGCGCAACGGATTAATCTGAGATATACCCTTTACCCTGTGGCTCATGCAAGATGCAATTTCCACCCCCACACTACTACAGAAGTTAGACAGACACTCCTAACGTTCTATAGAGAAATGCCTGAAAAACTTTCAGCAAATAAATATCTTCTGGAGTCGTCTGCTGTAAGGAAATGACACAAAATACACAAAATTTCTTACATAACTAGTGGGATACTTGGGTACTGGAGTAGTGCTAGCTAGTGTAAGAAAAACATGAAACTAACGAAAATTATTATTTATTTTGCAAAAATTCTGAGAAATCACAATGGCACTTTTAGTTACGAATGGAACAAGTTATATCCTGGATCTTTTCGGAATGTGAAGTTACCTCTCAAGGATAGGATTCGCTAATGAAATTCCTATACAAAGTTTAAGATTGTTATTGACAAGGCAGAATGGCTGAGAGGCGCACCTACTCAACTTGAATAATTATCCTTTAGAATGTTGCTAGGTACGGTCAAGGCTGTCACATGTGAAATGCAGTGAAGTGTACTGTTGTGGAGAAAATATGGGGCTCGCAATAGCTGTAGCGCACAATACTGTAAGCTGCGATGACTGCTGTCTGGGCCACTCACTGCTGACAAATAAGATAACTCTTGTTCTATCTGGATTGACCTTCGCCAATCAAACTCTCCCTACGCCTTGATGAAGTCAAGGATTCCTATTCGCCCCTAGTCTAACTATTGGCGTGGTACACTGGTCAGATAACCAGTCCACCGCGATGCCACTCAAAAATTCGCTCACAGGCGTTTAACTATAACTCTGTCCGTTCACACCCCACAATAAGTGTGTCGGCCAACACAGTGAAAAACGCTTAATCGCAAGGACTCAATATAGAGTAGCACTTCGATTCGCTCTCGACAGAGGTGCTCTCCCAGTGAAGTACTGAGGAGAGACTTGTTCCTCACTCCAAGAGCGATAACGGAACGGCACCTCTCCACACCAGACTTGAAGGGGTATATCTTTCGGTCTCTTCCATTACTCCTTCAGCTCAAGGCGTCAGAAATATCGTCTGCCAATCAGCATTGCTCTTCTAAAATGGGAGAATGACGTTTCGTTTAAGGCGAACAATCCGGAAATCTGTAGTATCAGCGCTTGGTGTTTGCTGTCTCCCTGTAAAAATCTCTGAAACTGCGTGTTATGTGTAAAGAATGCGTAGGTTGGACGTTCCCACACAATGTAGCGGAATTTGCTTTTAAGCCAAACACGGGGTCGTTCCTCCTTTCCCTCGGGCGAACGCTGTCTGCTCCACGGGCGGCCGAGGTTGACTCGTCCTCTGAAGGGACCGCCCTCCCGGTGTGTGGTCTGCCTCTCTCGAACTAAAAGCTCCTGTGACCATCGTGTCTGGAATGTATGTGTGTACGCCAGCCTCGAGTATTTCAACCACGGTGCACACTTGCGATTTATTAGTTATTTGCATTTCGTTTACATGAATTCATACAACACTGACTTTATCTTATTGAGTTTGGGTTCGAATGAAACATCTTGAAGTGCGGAATATGATCGTGAGGATGGAATATGTAAGCAATGAAGGTCAGGAGACCACTGTGGGGCAGTGGGTGGAATTATTATTTGTTTATAAATGTTTGAATGTAGAAACACTACAGTTCCCGGCCGTTTAACCATATGTGGGGCAGCAGGTGGAATTAATTGTTTGTTTATATAAAATGTTGAATGTTTTTCCCGGCCGATTAGCAATATATGTGGGGCAGCTGGTGGAAAATTTACTGTTGTATAAATGTTTGAATGTAGAAACACTGCAGTTTCTCGGCCGATTAAGCATATGTGTGGCGGAGGGTGGAATTAATTGTTTTATATTTAAATGTTCCTATTATTTATGCTGTCTTTTGCCATTCTCAGCACTGGCTCTCTAACTACAATATTGGCAACTAGAAAGTGATTAGCAAAATGTGAAGCCTGTAATTAGAATTCCTAGTGCCCACTTCATCTGAGAAATACACTTATAGCTACAACTTATAACTCTGAGGAATTAGGAGATTGTCTGGGATTCATAATCAAAAACGATCGTGAAAAAACGTTCGCTATATTCTGAAAGTCACAGATAAAAAAAAAAAAAAGAAACCACACAATCCAACTACCAGAGCAATTCAGAGTCTAATGCGCTGATGCAACTATAACTGTCCAAATTAAATGTTTAAGTGAATGCTCGCCATAATTTGATGATATTGTTCATCAAACGCCACGCTAAATAATGGTAGAATGTCTGTCCCGCGACGGCACGTGAAAATACGACACACGCAAACTGAAGATAGACCATTAAAGTCATCCCAGAATTAACACTTCACTCGAAAATGATTTCATGGTTATTCGTATCCCGAGTAACTTAATACGGCATCTGAGGCTGTTTATAGCAATGATACTGACGCGACGCGACTCCCGACACAGATGGTGTGCTATTCAGTGTCTGGAGAGAACTGGGCCCTTTCTGCCTCTCGCGTGGATCTGCACGGAGATAACTTGGCCTCCGATGTGTGATGGAGTTCGCAGCAGTTATTGCTTTGCCTCCCATGCATGCCGATGTAATGCGTCTTCACATGTAGATTGTCTTCTTGGGTGTCTCCTCAGCACAGTTCTGCAGTGCTAGCTATGCAGCGAGCAGGTGTGGCCAGCGGGTGGTGACGCTGCGCGGCAGTTTGCGGCCCAGCATCCGGATTTGGGCGTTGTGTGACCGGCCTACACGTTCGTAAAAGGTGCGGGCGGTCGCCTGGAAGAGGTCACGGAGCAGAGGTACTTCCGGGACGTCGTGAAGATGAGCGGTGGGGAAATCGTAAGGTAGGTGTAAGGCCAGCCGAAGGATGCGATTCTGCAGTGTCTCCAGCTTCTTCAGGTTCGTGTCGGCGGCATTCCCCCAGACGACGGCAGCGTATTGGAGTACAGGGCGGAGCAGCGCCTTGTAGAGAGTGATGCCCAGCCGTGGTGGTAGTTGGGAGCTGGGGTTCAGCACCGGGTACAGGATGCGGAGCCTGTTCCGCACTTTGGTCTTCACTTCACGGATGTGCGGAACCCACGTGAGTCGGCGGTCGATGGTGACGCCGAGGTAACGCGCCGTTGGACGCCACGAGACAGGGCTGCCACCGACGGTGAGCGGTTGCAGACCTGCAGGAACGAGTCGCCTGGTGACGATCAGGAACTGCGTCTTGGCCCCATTGAATTGTAGACGCCACTTGATGGCCCAGGCTGCCAGGGTGTCAATGGCGAGCTGCAGACGACGGCGAAAGACGGCGGCATTGAGGCCCCTTGTGTATAGAGCCGTGTCGTCCGCGTACAGGGCGAGCCACACACGGTCGATCTTCGGCGCATCAGAAGTGTACAGCGAGTACAGGAGTGGCCCCAAAACCGAGCCCTGCGGCACACCGGCGTTGATGCGGCGGACGGAGGACAAGCCACGCGCAGCCCGCACATGGAAGGTCCTATCAGCAAGATAGGAACGGATGAGACGGACGTGCGACGTCGGGACCCCAAGTTCAAAAAATTTGAACAAGAGGCCGTGGTGCCACACACTGTCGAAAGCACGCGACACGTCCAGGAACACCGCGCCGAAGAACTCGCGCTGCTCGAGGGCGACGAACGCATCTTCCACTAGCCGAAGGAGTTGGTGAACTGACGAGTGGCCCCTGCGAAAGCCGAACTGCTCTTCGGGCAGGAGGCCTTCCTCGTCAACGTGGCGCTGCAGCCGCCTGATGTACACACTTTCAAAGACCTTGGAGACGGCAGGCAGTAAACTAATAGGTCTGTAGTTCGTGGGCTGGCGCAGATCCTTCCCCATCTTCGGAATCGCCACGATCTCTGCATTCTTCCAGGACTGAGGAAAACTGCAGGACCGGAGGATTACATTAAAGACGTCGGCAAGATGAGTGACAGCCACCGGCGGCAACTTCTGGAGTAGGGCGTTGGAAACTTCGTCTGGGCCTGCAGCTTTCCTGGGGATCAGGGCACGCAGGATGGACGACACCTCCTCCACTGTCTCTTCAATGACGTCATCGTCGTCGCGTGCCTCCAAGTAGCGTGGGAGCCGGTCAGCAACCAGGTCGTCGTGGACAGCGTCGGTCGGGTCTTCGATCGTCGTAAACGCAGCCTCGAAGACGTCTGCGAGGGCATCAGCCTGCGCAGCTGGTTCGCAGACAGCCTCTCCATGGACCAGCAGCGGAGGAATACATTGCGTGCGGCGGAGGAAACGCTTCGTCGTCTGCCAGGCCGTCGTCAAGACAGAGGGTGGCGACCTTGTTATTCCAGTCGCGATTGCGATGGTTGTCAATGGCAGCCCGAATGTCCCGACGCATCCTGTTGAGGAGGTGCTTGGTGTTGGCAGTTCTTGTCCTCTGCCACTCCCGGTAGACCCGGTTCTTCTCAGTGATGGCCGCAAGGATGTCCGGCGGCAGCTGTCGGGAGTAGTCAGGCGGAGTGGGAGGTCGGGGCGGCGTTGCTATAATGGCAGCGTCGATCGTGGTTGCCGCGAAGTGCAGAAGTGCTGCGTCCGCTCCAGCTTCCGCAGGGGGCGGCGCGGCGGCAAGTGAGTCCGTCACGGCTGCTTGAAACCTGTCCCAGTCGATGCCAGCAAGTGAGATGCCTCTCCTGGGCTGTTGGAGGGCGTCTAGGTCGATATCAAAAACCACTGGGACATGATCAGAAGACAGTGCCATCCTCGTCGTGGCGGCGATCTGATGAGGGATGCCCTTGACGACCGCGATGTCGATTATATCCGGGAGGCCACGGGCAGGGAAGATTGTCGGGTTGTACGGCCCCACCACAAGTGCATGGTGACGTTCTGCTACTCGGAGCAGGCAGCGGCTAGCGGCATTGATGATCCTGGAGTTCCAGGAGACATGTTTACTATTGAAGTCCCCAGCGACGAACACCTGCCCCCTCAAGGAGAGCAGAGCATCGATGTCAGCAGGGTCCAGCGGACGAGACGGCGGTCGATAGGCAGCGACGAACGTGATGTTGCCCGCCGAGGTGTGAACGACGACACCAGTGGCCTCCAGAGGTGCCAGTAGTGGAAGTTGGATCACGTGATGACGAATGCCATTGCGGATGTAAGCAGCTGTCCCACCACCCGCCATCAGACGATCGGTGCGATAGCTGGAGTAGTTTGCCGCCCTGACGTCGACCCCAGGCTTCAGTTGGGTTTCGTTGATAAGGCAGACGTCGACGGCTTCATCTCGAAGAAATTGGCGAAGTTCGCCAGCTTGAGTGCGGACGCCATTGGCATTCCACGCGACGACCGTGAACCCTCTAACGCTGCCCATGGTGCAACTGGTGAATGTTGACAGCGGTTGGGGCCAGAGAGGCCATCGGCACTGCAGCGGTGAGTTGCTGCGACAGGACTTCGATCAACTTCGTAGTGCTGGTCACCAGGGCAGTGAGCTGCGCGACGAGGTTGGCCAGGTCAGCGGTGGAGGCAGCCGGCGCGGCCCCGACGCTGGAAGAGGGAGGTGTGGCTGCTTCGCTGTGAGAGTCCACCTGGGGCTGCTCGACTGACGGTGCTGAGCACTGGGCACCCATGGGGTGGTGACCCCCGCGCCGGCGGTTGGCGGGGCGCGGTCCGGCCGACGTCCCGGGAGAGGCAGTACCCGGGTCCGCCACTAGCAGCTGTGGTGGAGGCGCAGGAGCCTCAAGCGTCGGCACGGCCTCGGATGCGGCAGGAGCAGGAGCAGTCGACGCAGCCGGGACGGCGGAGGGCGCCCCTGACGTTGCCGCCGCGAAAGAGACGCCGGCCCATCTCGTTGCCGGCTTCTTTGGACGTGGCGCTGGCGTGTGGCCACGTTGGCGAGCGATGGCGCGCTTCCACACCTCACACCCACGATAACTGGCCACGTGAGCACCGCCACAGAGTGCACATGTCGGCTTCTCGGTGGGCGGACGGGGGCACGGACGTCCTGCGTGGGCGCCGGCGCATTTAACACATCTGTCCGGCATAGAGCAGGGCGCGCGACGTGATTTATCCCCTGGCAGCGAAAGCACTGCACTGTGCCCCTCCGGGAACGAAGATCTTCGGTCTGAACCGGAACGTCGGCGACCCGCGTCAATTGGTAGAGTTTGCGGTTCTCCACGGTGTCGGAGCAGACGACCAGGAAGAGCGGCATATCATCGCGTGATTTAGGCGACTTCATCTTCACGACTGCCCGGATGTAAAGCCCAGGTCAGCGGGTTCACGATGCAGGTGATCGGCTTCCATGTTGAACGGGAGGTCGCGGATTACAATCTTGAAGACCTTGTCAGGTGCGGAAGCGTGGGTATAGAATGGGATACCACGCTCAGACGCCTCCTGAGTGACCTGGCGATAATCGTCAGCAGTGCGGAGTGTAACCCTGTACAAGTCACGCCCGGCAGGCTTCACGGTGTACACGGCCGTTGTCCAGCTGCGCAACAACTTCTGCAGTTCCCCATAGGGCGGGCGAAACTGGAGGACCACCGGCGGAAGATGGGAGTCTTTCTTCGGCGCAGGATCGCGCGGCAGCTGGTCCGGCGCGTCAGCGAGCGCGTCGAATGAGTTGGCGACGGCGGTTGGAAGCGTCGTCGAAGACAGCATGCGTCTAGCAGTTCGCCGGGCCGGGACAAAACCATCGGCGTCAGGGGCGAGATCTTGCTTGGCCCTCTTCTCGATCGGCGAGCTGCGAACAGCGGACATCACGGCTGTTGCCCTCCTCTTCTGTTTCCCGCTTCGTCCGCGTGGCTGAGGGGCGGTGGAGCTCTCATCTTCAGAATCGGGGAGCGGAGCAGACAGCGCTGTCTTCAAGGTTTCCGGAGCTGTGTCTATCAAATCCATAGCCATAGGATTGGTCGTCGTTAGTGGGGACCAGATGGGGCCGCCGAAGGCGCAAGCGCGGCCGGACGGCGATCTGCCATACCTTTCGCGTCGTTAGCAAGTGCAGGTACGTCCTCGCGGCTGCGCATCTCAGCGACTGCGCGACACGTGCGTGCGTTCGCGTGTGCGTGCCTTTCTACCTCGCGCAGCGTTCTTATATATAAAGCCGCGGTGCGGACGGCTAAGGGAACGCCTGATCAAATCGGCTCTCCCGACTAGCCGCTGGGCTAGTAATGCACCACTTTAACTTATTGAATAAATCATCGCTTCCTTTGCTGATGGCCGATGAAGCTCTCAATTTAAATGTGCATTCAGCACACAGGTAAGTAATCATAATAAAAGTCTGACGTGGCTAAGTAAAATATTTTGGGCGAGAGAATTAATTTAATTACACTGCACGCAGTAGACGAGCTCTGAACTTGCCCTTTGGAGATACGCTATCGCTATAGTTTTATAGTTATTCAAATGAAACTTCTCACATCTTTATGGTTATAGCGGATCTCCATTCTACTTAAATATAAACATCCTAGCCTTATTTATTAGCCTACTTAATCTATCTTGCTTCCTTAATTTTTAAGACAAAAACCAGAAAATCATGAATTTCAACTAAAATCTTAATTTGTGAGATCCAAAATACTGTTTCTACTAAATTATTATGAAAAAGGAATCTAAATATAAATTTTTAAGTTTCTAGCTCTTTTCCGTTGCGCCAATGATTTTTACAGAAAAACATCCAAATTTCGAAAATGGTTAAAGTTATTGAACTGACATTAACACATGTTGATTTAGTATTACTCCTGACATACCAGAAACGTTTCAGGTTAGTTACTTGATTTTAAAAGTATTGCGCAACATTTATGACGTCAGAGCTAGTTACAGCGGACTAAGCTGGTACACAATGGAAAGACTGATGTGAATTTTATACAGCGTGAGTAGGCTGCTTCCCTACACCACGACGTCTTACAATGTATCTAACTGTCTAGTGGTACTGGTCCACAAACACAGCAGATCATCGACATATCTGCACCAGTGATTAATTTTACAATTCAGTTCTCTTTCTGTAAGAAATTTTGTTTGAAATTGCCCATGGAAATTTTTGCAAGTATAGGGCTGACAGGTGAACCCATAGCTAGACCATGAGACTGACTATAATACTTGTTTTGAAACATTTTGTTTTACCCACATTTGCGTAGCATCAATTTTGTCATGTAATTCAACAGTAATTTCTTTGGGTTTATGCAGAAGATCTGGTAGTGTGTTTATGGATACATCAGTGAGGATATTTGTAAATAAGTTTGTGACATAAAACGATTCTAGTTTAGAACTGGGTGGGTATATGAGAGCCACAGAATTTTTGATGTCATACGTAGGTTCAAAACTGGTTTCCTTGTTAATGTTAAAATCAAGCTCATTCGGTAGTTGGTAACATGGAGCATAAAAGGATAACACTACTGGGCGTGTCCCAACTTTATTTTCGGGATGCTATATAATCTAAGAGTCATGGCATTCGTATCAATTAGCATACGGTAGTTGGTTTCAGATATAATACTTTTACATGATTTGATAGTTGTTTTCATTTGTTCATTGACATCTGCAGACGGGTCTTTCTGTAGGTGTTGAAAGTAGGAACTATGAAGGAATTGGTTCACTTTTGTAACGTAATCACTTTTGTTCAAAAGAACTGAACTGTTTGATATATCAGCTTCGGTGGCGATGACCTTGTTGGTGATTATTTTTTGTATTCTTAAACTTGCTTAACGTAATGATTTCATTGCGTGACATTACGTCTCTAACAGTAGCAACTGTTTTTAAATCGTCAGCTACCAAATGTTTCGTATAAAAATCGTCACCTAATGCGAGCGCAAGACCTAGTTTTAGCACATCTAGCTGTTTTCCAGAAATTGTGCATGGTGGAACATATTTGATGCCTTTATTTAAAACTTTGTGCTCATCAACAGTAATTTTTGTATTTGATAAGTTCCTTATTCGATCAGCGTACTGTTGATGTTGTCAGAGGTTTATACTTTGTCAACTGCAACAGTTTTTCATTTTGGTGTAGACACATTTGATGGACAAATGCGTTTACGTCTTCGTGGACATAGCGATCAAAACTGTGAAACTCGCACGTATATGAGACTGTCGTCATAAGCATGTGACAAACTTTTAAATGTGAACTTACGTTTCACGGAGTCTGTACCGGTTTCGCATTTCTTCTCTCATCCCGTTCTCTCGCCGATCTTGATAGCTTTCATTGCAGCTGATGAAGTACACTATGATTTAATGTTGCTAGGTTGAAGAAAGGAAAACCTATATTCATAGCATCTGTAGATTAAGAGAAAACTTCTGACAATTTCGACTGTAATAGCCTCAAATTCCGAAGGTAGCAGGGACAAAATACAGGGAGTGAAAGATTATCCACAGCTTTTGTATAAATCAGTCTACAGTTATATGAATGGAAGGATCAATAAAGGAAATCAGTGTGAAATTGGAAAAGGGAACTTAAGTTCATGGAGGGGGCAGAGGTAAAAATTGCAGAACGAGACCACTGGATGAATGCAGTCAGCAGGTTTAAATAGAAGTAGGTTGCGATACTTATGCAAAGATGAAGAGGCTTGCACAGGATAGGCTAGAATGGTGTGCCGCATCAGACCAGTCTTCGTACTGAAGATAACAACAAGAAAAATAACAACAAAAATACGGAATCTGTCCGTCAGCGTCCACTATTTGCTAGAAACAGTATCTGGAAAACGCCATCTGTGTTTCACATGATCCTGCGCTGAATCTTTGAGAGAAGCTGTCTTCCACCTGGGATGGTCAGTATGTTTGAGCTTAGTATATACTCCAGGATCCTGTAACCGGCTGACGTTAGGGATATCGGTCCGTAATTGTGCGTGTCCATTCTTTTACCTTTCGTCGGCATAGAAGTGACCTATACTTTTTCCAGTCACAGGGGACTGGTCGCCGAGTGAGAGATTCTCGATTAATGCCAGTATTACCTAGAGGAGGGGCTAATGTGGCAGAGTATTCAATGCAAATTTTAATGGAAATTCCTTTACTACCTGGGACATTGTTCTCTTCGTGTTGCGAACCGAGTTTCAATACCGGGAGTGCTAATTTCAATATCATATTTTTGTAACTTTGGATTGCGATCAGATGTTGGAATCGAGCGGCATGGCTCAGTGACTCAGGCAGTGAAAAAAGGTTCAAATGTGTGTGAAATCTTAGTGGACTTAACTGCTAAGGTCATCAGTCCCTAAGTTTACACACTACTCAACCTAAATTACCCTAAGGACAAACACACACCCATGCCCGAGGGAGGAGTCGAACCTCCGCCGCGACCAGCCGCAAAGTCCATGACTGCAGCGCCCAGACCGCTCGGCTGATCCCGCGCGGGTCAGGCTGTGAACTTACGTGCTTAGGTTTACCATTTTTTAACATTGGTTAAAGTGAATGACGGGGTGGTTTTTCGCAAAGAACACGGCCCATTTCTATCCTCACACGTCTGCAATCCAAGTTTGCGCTCTATCCTTATTGACCAACACGAAACCTAGGCTTCCTTCTTTACTCAACAGTTTGAACAGAAGTTTATTTCCTTACTTTATACTTATTTATACATGATCAAATTTATGATATGTTAGAGCTCAGACCTCAACCTTTAGAAATTTCTCAGACTTGAGCTAAATCTTCTGAATTCATCTCGTAATTAGGACGTTAATGATTGTTCTGTTAAATAAAATTACTGTCACTGTTCATAAACTCCTACCTTTGATGACTACAGTCGTTGCGGTAGAAGAATCTATCTATCCCTTCTCCTTTGATGTCACGATCAGTAACATCAGGTCCTTTGGAAGTCCGAAATTATAAAACGTTTCCTTAGTGTGTGTAGTGATCATTGGTTCCACAAGGTAGTAGTTCAGTGTTATTTTGCAAGAGTGAGGTATTCCAATGCTGTCGATTTTAGGATATTTTTGAATTTCTAACTTTCGTGTCTAGCTCTGACAGTTGGTGCATATCTGTACAGTTAGTAATCTACGTTAATTAGTCACGCGGCGTTCTCTTGTACTGTAGTTTTACAGTCATATCAGTTTCGACCTCGCTAGACCTGATGATACTGTTTGTTGCTAATAATGTTCCAGTTTCTGGGGCGTCCGACTTATTGCTTTGACATACCTTCCACATGTTGAAAACATCATCTCCTGTTTAGGGTTTCAAATGACTTTTCATTCCTAGTATAATGTGGAAGTGACTGCACCTTTGGAGAGTGGCGAGTTTTCGAATTTTTACGCGAATGGATTGGCAGTCAGCTGTTAATATTTTAATATACTTGCTCTCAATAATTGATCTTCCGTAGTTTGGAAAGACTTCACCACTTCAATCAACCTTACAGCAATATCGTGAAAATGTACAACTTTTTCCACTGTGTAGGGTTGACAGGAGCGCGTTCACACAACTATTTAATTTTTCTGCATTTACTCATTGCTCTACTTCACTAATTTTATACTTACTTATTCGATTAACTATAAACTACAATGTTGTGACCTTAATGTATCTTAAACTGTTATATTTATTAATCTATGTTTTTCTCCGTCATGTTAACCATCTAAAGTAGTCCTGCTAATGTGGTAGGTTCTGACGGAGCCCAGGATAAGTTTACTCATCCCATAAAGTAACTACAATAAGAGACTTTCGAAAATAAGATCAAAATTTCATTAAAATTTCTCATTTTCTTTTGAACATTACGTAGGTGGTTGTACAAAGCCGGCCGCGGTGGTCGTGCGGTGCTAGGCGCTCCAGTCCGGAGCCGCGTTGCTGCTGCGGTCGCAGGTTCGAATCCTGCCTCGGGCATGGATGTGTGTGATGTCCTTAGGTTAGTTAGGTTTAATTAGTTCTAAGTTCTAGGGGACTGATGACCACAGCAGTTGAGTCCCATAGTGCTCAGAGCCATTTTTGGTTGTACAAAAAGCTTCAGATAAAACCTCTCCTTCAGCATGACAATCCCAGACCAACACGAGCCTTGCGACATCTGCAGCAGTCCAACGCTTTGTGTTCACTGTCATCGATTATCCTCCATACAGTCCCGACTTGGTGCCATCCGAGTTTCATCTGTTTCTAGAACTTTAGGAGCGCCTTCGAGGACTTCACTTTGTTAGTGATGAAGCGGTGGAAACGATGGTGAAGTTGTGGCTCCGTCAACGGAGTCGAACAACAGTGGCAGTATCAACAAACTGGT
This sequence comes from Schistocerca piceifrons, assembly GCF_021461385.2. NCBI lineage: Eukaryota > Metazoa > Arthropoda > Insecta > Orthoptera > Acrididae > Schistocerca > Schistocerca piceifrons. The sequence goes on from NC_060149.1 coordinate 221,452,442, forward strand.
CTCTCGTTGGGAGAAATGTGTTCGTCGCCAGGGCGACCATGTTGAGAAATAAATACACTCCTGGAAATTGAAATAAGAACACCGTGAATTCATTGTCCCAGGAAGGGGAAACTTTATTGACACATTCCTGGGGTCAGATACATCACATGATCACACTGACAGAACCACAGGCACATAGACACAGGCAACAGAGCATGCACAATGTCGGCACTAGTACAGTGTATATCCACCTTTCACAGCAATGCAGGCTGCTACTCTCCCACGGAGATGATCGTAGAGATGCTGGATGTAGTCCTGTGGAACGGCTTGCCATGCCATTTCCACCTGGCGCCTCAGTTGGACCAGCGTTCGTGCTGGACGTGCAGACCGCGTGAGACGACGCTTCATCCAGTCCCAAACATGCTCAGTGGGGGACAGATCCGGAGATCTTGCTGGCCAGGGTAGTTGACTTACACCTTCTAGAGCACGTTGGGTGGCACGGGATACATGCGGACGTGCATTGTCCTGTTGGAACAGCAAGTTCCCTTGCCGGTCTAGGAATGGTAGAACGGTGGGTTCGATGACGGTTTGGATGTACCGTGCACTATTCAGTGTCCCCTCGACGATCACCAGTGGTGTACGGCCAGTGTAGGAGATCGCTCCCCACACCATGATGCCGGGTGTTAGCCCTGTGTGCCTTGGTCGTATGCAGTCCTGATTGTGGCGCTCACCTGCACGGCGCCAAACACGCATACGACCATCATTGGCACCAAGGCAGAAGCGACTCTCATCGCTGAAGACGACACGTCTCCATTCGTCCCTCCATTCACGCCTGTCGCGACACCACTGCAGGCGGGCTGCACGATGTTGGGGCGTGAGCGGAAGACGGCCTAACGGTGTGCGGGACCGTAGCCCAGGTTCATGGAGACGGTTGCGAATGGTCCTCGCCGATACCCCAGGAACAACAGTGTCCCTAATTTGCTGGGAAGTGGCGGTGCGGTCACCTACGGCACTGCGTAGGATCCTACGGTCTTGGCGTGCATCCGTGCGTCGCTGCGGTCCGGTCCCAGGTCGACGGGCACGTGCACCTTCCGCCGACCACTGGCGACAACATCGATGTGCTGTGGAGACCTCATGCCCCACGTGTTGAGCAATTCGGCGGTACGTCCACCCGGCCTCCCGCATGCCCACTATACGCCCTCGCTCAAAGTCCGTCAACTGCACATACGGTTCACGTCCACGCTGTCGCGGCATGCTACCAGTGTTAAAGACTACGATGGAGCTCCGTATGCCACGGCAAACTGGCTGACACTGACGGCGGCGGTGCACAAATGCTGCGCAGCTAGCGCCATTCGACGGCCAACACCGCGGTTCCTGGTGTGTCCGCTGTGCCGTACGTGTGATCATTGCTTGTACAGCCCTCTCGCAGTGTCCGGAGCAAGTATGGTGGGTCTGACACACCGGTGTCAATGTGTTCTTTTTTCCATTTCCAGGAGTGTATGTAGACATAAAAAACAAAGATGTAGACTGTTAATAACGTTAGTTTTATTTACATATCTTTAAGAGGTATCACATATAAAAACTCGGAGGCATTACTTTTCAGCATGCCCTCGTATTTCAGAAGTAATAGCCATAAATATTACTACATCGATCTCACCGTGAGACAAGACGGTCTGTGCCTTCGTGGAAATATGTTTGCGGCTGCCGACCGATCATGATTGTACCCAGTCATGCACCTCTTCGTCCGAAGCAAATCAACGGATACGAATGCTTTCTTCAGAGCCCGCCGACATCTTCCCAAGACTGCGCTGCAAAATTGTTGCTGGGAAACCCTTACACATCCTGCATACAGTCCCGATCTCTGCCCATACGATTTCCATATTTTCGACACCCTGAAGGAAGACACTCGTGGCTGTCGATGTGCTTCGGACGAAGAGGTGCACGGCTGGGTACAATCATGGTTCCGTAGGCAACTGTAAACAGTTTTCCATGAAGGCATTTGATCACCTTGTCTCGCTGTAGGATAAAAGAATTAACAGTTACGATTACTTTTGAAATAGTAAACAGTTTACTTACTTCTTTCCATGTGTTTCGTTTCCATTTGACTTCGCCTTATAGATACAGTTTCCTTAGTCGTAGCTGCATTCAGAATCAGTTACTTCGTCCCTAATTTTAATTTGAAGCCGATGTTGCTGACACCTTTTTCTTTTTTTCTGCTCTCTGTCGTCAGTAATTTCTTTTCTAAGACCAACTTTTTCAAATGGCCACACTTTTTCAAGTGTTGGGAACGACGTTTTCGTGAGTTTGCAGTGAACTGTGTGCACAAGAGTAGGGTGCGCTGCTGCTGAAGTGAATGACGTAGTTCCTACCGATAACAGTATTGAACTATCAAAAGGGCAGGTACACTATGTGACTTAAAGTATCCGGACACCTGGCTGAAAATAAGTTAGAAGTTCGTGGCGCCCTCCATCGGTAATGCTGGAATTCAATATGGTGTTCGTCTATCCTTAGCCTTGATGACAGCTTCCACTCTCTCAGTCGTATGTTCAATCAAGTGCTGGAAGGTTTCTTGGGGTATGGCAGCCCATTCTTCACGGAGTGCTGCACTGAGGAGAGGTATCGATGTCGGTCGGTGAGGCCTGGCACGAAGTCGGCGTTCCAGAACATCCCAGAAGTGTTCTGTAGGATTCAGGTTAGGACTCTGTGCAGGCCAGTCCATTACAGGGATGTTATTGTCTTGTAACCATTCCGCCACAGGCCGTGCTCGATCGTGTTGAGAGATGCAATCGCCATCCCCGAATTGCTCTTCAACAGTGGGAGGCAAGAAGGTACTTAAAACATCAATGAAGGCCTGTGCTGTAATAGCGGCACGCAAAACAACAAGGGGTGAAGGCCCCTCCATGAAAAACACTACCACACCATAACACCACCGCCTCCGAATTTTACTGTTGGCGCTACATACGCTGGCAGATGACGTTCACCGGGCATTCGCCATACCCACACCCTGCCATCGGATCGCCACATTGTGTACCGTGATTCTTCACTCCACACAACATTTTTCCACTGTTCAATCGTGCAATGTTTACGCTCCTTACACCAAGCGAGGCGTCGTTTAGCATTTACCGGCGTGATGTGTAGCTTATGAGCATCCGCTCGAGCATGAAATTCGAGTTTTCTCACCTCCCACCTAACTGTCATAGTACTTGCAGTGGATCCTGATGCAGTTTGGAATTCCTCTGTGATGGTATGGATAGATGTCTGCCTTTTACACATTACAACCCTCTCAACTGTCGGCGGTGTCTGTCAGTCGACAGACGAGGTCGGCCTGTACGCTTTTGTGCAGTACATGTCCCATCACGTTTCCACTTCACTGTCACATCGGAAACAATGGACGTAGGGACGGTTAGGAGTGTGGAAATCTCACATACAGACATGTGATGCAAGTGACACCAAGTCACCTGACCACGTTCGAAGTCCGTGAGTTCCACATATGGCTACTGACTAGTGAGGTCGTTGATATGGAGTACCTGGCAGTAGGTGGCAGCACAATGCACCTAATATGAAAAACGTATTTTTTGGGGGTGTCCGGATACTTTTGATCACATAGTGTATATTAGGTTGGACGGGTTTCATTGAATGCACTAGAAGGTGGCCTATCAGTCAGGTGAGACCTCGTTCAATCTGTATTTTGGGATATTTTGGTAAGTTATTTAAAGGGTAAATCCGTGCAACTACGAGGCTTATAAATATACTGGCAGGAGTGGTCGCCAGAGTCACTGCTATGGGTGAGATATTTGGAATGTTATAAATGGTGATTGGACGATTATTGTTGCACGTCCAAGAAACACAGACGATGTTAAGAAATTTTTTTCAGATTTCTGTATACACTTCTGTTAAGCTGCACTGGGGAGGAAACGATAGAAGTGTCACGCCGTTGTCTTTGAGACAGTGAAGGACCTCAACTGAGAGACAAGAGTTATGTCTGTTGGGTAGCAACATTTAGGGCCTAGCAAGAGAACATCGAACATTATGGGCAAAATGCTTGGATAATGTTGAATAATTTCTCTCTGCCATTCATCCTGAAAGATTTCCATCCCGTTTTCAGCCAACACCATCACGAACGAAATCTGGCTTGAAGTTAACCCTAGGAAACACCATGAAATGTGCTATGCTATTGCCAACAGCATTTACAGCCACTGCCAGCGTCACGAGAGTCCCTCGTTGAACGAATATGTCTGCCAATCTGTGGAGTCCTTCCACAGAACCTCTCTGTTACACTTATGAACTGCCGTCATGCCAATTATGTTGACATTCCATTCGTCTGAAGGCTCTATCCTAAGGCGTTACGAAACACTTCACTTTTGAGCTGTGTGTTTTTATAATTTTAAAGAAAGAAATTGTTCTAAAAAGTCCACTTCTTGACGTTGTCGTCACCTTGATTGAGTCAGTACTTTTGTGTCTGTCCCTTTTTAATTGTTGAACATTTTTTTCTGACATTAATATATGCGTTGTCATCAATGAGTAATAGTTCATAAGAGGCAAATTTTCACAAGCATATGGCAAGATTGTTCACTGTGTGAATCTGCCCGTATTCTCTGTGTAAGCTTGCCCCTTAAGCATGTTTTTATTTTAACATCTAAAATTTATTCATGAAGTGATCAACTATTTCAACAACTTGAAAGTACCACAGAAAGTGACCAATGGTTTTGCCACGGAGGTAACATCGGTTCCCGCCCGATTACCGAAGTTAAGCTACGTCGGGCCCGGTTAGTATTTGGATGGGTGGGTGACTGAGGAAAACCGTGTGCCGTTGGCTGAAGGACATGCGAGTCGCCGAAGGCGCGTCCAATTGAAAGACTTGCAGCTGGCCGGTGTACCATACGATATTATTATATTATATCACAGAAACTAGTCTAGCACGATAGGCCATAATGGGTTACGGGGATCGAAAGGTACATTTCCTGTTAACACGAATGCATTAGTGTAAAAACAGTCTTACCTGAAGAGAAAACAAAAAAGTTGTCTACCACACTAAGCACTCACTTGGCTCACTCAGGACTGGCGTGAGTGCATGTGACGGCTGTGACGCTTCTACTGAAGCACACCAACAAGTAATACGTGGACAATTTGTTGTGTTAACCTGCCCCTGTACCAAAGTTTCCTCGGACAACACTAATGTGTGTGTGCCCAAAAGCCAAAACGGAGGTCTCGAAGACAGGAACGGGACATATTTCGCCACACAATAGCGTTGAAACCAAGGAGCTCTGTTTTAGGTGTGCTGGAGACGTCAGACTTGTTGTCGATCTGTAAGTTACCGATAGTGCACTTTGCAGGGATTACGAAATGGTACGACCCTACAGGTCACAGGGCTTTGTGGGATGCTAGTGGAAATACCAGTGAAATCAAGTGCTACACTGGAAAGCTTTTAACTTTGCAGTCACCATCTTGTTGCCTCATGATCGCAGGCACTAGAAGCTACATGTGCAGTGTGTTCAAATGTGTGAATTCCTAAGGGACCAAACTGGTAAGGTCATCGGTCCTTAAACTTCCACACTACTTAAACTAACTTATGCTAAGAACAACACACGTCCATGCCCGAGGGAGAACTCGAACCTCCGGCGGGAGGGGCGTGCAATGTGTCCTTAAACATTTAATTGCGTGTGTTGAAGAATAATAGGGTGTTTTTGTGATTTAATTCATCGCAGCCTCATTGAGAGTGTTATGTAAAGTCTTGAAGTAACACGTTTCATTTTTTTTTAATTCATCAAAGGATCATCATGTGATACTTTAACTTAGCTAGGCATCATACACTGAAGAGGCAGCGAGCGAGGTGGCGCAGTGGTTAGCACACTGGACTCGCATTCGGGAGGACGACGGTTCAATCCCGCGTCCGGCTATCCTGATTTAGGTTTTCCGTGATTTCCCTAAATCACGCCAGGCAAATGCCGGGATGGTTTCTCTGAAAGGGCACGGCCGACTTCCTTCCCCATCCTTCCCTAATCCGATGAGACCGATGACCTCGCTGTCTGGTCTCTTTCCCCAAACAACCCAACCCCCAACTGAAGAGGCAAAAAAACTGGTACGCCTAATATCATGTAGGGCTCCCGTGAGCACGCAGAAGTGGTGCAACACGACGTGGCATGGACTCGAACTAATGTCTGAAGTAGTGCTGGAGGGGATTGACACCATGAATCCTGCAGGATATTTCATAAATCCGTAAGAGTACGAGCGGATGGAGATCTCTTTCGGACAGCAAGTTACCAAGGCATCCCAGATATGCTCAATAATGGTCGTGTCTGGGGAGTTTGGTGGCCGGCGGAAGTGTTTAAACTCAGAAGAGTGTTCCTGGAGCCACTCTGTAGCAGTTCTGGACGTGTGGGGTGTCGCATTGTCCTGCTGGAATTGCCCAAGTCCTTCGGAATGCACAATGGAGATGAATGGATGCAGGTGATCAGACAGGATGCTTAGGTACGTGTCACCTGTCATAGTCGTATCTAGGCGTATCAGTGGTCCCATATCACTCCAACTGCACGCGCCCCACTCCATTTTAGAGCCCCCACCAGCTTGAACAGTCCCCTGCTAACATGCAGGATCCATGGATTCATGGGGTTATCTCCATACTAACCTAAGAACAACACACACATCCATGCCCGAGGCAGGATTCGAACCTGCGACCGTAGCAGCCTCATGGTTCCGGACTGAAGGGCCTAGAACCGCTCGACCACAGCGGCCGGCGGGATTCATTCATTTTTTAGAAACTTTCTGACAAAGGTTCTAGAGAGCCGCATTTTGACGAAGGTGAGCTGAACAGATGTTCGATAGTATTGGTAGCTACCGTGTAGGAGTATATCTGACTGTCTCACTAACGGTCTTTATAGCTGCATTCTAAAGAACGTCAACTATCTTCACACGAGCGCTGTAGAACCAAACTGGTGCGCAATATTCTGCTTCAGAGTGTACTAAAGGGATGCTCCGCAGAGAACTGATATATTTGCTTCCCATGTACTACCAGCCACTCATGTTTGTACCTTCTTAGCTGTGAGTAACTATCGAGCGCTTAAACAGTGCAGTGCTGTGTGTCCCATTCGAAAGAGCGATCCCAGTTTAGTCTAGTGCGATGTTGATTTTATCGATATGTATTAACAAGGACAGTAAAGCAATCTTGCAACGACAGCGCCGCTCTGCCCCACGCTGACTGTACCGATACACAGTAGCGCTGTTCAGTCGTTGCTGGAGTACTGGTCGTTCATCGTGTTTTACTGTCCTTGTTAATATACGAGGGGAGTTCAATAAGTAATGCAACACATTTTTTTTCTGAAACAGGGGTTGTTTTATTCAGCATTGAAATACACCAGGTTATTCCCCAATCTTTTAGCTACACAACACTATTTTTCAACGTAATCTCCATTCAATGCTACGGCCTTACGCCACCTTGAAATGAGGGCCTGTATGCCTGCACGGTACCATTCCACTGGTCGATGTCGGAGCCAACGTCGTACTGCATCAATAACTTCTTCATCATCCGTGTAGTGCGTCCCACGGATTGAGTCCTTCATTGGGCCAAACATATGGAAATCCGACGGTGCGAGATCGGGGCTGTAGGGAGCATGAGGAAGAACAGTCCACTGAAGTTTTGTGAGCTCCTCTCGGGTGCGAAGACTTGTGTGAGGTCTTGCGTTGTCATGAAGAAGGAGAAGTTCGTTCAGATTTTTGTGCCTACGAACACGCTGAAGTCGTTTCTTCAATTTCTGAAGAGTAGCACAATACACTTCAGAGTTGATCGTTTGACCATGGGGAAGGACATCGAACAGAATAACCCCTTCAGCGTCCCAGAAGACTGTAACCATGACTTTACCGGCTGAGGGTATGGCTTTAAACTTTTTCTTGGTAGGGGAGTGGGTGTGGCGCCACTCCATTGATTGCCGTTTTGTTTCAGGTTCGAAGTGATGAACCCATGTTTCATCGCCTGTAACAATCTTTGACAAGAAATTGTCACCCTCAGCCACATGACGAGCAAGCAATTCCGCACAGATGATTCTCCTTTGCTCTTTATGGTGTTCGGTTAGACAACGAGGGACCCAGCGGGAACAAACCTTTGAATATCCCAACTGGTGAACAGTTGTGACAGCACTACCAACAGAGATGTCAAGTTGAGCTCTGAGTTGTTTGATGGTGATCCGTCGATCATCTCGAACGAGTGTGTTCGCACGCTCCGCCATTGCAGGAGTCACAGCTGTGCACGGCCGGCCTGCACGCGGGAGATCAGACAGTCTTGCTTGACCTTGCGGCGATGATGACACACGCTTTGCCCAACGACTCACCGTGCTTTTGTCCACTGCCAGATCACCGTAGACATTCTGCAAGCGCCTATGAATATCTGAGATGCCCTGGTTTTCCGCCAAAAGAAACTCGATCACTGCCCGTTGTTTGCAACGCACATCCGTTACAGACGCCATTTTAACAGCTCCGTACAGCGCTGCCACCTGTCGGAAGTCAATGAAACTATACGAGACGAAGCGGGAATGTTTGAAAATATTCCAAAAGAAATTTCCGGTTTTTTCAACCAAAATTGGCCGAGAAAAAAAAATGTGTTGCATTACTTATTGAACTGCCCTCGTATATCTATAAAATAAAAACTGCACTAGACAAATCTGGAACCGCTCTATCGAATGGGCAAGTAAAATTCCGTTTTAAATATTGTTTTGTTTCTAATGGGAAACAAACCAATGCTTTCCTACGTCATATGAGGGACGTGATGAGCGATTTTTGTTTGGGCTGACTTCAGCTACACATTGCAAATACGAAACTGTAGTTATCCGCCTAAACACTAGAGAAAATGCACATGACGACTCTTAGAGGCTCACTGTATGTTATTTGTTGGCTTGATCAGTTTCAATATGTATGTCATCCTCAATACCCCGTATTGCACCCCAGAGGCTGCACCAGTCTGTCAGTCTGTAGTAGGTTCGTTCATCTCCACAAGTCTCCTACTAGAAAACATGATTCTGCTACAGACTATGTTGATCAGACTGGACGAAGTTTACCAACTAGATTTAACGAACATATAAATGCATTTAGGTAGACCTCCCCAAATAAATCTGCAATAACAGTTCGCATTAACGACAGCGAATGCCTCTGTAAATACAGATAATAATCTAACAGTGTTTAATAAACTAAACAAAGACCACTAAATAAATACTTTGAAGATAGAAAATTTTCATTTTCAACAGAATACCTGGACAGAATATGTTCAAAGACGAAATTGAGGCTGTTTCAATAAACTTTTCTAGAAGTTTCTGAAGAATACTAGATGACAGACAGTAACTTGTTACTGTCCTCTCGTCTTTAGCGATTGTATTTGGCAAGCCAGCACTCAATTCCCAACCCATCAAACCGATTCATCATCAAATAAATGTACATAAGTTTTTTGTCTAAAAAGGCTATGTTTACGTTAGAAAGTTCTAAAGATGTAAACAGGTATGTGTGTGTCGCCTATACCTTTGATTCGTTATGTAATGTGGTAATGCTCTCTGACTTACAAGACAATATTTCTATATCAGAGTCATGTATGGACTGTTTTCGTTTTGTGATTACGTGCGACAGTGGTACAAATGTGTGTATACACGGTGTCTCAGGGGGAATGGTCAATATCCAGGAATAAGACAGGAACGATAGCTTGAAGCAAAAAAATTCATATTGACATATGCCCCATTCTGATTGGTTTGGGAGGTAGAAAACACTTAATGTACACGTACATTGTTATTTAATTTCTGTATTATTCGTACATTGTCAGGTTTACATATGTACACATGAACAACAGTTAGTAGACACTATAACATGCGTTTTACAAACTATCATTTGAAAAACACATTTTTTAATACATTCGCATCTAAGCGGGATTGTATGCGTCATATTACAGCTATTGTATAGTTCACGATAAATGTTTGAATATTCCACCGTCAACTTGAATGCATTTGTTCACTCTTGGGAGAACATGTTATGTTGCTTGTCTCATTGTCTCTGTGCGTTCCCTAATGAGGGAAGCAGCGTCGATGATGCAACTTAGCGGGTCATCTCGCGTGTTCACTTTTCTTTTGTACACCTCACACAGACAGCTCCACAAGAAAGTGTACGCCGTTACCTGTAAAATAAGAGACACTGTTATAAATATACGTTTACATGAAAATACATGTTATCACTAATTGCACAATTGCCTAATAGTTTAACCAATCGCTGCCATTATCGATCATAGCTTGGCACATTTTTGACATGCATTTCGCGAAATTTTCTGCATATTCTCTCTGTAACGTTCTCCATATCGTCCTGATTTTATGACAGCTGCTTCAAAGTGTACATTGGCTTTCGTTTAAGCTTCATCTTGATATACGACCGCCGGCCGCGATGGCCGAGCGGTTCTAGGCGCTACAGTCCGGAACCGCGTGACTGCTACGGTCGCCAGTTCGAATCCTGCCCCGGGCATGGATGTGGGATGATGCCCTTAGGTTAGTTAAGTTTAAGTAGTTCTAAGTTCTAGGGGACTGATGAAATCCGATGTTAAGTCCCATAGTGCTCAGAGGCATTTGAGCCAATATACGACCAAACATTTCCGATCCAATTTGCATTCGCAGACATTGCAGGCCAATCCATCGTGGACACCCCTTTGTCTTGTTTTCACGCTGTACAGAGACGATTGCCATGTTTCGGATCATTATCCTCTTGAAGCACCCAGTTTTCCTCGTTCGAATCAAAATAGCTTCGTAACGTACCTCAGAAGGCATTTTTGACAAATACTGCATATCTTTTCAGCGCTTAAATTGGCTGTAAATAATCCCACAAAACAGAACATTCAACCCTCACACTGATTATCGATACATTGTGCAAAAACGCCTTGATTACAGATTCGAGACCACTACCAGAGATATGCCGGCCGCAGTGGGCGAGCGGTTCTAGGCGCTTCAGTCTGGAACCGCGCGACCGCTACGGTTCGAATCCTGCCTCGAGCATAGATGTGTGTGATGTCCTTAGGTTAGTTAGGTTTAAGTAGCTCTAAGTTCTAGGGGACTGATGACCTCAGATGTTAAGTCCCATAGTGCTCAGAGCCATTTGAACTACCAGAGATGTCGCTGCGGACGTTACATTTAAACTTACGCCGTACACTTTCTTGTGGAACTGACTGTACTTTATCCAACCCCCTTGACGTAAGGTCTGGCGATCTTGATGGCCAGTTAACTGTAGTACCACGACCAATTAAGCGATCAGGGGAAGTGCGGCTGAGATGTTCCCTCACACGTCAGGTAAAATGAGGAGTGGGTCCGTTGTGTTGGAAGCACCGGGGCGTGCTGAAAATTAAGCCTTCGAATTTTTTATGTAAAAGCTCTTAAAGCTTTTTAAATAAAACAAATGTTGTTTACATTATATGTCTTTATTTTTCATATCTACATATTCGCAGCCTTCTGCCACCAGAGAACTAGGAATTGTAGCGTGTAACATGGCAGTGTTTAACGTAACTATGTCGGTGTGTCAGAAACAGCGTGCTGTAATCGAGTTTCGAATTCAAAGCGTTCTTCCAAACATGGAGCACCCTCATGAAAATGCCAGACCACACACGAGTGCTGCAGCATCTGCGATAATACGATGCCTTGTGTTCATTGTCATCGATCATCCTCCATACGGCCCCGACTTGTTGCCATCCGATATTCATCTGTTTTCAAAACTTAAAGAACATCTTTGAGGGCTTCACTTTGATAGTGATGAAGCGATGCAAGCAGAGGTGAGATTGTGTGTCCGTCAACCAAGTCGAACATTCTAAAGTGACGTTGAAACTGGTCTCTCGTTGGGAGAATTGGTTAGTTGCCAGGGTGACTACAAATGAAAAATAGATATGTAGATGTGAAGAATAAACATGTGGAACGTTAATAAAGTTGTTCTATTTAAAAAGTTTTAAGAGATTTCACATAAAAAACTTCGGAGGAATTACGTTTCAGCACGCCATCCTATATCAGAGTTCGCGTGGCGAAAGGAACATTCTCAAGGTGTACAGCAGATGAATTTTCCGAAAAATTCAAGCAATTCTGTCCCGTCATTCGCTCTTCTAAAATGAGGGGACCTAACAACATGTTACTGATTACACAATTCTGATGGAAAAACAAAGTTGGAAATTGGTTTCCAAGGTGGCGTGTGGATTTTCTGCGACCATCGATGATATTGCATGTATTGTTGATTCCGTGTAAACGTGGTATCACCAATAAATAGTATTAATGGTAGCAAATCGCGATTGTCGTTTAATCAGTGTCAAAATTCAAGTTGTGTAGCAGTGTAGCAATGCTAAGACTGGATATGCTGTATGTGAAATGGGTACAAGTTTTCCACATGTAATGTTTGTCATACACGTGCTCGTGAGACACTGATACGTGTAGATAATCGTCGTGTGCCGGTAATAGGACTATGCTGCACCTTTTCAGCAATGTACTACTATTTCTGGACAGGTTGTTGAACTACAGGTTCAACTAAAAAATGGGAACTTGGAGGAATACCTGTTTCACCCAGTGTGCTGAAAACAGTGGTATACACTCTACGGCCAGGAATTCGACGTGTCGGGAAGCGCCGACGGTATTCTTCAACAGCAGCAGGAGCACCACCATCGTAGAAGGCGTGGTATTTTAATCAGCGTGTGTACATACACAGTCAACTGATGCTTCTCTCTGATACACTCTTAGTCGCTTGCACTACTGCACTCATAACACAACGTGCGTTCAACGGGCTATTTTAATGGCAGAAAGATGTCCCGAGCGTAGAGATTGAAAGCACGAGGTAGCTTGAGCTAGAATAAAATGTCAAAGGGGTTGGTTGAGTAAGACACACACGTGTGTGAGTGTGTGTGTGTGTGTGTGTGTGTGTGTGTGTGCGCGCGCGCGCGCTCCACTAGCCCAAAACAAATATACGTTACGTGTTTCTATCTCGAAGCCATTCGGAATGAAACATATGTCAATATGAAGCTCTTTGCTTCAAATGAGCGTTCCTGTCGTATCCCCGAATATGGACCATTCGTCCTGGGACATCCTTGACAATGGCCTGCAGAGTAATTTTGACTGTAACTTCTTGTAAGCAGATTTTTTTAAGACGTGACTTCAGTATCTTAAGATTCAAGTGGTTCAAATGGCTCTGAGCACTATGGGACTTAACATCTGAGGTCATCAGTCCCCTAGAACTTAGAACTACTTAAACCTAACTAACCTAAGGACATCACACACATCCATGCCCGAGGCAGGATTCGAACCTGCGACCGTAGCGGTCACGCGGTTCCAAACTGAAGCGCCCAGAACCGCACGGCCACTTCGGCCGGCTCAGTATCTTAAGACATCAAATAACTAACTAGTAGTCGTGGAAGAAAAGAAAAAGTTACTGACACAGATAATTATTTTAATTAGTCCGTTGTATCAAACAGGCGCAGTTCGCAAATGGTACTTCAACGCATACGAAATAAAGCAATAAAACGTTTGTATCCCACAGCGAAGAGGAGTTACTCGGGGCTGAAGACAGTTCCGTAGAAGTTTTCAGATTGTGGGTTGTAATAATAATTCCCCTTTCTCGTTTCCTTTGGTAAGCTTTAAGGTCACGTCTACTACTGAACGACTGGGCGGAGTTTTGTCCTAAAATAATGATAATAGCTAAAGGTAGCCTGGCTGAGGTAGTATGTGAACCTGGCTCCCCTTTTTCTCCTCCCCCCCCCCCTCCCCCGAATATGTGCTACTGTAGGTCTAATGTTATCTTCTCCTCTGATTACTACTCCGTACGTTTGTTCTGCGCGCATGTTCCTCATGGTGCCAGATACCACAAGTGACAATCAATGCTCTCTTCTCAACATCAAATTATCAGAGTTCCCCAAAAACTACCAGATATAAGTAGAGGCTTAAAACTTAGTACAACTGATTAAGATTGGCTATTATGCCAGCGGCGTACGGGTTACATGTACCTTTTTGACTATTTTTCGACCGTGACTGACTCAAGAAATATGTTAAGATTTTTTTTTAAATTACCGCTACCAGTCACAAACTTTGTCAACTATTGTATTACTTATTTATTTAGCGATATGTTTCGAGGTAAATCTCATCTTCGGACTTAATGGCATTACAAAAACAACTTTAATATAAGTACTGATGTTACATGGTCTTTTCGTAAATGCTGTGGTCTTTTTTTTCTGGCGTGGCAGTCTCATAGTGATGCGCCGGGGTGCAACCAGCTGTATTTCCACCGCCATCTTGTCCACTGCACCACAGAACAGTTTGTGATCGTGTTTCCAAGTTACTGCTATGTTAGTGACTCTTTGTGAACAGTGACCAGGAGAGGCACGGAAATTGAGGCACCCCAGCGCATCACTACCAGACTGCCACACCAGAAGAATAAAGACGACCATAACATTTACGAAAAGAGTATGTAACATAGGTATGGCCTTATTTTAAAGTTGTTTTTGCACTGCCATTTAGCCTGAAGATGAGGTTTACCTCGAAACATGTCGCAAACTAACTAAGTAATACAATAGTTGACAAAGTTTGTGACTGGTAGCGGTAATTTTTTTAAAAAAACCTTTACATATTACATGTACCTGCCTCTCTTAAAAAATTCGCTTAAGACTAGAAATTTGCAGTTTGATCACCCCGAAGTTTGATTTCTCGGGATTAATAAAAACGTGACACTGTGCCATTAGACCGATGCTATCATCGAAACGGTGGAGATTATGGACCTCAAACAACACGAAAACATTAGCAAGACAAAACCTGACGAGCTAGCTAGAACTCCACGGGTTTAGGAGGCTTTGAACGGGGTTGTTCGTATTATTAACACCTTCAGTCACCATAAGAAATTGAAAATATCGTACAATAGGGGGAAAAATAGGGGTTTTCATTGGGGACGTTAGTGTAAATATCGACTGCGCAGTGTATTAAAAAATGTTTTCATAACACGTTCATCAGCTCCAACTGTCACCTTCCAAACTAACCTAGACCTTAGACAGTGCTAGAGTTTAATCTGTAACCAGAAAAAAGGTTGCGGCAGTGATGGCATTGGTCGAAGCAGAAGGCCTGTATCGTGGCCTGGAATACACTCGCCATTTCCATAGGGCTACTTAGGCTTAAGAAACAACATGATCTAAACCACCGTTCACAAAAACTAATAGATGTACTGTAAACAAAACACATAAACCATATCTACAACTGAAACATGCAAACAAAAACATCGTAGATACCATCTAAGTAACGTATGACGTCACAAGTCAAAAACTAGCGATGGACCTTGCGTTGTTCGCTAGACCTCTTGTAACTGCACTAATTCTGTGTAACCATTACTCTTAAGGCAAGAAAATAAAGGAGAATATTTCAGTTTATTTTTAAAATTGGATGTTTAGGAGACATGTACGATACAATGGTGTGAGAGAACGAAATATTTCAATAGGATGAGAGAAATATAGACACCTATGTCAGAATTGCAGAGAGGTGGAAGGAGTATATAGAGGGTCTACACAAAGGTGATGTACTTGAGGACAATATTATGGAAATGGAAGAGGATGTAGATGAAGATGAAATGGGAGATACGATACTATGTGAAGAGTTTGACAGAGCACTGAAAGACCTGAGTCGAAACAAGGCCCCGGGAGTAGACAACATTCGATTAGAACTACTGACGGCCTTGAGAGAGCCAGTCCTGACAAAACTCTACCATCTGGTGAGCTAGATGTATGAGACAGGCGAAATACCCTCAGACTTCAAGAAGAATATAATAATTCCAATCTCAAAGAAAGCAGGTGTTGACAGATGTGAAAATTACCGAACTATCAGTTTAATAAGTCACGGCTGCAAAATACTAACACGAATTCTTTACAGACAAATGGAAAAACTGGTAGAAGCCGACCTCGGCGAAGATCAGTTTGGATTCCGTAGAAATATTGGAACACGTGAGGCAATACTGACCTTACGACTTATCTTAGAAGAAAGATTAAGGAAAGGCAAACCTACGTTTCTAGCATTTGTAGACTTAGAGAAAGCTTTTGACAATGTTGACTGGAATACTCTTTTTCAAATTCTAAAGGTGGCAGGGGTAAAATACAGAGAGCGAAACGCTATTTACAATTTGTACAGAAACCAGATGGCAGTTATAAGATTCGAGGGGCATGAAAGGGAAGCAGTGGTTGGGAAGGGATTGGGACAGGGTTGTAGCCTCTCCCCGATGTTATTCAATCTGTATATTGAGCAAGCAGTAAAGGAAACAAAAGAAAAATTCGGAGTAGGAATTAAAATCCATGGAAAACAAATAAAAACTTTGTGGTTTGCCGATGACATTGTAATTCTGCCAGAGTCAGCAAAAGACTTGGAAGAGCAGTTGGACGGGATGGACAGTCTCTTGAAAGGAGGATATAAGATGAATATCATCAAAAGCAAAACGAGGATAATGGAATGTAGTCGAATTAAGTCGGGTGATGCTGAGGGAATTCGATTAGGAAATGAGACACTTAAAGTAGTTAA